>NC_064628.1:583804630-584414094 GCF_023864275.1 Schistocerca cancellata | reverse complement strand
AGCATACAATGTTGAGTAAAAGCCAACAGGCTACAAACTCCTCAATACACTTCCCCAAAGAGGGGAAAGTAAAAGGTGAGTGTGTGTGTGTGTGTGTGTGTGTGTGTGTGTGTGTGTGTGTGTGTATGAGAGAGAGAGAGAGAGAGAGAGAGAGAGAGAGAGAGAGAGAGAGAGAGAGAACAGACAGACCATTTCATCAGAACCGCCTGATGGTTATTCGCCGAAAGATCGTGGGCCTTCAACGATAGCATACGGCTGGACACCCGAGAGACCTGGAAACAACACACACGCCTGGAAAGCCTCCGATCACATCTCTCACACCGTTTCTCAGGCGCCGACATAGTTACGTTATAAGCCACCATGTTACACTTTACAATTCGGAGCCCTCTAGTGGCAGAGAACTGCAGTGAAGAATAAAGATGTAGAATCTTAGTAACTTCTGTTTTATTTAAAAGTTTTAAGAATTTCCACGTAAAAATTCGTAGACATTGCTTTTCAGCACTCTCTCGTACTACTACTAGTACTACTTCTCTTTCTCCTTTTCCTTCTCCTCCTCGATTCTATAAAAACTGTTATGACCTTCAGTTTCCAAATGCTAATTCCTCACTCTGAAGGACGGTACTTGAGACTCCTTCGAGATGGACCTTTGTTTCAAAGCGGGGTAACGAATAAATACAAGGTTAAGTAACACTCAATGCTGCTTCAGACATTATTAGAATATAAGATATTTCATGCAACCAGCGAGCTTTAGTTAAGCTGAGGAATGATCAACGAAGTATTAGAAAAACCGAAATTAGGAAAATTAACTGACAGAATTTTGAAGACGAATTTGTAGTTATACAATCGCCACGGAATCCTACACTGGGTAAATGTTCTAGAGAGCGGAAAATTGTTAGCAAAATCAGCACTGTAAGGAGATTAGTTCTAGTAAAAAGTAACTGCAGAGTTTTGAAGTGCAGAGATTAGCCTGATAAATACAGAGTTCTCAGAAATTCCGGTTACAAATATCTAGGACTTGTAGAGCGGAGTGAGTAGATAATATTTTGAATTATAATCAGTGTCAGGAAACGTACCTTTCCGTGCTACAACCATTTGAAAATACGTTGGTAACGCGACCAGTTTCACAAGTAATTGATTAGGCGTGACCCATTACATCAGTTATTTTACAGTTGCACTCATTAAGAGACAAAAACAGCTCATGTACTCGTTGACGGGTTCTCTTTAACATGATGCAGTACGGCTTCTTCCACTTCGTGTGTGTGGCGTCTCTTTGGAGCACTCTAATTACGCCTGCTGACGGTGAAGGTACCCTTTCTCAAAGACGTTGCGCATAGGCGACGAGCAGCCTTTCCATTACCGTGAGCTTAGCCATTCAGAAGAATCATGTTGGTGTATTTTGCAAACGTGTACTCAACCGTGTTGCTCTAACACTTACAGATACGTGACTGAGACTCGAACTGTCAGAGAGGTAGGGTGGACGTCAAATGGCATCAGCCGTTCAGGCGCAACTACCCCTCTCCCCCCCCCCCCACCCTCCAATCCCAATCCCGCTCATCCTTGATTACCCTGTTGCATACCTGGCGAGCAACATGTTTTCAAAAGGCTACAACATGGAAACGTCATGTTTCCGGAGATGGGTTTTATTCAAGGTAATATGTACTCACTCACCTCCACATGCCATTCATACCTTTCATAGCGCGTAGGAGAAGGTTGTGGTTTCTGTATTATGAATTTTTGGTTTTAAAAGGCTGAACAATAACTGAAGTGCAGGGTGATCAAAAAGTCAGTATAAATTTGAAAACTTGATAGACCACGGAATAATGTAGATAGAGAAGTAAAAATTGACACACATGCTTGGAATGACATGGGGTTTTATTAGAACCAAAAATAAACAAAGTTCACAAAATGTCCGACAGATGGCGCTGGACAGTAAAACTGCTACCGTGACGGGTGAGAGGTACGCCGATATGTTACAGAATGGCATCATCCCCAGCCTGGCTGGAACGTACGATGTGTATGCAGGATGGCGCTCCACCCCATATTGCTAGACGCGTGAAAGGTCTCTTGCGCGCCGTCGTTTGGTAATGATCGTGTGCTCAGCCGCCACTTTCGTCATGCTTGGCCTCCCAGGTCCCAAGACCTCAGTCCGTGCGATTATTGGCTTTGGTGTTACCTGAAGTTGCAAGTGTATCGTGATCGACCGACATCTCTAGGGATGCTGAAAGACAACATCCGACGCCAATACCTCATAACTCCGGACATGCTTTACAGTGCTGTTCACAACATTATTTTTCCTCGACTACAGCTATTGTTGAGAAATGATGGTGGACATATTGAGCATTTCCTGTAAAGAACATCATGTTTGCTTTGCTTTGTCTTACTTTGTTATGCTAATTATTGCTATTATGATCAGATGAAGCGCCATCTGTCGGACATTTTTTGAACGTTTGTATTTTTTTGGTTCTAATAAAACCCCATGCCATTCCAAGCATGTGTGTCAATCTGTACCTCTCTATCTACATTATTCCGTGATTTATTCAGTTTTCAAATTTATACTGACTTTTTGATCACCCGGTATATACTGCATAAATTTAAGACTATTTGTTTTCAGTGAGCGAAGTTGTATGATTTGTAACTTCAGTTTATTATAACTCAGGAACGTAACTGATGGTAATGTAAGGAGAAACAAGCCGTAATATGCAGGATATTGTAGCTTGAGCAAACATACCTTACAACATGTTCTAATTTTTCCTACTAATTTTTCCAGTGACGAGGAAATAACGGCAGCAGCCAAATGAAATCAAGAGCTACATGACCGATACAGACATAGCTGTTTAAACAAGAAAAAATTATGTTGTACAACGATTTTGAAGCCAATCACAATCTTACAGCAACAAAACTATCTGATCAAAAGTATCAGGACACTGTTATGTAATGCAGAATTGACTACCAGATGTCACAACATGTGGAACCGCTTGTATAAAAGGAGGTAGCGAGTATTGTGATGTCAGTGGAGAAACAGTAACAACAGAGTGGGTCGGTCAGTAGAGTTCGGTGACTTTGAATATGGACTATAGCTCGCGTCACGTAAGACGACGCTTCCGCACATAGAGGCAGAGCAGCGAAGAGATGAAAAGTGCGCATGCGCGGCAGCAGAGAGCGGGCAAACAAAGTCCACGTTGCCGAACTGCGTTGCTGCGGACAACAGTCAGGCTCATTTGCCTACGGTACATCGTATTATACGTTCAAATCTGTGAGGGGGAATAGTAAATATTAAAACCAATTTCGATCATTAGTCGTGAAAGAAATATTAATTCACGTCTTGACGACGTTTCGTCCATTTGCTCCACAGATTTACTCTGTGAGAAGTCGGGAGGTGAGAACAGTAGACACAGCTTAGTGCTTAGTGAAGACGTGAGGTACAATTTTTCTCAGAATGCCAAGCCGGCCGCGGTGGTCTAGCGGTTCTGGCGCTGCAGTCCGGAACCGCGGGACTGCTACGGTCGCAGGTTCGAATCCTGCCTCGGGCATGGGTGTGTGTGATGTCCTTAGCTTAGTTAGGTTTAAGTAGTTCTAAGTTCTAGGGGACTTATGACCTAAGATGTTGAGTCCCATAGTGCTCAGAGCCATTTTCAGAATGCCAATTTTCTAACGACAAGATCATTGAAATTGCTTGCAATAATTGTCATTTATTGTGGTTTGACCTTTATTATAAGTAAAAATTTAATAAACAACAAAATTAACTTCAAGCATGAATCGAAATCATTATATTTGTTTGATAAATGCTTCTACTCAGTAGAATTTTTAAAAATGTGTGTGTTGATGTTTTAGACTGTAGTTAAGTGTAATCACTGGGCATAAAAAAGAATTAATGGTAGAAAAGACCAAAGAAAAGACTATCGTCAAAATGGTCAGTAAGTTGTCATATTTTTCGCTGCTAACGGGCATTACGAGTGTAAACTAACTCGTTCGACATTACAAAAAAAATGGCTCTGAGCACTATGGGACTTAACATCAGAGGTCATCAGTCCCCTAGAACTTAGAACTACATAAACCTAACTAGCCTAAAGACATCACACACATCCATGCCCAAGGCAGGATTCGAACCTGCGACCGTAGCAGTCTCGCGGTTCCGGACTGAAGCGCCTAGAACCGCACGGCCACCACGGCCAGCTCGACATTACAGTCAGAGACCGCATTTATAATTCATTGAACAAGCAAACAGTTAACCATCATTTGCGAATAACTCCAGGGAATGATGACCGATAACATATAAAACCGTCGATATCTCGACAGGTAACAGTTACTGTCATTTAGGGCCTTATAAAGTTCATGTCGCCGGCCGCTGGTAGCCGAGCAGTTCTAGGCGCTTCAGTCTGGAACCACGCGACCGCTACGGTCGCAGGTTCTAATCCTGCCTCGGGCATGGATGTGTGTGATGTCCTTAGGTTAGTTAGGTTATGTAGTTCTATGCTCTAGGGGACTGATGACCTGAGATGTTAAGTCCCATAGTGCTGAGAGCCATTTGAACCATTTTGAAATTTCTTGGCAGGATTCAGCCTGTTCAAAAATGGTTCAAATGGCTCTGAGCACTATGGGACTTAACATCTGAGGTCATCAGTTCGTGTCTTGGAAATGACAGGGTTTAACATGTGGAAATATCGGACTTTTGATGAATTTATCCAGCTGCATTCTCACGTGTTATTAGACCATACAGCATGGTGGGAGAAGCTTAACTTCTCCTTGGCAATATGTTGAACATTATAGTCCGCATAATTCAAAGGAAACAAAGTCCTAATAAAAGAGGCTAGGAAGTTCTCATTATTATGTACGCAACTGATAGGTTGACAAACATATTTTTTAAACGACGAGTCTTTAAAACTAAGAAATATTATTACTTTGTCTCAAAGTGTACATCACAGTACCACCGTCACTTCTATTTGAATATGTTTCCGAACAATCTGATTGTAAATTTACGATGACAGGTTCAAGGCTTATATCCATCATCACTTCCTTGTCAAATTATTCTTTCTGAAGCTTTTCAGTACGCCGCACAGACTGTGCTCACGCTACAAGTGGGATGTTGCAAATTGCCTCATGTACAAGTGATTCAGTGAGTGTTATCTTGAATGTTTTTTTTTTCTCCCACAAAGCCTTATCCTTTGCCCAAATTAACTGAGTAGGGCTAAACTGACAGTGACACATGGGTAAACGCAAACTTGTGTGACCCCATTCACGTGCAAGGAAGTCAAGTCTGTACGTGACTTGTGCCAATCTCCTGCAGTTCGTTAATTTATACGAGTCTGGTTTATACTGTGCTTAATCTTTTTCTTTTAAGCCAGGGAAAAAATCCGCTTTTCTGGTGTTTATACTTGGTGTTTTCTCTGTAACAGTTGAATTATAACTGGCAATGACCGACTTCGAAGCAAGGTATGACAAAAACTGTGAATCACGTCACGAAACTGACAGCGTTCCTTCCCGAATGGTAGTCACTGCTGCTTTTGTTACACGTAAATACAAGTTTACCCTCAGAAACGAAACCAAATAAGAGTCAGCATGTAGAATAAATGAGCGAGAACCTATTCCTATGAAAACTTTAAAACCGTCAGTACCATCACTCCAGCAGATCTTCCTGGAATGATTCTAAATGACTCATATTTCATCAACGTAATACACTAATGAGCTACGTCCTCCTGTTGTATCGTGAATATTTATATGGGATGTAGTTCGTGCTGCACCTACGTCACTTCTTTGAATTAAAAACTCTCTTCTTAATATATCAGGAACCAACGTCTTTTAAAATTCTTTACGTTGACGAAGCGTTTACCACTGAAGCTAATTTTCTCCTGCATAACTGTAACACGTTTTTGTGATGTCGGGCATTCATCATTCACTTGAAGCACTTTAAAACTTCGTTGATGAAACCACTCATTTGTGTTACAGGTTTCCTTGTGATTTAGATGCTTTCCAGGCGACACGAAACCAACGTTTTCTGCTGTTCCTACCGCTCTGACACTTTCGTTTACAATTCTCTTTACAGTACTCTTGCCGACATCACATGGTTCTAGTGTCCGTTCTTTTGTTTTCAGATGTCAACAGTAAGAGACCTGCTTTCAAATTCACGTTTGGAAAAGTTATAAATGTGGTAAATAATCTCCCTCGCCTGCTTGTGAAGCACTTCACATTTATTGCCATCAGCTGGCTTTGTTTATTTTAATCCCACGTAAACATTTACAGATAGACATTCACATCTCTACTGCTACAAGAAAAAATTAAGAAAAAAAAACCTGACAGTTGAATGAATAATTCGGTTGTCGCGAAGAACGACAACAGTGCAGCATGTACGAGCGAGTTCTAGCTGTCTAGCCCTAAATCGCTGCTAGCCGCTCGGAAAGAGAATGAATATTATTGGCTGCGAGTGGCTAGTGGAGGGGGATGTGCAGAGTGGCTGAAAACTGGGTCGCCTTCCAACGTGACACAGATTTTTGTCACTGCTTGTCACCCGAGTAACAAATCCGTCAGGGACATTTCAGCCCTTCTTATGCTGCCCAAATCGACTCTTGACTAGGTGGAAACGCGAAGGAACAACCACTGCTGAACCAAGACCAGGAAGACCTCATGTACTGTGGACAGGAACCGTCGAGCATTCCCGAGGGTAGTTGAAAAATTAGCATGAGATCAGCTGAAGCAATCGCTCATTACTCCCGAAATGCTACCAGCAATCCAATTATCACAATGACTGTGTGAAGGAGTTAAGAAGAATGATTTACAATGACCCAGCAGCTCCTCATAAGCTGCACATTTCTTTAATCAATGTTAAGCCACACTTGAGATGCTGTAAAGAGCGATGTCACTGGACAGTGGATGGTTTCAAACGAGTGTATTGGAGCCATGAATAACGCTGTACTCTGTGGCAGTCCGATAGAAAGGTTTGGATTTGGCGAATGCATGGAGAACGTTACCTGCCATCATGTCTAGTGTAAATTCTGAAGTACGGTGGAGGTGGTATTACGTCATGGGAGTGTTTTTTTTTCGTCTACAGGGTGTGGTCCCCTTATTGCGCATAAGACGATGGTAAATGCAGAATCATGTGAACACATTTGACGGCGTTGTTTAGTGCGTACAGTAGGGATCATTCGGAGATGATATTTGTTTTATCAACTCGACTGTGAATCCTATCACAACGTAGCATTTCTAAGACAATGGCTTGTGGACAGTAACATTCCTGAAATGGACTGGACCGGAATCCAGTAGAACACCTTTAGGATGAATTAGAATGTCGATTTCACTCCAGACCACAAAGTCCAACATCACTACTTTTTTCTGGTTTCGGCTCTTGTGAAAGAATGAACTGCCATTCCTGCACAGACATTCAGTCACGTCATTGAAAGTGTTCCCAGTAGAGTTCGAGTCGTCATAAAGGGGAAGTGTGGACACGCCCCATATTGATGTCCACTACCGTAAGTCTTGGAACTAATAGTGCATAAAGGCTGTCCCAGGAGGAATGTTGAATATTCAGGGACATTACAGGAATGACCATTCGAAGGAAAAAAGGTTAGTACACATGGGTTTTGAAATACCTACCTTCTACTGAAGGATAGTGTTCCACAGGATCAGAATAAACAGGTGGTCATGGCTCTTGAGTTAAGTATTTTTAAGGCCATTTTAACTTTTTTTTGCTTCCAAGAATCGCTCCTGTAATATTCCTGAATATTGACCATTTCTCTTGGGACACCACGTGTACTATTTTGTGCGATATTGAGACTAATTAAACGGGGATGAAAGGACACAATACTACAACGAAAAGATGTTGAGCATCCGCAAAAATCTATACAACGCATTACAATACCAGATGCTACATGCAGTCAGCTGATATCGACGTAGTTTCTACACGTCCACTCAGTCTGATATAAAACGACGCCTTGGGACGAAGAGGAACGATAAAGACATTTTAATTAACACTCTGACAACAAAATGTGTTTCACTACCGCTGTACGCTTATGGTACATTCCAAAAGTAGGAACTAAATATAGATTAATTCGCAAAAAGTGATTTGGATGCGACAGACATATTGTAAAACGAATGGTTTCCCTTTCAATCATACATTGAGCAAGTAATACCCGTATATAAGGCACAGAGAGAATATGCTCCAGAAAAGAATCTTTTAGAATTGTCTGAATTTGATGGTTATCTTTTTGTTGATTCGTAAAGCATCAGTTTTCACTGCAGTGCCTTTAACAGAAAGTATCCTGCTGGAACGCAATGTTTTCGTGGTATCTTCCCGACAGGTTCCTGGAAGAAATACGAAAAAGGAACATACACAGAAGTTCTACTTGTCCTGTTATGTGTGCTGCTCGTAGAAACATGGAAAGCATTCTCGGAAGCTGGTACGTAGAATACTACGACGTGGAGCAGGAAGTAAATTTGAACGAAGTCAGCTACGACAGTAACCGCGAAGAATTCTAGTGGGACCGTCTTTTATCGCTGGCCCCAGCCCCAGAGGTGCCGTGGGACACGCTGGGAGTTTTAGAAGCTGGCCGACAAAGCGAAGAAGCGGGGTCGGCCAGGCGACAAGTAAAAGGAAATAGTAAAGTGCTTGTTCTTACAGCCAGAACGAGGGGAAGGAGTAGAAGCACGCCGCGCCAGACGCGACCGCCCTGGCATACAAATACTCACGGTCCCTCCGCAGAAGAATATAATGCCAACTTACAGAGGCGCACATGTTTATTTATGACGAGGCTAGGGTGAAGTGTCCATTTACATTTCCCTTCCCCCTCCCACGCCACCTCGCGGCCTTTCAGCGCATCACTCCGAACCGACCGAAGCGGTAGGCAGCGGGGCTGGTTTTGGGCTGAGGGAAGAGACCTCTGCTGACCGTCCAGGTGCTGCACAGGAGCAGTATTATGGCGGCAAACGCCAAATGGGAGAACACAACGCTGAACATCTGCCTGCACCAAACCTATCACAGAGAGCTAAATTCCATTCTCCGGATTTCGACTCATATTTTAGAAGTCACCGACATTTTGAGACTAGCGAGGTAAAACAAATGTAGGACTGGCACAAACAAAATAATTCTTGTGAAACTTGAGTTTCAAATAAATTACGCGAATGCGGCCGGGTAACGTCCTCGACAACCACCGATATTTCGAGAGGAGAACACGTAAATGTAGCGCACATCAGGAGGCAGTCAGGTTTGTAGTTTCGAACATGTTCACTGCATTTCAAAAATAGCAGCAGGCTTCAGGTCGTCCACACACTGCAATAAGCAGCACATGGCGGGAGCTATGAGTTACGGCGCTACGCGGTACTAACTTCTAATGGGACGAAGAAAAACATAATTCGATGGCCACTGTTCCAAACCCACACACCCAAAAATTAGGAAGAGAGCAGGAAAGACAAGTTATGGATCGACGCCACGTCTATCGATTCTCATCGTTTCAGGAAGTATTGGGTTGGTGCGTAAGTTCGTATCGTTTTTCCATAATTTTAATGAACAGAGAAGCGCAACGAACTGTCTTAAAATTTTAGAGCGACATTTAAGTTTAGCAAGAAGATGACTCACCGATGCAGGCCGAATTTTACCAGTGTCACAGAAGAGACTACAGCTCCTGAAATCGCCGGCCGGAGTGGCCGTGCGGTTCTAGGCGCTGCAGTCTGGAGCCGAGCGACCGCTACGGTCGCAGGTTCGAATCCTGCCTCGGTCGTGGATGTGAGTGATGTCCTTAGGCTAGTTAGGTTTAATTAGTTCTAAGTTCTAGGCGACTGATGACCTCAGAAGTTAAGTCGCATAGTGCTCAGAGCCATTTGAACCATTTTTTTGAGCTCCTGAAATCACGGATTCCTTCAACCTGGATGCTACGGAATGGAATGACGCAATCGGGATAGAGAACACACTGACTGATTATTACCCGTTTTACAAATTAAAGTCGAAAACAGTACCAGAAACTCCACCGATATTTAAAACTGCTGGACACAGCTGAAGCTTCAGTTGATGCGGGAGAAGTGGCAGGAAGAGGAGAGCAGAGAGGCCGAGAAGCAGGCTCAGCAGCAAAGTGCTTCAACATCTATTAAAGTTCCAGTCAACATTCATTCACAGCTTTGGTATTGTCGTACCACCAAAAGTGCTACAGGTTCACACTGAGTTGGAGAACCCTACTCGTTACCATGTAATGCAGAAGCAAAAGAATCAGGTTTGACAGTTCTTGTGCGAGTCGGGTCAGCAGCCATTACTAGCAGCCCAGCAGGTTTTGGATAGTGTTCGCTGTCAGCTTTATGCAGTACACAGCGCTCCTGACAATTCTGCACCAGTGATACCTGAGCAGCAGGAGAAATCAGGGCTCGCACAGAAAAATTTAAGTGCTCGTTTTTCCCGCGTGCCGTTCGAGCATGGAACGGTAGAGAGACAGCTTGAAGGTGTTTCATTGGATCCTCTGCCAGGCACTTTACTGTGAATAGCAGAGTAATCACGTAGATGTATTTTATACACAGAACAGAGACTTCATTCATCTATAATACATTCTCCTTCACTATTTACAAAAGTCTGCCACCGCTGGGATAACTTTTCGAGTCCGTGACTCTTCTTTTGAATGAAGAACTCGTCGAGCCATGTTCGGAGGCCATTTTCATCCGGAAAGGAAGTTCTTTAATGGTTCTTTGATAGAGAGCGGAAAAGGTGAAAATCTGAGGGCGCAAGATGAGGTGACTGAGGTGGGTGATGAAAGATTTCCCAACCCATCTTCTGCATAGTGTTTTTTGTCAGTCTAGCAGAATGCGAGAGGGCGTTATAGTGGAACAACATCACTTCACGAGTCTTCCTGGTCGTTGCTGTCCGACTGCGTCTGCAAGATGTTTCAGTTGTTGACAGTAAATGTTAGCAGTGATAGTTACACCTCGGGGAAGCAATTCATTATACATTACACGGTCACTGTTCCACCAGATGCATAACATTACCGCTTGTGAATCCACGTAGGTCTTAGTAGGGGAAATTTCTGCTTTGTTTGGGCTCAACCATTCCTTTCTTTCCCTATGTTAGCATAAAGACACCATTTCACATCACCAGTAGCGATGCGCGATAGGGATGCTCGCTGTTGTTCACGAGCCACACCAAAACGCCAAGGAACCTCCACCTTGCTGCATTCGCTGGACAGTGAGTCTAAGGCGTTGAGCCTGACCGGGTTGCCTCCAAACACGTCTCCGACGATCGGTTGAAGGCATATGCGACACTCATCGGTGAAGAGAACGTGTTGCGAATCCTGAGCAGTCCATTCGGCATGTTGTTGGACCCATCCGTAACGCATGACATGGTGTTGTGGTTGCAAAGATGGACCTCGCCTTGGACGTCTGGAATAACGTTGCGCATCATGCAGCCTATTGCGCAAAGTTTGAGTCGTAACACGACGTCCTTTGGCTGCACGAAAAGCATTATTCAACATGGCGGCGTTGCTGTCATGGTTCCTCCAAGCCATAATCCGTAGGTAGCGGTCATCCAATGCAGTAGTAGCCCTTGGGTGGCCTGAACGAGGTATGTCATCGACAGTTCCTCTCTTTCTGTATCTCGTCCGTGTCGGAACAACATCGCTTTGCTTCACTCCGAAACGACTGGACACTTCCCTTGCTGAGAGCCCTTCCTGGCACAAAGTAACAATGCGGACGCGATAGAACCGCGGTATTGACCGTCTATGCACGGTTGAACTACAGACAACACGAGCCGTGTACCTCCTTCCTCGTGGATGACTCTAACTCATCGGCTGTCGGACCCCCTACGTCTAATAGGCGCTGCTCACGCATGGTTGTTTACATCTTTGGGCGGGTTTAGTGACATCTCTGAACAGTCAAAGGACTGTGTCTGTGATACAATATCCACAGTCAACGTCTATCTTCGGGAGTTCTGGGAGCCTGGATGATGCAAAACATTTTTTGACGTGTGTAGTTTAAAATATTTTTATGTTTTTTTTCTGCATACGGAATGACCAAGTAAATGAGGACAGATATATATTCTACCTTTGTCTAGAAGTAAAGGCAACGATACAAAGCATGATTAGTTATTTATATATTCGTTCGGCATATACAAGGCAAATATTACAGTGTCATTACAATCCACCAGGAAATTACAACACTACACAATGCTACTTATAGTTTTGAGCCAATCTATGGCTAGGTCAGGCAGGTAATGTATGTCCCTCAGTTCACCACTATATCCTACCACTTCACACACCAGTAGGTGGTCCATTGTCTGGATTTCACCACATTCACACACGGGACTCTCCGCAAGTCCCCGCTTATTCATTAGATGTTTGTATCTTCCCACGCTTGTTCTAAGGCGATTTAAGGCAACCCAGAGGTTCCGAGGGAGATCAAACCCATTTATCTTCTTGCTGGGGTCATCGATAAGCTTTTGGTTCTTTTGTGTCCCTTTGCGCCATGATTCCCCCCAGGCTAGCTTTGGGTCGAAGTCCTGTAATTCCCTGCCAATCTTCCAAAAGGGGGACCTAGATTTTAGCCTGTTGATGGGTGATAAGTCTTGGTGTATAGGGAGTTCTGGATTGTGTACGATCTTCCGATATATTCTTGAGGTCGCCATGGAGCGCCTTATATCAGGGGGTTCTATGTTGGCAAGGACTGGTAGCCAGTCATATGGGGTAGCCCTAAGTGTGCCTGAGATAATTCTCATCGTCTCTTTCAATTGGGTGTCTATTTACATGCGCACTTTTCGCCCAGACTGGTGAACAATATTCAGCCACGCTGTACACGAGGGCTAATGCTGACGTCCTTAGTGTATTAGCTCCGCACCCCCATGATGTTCCGGCCAGTTTAGACATAATGGCATTTCGAGATTTTAATTTCTTTTTGGTGTCTTCCAGATGGGAGCTAAACGTTAATGTGCGGTCTAATTTTACTCCCAGATATTTGGGCTTATCTTCATGTCTGATATGCCGGTCATTCTCGGCAAGCTGTAGTTTCCTGCTTGAAGCTCTGTTATTAAGGTGCATTATGGTACTGGTCGTTTTATTGGGGTTGGGATGCAAATGCCACTTAAGGTAATAGGTGTTCAGCGCTTCAAGGTCCGCATTCAATGTTTTTTCAAGATCTTCGAAATTTTTGCTTTGGTATGCGATGGCCAGATCATCCGCATACGCAAATTTACGCGACCTGTTGCTCGGCATATCAGATATGTATAAATTAAAAAGGGTCGGCGCCAGGGCTGAGCCCTGCGGCAGGCCATTGTTTATGACCATGCTTTTTCTGCTCTTTCCATGGAGATAGACCTTAATCTTCCTGCCTGTCAGCATATTTTTTAGTAATGTGTACGTCTGATTGCATTTGATAATTCGAGTAAGCTTGAGCAGTAGTCCTTCGGTCCAGACAGTGTCATAGGCTGATGTAATATCTATTAATACCAGGCCCGTTTTCAGCTTGTTCTGATAGCCTTTCTCTATATATGTTGTAAGGGACAAAACTTGTTCACAGCAGTTTCTTCCCACACGCAACCCTGCTTGATAGTCCGGGAGGTTCGCCTCAATGTATGGTGCTAGTCTGGCCAGTAATATTCTCTCAGATAGTTTGTAAGAGGTACAAAGCAGTGAGATCGGTCTATAGTTCTTTGGATTATCTCCATCCTTCCCTGGTTTCAGTACCGCTATTACCTTAGCTTCTTTCCATAACTTCGGGAGTGCACCTGATTTAATGCATTCCGTGAAGAGCTTGGCCATCCATTTCCTCCCAATGGGTCCCAGCTCCCTCAGAAATTCTGGGAGAATTTCGTCAGGTCCGGCTGCTTTCCCTGTTTTCATTAGTGTTTGGGCCTGGGTAATCTCCTCGCCGTCTACTGCTTTGACAATATCTAGATTAGTTGGATTATTGGCTAATTCCTTGGTTAGGTTCCTGGAGATCCTTTTCTTCTCCTCAGTCTTCAGGCGTATTTTGGAGATCTGTTTCATGGCAGTCGCTATTTCGGATGGGCCCACACCCGCGGTCGATCTTCGTGGTGTTGTGGCACCACCCAGTTTCCGTAGTAGACCCCAGCTCTTCCTCCTAGAATGGGTGAAGTCCAGATTCTCCACTGCCATCTTCCACCTGTTCCTACGTTCCTCGTTCATAGTGTTGATCAGTCGTTCTGCAGTCTCGTCCTCCCCACTCCTCTCATACTGCTCTAACAATGACTCGCACTCCTCTGACCAGCAAGGAATGTATTCCCTCCGGGCCCCTCGGGGGATAGCCTTTAGGGTCCCTTTATATATCAGGTTTACAAATCTTTGGTAGTTCTCTGGACTTGGTGGTATTCGGTTTATTGTCTTGTCAATAAAAGATTTATATTTCCCCCAGTCTGCTTTTCTCAGATTCCACCGTGGAATCGGGTGGCTCTTTATGATCGGGATGGAAAGGCCGATCTCCACAATAATGATTAGTGATGTGGGCGGAGTACAAACCAAGTTTAGAGCATGTAAGAATTCTCAATATGTTGGATGTAATGTGTCAGATGGTTATCAGTGTTATTTACGCTCGTCGAAGTATGCCCATGCTAGACGTCTTTTTTCCTGACAGTATCGGCAGACTCTCGCTTTGACCACCGCAGGAGACGGACAAACCATTATTAACAGCACGCCCATATCAGCACAAATTAGGCCAACGTTACGCCCATATCGACAGCTAGGATCATCAAGCACCAGACTTATAGTAAGGGTGTCAATCAATAGTAGTCCTCTCAAATTACTATGTTGCCCGCCACGAGTACTGTGGAGGAATGCATGGCGCAAAGTCGTGATCAGTGATAGAGAATGGATTCTGGTTTGGCGTTAATGAAGGTTGTTTGTAAATGCGGCATCAACCAGGAAAGCGGTTACAAGATGTGTATCAGGTAGCAACATATAGGTTGAATCTTTGTACCACTGTGCGGAAAGCCATAGTCTACAATGACGGTAAACATCTGGTGTTTGTTCAAATGGTTCAAATGGCTCGGAGCACTATGGGACTTAACATCTGAGGTCATCAGTCCCCTAGGACTTAGAACTACTTAAACCTAACTAACCTAAGGACATCACACACATCCATGCCCGAGGCAGGATTCGGACCTGCGACCGTAGCGGTCACGCTGGTGTTAGTTGAGGAGGCACTTAGCAGTGCAAGATAAGTAGAGAACATCTTCCATCCCATTGTACTGCCGTTACAGCGACTACGGCGCATGCTCTTTGTTGTAGGACGATGTTCACGCACATATTTTTCGCATTACATAAGGTGTTCTCCATAATCTTCAACTGCACGAGCATCTTACCTGTTTCGCGTTAAACAAATGTGGAACTTGGGGTTGCCTTAAGTCTTGTCTTCATTACTGGCAACATCTCTTTGTCCAATCGACTGCAACAATTGAAAATAGCGACGAATTGTACCTCCCAAGATATTTTTAGAAGGTCTTGGTTCCTTCCAAGCTGTGCAAGTAACCCAAATGAGCATATAATAATAACAGTTGCTTGCATTTGCTGAAGAATCTCTCTGATGTAAAGCCTGGAGAACTCACCACCAACTCCACAAACTCCCCAAAATGGTTCAAATGGCTCTGAGCACTATGGGACTTAACAGCTGTGGTCATCAGTCCCCTAGTACTTAGAACTACTTAAACCTAAGGACATCACACACATCCATGCCCGAGTCAGGATTCGAACCTGCGACCGTAGCAGTCGCGCGGTTCCGGACTGCGCGCCTAGAATCGCGAGACCACCGCGGCCGGCGAAACTCCCCAGGAAGTAGCCTGTACATGGGGGAACACCTGCAGCGACGGGTAGCAGTAATATATCAACCGGTCAGTGCCGAGGTGGAGCCGGTGCTCAAAAGCATTCCTTTTTTTTTTTATTTTGAAGCATTCCGTGTTTGTAAGCTTATAATAAGGTACATGGTAATTACAATGTGACACATAAAATGATTCTCATAAGTTATTCATAATGGATAGAAGCTGGGAAAGGTGACCCCACTGGCCTCGTTTGAGTGTGGTGTTGTGATCATTATGTGCGGCATGTTATCAAATAATTCTTCGTAGTTCTTATGGAATCTTTAAGGCAATGTAAGTGTAATAATAGTTGAAAAGGCTGGTCGAGTCCGAGTTATGTAAGGAGCTGTGTGTCCGATCATCCACATTGCAGCACTATTTTGGGATCATGCGCATCGCATCTTTAGCGGCATCGTATTGATTGTGTCATTTCGGTTTCAGGTTATCCGTTCAATGACCCCAAGTTTCCTTCAGATACAAGGCCACATTTCGGATGCCGTGGTCAACTCATGAATTAACATATGGACGATAACACTTGTTTCACATGTGAAAATTATGCTTAGGTGGATGTTGTATAATTTTTCGTTAGTAGCTGTATTGTTCGCTGGCGATCATGTGCCACACGGCTTTAACTTTCGATGATGTAACATTGCTACATAGATTCCTGCAGGTGATACTTCAGTTTATCTGATAGTACATTACATATAGACGATTTTTTTCTTGTTATATGCTTTGGATTGTGGTTCTTGTATATGTAGCTGAACCCAAAAAAATATGACGTAATATTTCTAAAGCTGTTGGTATCGTTATTATGTCGACAGACGGCTCCATGCTTCTTGGTTCCCATCGGTCGACTAAAGCCTATATACAACTATGATTGCCATTTCTCGTACTTTTGTGCATGCGGTTGACCAGGAGAGATTTTATTTTTGCCTTACGTTCATGAGGTCTAGACCACGCTTCTTTATTGGCAGCGTTAGGGTGTCGTAATAC
Organism: Schistocerca cancellata; assembly: GCF_023864275.1. Lineage (NCBI taxonomy): Eukaryota > Metazoa > Arthropoda > Insecta > Orthoptera > Acrididae > Schistocerca > Schistocerca cancellata. Next base: position 584,397,344 of record NC_064628.1, on the reverse strand, counting down.
ACTTTAAAAGTATTTTCCTCATGCTAAGCAAGCATAGCGCTCGTTTGATGTTATTTCCTGTGGTAAAGTTGCTGGAAGTATCTATTCCAAGTAACTCAGTTTACGTATTACAGAATTTTTTAGTGCTTGCACTTTTTGTAACAAGCTCTGGGAACTGTCGCAAAATAATTTTTACAGCCTATCTGCCAATATCGTGTCGACATCTTGTCGGGCATTGCTTCTAAGTATATGCTGAGGGTTTTGCAGCAGCTGCTTTGTTGACACCAGTCATACTATCTAGTGAGACTGATGCTGCTCCAGATGTCAAGAAGGTTTCTTCCTTCATTTAGCCGAGCAACCGTAGCCACAGTAAAGTCACTGACATGTCAAAGGCGTACGCTGTGCAACATTTCCTGATGTTTCCGATGGTCGCACAGGACTTTGTGGCCAGCATGCTTGTTAAGAGAGGCTCTGCAGACATAGCATACAGAGCCATCGTCAGTTAGCATGCTTCTGCCAGGCATGGCGCTTACTGATATGCGCATAAGTTCTTCTTGAAAATGGCTGCATTTTCAGTTTAACCTCCCTAGTCATGGTCTTGTAGCCAGATTTTAAGAGAGTGATGGGTTTCATTTTATTAATATTCTTGCTGTTGCCCTTCTTAGGTAGCGACACGACGATGCAATCTTTGAATACGAGAGGTGTATCTTCGGCGTCTCATAACGTATTTGCATTTCCAACAACATGCGTCACAAAAGATCCCAGTAAAGTTCGTACAATATTGCGGGTGGCCCATCCGATCTTTGTAATTTTCATTTAGCGAATTTGTTAACAGATTCTTTGAAGCCTTCGGTGAAGGGTCCCTCAGATTTGCAGTTTCATTCTGTGTCATTCGGACGACGGTCTTTTCAATCACCCTGTGCTAAAGGCGTTCCTTACATATTTGTTTGCGGTAGGGGTTGCTATAATATTCCTATGCTTGTGTTATGATTTCGCGCTGATTTAGTAGTTTTTTTCCCTATTCGTCAGTGACATTGTCAACAGAAGTTGCACTTCGTCGCTTGACGATTCTCAGACGGTGGTGTAAAAAAGCGGTTTCCTCGGAGGTTACACTTTGGGCTAAGATCTCACTAAATTCGTCTCCACCTTTCGTCGCTGAAGAGCTATTATTTGGTTTTGTACCACTTAATGTCCCTAACGACAATATCACTCAGGATGGTACTGCGTTAATTCAATACGCGCAGACATCGACAGTAAAACTCTGTTGTGTGTTTCTGCCAGAAAGCTTTTTGCTTGGCGTATCGTACGACTCTATTCCTAGTTTTAGATTTAGCTAAGCATATTCACAATTGTAAATCATTATTGTAGCGTCCTTTGTATCGCGAAATCTGATGCCAAGCTCGCGTTATTTCCTCATCTAGTTGGCTATCCTGCAAGAGATTGACGGTGAGCTTCCAGAGCCCTGTACCGCGACGAAAGTTTGTACGTTGGAGGTTTATGTAAATCTCATAGGCGCGGTGATGAGAGACGTTGACAGAGCCCTTGTGAGACATAAATTTCATCCATTCTATTTGCGAAACACCTAGTCACGTAAGTATAAGTCGAACTTTCACCAGGAAGCTTTTGCTACGTGTCCTGCAAACGAAGGCCATGGATAATTTGTTCGTACTCCACAGGTTTATTTGTGTTTGGAATTTGGTAGTTATCACTTACCACACAGTCAGAATCACCCCAAGGATAAGATCTGGACTGAAGCAACCGTGTGAAACAGGGATGTCAGTTTTGTAAAACGATGATCTTTCGTGACGTCTGTTAGTTTCGGAAGGTGCATACACATTGGTGAAAAAAATTAGTTTAACATATGATTTTCCCTTCCCGCTCGTGAGATACGTAACTTCCGTAAAAGTGATACCTCCACACAATAAAACTGCCGTTCCAGGTGACTCTTATTTGTTAATATTACTAATTGTTGCGTATCATCCAATGCTGATTTAAGTAAGTACTTTTTGTAACAGCGCAATGTCCACATTTACGCCACAGAAACAGTTTGTCAGAGACCGCAGTTTTACAGCATTTCGGATCCTGTTTACGTTCAAAGTTCGAAAATTTTGAATTTAAAGTCTGGTTTTACGGGATTTCTGGGTTTCCCTCTGACTTCACCGTCAGACTACCATGCTCTATCACAAGTGCGGCAGAGAACTGGAGTTTCCACTGTGTTTTGTTGGCTGTTTCCCGCTTCTTCGATGTTTGCAGCTGGACGTACAAATCCGCTCTTGAGCCCTGGTTACTGCATGTTCTCAGGTACTCCCCTAAGAACCCTGGTACATGCACTAAAGTAATAGTCTTGGTGACACTTCTTTCTCCATCTCTGACGAATGGCTAAGGACAAAGCTTACGAATGATCTCCGGGAAGGTATCGTAAAGACCAATAAAGTGACGATGCAGCGGCGCCACAGTGATTGTTGGCCTAAGGTCTGAGTTGGGCAGTCACCCACTGTCAAAGAAAGATTACCCATATTCTCAGTCACTTCCAATGAAAGCCTTGGTAATAATGCTAAAAAACTTGTGTTGGCAAGATTTGGCATTTGACGAGTAGTTGCTGTGTACGCTTGCGCTTTACCTCTATCGCACATGGGTATGACTGGATAGTCCACAGATAACTTGAAGTGTGAACACAGTGCGCTCTGCCTAAAGACTTCCTCGTGGGCCCAGACTGCTGATATCTCTGTAGAATCTCTAAAACTAACTGCAAGGTTGAATCCTATCTTTTTATCGTGTTTAGTACGAAGACTGATTCGATTCAGCTAGCCACCCTGTTCTATGATGTGCAAGGCTCTTCACCACAACAACATCCATTCATTTTAACCTCTTTACTGTTGTCAAGCCTTTGACTCCATCTGCAGACTTTACACCGCTTTAGTCAAATTGTGCCATAAAGCTGTTTTCTCCCCAATTCGATTCAGCACCTCTTCATTAATTGTTCGGTCAACCCGTCGAATCTTCAGCATTCACCTTTAGGTCCACTTCTTTTATCTGCAGTTTACTGTCCACGTTTCACTCTCATATAAGGAGACACTTCAGCAAAATACTTTCAGAACAAGACTTCGTAACACTTAAATTTAGATTCGATGATAAATTTCTGTTCTTCAGAAACGCTTTGCTTCCTGTTGGCAGTCTGAATTTTTCATTCTTGCTACTTCGGCCAATTTCACTCATTGTGCTGACCAAATAGCAAAACTCAGGTACTGCTTTTATATTCGTTTCCAAATCTAACTCCCTCAGCACCATCTGATTTAACTCGACTATACTCCATCAGCCTTACTTCTCTTTTGTTGATATTTATTTTATAAACTCTTTTCAAGACACTAACCATTCCTTGTAATTGATCTTCCAGGTCTCCCATGCCTGGGATACTCTTGGCTGACAAGTTTCTCAACGAATAATCGCTCCCCGAACCGTGCAAAAATTGAAAACCACCCTGAGAGAGAAGTGGGGCAATATCCACCAAGTACCCCTCAACAGTTCGGTAGCCAAAAGAAAAACAGAGGCTAAACATGCATTGTTGCCCAAGGAGGGCATAATCCTTACTGGTAGTCCGACGTCGGTCTTTATGTTGGGAATCTGACCTGTGTCAAACATGGATGTTATTTATGTCTATTTTCCTGCTTTCCCATGTGATGAGCCGCAGCTCGTGGTCGTGCGGTAGCGTTCTCGCTCCCCGCGCCCGGGTTCCCGGGTTCGATTCCCGGGGGGTCAGGGATTTTCTCTGCCTCGTGATGACTGGGTGTTGTGTGATGTCCTTAGGTTAGTTAGGTTTAAGTAGTTCTAAGTTCTAGGGGACTGATGACCATAGATGTTAAGTCCCATAGTGCTCAGAGCCATTTGAACCCATGTGATGAAATCTGTATCACTTTTAGTTATAAACACAAATTTCCACGTATATTACGTTTGTACCGTGTTCCATGTCGTCCATCATTGCCTGTGATTATTCCTGTCCAGAAACGTCTATGTACCTTAGCAATTGTTGAGCAGTGTATCTTTCTCACCATGTGGGATATATTTGTCATCGCTGGCTCTCCCAAGGATCTCAGTAATTCTTGGGAATGCCTTCAAATGAGAGTGCCTTGTTTCGCCTAAGGTCTTGCAGCACCCTGTCAAATTATTCTTGCACTGTCGTATCTACCATATTCAGCTACTTCCTCTGCCCTTTCCAAAACACTGTATTCAAGTTCATTTTCTTTGTACAGCCCTTCTATATATATTCCTTCCACCTATCAGACCTCTCTTCTTTGCTTAGTACTGGCTTCCAAATGGGCTCCTAATCCCCATCTACGTGCTCTTCTTTCCTGCAAAGGCCATTTAGTTTTCCTGTAGTCTGCAGGCAGGCAGGCAGACAGGCACGCAGGCTGCCACCCAGCCAGCCAGCCATCCATCCATCCATCCATCCATCCATCCATCCATGCACTGCTCATCTATCTGTTCCTGCTTTGTCATTTTGTTATTTTTTGTCAATTTAATTTTTAGTCGCCTGTTTTCCCTTTTAGCCGCTTCATTTGATCCATTTTTGATTTTTTCCTTTTGTCAACTACGTTTTGATGCACTCTACCAAAACTACGGTTCAGCAGATCTGGTACACTACATAAAAGACGTAGTAAATGGTACGATTAGTAGAATTGGTAGGGAAAGAAACATACATGAACGCTTGAGAGAGAAACTGGGAGACGACGACTTTTCTTTGTATTATTCTTTTCGGTAGTTGGTTTTTCACGTAATCATAACTGCACAGACTTCAGTGTTAATCCATTGAGTACTTTATATCCTTATACAAAATAAATTGCATTTTATAAGTAACAAAAATTAGTTGATCGATTAATTTCTGTACTTTTATGCAACCAAATTATTTTTAATTGAAATAACATGCACACACACACACACACACACACACACACACACACACACACACACACACACATTTTATATATAGCCGAGCGGTCTCAGGCGCTGCAGTCAGGGACTGTGCGGCTGGTCCTGGCGGAGGTTCGAGTCCTCCCTCGGGCGTGGGTGTGTGCGTTTGTCCTAAGGATAATTTAGGTTAAGTAGTGTATAAGCTTAGGGACTGATGACATCAGTTAAGTCCCATAAGATTTCACACACATTTGAACATATATGTTATTGTTATTTTGTACTCAGTGGAACGTTCTTCATCATGATCAAAGACAAGAGTTTCCTCTTAGTGCTGATAAATGTGAAAACTGAAACTTCCTGGCAGATTAAACCTGTGTGCCGGACCGAGACTCGAAGTCGGGACATAAGAGCTTCTGTGAAATTTGGAAGGTAGGAAACTAGGTATTGGCAGAATTGAAGCTGTGACGACGGGTCATGAGTCGTGCTTGGGTAGCTCAGATGGTAGAGCACTTGCCCGCGAAAGGCAAAGATACCGAGTTCGAGTCTCGGTCCGGCACACAGTTTTATTCTGCCAGGATGTTTCATATCAGCGCATACTTCGCTGCAGACTGAAAATCTCATTCTGAATTTGAAAACTGTTTACGAATGACAGAAACGTGTTTGACATGAGTTCGATGAAATATTTAATAGACGTTTGACATATTTTTCTATTACTGTTTTTTTTTTTTAATTTTACCTCTTCGTTGAGTAATTTTGTTTTCTAGCGCTACATGATGAATCTGTGTCGTTTTCCTTACTGTTACTATGACATCCCTCTGATTCACGCTACAAATCAACAATTTTCGTAGCCGGCCGTTCTGGCCGAGCGGTTCTAGGCGCTTCAGTCCGGAACCGCGCGACTGCTACGGTCGCAGGTTCGAATCCTGCCTCGGGTATGGATGTGTGTCATGTCCTTAGGTTAGTTAGGTTTAAGTACTTCTAAGTCTAGGGGACTGATGACCACAGATGTTAAGTCCCATAGCCCTCAGTGCCATTTGAACAATCTTTTTAACAATTTTCAAATAAAACCTGAATTAAATATTGATAATTTCAATCTTGGTATAAATACTTTTTATTCTGAAGTAAGAGACAGGAGGATAACTACATAGAACAAAAATGTTCCGTAGATTATGCGCTCCCATTACATATACTCACTCAGTTTATAGACGGTTCGCCGCTACCGGTTTTTAGGGGAATCTAGCAAGAAACTGATCGCATACGTAACGATCGCGTTATGAGGTAACGCCTGACACCATGTAACACGCCAAACTTATAGGTAACGCGGGTACGACATTAAATAGCCAAAATTACTAGGATACTACGCCTCTTACGGTAGTCTACGACAGCTTACAGTAGATTTACAACTCTGGTTGTGGTGACTAGCTCCCCAAGACAATTGTCCGTAAGGATATGACTGTATTTACAATGAAGTACAACAAACAACGTGTATAACAGGAGAGTAAAATTTCATTTACGTGGAGCCATTGCTTCACGATGTTTTCACTTTCCACATTTTTTTTATAGCCAGTAGCCAGCAATCTTGAATGAATAAGCATGCATTCGGCTTCTTTGTAACTGCGTGCACGTTCAGATGAGGTATTAATGGAATTAAAGTGAGCAGTAATGGTAGGTCCTGTGGGGACGGTAGGGACCCCACTTAGCGCCGCGTGTGGGCGCTGCCAAAAGCAGGCCCCGCCAAAGGGTCTTCTTTGGAGGCGCGTCGCGGCCGCAGCTTGGCACGCAGCGCCGGCGCAGACCGGGAATAGCTGCCGCCCACACCCGCCGCGCCGCCGGAATGCCTAATGCACTCGACCGGCTGCCGCGCTTCATCGGTAGCAATGCCCTTCGCTTCCGCTCTTCCAGGCCCCATCCCTAGCCCCAACCCTTTTCTACATACACGCGCACACACGCACACCCACCCACCCGCTTACACACACACACACACACACACACACACACACACACACACACTTGCTGAATCGCTCATTTGACTGACAACTTTTCAAGTGAAACACCCCCCCCCCCCCCCCCCCAAGCTGTGGCTAAGCTATGTCTCCGCAATATTCTTTCTTTCAGGAGTGCTAGTTCTGCAAGGTTCGCAGGAGAGCTTCTGTAAAGTTTGGAAGGTAGGAGACGACGTACTGGCAGAAGTAGTGCTGTGCTGACGCGGCTTGAGTCGTGCTTGGGTAGCTCAGATGGTAGAGAACTTGCCCGCGAAAGGCAAAGGTCCCGAGTTCGAGTCTCGGTCCGGCACACAGTTTTGATCTGCCAGGAAGTTTCATATCAGCGCACACTCCGCTGCAGAGTGAAAATCTCATTCTGGAACCTTTTCAAGTGACAAGACACTTATCTTAGGATTTTATGGTCTCACGTAGCAAGTATTCCTTCGTTGATATCCTTCGGAAAGCCATTAACAACTTATTTTACAGACCAGGACGCCTTTGGACATATGCCTACTTAAGACATAATAAGGAATAAAGAGTTGTGCCACAAACTAAACTTGCCGACAGCCATAATATCAGCTTAAGAAAACTGCACGTCTACAGGGCCGAGGAACAGTACAGAAAAAGCCATATGCAGAGTGTTCAAACAAGGGGTATACAAAAACATTAGCTTATATTTCAGTATCTATTAAGGTTATAACTTAATTCATCCAACACTGTATACAGGAGCTCAAATATTCTTTGCATGTTGGTGCACAGTTCAGTGTGGGCACGGTTATAGCTCGACAGATATCGAAACGATTCTCCCCTTCTCGTCACATGATGTTCCTGAGCGTGACAGGTGTTAGGCCTCTACTGCGGCATAAGTCCGTTGTCTCTGATGAAGATGTGTGTGAAATCTTATGGGACTTAACTGCTAAGGTCATCAGTCCATAACCTTACACACTACTTAACCTAAATTATCCTAGGGACAAACACACATACCCATGCCCGAGGGAGGACTCGAACCTCCGCCGGGACCAGCCGCACAGTCCCTGACTGCAGCGCCTGAGACCGCTCGGCTAATCCCGCGCGGCTGTCTCAGATCTACCCGATCTCGGACCTGTCCGGCATAACGTGAAGCGCCGGCTTGACGGTCAAGAACGGAACAGCAGAGAGGGCTGTGAGGCGACTGTGCCAATAGTACGCTGAAAGACCCGTGTCTAGGACGACACCGAGACGGGAGCGGTATCTAGACCAAGAGAATACAAGGGCCGCTCCGTCTGACTGCAGCTCGCATTGAAGACGTGTGATCCTATGAACGGTATTGTTTTGCTTGTACTGCAGTTGTATGTACTGAAGGACATTGATTATTTGCATATCGCCATTTGCTTGCGACACACCTTTGTGAATACGAAAAGTTAAGTATTATCATTTACCTTACTGTAATAAACTTCATTAATACGATTTGCTTGAATTGTTGTCTAACGATCCGAGAAAGCAGGTTTCCTAGGCACCCTATATTAGATGAGTGGCCAGAACACAACAGAACCTAGATTCTGTAAACAATGTTCTACATAAACCCCCCCTGTACTGAAATCCACCGGAGTCAGATCGGGAGACTGAGGAGGTCAACCCTCCTTCCGACCCAACGCTCAGAAAGCATCTCTTGCAGAAATGTGGTCATATCCCCATAATAGCGCTGTGGGGCACCATTCTGTTTGAAAATGACGTAGGGAGGCATCTGTGGAACAGCATATTTCTCCGGCATGTCGAGACAGGTGTACCCTGTCACTGTGAACTCCATAAAAATGGACCATTCACACTTTGTTTATGTACTCCCAAGCACACGCAAACTTCTGGTGTGTCCCTTCCCTGTTCAATCATTTCTCTCTTCTCCTCGAGTCTCACTCTCCCATGTTTAACAGTTCCGTCGATTAACTTTGCCACAGACGCTAATATACATTCATCACTAAATAACACTGCATTTAAATAGTCGTTCTTTTCGCCCATACGATGCAGTATTTCAACAGCAAAATCACATCGTCTGCAGTGATCCAAAAGTTGGAGTTTATAAGTATACAGCCGGAGAAGTTTGTGCACAATGTCGTGAACCGTCTAACAGGGGACTGTTACTTCCCTACTAGCTTTTCTAATGGATTTGCGTGGACTTCTAGCGAATTATTCGCGCACACACGCCGCAGTCTCTTCATTCACATGCGTTTTAGGATTTTTTTACAGCATCTAAAATCAAACTTACCGTTTCTCGAAGAGTTCTGTCCCACTGACAAATGGATTTACGCGCGGAAGAATCTTAAGGGATTTTAAATCCACTAACCATGGCACACACTGCACCTTTCGTTGCAGCGTTCACATATTGACTGCCTGGAGTTCGTCTCACTGTTGCACAGTAAACATTTTTGCGCATGGGCCATACGACTCAGCGCTGTTTATAAAATGGTGAGGATCATTTCTTGGAGAGTGTCTCTATCGATTGCGTACCTAACAACATAGAATGTTAAGTTCTTTCGTTATTAGCATTTGTTTGTGTTTACCTCTAGCCCAGAAACCATGTATTATGACAACGTGATGTACAAAGACAGAGCGCCTACCACAAAAACAGACGATATACAAGTCGGGGAGGATCAGGGAAGATTTCCTGGTACCCTTACAGCCATCTCTCTCCCTATCTCTACACCTCACGTGATGTGACAGCACAGCACCCGTGAACCCTGTATGCCTCAACGCGCCAGAGGCTAACAACCCAGACAAAAAAGCAGAATAATAAATTTCCCTTCTAATACCCAATAACGTAGAAAAGAACTATAAATTACAAAATATTGGTGTTGTAGTACCGTGTTGCAGTATAGTGTGCCTTGTGGATTCGGTATGAGCTTATACAGTGATGAGCCAAAACATTATGACCACTGCCAACAGCGAGGGTAATGCCGCCTGGTGGCGCTGCACGCACGTAGCGCGCTAGGAAGGGAAGACCAGAAACGAATGAGGAATGATTTTGGCATCGATGCGTAAATAGGGAGTCCACCGACACCGTCTTCGACAAAGGGCAGAGTGTAAGTGCCTGGCCCCTGGGAAAGACCATCTCTGAAACGGTTAAGATGGCCGGCAGTTCCCGTGCTACTGTTGTGAGCATCTACGGAAACTGATTAAAGGACGGCGAAGCCACCAATAGGCGACAAGGTGTTGGACGATCAAGCTTCGCCGCTCAACATAGGAATCGAAGACTTACCCGCTATGTAAAGCTGGATAAGCGGCAAATCTATGGCAGAGCCGACGACAGTGTACAGTGCTGGTTCAGGTGAGAGTGTACCGGAACACACAGTCCAGTGCATATCGTTAAATGTGGGATTCCACAGTAAATCCTTACGTGTTCCACGTTGTCAAACAAAATTGTCAATTGTGTCTCAGTGAACACGGTATCATCGAAACTGAACCCGTCAGTTAATGGAAACGTGCCGCCTCGTCAGATAAATCATATTTCTTACTACACCAGTTCGAGGGGCATGCCCGGATACGCCGTCGTCCAAAGTACGGCTGCTCGTAACATGTAGCCCGTGACAGTCTCAGGCTTGGGCGAGCTAGGGGGGATTTATCCTACGGAAGACATTCAACTGGGCTTCCAGACGACCTGTGCAGTAATCGAAGGCATCATGATACCTGTCGACTACATGAACATTATTGCGGACCACCTGCATCCTTTCATGCTTGATGCCTTCCCCGACGGCGGCGGCATCTCACTGCAGGATAACTGTTCGTGTCACAAGGCTAGAATGGGCTACACTGTATTGGGGAGAACGATAGTGAATTCACATTGATGGGCGCCATCTCCTCGCCCACAAACCACCGGCCTCTAATTAACGAGAATTCTGGTACCCGTTGGTAGACATGTGGTGTGTCATACCGAAGAAACCTACCAAGGACTTCTCATACGATGCAGAAGGGCAGTTATGTTTTATTGCAAAGGTGGATCAGTATGCGGACGATTATAATCTTTTGTCTCACCAGTGAATGTGTGCGTGAGACGTCCAAAGGCAGGTATGTACACTTTTCTTCCCTTAAATCTTGAATTAAAAAATGAATTTTTCAAGCACTAGCGTCAACAGTAGTTCTATTATTATTTTCGACTGTATTGATTCAAATAAAATACTCCCCCCCCCCCCTCTCTCTCTCTCTCTCTCTCTCTCTCTCTCTCTCTCTCTCTCTCTCTCTCTCTCTCTCTGTCGCTGTCTCTGTCTCTCCCTCCCTCTCTCCCTCCCCCCCCTCTCTCTCTCTATCCATCTTTGAAGATATTACGTGTTAAATCGTCCATACAACTTACTGTAAACATTTGGAGCTTTTTGGTGTCTAGGACATTGGAAATTTGTAGCAAGTTCCTGTGGGACCAAACTGCTGAGATCATCGGTCCCTAGGCTTACACACTACTTAATCTAACTTAAACTAACTTACGTTAATGACAACAGAGACACCCATGCCTGAGGGAGGACTCGAACCTCCGACGGGGGCAGCCGCGCGAACCGTGGCAAGGCGCCTCAGGCCGCACGGCTACCCCGTGCGGACTTGGTATTTAGAAAACTTGCTAGAACAATATAGAAGATAAGGAAACATGCCTATAACAAAATCAAAAACAAATAATATAAGCTCTGGGGCTATAACTCTGCGAAATATGGAGAAAAACGTTCAGTAAATAATGCGCTGACGACTCATTTCTGTGGCAGCAGTGCCTCAGCAATCATTTGCACCCGTTTCATGGCTCATAAAATGTAGGTGACATTTTGTGCCAATGCTGCACCATCACAAAGTAGAACCGGCTGCCCTAGACGAGGTCGCTGGTGGATGCTACTGCGGTGGCACTCGACCATGAGACTGCCAGTTCGAATCCCGCTGGTCTAAGATATTTTCGTCACCAGTTTACGAGCAGTAATGGAAGAATAAGTGGTAACTTGAAGTAAATCCCAAACCTCTCAGCAGTGTCTCGTGCAGTGACTTTGTCGCTGCTGATTTGTCCATAGGGCAGCACCGATTTCCTTCATGCTATCTGAGACGATTAGTCTGTGTGCTGATAACGAGTATTATCCTCTTCCTCTTGCCTCTCATCTGTACCAGCAGCTCAAACATGACATTACAACTCTGAAGAAGGTGACTGTGTTCATTGCTTGTAAGCAGTTATCCGGTACTAAAGACACAATACTCGCTCTTTGGTTGTTGAAAGTCCTACTGTTCGCCGGAGCACCGTATAGATTAGGCAGGAATACCAATTACTCGAGGACTTCCAGCCACTAACGCCGGACCATATTACTTTTTTTCGCATAGCAGTAATTTCACAGATACAGAACATACTTTCGGACAAAATACTGTAATTGTGCTCTGCATAAGAACTGTAGCAGGTATTCACACATGAAAGAAGTTCAAGAAAATCGCCATCCACAACTACCAAGAAATCCCATACGTCACTGTCCACCAAATGGCGTTTTCAGTAATCAGGAACAGTTTCAAGCCAGTCTGAGAAAGAAGCGAGGACACGTATCAAAGGGGATATTAAGTTCACAGGTTTCGCATTGACATAATAAATTTGTCGGAAGTCTTGCTTTCTTTCCGTTTCGTATTGATGATTAGGTGTTACGAAAAACAAAATAATAATCGAAACATACTCCATGGATAGCCTAGCACCCGTGGTCTAGGGATAGCACCTTTGGCTAGTAATATAAAATGGTGCAAGATGTTCGAAATTCTCAGATACATACGGGTAAGCTACAAGGAAAGTCAGGTAATGTACGACATGCACAAGAACTAAGAGGGAACAATAAGAGGAAGATAAATAACGAAATGCTCGGATTAAAAATTGTGTAAGGCATGCATGTAGTCCTTCGCGCCTACTGTTCAATCTATACATCGAGAAAGCACTAAAGGTTCAAGAGTGGGACTGAAATTCAATGTGAAGGTACATCAATGACAATATTTGCTGATGACATTGCTAAGCTTAGTGAAAATATAGAAGAATTAAAGGATATATTGAATGGAATGAACAGTCTAATTAGTACAAGATATGGATTGAGATTAAATTGAAGAAAGACGAAAGTAATGAGAAGCAGCAGAAAAGAGAACAGCGAGAATCTTAACATCAGAACTGAGGATCACGAAGTAGAAGACTAAGTTAAGAAATTCTGATACCGAGGCAGCAAAATAACCCATGATGGCCGGAGCAAGGAAGACATCAAAAGCAGACTAGCCCTGGCAAAGAGGGCATTTGTGGCCAAGAGATATGAAACATAGGCCTTCATTTAAAGAATAAATTCCTGCGAATTTACGTTTGGAGCACAGCAGTGTATAGTAGTGAAATATGGACTTTGTGAAAACGGGAATAGAGGAGAATCGAAGCATTTGAGATGTGGTACTACAGGAGAATGTTGAAAATCAGATCGACTGATAAGGTAAGAAAGGTAGTGCTTCTCCGTAGAATCAAATTATGATCAATGCTACACCCAGAGTGTCATCAAAGATCCTAAGGAACCGTTTACTGTAACCCACACTGGAGCAAAGATACAGCTCGCCAGTCTTTCTCCAACTTAATCGTTACGGAGTTGTTCTTTTGCGGTGTAGAAAAGGCTTAATTGGAGGGATGCATCGCGCAAAATAACATGTATTAACGAAAGCTCATTGTATCTTGGTATTATTATGGATCGCCTGGAGTGTATGAGGCAGTATCACGTAGGATCATCTCCTGGTCTGAGTGGTCTCCCACATTACTTTCCCGGATGTGTTTTTAATTGAGTTGCTTAACCTTTTTGTCTCCCTCCGATCAGTGGATGATCATGTGTAGCAGATGAGTAACAATATAACTTTGAATTTGACTTCGTACGAAGTAGTGCGCAAACAAAGAGCAAGTAGAGAGAGAAAACTGTACAAAAACTAGGAAGCACTAAAGTGTTATTGGGCTTGCTGTACCGGCAAGAGGATATAACAAAATAAAACTATTTTATTCTTACTGTTGAAAGTAAACCATGATTACTGGTCGTGGCACATGTTGTGTCAAGCGAAGCTGCACTTGGCGCCAGCCGCTCGCCCAGTTGGCCAGCGGTCTATCGACGCCCACCCCACCGCACCAGCTCGGCTGTTCTTCTGGTCTAGTACCTCTCGCAGTTGTAGACTGCGCATCTCTCACGCAGATCTAAAGTAACGAGGCTCGCTATAGGTGTTCCTGCTAAATAAACACCAGGAAGCCTATTAAAATCACCAGTTTATCGTAACAGCGTTCCCTGCATGGTAGTAATCTGCTGAGAACTACAAATTATTCACCTGACATTAGAAGCTGAGTGTCTTCTTGGCCTGTCCCCCCAATTTATGTAAAATTAAATTCCTAGTGGATGTTGTTCAGTCTGATGACATCTAGTGTCCCACTTTTTGTGCATCTGACGGTCGATAAATTTCCATTCGTCGGAAGATACCCTAGCCTCCCTCGGCGCAAGCGAAAGGTCGCACAGGCCCAAAGCACTATTAACTTTGGGTTCTCTATCAAGAAATAGGCAGACATATTTTTAGAAAAAAAAATTCATTTTCATATAATATTTGAAGGTAACGTTTCACAAAATTTTATTTCCCTAACTGAAGCCCTGACAGATGAGATGCTCTTTGATCTCAGAGCCATCAAATGATCAGCACTAGTAACGTTAGTGTTCTTAACCCCATTCACCTAGTAAGAAAATACTGCTGTTTACAAATTACCTCCAATATTAAATCAAAATTTAAGTTTTGGACCACTACTTGCTTAAGCCCTGTGAAAGATGTAGAGGTATATTTGTGGAGCTGGGGAGAAAATTTATTGCAGTGAGAGATAAACAAGCCATGAACAACATATATGAACAATGAGACTTATTTTTGATGGTTTACATTATATAGGGTGTTTTTCCCACCGTGTACAATCTCTAGAGATTGATCGATGAGAGGATACGGAACAAAAAAAGGTCTACTGCATTTCCGGATACAACTTCATTAGACCTGCTGGAAAAAATCACCCTGTATTTATTATAACTCAGCGCTGTGCAATAAAAGATTATACCCCCATACTTTGGGGTAAAAGCAGGTACTCTGTGGGGCACAAAAGGGCTATGTTATATTTTCCGTCTGAGGTATGGGATACTCACAGGTCCACTTCTCACACTTTAAATACTTTCTCCAACCATCTAATTTTCTTGTTGACGAGTGGGTCTCTTTGTAAAGAAGGTACGGCGTTTCTTTCTCATCTTCAAAAGAGCTGTTTGGTTCAAATGGCTCTGAGCACTATGGGACTGAACATCTGAGGTCATCAGTCCCCTAGAACTTAGAACTACTTAAACCTAACTAACCTAAGGACATCACACACACCCATGCCCGAGGCAGGATTCGAACCTGCGACCGTAGCAGTCGCGCGGTTCCGGACTGCAGCGCCTAAACCGCGTGGCCACCGCGGTCGGCGAGCTGTTTGCCTCACACATCTTCAGACTATTCTGACTCTTTTTATGTGGTCTAGACCCGGAGTCCTGCAACATTTTTTTTTAATCTGCCTGGTAGATGCTTTTGTTGCATTGAGTTCATTTTTGTAGAGAGACTCCATGATGAGGGCGCATTTTTCTCTTCACCTAGTTAATGGTGGCGTCTCGTAATGAGGAGCCGTTTTTACACTCTCCAGTGATACAGTGATGAAGACCGTGTTTGCACGTCAGCCGACATACCACAATGCGGAGAAGAAGCTGTTACTTACTTTGTGGTGTTCTGGGAATCTGCCATTATTCTTTCTGTTGTATCTGATGGTGCAAATTCATCTTCGCCAAATGCATTCGCATTAAGCGGGGAAATACCCGTCTTTTACGCCCCAGATACGTCATTTTGCATCGTTGCTGTTCTGGTATATGCAAGTCTAAGCAACTGAGCCATTTGATACTATGTTGCCACTCTTTCAGGATGGCTGCTAAGCCATGTCTTAATTTCCTGTCCGTATAAAGCGCCTAATGGTCCCATCACGAATGAAAATATACCGCTTCAATAAGCGACAACTTATCAAAGTATTATTGACAAAAACAATGTAAAAATTGACGTAAAATAATTGTAAATTCTGTATATAATTATTAAATAGTAGTTATTAAAACGTGTACACACAACTGTTTACCATTAAAAGCATATACTACTTCTGTCACACAATTAAGTTTTATGCACCCCATTGCTTCTCCCAGTTTTACCCGAACTGTAGCTTATCTGTAAAACTCCTTTCGCATAAGGGAGGAGATGAAGAACCCTTTAAAGCGACCTATGTTCGTAAAATCTGTTAAAAGTGTTAGTCTTTGTGTTACTAGTTTCAACTTGTAATACGTCGGTTTAAGTTCCTTACTGAACAGAAGATATCACAAAGTAAGACACACAACCACAAAAATCTAACAAATAATTTTGCTCAACAACAACCGGTCTGACACTTCCAAGCCTCATGGAGGTATTGAAGCTGCCGACTGTCTTCATGGACTAACAGCCAAAAAACAATGTTACCAATTCGTAAAAATTAATATGGAGGTTCACAGTCGCACCCCCGTAGCCGATTGTATCCTAATTTCCCCTGTACACTGAAATCAATCACGTGACCAGTTGTGTTCTTACTGAGTGGAAAGAATTTTCTAGAGTATTCTGGATTTTAACCGTCATTCACATTAATAGGAAATAGAACTGATAGTTGCCCGACGTCATAAGAGCAGACTGTACATACTTTGTCGAAACCGGGTGTCCCAGGAGGAGTGGTCAATATTCAGGGGTATTACAGAACGACCATTGGAAGCAATATTCTTCATTTGGACATATGCCCTGTTTCAAGTGTTTTCCAAGAAGGAACATATTTAATCTACATCGTTGTTTATTTTCCGTATTATGCAACCATCAAATTAAAGTCGTGTGGCATTATCGCCAATGAGAAGCTGTGGACTCGTTGTATGTGAAATTGGTATAGTGTTTCCACGTGTAATGTTCGCCGTACAAGTGTTCGTGGGACATTGATACATGCAGAAAGTCGCCGTGATCTGGTAGCAGGACCACCAATCCGCCATTTCAACAATATGTTGCAATTGCTGCACTGGTTGTTTAACTACACGGCCAGCAAAAACGGGAACTTGGAAGAATATATGCTTCACGCATTGTGCTGAAAACTTTCTAAACACTCTACAATTAGGAATCCGAATTGTCGGAAAGCGCCGATGGCAGCAGGAGCATTACCGTCGCAGAAGCTGTAAACGTACAGTCTGCATGCAGCAGAGATTGGAACTAAAGAGGTAGTTTAGGTAGAGCGAAGCGTCAAAGAGGATGGGTAAGACAGGTACGTGCGCACCGCTAGTCCAAGAACACAGGTGTATTAAGTGTGTTCTGTCTCGGAAACCATTCCGAATAGGACATATATCCAGAAGACTTTTTTTTTTTGCTTAAAATGAGTGTCCCTGTGATTTCCTTGAATATCGACGATTGCTCCTGGAACACCATGTATAATATTATAGATTACGTTAAAAAGTAAAATGCGTCGCATTGGTTGGGAATGCATGATCTACAATGCGCTTATTGATGGAAGCTGAATATACCAGAGGGAACCGAAAGTAATGGTTTTCTGTGCATGTCGATATTCGTTTGTCATTTATTAGCCCATTGCGTACTTCGAAGTCGTTCCAAAGGCATTGTAAAGTTAGAGCGACTTGTTTACTCGTACATAATTAAATCTTAACTTTTTTTTCAGTTCGTGGTGAAATGATCAGCCAAATACTAGAAGAGCTACGTACAGCCGTCGCATGCTTTTTTTAGTCCGGAAGGGTAGTAACGCAACAGTTGCTCCTAACTTTTTCGATGCTTATCCAGGTGCAGTAAACGTTCGTGAATGCCAAAGGCATTTTATAAGTACAATACAATAATTCTGATCTTTCAGATTCGTATCGATCAGGAAGACCAACAAATTCAGACAATGTCATGGTAAGGGCGGAAGTGGAAACAAATCCGTGTCAGTTAATTGAGGAACAGTCTAACACTCGTAGCCAATCTTGGCCGACCATCCAAGAAAATTTGTAGTAGATTCGTAAAGGCAAACTATGCTAACGCATCTACCACATGCAACATTGCTTTATCGGCACTGGGTCACTGAGGACGACAAACGGGTCCTCTGTGATAATTCAAAATGCAAAAGTCTGCGGCTCTCTCCGAGATAATCTCCACGAAGTGCTGCCGAGCGAGGTTTAGACCCCAAAAAGACGCTTTAGTGTGTTTGGTGAGGTATTCGCCGGTCATGCATTCTGAAGTGCTGAAACATGGACAAACAATGAATGCAGGCCTCACTGTTAACAACTGACTCGACTAAATCAATCTTTAATTGAAAGTGCCCAGCGACGGTCAACAGGAAAGGCATTGATCTGCAACACAATAATGCAAGACCGCGGTGTGCAAGACGAACCCTGGAGAACGTTAATGAATTGCGGTGGGAGGTATTTCCTCACGCACAGCACTCGCCAGATTTTGCGGCAAGGATTTCCATTTATTCGCACTGCTAGAAGATTCTTAAGCGGCAAAAAGTTTGAATACGTGGATGATGTCCAAACTGCCTCCTCCAGACATCTTTCTCACGAACCAATCTACTTTTATCGATTCAGCATTAAAAATTTGTACACAAGATGACGAAAGGTTGTTGATAAAGAGGGTGATTACATCACTGATTAAAAATAAGAATTTGTTAACAATTTAACTGTGTGAATTTGATGTAAGAAACGAGATTACTTTCCGGTCCCCCTATACTTGACATTCCGAAATTCGGCAGGAGAGAATGAGCACACAGGTGTATCTGAATGGATTACACAGTAAAGAGTGCATGAAAACTTTCCGCAGATGTTTAGATATATGGTACAAAAACATACTGAAAGACAAACAGTGCCTGAACTTAAATGTAGATGGAGTACAATAAGATCGCAAAATACACACAGTTTTATGTCAATGATCTATTATTTACCGTGCTTCACAATACTGCGCAAAAATAAACGTATAGGGGTTAAGGTTCTGAGCACTACGGGACTTAACATCTGAGGTCATCAGTCCCCTAGAACTTGGAGCTACTTAAACCTAACAAACCTAAGAACATCACACACATCCATGCCCGAGGCAGGATTCGGACCTGCGACCGTAGCGGTCGCGCGGTTCCAGACTGAAGCGCCTAGAACCGCTCGGTCACTCCGGGCGTAAATCTGAAAAGTAATTACTCTTATTTTGAAATATAAATTTGAAGAGTGTGTGCTACACGTGTTATCCACAGTGCGACAGTTGCGAAAATCCAAAGCATCGCGCAGACCGAGGCTAGTGCAAATTATCGCTATGGCGTTTTTAACCGTCCTGGAGACACACATACGTGGCAAAGTAAGGCATGACGGCATAGATGTCGCAAAATTAGAACTAAATCCAGTATACGGGCGCACAATGAGGTGTTCAGTAACTGTACATCGTTCACACCCTCTCTCAGCGAATTTGTAGCTGTGTGAATTTCTTCCACCAACATTCTCACAACCAGCTACTTCCGGTGAAGAGCACTGGCGCGTACATACGGCGATAAAAGAAAGACAATGGCGAAGGAGAGCACAGTCGGTGGCCTGTAGCGGTAGATGGCGCCTGTAATATGGACGTGTTTTCCGGTTGTTTGCGTGCATCAAGTACGTATCCGGCGGGGCGGTACGATGTGCCTTTTTATAGGCTTTTAATCGGTTGTATTTCCGAACGTAATGGCGTGTAAGCTGATGAGTATTCCGGCGGCGGGCGCAGAAGGCGCCGGCGCCGGCGCCGGTGCCGCCTTTACGAGACGCGGCGCGACAGCGCGATGGCTATCGGCAGCGCAGGAAGTGCCGCGTGTCCTCCTCGTGATCGGAAGTGGACGTCGGCGCGCGCCGCATGAAGGCAGGCAGCTGCAGCCGGGCTGCAACGGCGCTTCCGCGAACACCGCACGGTCCGCGAGCGCGAACTGTCCGTCGCTGCTTCAGGGCGAAAGGACAGTCACCGAAATGAAATTCAACACCAGACTAGTTACAAGACAGTACGCACACACGAGCAGAATTATAGAAGTACGAAGGGTATTCAAAGTTTTAATTATCACCTCGAAAAATTTGAAGTGCAGTTATCAAACTCTGGAACGATGTGCATTCAGCCTCGTGATGTCACTTGAGGAGCTTCTTGACCGAGCAGCAGCGGCTCCAGGTCACGACAACTGACAACGGCCGGGAGAGCGGTGTGTCAGCCACATGCCCCTCCATACCGAGCGGGCCGACGTGGCCGAGCGGTTCTAGGCGCTTCAGTCTGGAACCGCGCGACCGCTGCGGTCGCAGGTTCGAATCCTGCCTCGGTCATGGATGTGTGTGATGTCCTTAAGTCAGTTTGGTTTAAGTAGTTCTAAGTTCTAGGGGACTGATGACCTCAGATGTTAAGTCCCATAGTGCTCAGAGCCATTTTGAACCTCCATACCGCATCGAGGCCCACGAAATAGACAGGGCGCGGCGCGTACGTCACGAAGGCAGTCCTGAACTCGCTCGCTCTGTCAGCTCAGCAGACAAAAAGGGTTTCTAAACCTGTTAACTCACTGCTGGGAGTGTACGTACTAACGAGAATTGAATCTTCCACTGAAACCTGCTATTATGAAGTCTTACTGATAAACAATACTACAGCAAAATTTAATTTAAATACTCGATATAAATGGTATAACGGCCTGTTTATAGCATTTAGTCTCTTCTGCTTAACAGTACTCATTACATGCTGGAAGTGTTGCCTAATGCAGCTGATAACCATTTTAGCATGATTTTATTTTATTGTACGTTAGTACAGCTGTAAAAAATTATAAGCAGGCCTATGGACTTCCCATCATTATCATTATAGGACTAATAATAGCGGATTCCAGTGGAATATTCAGTTTTCGTTTGTACGGACACGCCTATTTAAGAGTTAACAGGTGTAGAAACGTAGTTTGTCCGTTGATTTGAGCGAGCGAGCGCAGGACTACCTTCGTGATGTACGCGCCGCGGCCTGTCTTTCTCGTAGGCCTCGATACCGCATCCAGTGACGTCACTGGCGGAGGATAACACGGCCGCTACCGTTGGCCCGCCATAGCCTGGGAACGGAGTTCACGTTTATGACTATGAAACTTAGTCATGGTGTTAGTCCTTCCCTAAAAATTCATCTTTCAACGCGATACATTCTTTTTCCCGAAAAATGATGACTTCGTGGAGATGTTGGTTGTGGAAGTCTGCGCTTTGGATTTTCAGTAAAGCGGGCTGTATGGTCGTGGTCGACGAAACTTTTCGATTCGTGACGTTTCGTCCAGACGTGCGCAGGAGATCTGCGGAGGCGACGCTGAGTCTTGCACCTCCGAAGT
Source organism: Schistocerca cancellata (assembly GCF_023864275.1). Lineage (NCBI taxonomy): Eukaryota > Metazoa > Arthropoda > Insecta > Orthoptera > Acrididae > Schistocerca > Schistocerca cancellata. Next base: position 584,376,095 of record NC_064628.1, on the reverse strand, counting down.
AGTCCATCGCAGCTCTGGACGAAACTTCAGAAATCGAAAAGTTTCTCCGACCACGGTCTCGCAGCCCGGAAGACTTATCAGTTCAAAATTTTTAAACGTGTGTGAATCCCTAAGGGACCAAACTTCTTAGGTCATCGGTCCCTAGACTTACACACTACTTAAACTAACTTATGCTAAGAACAACACACACAGCCATGCCCGAGGGAGGGCTCGAACCTCTGGCGGGAGTGGCCGCGCAGTCCGTGACATGACGCCCTAAACCACGCGGCCACTCCGCGTGGCAGACTTATCAGAGAACTATGACATCCTGTTGTAAAACCCTTCATCGTATGTTCTATAAACTTTCTACCTCGAAGTTCAAACAAGAAAATCAACTCGTCGTTTCTCTGGAAATGCCAGTCACACAGTGATTTTTACATTCGAGGAAACAGGAAGAATTCACTGGATGCGAGGCAAAATTTCATTACTCAAAGAAGCAGCATGTGTGACTGTATCCTGTTTACGACGAACCGGGCCACTGCCGAGATATAGAAACACCCCCTTTGACAATTACCCGTGCCGCTTCGTTTGACAGCTTCTCCTACCCTCGTCGTGAGTTTTCCGTAGTACTGTAGCACCTCGGAATGCTATCGCAGGCTAACACTAAAAATTTAACTTCTTCATTGGCGACATCAGAGGTAAGCCGCCTGAGTCAATGACCAGCAAACAGCCAGTTAGGAGGAAATGCTGAGCAGGCTGATGTGAACACGGAATTGACTTCGACAAGAGGGACCGGCCGCAAATTCAGCAGAAAAGGACGTCTGAAAGACGAAGTTACTAAAGTCTGAAGGCACTAGTAGGGCAGACCACACGAGAAAGCTAGCACACAAGACGTCAAGTGCTAATCCCACTGCAGCAGAGGGCATGGAAGTCGCCAGCGTAAGTACTGCGACTTTCTTAAGCTCAGTTTCAATTGCAGCTGCCCCATGGCAGGGGAGGCTATGTTAGTCGGCCATCTGCTGCACCTCATCGACTACGATCATCTTTGGAGTTGCTAGTCTCGCTGGAGAGACTGTCACTGCAAGCTCTAGCGCCGACAACCGTCACTGATGGGTTGTAGAGACCGCCATCATTTTTTTGACCTGCTGGACGCTTGACCAGCTGGGTCTACATCTACATCTACATCCATACTCCGCAAGCCACCTGACGGTGTGTGGCGGAGGGTACCTTCAGTACCTCTATCGGTTCTCCCTTCTATTCCAGTCTCGTATTGTTCGTGGAAAGAAGGATTGTCGGTATGCCTCTGTGTGGGCTCTAATCTCTCTGATTTTATACTCATGGTCTCTTCGCGAGATATACGTAGGAGGAAGCAATACACTGCTTGACTCTTCGGTGAAGGTATGTTCTCGAAACTTTGACAAAAGCCCGTACCGAGCTACTGAGCGTCTCTCTTGCAGAGTCTTCCACTGGAGTGTATCTATCATCTCCGTAACGCTTTCGCGATTACTAAATGATCCTGTAACGAAGCGCGCTGCTCTCCGTTGGATCTTCTCTATGTCTTGTATCAACCCTATCTGGTACGGATCCCACACTGCTGAGCAGTATTCTAGCAGTGGGCGAACAAGCGTACTGTAACCTACTTCCTTTGTTTTCGGATTGCATTTCCTTAGGATTCTTCCAATGAATCTCAGTCTGGCATCTGCTTTACCGACAATCAACTTTATATGATCATTCCATTTTAAATCACTCCTAATGCGTACTCCCAGATAATTTATGGTATTAACTGCTTCCAGTTGCTGACCTGCTATTTTGTAGCTAAATGATAAAGGATCTATCTTTCTGTGTATTCGCAGCACATTACACTTGTCTACATTGAGATTCAATTGCCATTCCCTGCACCATGCGTCAATTCGCTGCAGATCCTCCTGCATTTCAGTACAATTTTCCATTGTTACAACCTCTCGATACACCACAGCATCATCTGCAAAAAGCCTCAGTGAACTTCCGATGTCATCCACCAGGTGAGTTGTGTATATTGTGAATAGCAACGGTCCTATGACACTCCCCTGCGGCACACCTGAAATCACTCTTACTTCGGAAGACTTCTCTCCATTGAGAATGACATGCTGCGTCCTGTTATCTAGGAACTCTTCAATCCAATCACACAATTGGTCTGATAGTCCATATGCTCTTACTTTGTTCATTAAACGACTGTGGGGAACTGTATCGAACGCCTTGCGGAAGTTAAGAAACACGGCATCTACCTGTTAACCCGTGTCTATGGCCCTGTGAGTCTCGTGGACGAATAGCGCGAGCTGGGTTTCACATGACCGTCTTTTTCGAAACCCATGCTGTTTCCTACAGAGTAGATTTCTCGTCTCCAGAAAAGTCATTATACTCGAACACAATACGTGTTCCAAAATTCTACAACTGATCGACGTTAGAGATATAGGTCTATAGTTCTGCACATCTGTTCGACGTCCTTTCTTGAAAACGGGGATGACCTGTGCCCTTTTCCAATCCTTTGGAACGCTACGCTCTTCTAGAGACGTACGGTACACCGCTGCAAGAAGGGGGGCAAGTTCCTTCGCGTACTCTGTGTAAAATTGAACTGGTATCCCATCAGGTCCAGAGGCCTTTCCTCTTTTGAGTGATTTTAATTGTTTCTCTATCCCTCTGTCGTCTATTTCGATATCTACCATTTTGTCATTTGTGCGACAATCTACAGAAGGAACTACAGTGCAATCTTCCTCTGTGAAACAAGACTGGAGGCCACAGGTCGAACTCCACACAGCAAAGAGTATCAAGGGGGGGGGTCTCCTGGGCGAACATCGTCAAGAGAGCGCTTCGGAGATCAGCCTGCAGACGCTACTGTCCACGTCGTCCATCGAGGACATCGCCAGATACGACGCCTGGGGGCCATCGACCCCTCGTGACGTAACGTCTGCCACGCAAGCCTTCCGCGATGCTGTAGAACTGCCGGTCGACGCGCGCCTGCTACTGCTGACTGGGTCCGCACACCGCTGGCCCGACTAAGCTGCCAGCACCTGGGGAAGACAGTCCTGTATTTTTTATTACACGCATATTGACGAACGATGGCGGTTCACGTAGGATGAGGCACGGACGAGGATTGCATTGTTGTTGGTTCCAAACGACAGCTAGGTGCTTTGCCCTTAAAGAAAGCGTATATGCTGCAAATAATATCTCTCGCTTGCTTATGAGACTTTACCACTTACCACCACCAAAGCAATGACAATAACAGAAGACTTCACGACCAATGTGTGCCTCTTCACACATGTAACAACCAATGTCCAACTACGGAAACCAGGAGTAAATATTGGTGCCCTGTAGTATACATGTACGACCGGATACTTCTTGTCGGTTCGTGCTACACAGTCTGAAGATGACATTAATGAGGAGTCGAAACTAGTAACCAAAATAAAAATCTATACAAATAACGGCTGTTGGGATATTATTTTTACATTTCATCGACCAGCCGCAGTTCCACAAGGCATAATCGCAAGATGGAGTTACATTTACATAATACATTCCTTTACCCAGTAGCCCAATCACAAGGCTGATGTCGATGTCCAGAGCAGATGGCGTCAAAAGGTAGACTGCCCAAGCTGCAGCGCTATTGCGTCAGGCGAAAACGGCAGGCGATGCTTTGCAGTCCGTTGCGGTATGCAGACAAGATGGCTGACATTCCACTGCGTGTTCTGGCAAACGTTAATCGCCCTTATGTCCGCTGGTCCCACGCACGAGCCACTACCGTAGTCACTTGGGGAGACTGGGACACCTCGACCATAGGGGCACGATGGCCAACTTGTATTATTTCGTTAAACTGCCGTCGGAACACGCCATCGGCCAAGGAGGATGGTGGTGACAATACGGTCGTCATTCCAAAAACATGTCAGTGCAGTTATATTGTCGAACGAGAAAGAGCAAGCTATTATAAATAATTATTACTCCTGAAAGTTAATTTTACTTGCTCAAAAAATGTATGTGAAATCTTATGGTACTTAACTGCTAAGGTCATCAGTCCCTAAGCTTACACATTACTTAACCTATATTATCCTAAGGACAAATACACACACCCATGCCCGAGGGAGGACTCGAACTCCACCAGGACCAGCCGAACAGTCCATGATGGCAGCGCCTTAGACCGCTCGCCTAATCCCGCGCGGCTTGTTGTTGTTGTTGTGGTCTTCAGTCCTGAGACTGGTTTGATGCAGCTCTCCATGCTACTCTATCCTGTGCAAGCTTCTTCATTTCCCAATACCTACTGCAACCTACATCCTTCTGAATCTGCTTAGTGTATTCATCTCTTGGTCTCCCTCTACGAATTTTACCCTCCATGCTGCCCTCCAATACTAAATTGGTGATCCCTCGATGCCTCAGAACATGTCCTACCAACCGATCCCTTCTTCTAGTCAAGTTGTGCCACAAACTCCTCTTCTCCCCAATCCTATTCAGTACCTCCTGATTAGTTATATGATCTACCGATCTAATCTTCAGCATTCTTCTGTAGCACCACATTTCTAAAGCTTCTATTCTCTTCTTGACCAAACTATTTATCGTCCACGTTTCATTTCCATACATGGCTACACTCCATACAAATACTTTCAGAAACGACTTCCTGACAATTAAATCTATACTCGATGTTAACAAATTTTGTCATCTTCAGAAACGCTTTCCTTGCCATTGCCATTGTACATTTTATATCCTCTCTACTTCGACCATCATCGGCTTACTTGCCCAAAATGTTTTGTTGTGTACTCTAATACACGCTCTTGCAAAACAAGCAAGTGCAATGGTTATAGTCTATAGATTAAAGATTATTAAAATGTTTTCGTAAACGAACCAAATCTTTCCAGTATGGCCGTTTATTTAAATACGGACACGTCGGACCTCATGACCAACGTAGCTCGCTGTCTTTTGGTAAGTAGTACCGTTAATAGGTAACTTCGTAACATTAATAGGTCCAATATATCCGAAGTTTAGATCATCTCCAATGCAATTTATACGTAAGCAAATTGTGTCCTGCATTGATTTTAAACTGGAAACATTTATGCTATGTTTGATTTTTTTTTATTTTGCCTTCCAAAATCCACAAGTTGTGTTCAAATATTCGGATGAAACAATAGTAATATGAACCTGAAATTACTACTAACGGGACATTGCAGAACACATGCTGTATTTTGAAGTATCAAATTTATATGTTTCTTCGAATGTAGTCATATTTACATTCATCGTCATACTCCCAATTTGGTTTTATACTGCTTCGAAATCATAAAAGGAAAACTGAAAGAAGGAATGTTTCTGAAGCGACTATCAGATTAGCAGTGATAGAAATAAAACGGCATCAGTTAGGTAAGTGAGCAAAGAGTTTAACATTCCTAGGTAAGTCGTAGAAAAATACTGCAACAAATTCAAAGATTCAGAACCTACGGAAACGGCAACAAAAATCTGAGATAGATTTGGTTTCGCAAAAGATTTAGGGTAATGTATTTCTTTGTTTTGTAGTATTGTACTCAATATTTTCGCTATTTTAATAACAACATCAAATATAATGGAAATAATATATAAAACTAAGTTCGCTATTAATTTTCTGGCATCTTTATTTATTCATGAAGCACTTAAATACATAGCTGAGACAAATTCATTTTTCCAGGTGTAGGAATCTGAACGGAAAACATGCTTGAAGAGTGCTTTACTAAAGGCAGTGATATATGCTCTGGCATTCACCAAAAGAAGTTATGCAGTTTACATATATCTAAGCAGTTTCCTGTCCACCCCAATTTTGGACCGCCTAGGGAACGACGGGACCACAGTCCAAAGGCTTGACAGAGTAGTCACCCGAAGGGGATTACGTCAAATAGGGCGGGTACCACTTGCTGAAACAGGATCACTTATCACCATGGCTTCAACTGTTGGTGCAATTGGGAGCAGATTGCCTCCATTTGCATACTGCCTAGGGTTAACTTCAAGGCTCATTTTATCAGAGACGGCCCTGTTGGGGCGGAAGGTAGTGACTACGGTTCGTGGTGAATGACAAACTAGCTTTCGAAATATATAATGCTAAGTGACATCCATAGTTCCCATTTAACCGCTGAACTAACGAATTTTGGAAGGAAAATGTTGTCACACTTTTGCCTTTTCCGGCTCACTGTGTCAAAAACTACTGCCCTTGGACAGAAGTGCTCGCGTCCCCTTCAAGAAGTTTGTAAACTTCGTGTGCGATGCATGGGTGACAACAAGCAAATGACCAATGATGATAACGACCTCGCCGGCCGGGGTGGCCGAGTGGTTCTAGGCGCTACAGTCTGGAACCGCGCGATCGCTACGTCGCAGGTTCGAATCCTGACTCGGGCATGGATGTGTAAGATGTTCTTAGGTTAGTTAGGTTTATGTAGTTCTAAGCTCTAGGGGACTGATGACCTCAGATGTTAAGTCCCATAGTGCTCAGAGCCATTTGAACCATTTGATAACGACCTCCCAGGCATAGTGAAAACACACTATCAGACGTAAATCTGCACAGAAATATACAGGCCAGACTCAAAGTAGCAGGCATCTCCCCCTTAAATAGGAACATTTCCATCGTTCGCGACATTCTGCCAATGTAACAGAAAGATCTGATCCTAAAGCTGTTGGTTGTCGTTTTACTGCTCGAACCGGCCCTATTCAACTGCTCAAGAACATGTGGGAGGCCTCTGCTTTCAGTAACAACGCCTGTTACATTAAACTTCAAATCACCAAACGTGCTTCCAAATGCATGAAGAAGTGAGGCAATTTGAGAAATTAAAACCAAGAAAAAAGACAGCAAACAAACGAAAAAGAAATTCAGCAGTACTGACAGATAGCCCTGTGAACGACGGGTCACAAGGAGAACAAGTCTCCACGTCAACAAAGAGAACACTTTAAACAGAAATATGGATGGTATGCGAAAAAAAAAAGTTTCTAAAAAAAGTATCCATCGTCAACACGAAAAAGTCCTCAAAGCGCATGAAAAAAGTAAGCATCCCCAAGAAGGTTTTTTGCAACGATCGTTCACTCAGCACGGGAATCCAGGATATTTCACCTTGACGCTTTCCTCTTACCTGCTGATATTATAATCGCGTATGTGAATTTCTAGGACTTTCCTGAAAAAGCGGCGGCGGTAGCACTTGACCACAGCGAAAATTTCCGTATCGATAAATTTTATTATTTGGTTGGTCTCAAACAGCGCGTGCTCCACCCCAATTTAGATGTGAACAGAGCCCACAATTTGTGAGGAACTTAGTTGCACTGAATTATCCATATCAGTGGCCATCTGCATAGCCTGAATTTACAAGTAACCTAATGTGATTTGTAAGACACGTCGTATTTCTGACTTACAGCTTGTTCGACGTCATTGAAAAGACATCACCAGCCACCAGAACAAAAGGAGCATCATCAGATGAAGTAGTACTTGTGACAGTCTTGGTACGATATTCACGGAAGTAGGTGCTTTGACAATTAACAGACCTGTATATTTCTCAGGATTGCGCTGTATTGTGTTTGCAATATTTACGCATCTCATCTGTGTTACTGTTCCAGTGTCGCACAATAGTAAACAAAGGATACTCAGAGTTTTTGTTTGTTCTATACAAAGTTAAGTTCACGTCAAGCACAAAATGGATCTGTCGACCTACAACCCTCGACAACCAACGACCGCAAGTTAAGTACGCTATTGGCCATTAAAATTGCTACACCAAGAAGAAATGCAGATGATAAATGGGTATTCATTGGACAAATATATTATACTAGAACTGACATGTGATTACATTTTCACGCCATTTGGGTGCATAGATCCTGAGAAATCAGTACCCAGAACAACCACCTCTGACCGTAATAACGGCCTTGATACGCGTGGGCATTGAGTCAAACAGAGCTTGGATGGCGTCTACAGGTATAGCTGCCCATGCAGCTTCGACACGATACCACAGTTCATCAAGAATAGTGACTGGCGTATTGTGACGAGCCAGTTGCTCGGCCACCATTGACCGGACGTTTTCAATAGGTGAGAGAGCTGCAGAATGTGCTGGCCAGGGCAGCAGTCGAACATTTTCTGTATCCAGAAAGGCCCGTACAGGACTTGCAACATGCGGTCGTGCATTATCCTGATGAAATCTAGGGTTTCGCAGGGATCGAACGAAGGGTAGAACCACGGGTCATAACACATCTGAAATTTAACGTCCACTGCGCGAAGTGCCGTCAATGCGAACAAGAGGTGACCGAGACCTGTAACCAATCGCAACCCATACCTTCACGCCGGGTGATACGCCAGTATGGCGATGACGAATACACGCTTCCAATGTGCTTTCACCGCGATGTCGCCAAACACGGATGCGACCATCATGATGCTGTAAACGTAACCTGGATTCATCCGAAAAAATGACGTTTTGCCCTTCGTGCACCCAGGTTCGTCGTTGAGTACATCATCGCAGGCGCTCCTGTCTGTGATGCAGCGTCAAGGGTAACCGCAGCCATGGTCTCCGAGCCGATAGCACATGCTGCTGCAAACGTCATGGAACTGTTCGTGCAGATGGTTGTTGTCTTGCAAACGTCCTGATCTGTTGACTCAGGGATCTAGATGTGGCTGCACAATCCGTTACAGCCATGCGGATAAGATTCCTGTCATCTCGACTGCTATTGATAAAGGCTGTTATCCAGTACGGCGTTCCGTTCCTTATTACCCTCCTGAACCCAGCCATTGCATATTCTGCTAACAGTCCTTGGATCTCGACCAATGCGAGCAGCAATGTCGCGATACGATGAACCGCAATCGCGATAGGCTACAATCCGACCTTTATCAAAGTCGGAAACATGATGGTACGCATTTCTCCTTCTTACACGAGGCATCACAACAACGTTTCACCAGGCAACGTCGGTCAACTGCTGTTTGTGTATGAGAAATCGGTTGGAAACTTGTCTCATGTTAGCACGTTGTAGGTGTCGCCATCGGCGCCAACCTTGTGTGAATGCTGTGAAAAGCTAATCATTTCCATATCACAGCATCTACTTCCTGTCGGTTAAATTTCGCGTCTGTAGCACGTCATCTTCGTGGTGTAGCAATTTTAATAGCCAGTAGTGTATATACTTAGTGATTCAGCTACCCCTGTCGATTCATTTGATGCAACCCGCCCTACTTCTGAATCAGGAACGGTATGTAGACGGGCGACATCCACGTAGTGGATTAAGTTCCCTCTCAGATCTACGGATGATTGTTAGCAAAGGGAATGATACAGAAAAAAATACAAGTGACGATTGGCAATGAGTTACACGGTATTTTTGGACCAAGATACACCTTACTTCTTCCATACTTATCTAAGCGTCTTCAATCTTTTTTTGCGTAATCAGCGGTGCAGTCAGAGGTTTTGGATGTCTCTGTAAGTTTATTACGTTTGTATGTAATCTTTGGACGATGATACACCTTACTTCTGCCACACTTATCTAAATGTCTTCAGTCTTTTTTTTTTCGTAATCAGCGCCGTAGTCATAGAGGCTTTGGAGGTCTTCAATGGTTCAAATGGCTCCGAGCACTATGGGACTTACCATCTATGGTCATCAGTCCCCTAGAACTTAGAACTACTTAAACCTAACTAACCTAAGGACATCACACAACACCTAGTCATCACGAGGCAAAGAAATTCCCTGACCCCGCCGGGAATCGAACCCGGGAAACCGGGCGCGGGAAGCGAGAACATTACCGCACGACCACGAGCTGCGGACGTTTGAAGGTCTCTGTAAGTTTATTACGTTTGTATTTAATCTTTCTAAAATGGTTGAGAGGTTATATACCGGAAAGTTATTACTTCCATGCTTCCCATTTTGATATCTCATGTTAATTGCATTGTTTCCGTTGGTGAAACACACTTTATAAGCCGACGTTTCTGAACCATTCACGGAATGTTAAGTACTATGAACGGAATAAACTTACACACACGTCCAAAACCTGTATGATTACACTTGGATAAGTATAGCAGAAGAAAGGTATGTCTTGGTACAAAAATACGATGTAACTCATGGTCAATCTTCACTTGTATTTTTTTTTTTTTTACAGGATGGTTGTTAACAGTCTCCCAGATCTCTGAGAACTTACATCGATTAGGCGGCTGTCGCCTGTCTTCGATACCATTCCTTATACAGACGTAGTGTGGCTTGCATAAAACGAATCGGTAGGGGCAGCTGAATCACCCTATAGGCATGAGTTGTGGATTTGGGATTCTACATTACGGTGGCTGCTCGTATTAATGTCACTTCAAATAGTTATAGAATTATCTCTGTGGCACACCCAAATATTCCAATCGCTGCAGCGACAGCAGCACTTTCTCTCCAATACATCAGCCGCGACAGCTCATGAGGGTCTACGTTCCGCACATTGCCTTAATTTTCCACATCGATCCTCATTTTTAATAGTCCATAAAAGGGCAGCTGAATACTGTGTAAGATTAACGTGAGGAAGCGCAATAACCGTCATTAAATGGTATTGAAGATTCGGCAATTAAGATCAGTGAAACAGGTGACACACAGCCGTTTCGCAAGATGAGCTAGGATACTTTTTACATTAAGTATTAATTATGAGACGTATGTGTGTGAAGTAAAAACCTCATTTTTTGAATGGCGAAAGAAAAGAAAGGTAAAGAATTTATCAGTGATATTTGGATTTTGGTTAAAAGAACTCTACGAATTTATGAGACGATTTCTTCCTTGAGCCACCTTACAACAATCAAACTGAACCAAAGCAGAGGATGGAAAACAGCGGTCCAGTACAAAAAAAAGGACTAAATCGATATCATTTGCCAGAAATGTTGCAGGGGAATACTTTGTAGTAAGTAAAAGGAACTAATTTCATTGCTAAAGAGAGTCTTTCTAAATCATTACCTTGAAAACGGTGAAATAGTAACTACTAATACACAAATCTTCTGCACAAACTAGGAAAAATGTCTGGGAAAAACTGATTTTTCGAAAATAATTCTTCAGGACAGTGGGCCAGTCCATAAATATACTCCGGCAATGGAAATATTATTGGATCAGAGATTAGAACAGTTACCCTATTCAGTGGATTTAGCACCCTCTGATCAAATGTCGGAATAGGTAGTAAATAAATTAGTGACTCAACAACGTTTGGAATACAGAAACAGTCGTAAATGAATGTTTTGCAAGCCTTCCAGATACACACCCCAAGTATCAACTATATGACTGGAAGAGCTATGGACTTCATGACAACACTTTTAATCCGGAAGAGTACATTAACCTGGTGCGTAATAACAGGACACTACAGGGTATTTGTAAACTGATGTAAATAAATGTAGAGACCTGTTCTTGACACCAAGCAATATAAAAATTCTTTATGAACATGGTTCCGAAAATCCTTCGATACGGAGTTACATGGATTTATTGCTAATATTAAATGTGATACATTTAAAAATTTATATTTACGAAAATTTCTGTATATTACATCCTCCAAATTTTTAATGTATATTTAGATGAAGAAATTCGGAAATTTTTAAGGGGGGAATTAAGATTAACAGTAATTCCTGCTTGTATTGTCTTTTACATGCAAACAACTGGCAGATAATGAAGATGACCTACCTAGTGGAATACATTTATTAGGTAAGCTTTGTGAAGAGTGTCATTTGACGATTTAAGAAAAGATGACAAAATCAATGACTTTCAAAGGGAAACATCATGTACGGACAAAAATTATGATCAAGAACAGAACAGCAGAACAGGTCAAACATTTTAATTATTTAGGTGAAGTCACATATGAGTATGACAAAGCGTAGAGAAGAAATTATTAGAGTTTGGGAATATATGTGGAACAATAAACATATGTCTAAAAGGTAAAACGAGGAGAGAAACAAGACTGAAATTTTATAAGGCAAAATTGGTTCCAATGCTTGCTTACGGAAGTGAATTGTGTGTTGTAAGTAAACGCCAAGAAAATCTAAGAGCAGTTCAAGGTTTCAAAGAGCAGTAAAAGAATGCACAAGAAACGACAGATATAGAAATTCGGAAATTAGGGAAGAGTTGAATACATTAACATCCTCAAAAAAATACCAGAAGATAGAAGAAACTGGAATGAACATCTTGAGGCAATGAGTGGAGAAAGATTACTTCTCGGGATGAGAAGACTTAAGGCAGTTGGGAGAAGTAGTCAAGAAAGACGGAGGAAGCAATAGGTACAGTAACAAACAAAACAAAATAAGCCTACTGCTTGGTGTGAAGATGAAGATGAAGACATCCTCCTGCTTCGATGTATGCCTTGAATCTGCGTCTCATGTGTTGCCGTACTCTGTAGAAAATTGCTGGAATGTGTCGTATTCGTCCAACTCTGTTTTCGATACGATCGGCCAGAACGTTGATATTAGATACAGAAGTTAAATCTACTAACGATTCCATAGGTAAAATTCCAATCAATCCAAATCTGGTGATCAGTCAGCCATACAGTGGAACATCTCGACCAGTCCGTTGATTCGGAAACTGGTTATCGAGATTTCGGCGAAATTTTAAAGTAAAATGTGGTCTATCACCATCGTGCATAAACCACAATCACCTGATGACATCTAGAGGTGCATTATAAACTAAATGAAGCACCTCCTTCCTGAGGTACAATAGGCATCTTTGCTCAGCAAGACGTTGTGGGGAGAAACAGGGGCCAATAAGACTGTCACGAATGATTCCTCTCCACATGATGATGTTGAACAAAAGACAATGAGACAAACTAAAAGCAAATGCTAAGACACGTCTAAGCAAGAATGTAAATAAAAATGCACGTGTGCGGTCCATTGCGTAATCGGAGGTCACTACAGAGAATAACTTCAGGAACTCCATAACGATCGATTTTCGTACTTTTGTTCAAATATACTTTTTGTATTACTTTTGTGTTAGGAGCAGACCTCCACATTTATGGGCACCAATTTATTAACACCCTACACAGAGTGAGTCGCGCAAGACGTAACACTTCTTTTACTTCGTTAACGATTAAGTTTTCGGCAAATGTTAAAGCGTCGAGGGACACGCAACATTATTATTTTCTTGGTTGTTTCATTAATGTTTTTAGCGCTTGTATCAACAGTGATATTTGAATAAGAACTTTTTTTAAAATGGAACCGTATACTTTTGTAACTTGTTTCGTTAGCTCGCGGGAAGGTAATTACAGGGATACAGCGTTTGTTAATGTTGTAAAAAAAAATCGAGAAATGTCCTCGAATTTAAGAGCACGGTGGCCAGCCAACCAGAGCTGTCGTGCTACGCTGTATCAGAATGTCAACACATTTGCCTGTTAACCTGACTGCACTACAGGCCGCTCATTTCTGCTTCAACATTCGTTGCTTGTACACCAATGAGAAGAAGTACATTACTTTTACATGGTGAATGTAAAAGAAAAGCCTTAAAAACAGTAGAGCGGTATAGGGCTATCTATCGGCATTGTCAATGTCCGACGCAAAAGGCAATTGCACGAATTATTAAGACCCTAGTGCGGAGAGGCTGCTTGAACGTCAAAAATACGACTGCAGTTGACAGAGAACACGAAGAAGCAGTTCTGGGTACAACGCTAATGAATCCGCACAGTGGTACGAGAGACATTGCCAATGAATGTGCAGTCAGCCAGGCGATTGTCATTCGCATCCTGCATCGACAAAATTTCCATCCCTATCATCTGTCACTACATCAGGTACTCGACGACCGTGATTTCTAACTTCGTACAGAATTCTGTCTGTTTTCCATTCAGCAACTGAGAGACGACCCTACTTTTTCCTTACGTGTGCTCTTTGCCAATGATGCAACATCTACTAACCACGCTAATGTAAATTTGCATACCATGCACTACTGGGCAGCCAAAAATTCACACTGGCTTTGTCAGGTGCAACATCAACGGCCGTGGAGCATAAACGTATTGTACGCCATCATAGGATATTACATTGTGGGACCTCACTTCATCTCAGGCGTTATAAATAGACATTCGCACGCACTCTTTCTGACAAAGATTCTGCCGGTTCTTCTAGAAGATATTCAACAGTGTATGTGGCTACAACACGACTCTTGTCCATCTCACACGTCCCGGTGCAACACAAATACTGAACGAGAACTTTCCTGGACGTTGGACAGGACAAACTTATATTGTCAAATGGCCTGCGAGACTCCTCCGGTTTGACTCATGTCGATTTCTTTCTTTGGGGAGTACTGAAAGATACAGTCTATGACGAAGCCGAACTACGCCAGACGAGATGTGTCGTCAGATAACAGGAGCATGCCCTAACATATTATCCAATGTAATTATATCTGTTCATCGTTCTTTCGAACGGCGATTGCAAATGTACCTTTCATTCCATGGTCAACAGTTTGAACACATGCTTAAAGAAAGGATAAAGTTATTTTTTTGGAAGACAAAACTTATGTTACGTGATTTGGGTGGGTACAAAATCAGTGTTAGTAAGTTGTTTATTTCATTTACGTGCGCATGAAACTACAATGCAATGTCAAATAATCGACAGCCTTTCTTGCAAGTAACTGGTAACACTATCATTACGCGCTAACATTCATGAAATGACGTTTCGTTAAGAACAATATTTACTTTGGGGTGTAGTGGTGGACACCAAAGTATTTTTAATAAAATTTTAGTTCAATGAATGTACACAGTATGATATTATTTACAGCAGAGTAGGTGGAGACAGTTGTTCTGACAGCATGTATTTTTACCTAAGAAGCACACAGCCATGCACAGGAAAAGATAGGTCACATCTTCCTTCTACCATTTAGATATTTAATACAGTAGTTGCTTTTTTCAGCGTGTAAGACATCTTTATTTTTGAAGAATGAACAGTTGATTCCTCTGTTTAAGCTCACATAAATCTGGGAGGATACACAAATGTGAAATAGTTTTCCTAAGCCCTTTGTGATACGCTAGATTCTAGCCTATGTCATATTTCCACATAATACATTCGAAGGTGAACCTGCATCTAGGTCTTTACTCCGTTCAAGGGGAAATAAACCTTTGTTCTCCTAGCCCAGGCCTACCTTACGTTATAGAACTTCGTTACCGGCCACCGTGCTCTCACTTTCTAGGACATTTCTCGAATTTTTTTACGACAGGTTTCAACGTGAGCCTTTAAAATGCTTTATCACTGTATTTATCTTCTCAAGTGCTATCGAATGCAGTTATGAAAACTATAAGGATCCATTTTAAAATAATGTACTTGCTTGAATATCTCCGTTGACACTAGCGCTAAAAACATCAACCAACCAAATATATACAAGTCCTTCGATGCTTTAACATTTTCCGAAAACCGCTTTTCGATACGTGAAATAAAAGGGGTGTTGCGTCTAACGTGACTCATCCTGTATAAACGACGGAACTTCGAAAAGGAAGTTACACATTATTATGGCAGGCGAAATAACTTAGACGCACTGAGTGGCCGCGAGGTCAGAGGCACCATTCCCGAACTGCGCGGCCCCTCCCGCCGGAGGTCGAGTCCTCTCTCGGGCATGGGTGCGTGTGTTGTCCTTAGCGTAAGTTATTTTAAGCAGTGTGTAAGTCTAGGGACCTGTAACCTCAGTAGTTTGGTTCCTTAGGAATGCACACACATTTGAACATTTTTGCAAGTAACTTTTATTGACTGCTGCACTACCTTGCCGGCCGCTGTGGCCGAGCGGTTCTAGGGGCTTCAGTCTGGAACCGCGAGACCTCTGCGGTCGCAGGTTCGAATCCTGCCTCGGGCATGGATGTGTGTGATGTCCTTAGGTTAGTTAGGTTTAAGTAGTTCTAAGTTCTAGGGGACTGATGACCTCAGATGTTAAGTCCCATAGTGCTCAGAGCCATTTGAACCATTTGCACCACCCCAAAGTGACGCAGACACACGACACTAATTTCCGACACAGTAATCAGTTTTCTGTAAACAACAGTCAGAACGTTTGTTACAATTGTTAAAGTTCTCAACGATCTAAATCTGCTCCTTGGTCTCGGAGCCATTCGAGAACCGCTGGGTGAACGTCTTCGTCATCATTATCATTGGAAAAATCTGCGATTCCTCGACTGCCTGGACATTGTCCTTATGTAGTCGATACTGGGGGCCGTCCTTCCCAGTCAGCATCACCACCGGGGTCAGGGATTTCCTCTGCCTCGTGGTGACTGGGTGTTGTGTGCTGTCCTTAGGTTAGTTAGGTTTAAGTAGTTCTAAGTTCTAGGGGACTGATGACCTCAGATGTTAAGTCCCATAGTGCTCAGAGCCATTTGAACCAACCATCACCACGTCTGTGCGGCCTTTGTCAAATTGTGGACACCATTTCACTACGGGTGGGATCGATGAAGCATTTGGTCCGTGCACAACCAGAATTTCAAGGTGAATCTGTGCGCAGCTTACAGATTTAACCCAACGAGAATCGTACTGTGCCGCGTTCTTTGGAACATGTTTCCAGCTGGCGCAGCATTTCACTCGCACACTGAGATGCACGTGTTATCCGTGCCGCAGCAGAACTGTGTCTTCACGTAACCCAAAGTATGTATCTCTTCTGAGAATACACTAAGCTTGTTGTATAATGCTATTCGCCTAGGACGATCTATATAGCTTACTTTTTGACGTCTCCTCCTAGGACATTGCGCAGGGCCCACAATTTCGACATTTGGTTCAAGCCAGCCAGCTATCATTTATGTTCATTGGGATCTCTCAGTAATGAAGGTATTTCCATCCTTACCAAGGTCTGCAATACCTCAACAAATGTACGTATTATCCAAAAAGCATTCTGAGGAACCAGAAGGTAGGAGACGAGATACTGGCAGAAATAAAGCTGTGAGACCGGGCGTGAGTCGTGCTTCGGTAGCTCAGTTGGTAGAGCACTTGCCTGCGAAAGGCAAAGGTCCCGAGTTCGAGTCTCGGTCGGGCACACAGTTTTAATCTGCCAGGAAGTTTCATTCTGAGGAACATTTGTAGAAATCGTATTCCTAGGTTTGCCTCAGATTGTCGCAGCCTAATTGTAACAAGGGCACTGAAGATTACTATTTTAATACTAGTCTTACATCAGTAAGTACTAGTTCCACACCGAACTTACATGCCAATAGTTACCTGTAGACGTTAACGGAAACAAGGCTGAGCGTGGCACCTCGGCAAAGTGGTTCACCGCATCACTTATGCAATAAATGTTGTTGCAGCGACTTTAACTTCACAGTTCTCTACAGTTGCGTAAGCATCATGTAATAGGACTGGATTCATCTTTACGCGTGCTTTAATGTGTTCTCTTTGTATATAACGCGATGACTTATTACGGTATTATTTATTTCTCAGTATAAGCGAGAAACAAGGAGGCCTGCAAAACTAACATTACGACGTAAGGTTTAATTCTACCCGCTGCAACGGCTCAGTAGCCATCAAGCAGTATGACACGCGAAGCTCACTACAGGTTGCAGACGACACTCTAAACTCGTTATTAATGTGATATAGGGTTGAGTCCTTAACACACCAATATTTTCCCTCATACCATTTAAAGGCAAATGTAATGTGATAGCGGGAGTCTCCATTCACTGTCTCGAGGATAATGAGTCAAGTGAAATGCTGAAGACCGCAATAACTGATAGCATCTTCAAATCTTGAATAATGTGAGTGAATAATGTAACAGGTTTGTCATGTACTATCGCGAGGTCTTTAAGAGGTATCAAAAACACAGTCAATAAAAGGTTTCACATTGCAGTGTTTTCTCTTGTGCCGATGACTGCGTTCCGAAACCCAACCAAAGTGCCTTTAGTTATGAATAAACCGTAATTCATGCTATGTTTCTGCTCTTCTCCCGTTAAAACCGAATAGTGATAAATACGTAACACATAGGGGGTTGATGTTGGCTTTCAAGAGACATGTACACAAAGAAAAGGAAATTTTTCATAGGATACCAACCAATAAAATGAAAATAATTGTGAAAAGGGTAAATAACTTACAGAAATGTTTGATGCAGCATTGAACGCAGTATATCGTCAAGTTTTATTTCCGCCTAACACTGTTAGTTCCCGACGTTTGTCCTAGGTGGCATGCGCGAATAAGTTATTCCAACAGTCACAATGGGGTCGTATAATGGTGCGTAACGTGCGCAGTGTTATTTATGATTTCATGAATCCAAACCCGCTACCACAGTTCTTACACAAATCAGGAATAAATATCCCAAGCCACCATCTCAGAGATAAGCTGTTATTAATTATTACAATAGTTTCACCGAAACTGGCTGTGTATCAAAAAAATGGTTCAAATGGCTCTGAGCACTATGGGACTTAACATCTGAGGTCATCAGTCCCCTAGAACTTAGAACTAATTAAACCTAACTAACCTAAGGACATCACACACGTCCATGCCCGAGACAGGATTCGAACCTGCGACCGTAGCGGGCGCGCGGTTCCAGACTGAAGCGCCTAGAACCGCTCGGCCACACCGGCCGGCCGGCTGGCTGTGAATCAGATTGGGCGCTAGGTCAGCAGTCTCCTGATACAGGAACTGAATGAATTCGGTATCTTACGTTCGTAGTTCGGGTAAATCAACGAGACGTGCCAGTTTAGAATTGAATATGCCTAGTGTGGAAGGTATTACGGAAACTCCTGTCATTCAAACCCTACAAACTGGAACTGCCGCAAGCTTTAAGAGAAAGTGACAAAGAAAAACAAGCTGAGTTTTGTGTAGGAATGTTTAACAAAATGCAGACTGAAGATGATTTTCTTAATAAAATAGTGTTCAATGACGAAACTACCGTCCATATCTGCGTTAAAGTGAATCGGAACGGCACAACTTTTTTATATGGGCTGTGCAGAAACCATGTCAGGTAATCAAACGTGTGCGGGACTCGCCTAAGGTAAATGTTTTTTGCGCTTAAGCTGTAACAAGATTTACGGTCCTTCCTTTTGTTGCCGACTCGACTGTGACTGATATATCGTACCAAGACATGCTTGAACATTATACAGAGGGGTCCAAAAAAATGTATCCACTGTTTAAAAGTCCATAACTGGCAAACTAATTGACGGAGTTGTCTCATCTTTCGTAGTTTAATAGTTTGTAGTTCCGGCAATCGCCACACAAGCGTTGTATTGCGTTGTTTTGTTTTGTCAGATGACAGTCGCCAGATAGTCAGTGTTTTGTTCTTAGTTGCACCTAGTTACTCGAGTAAACATGGCTGGAGCAAGGCTTACATTCGATGAAAGTAAGTCAGTTTTGAAGTGGTATTTTAAGTACGAAAAAATTAATGAGGTTCAACGGCAATGACGAAATGAGTATCAAACAGAGCCACCGACACGTTTAAAGATTCTTCGCATTCGAGACAAATCTGAAGCCGAAGGCTGTGTTAAAGATGTACACAAACAACGATCTGGACGACCTATAACAGTAACAAGTCCAGCTAACTCCCGTCGTGTGTTACAACAATTCACTCGCTCACCACAGAAGTCTGTAAGACAGTGTGCCCGTGAAACTGGAGCGAGTCGCTCAAGTGTTCGGCGAATTTTGAAGACAGCAAAGTGGAAGTGCTACATCCCACGATTGCTACACGCAATCAACGAGGACAACCCAGATCGTAGAATGGAATGGTATACTAACATGGTGCACAGCGATGAACAGTTAACAGAGGTGGTCTGATGAGGCACAGTTCAAACTCAATGGTACAGTAAATCGCCATAATTGCATCTACTGGGCCGCCGAAAATCCGAACGTCCATGTAGACAAAGCCGTGAATTTGCCATGAGTAGATGTGTGGTGTTGGGCCATTCTTCTTTGACGGTAGTTACCGGTGAGGTGTACCTTCAGAAGCTTCAGACATCCATTTTACCTGCCATCCGAGACTTGTATGGAGACGGAAGAGTTTACTTTCAACAAGATGGTGCCCCAGCCTA
Organism: Schistocerca cancellata; assembly: GCF_023864275.1. Taxonomy (NCBI): domain Eukaryota; kingdom Metazoa; phylum Arthropoda; class Insecta; order Orthoptera; family Acrididae; genus Schistocerca; species Schistocerca cancellata. Next base: position 584,356,237 of record NC_064628.1, on the reverse strand, counting down.
CTACGAAAATCGTGTTAGAGCGTATCTCGACGAAAATCCATCAGGAAGATGGATATGTCATAGAGGTGCTGTGGAGTATCCACCACGTTCCCCAGACCTAATTCCTCTGTACTTTTACCTGTGGGGAACACTAAAGGACGTCGTTTATCGACAAAATCCACGCACATTGGATGACTTCGAGAAACCATCGTACATTCATGTGCAAATATCCAACTGAACACGTTGCAGTCAGTAGTTCGTGCTGCAGTTCGGCAGCATCGTTTGTGTGTGGATGTTAATGGTGACCATTTCGACTCCTACAGTGATATCTTTAAGTTGTACTTTAAGCTACACTTTCACCAAAAATGAGACAACTCCGTAATTATTTTGAAAGTTATAGACTTTTAAACAGTGGATACATTTTTTTTGGACTCCTCTGCACAATGTCTAAATTACATCACAATATGGACACAACATTTATTTTCCAGCAAGATGACTCGCCACCAAGTTATCATTGTGAAGTTGTCGCTTATCTCTGTATGAATGTGCCGAATTGAATGTGATGGAACAATATCCTGACCACCACGATCACTCGATTTAACCCAAACGGACTTCTGTGTTTGGGGTTACATTAAAGACAGAGTGTTGGTTCCTCCGTTTCCGGGAAACGTCAACGAGCTTCGACAAAGGATAATACAAGCAGTTGCCATCATACACCACGATTTCTTCATAGCATCTGGCAGGAGACTGATTAAAGATGGAACATTTTTCATGTTACAAAAGACTGCCACATTGAACAGTAAATAAAACTTGAAGATATACCGCATTCAGTGCTGTAACGTATCGAATATTTCTGTAAGTTATTTACCTTTTCCGCAATTAAAAGTTACTTTGTGTCTAACTAATGTATAGACACCCTGTACATCATCCGATAAAATATTAGCGCACTACCAACATTCCATTCGACAGAAATTATTTACGCTTGAGTGGCAACGGATGAGATCAGGCAACAGGGCTTTGCCTGGAAATGGATTCGCGTATTCCATTGTCACTGTGTTTTCAAGCGTGCAGAAGACCACCGAAAAGGGACCATCTCGTGTATAAAAAGTCGTCCACGTAACATGCATGAAATGTCACGCGCAGGTGTGGTAAGAGGTAGTTAGAACGCCGTGAGCCCGGTGGATGCATTTCGACTCGCTTTTCAAGATCCTCCGGAAAAAGGCCCCGTAGCTGTTTCATTTTTTATACGACGTTCCAGAGCGTTTCGTACACGGCTCAGCATTTCGAATATATTTTCCACGGCTCTCTGCGTTCGTTGGTACCATTCTACAAATCTGCAGCAGGAAACGATTCTGGTTTTTGAAAACCACCCAAAACGTTGGACATTACTTCTTGAATTTCTGGACTTCTTATATGTACAAATAAACTCGGGTCAGAAAATCAGTTTTAATGTAGTTTGCCGAACTGCATATATGGTTTACCTGATGGTCAATCTGGAAAAAGGTGCTTTAACAATCTTCACTGACTTGCTAATAGGATGCCATAAAGTGGCTGGAAGTAAATGCAGTCGAGAAAACGCGCTTCATACATTCGTAATATGGTATATTCTGTTCTTAGCAACGAATGGATCCTCGTTTAACAAGCTGTTACGAGAACACATACAAAAAATATGTCGGTAACTAGCATTTAGGTAGAACTTTATTTACTTTTTGTTAATTAACAACAATGTAACTCATAAAACTTTAGGATCAGTTATATTTTTAATTTTAAACCCAGTGTATGGAACTATAGCGAGTGTTATGTCTTTATTGTGAAAATTAGTCCCTACCGCCTAATATTTAATAATAGCACTGTTTGTGTTTTCGGTCAGAGAACCATCATTTAAACGTGCTTAAAAGATGAAAAGGGTCACAAGACTTGGCACCTACTGACGAAAAATGCTAAAAACATTTATATTAAATAAACGCGACTGAGACTGTTTATCACACCTAAGTAATGTTTTTCTCCGTACAGCTATGTTCTCCTGATGCTCAAGCAGTCAGCACAATTATGTACGTGGTGAAATCGCGATTTATGTACATGAAGTTCTTTCAGAACAATATAGTACCTTGCAACCAAATAAACGTTTTTGAAGCTATTCCGATATTTCCTAACCCAGAACGTCTCCTCGTATCCAACTAGAACATGATCGGTTATTACCTTATTTAGACAATAATCAACCACCAGAGACAGTATTTTGATCTAACCTACGTTAAACACTGAGAAGATAAAAAATAACACTATTGGCTCAGAAGCACTGACAGACTTTGTGGTCTGTTTATACATAAAGTTATTTGCTGTCAGTTTTATACGGAACGTGTTACTGGGGTAACTGTCTTCCACAACTTCGTAATATTTTAGACAAGTTACCTTAATCCTAGGCCGTAAGTCATGATTGGCTAGGTAGAATAAAGTGTTGCTATGACGAAGTTCCATCTTTCTGAGAAGCACTATTGAACAGCAAATTTAAACGATAGCTAAGCTAGACGGACTCTTTCGAGCAGTAGCTTCTTATTTATCACGTTCGGTTACATATACTTGAGAGTATAAAAATAAAGCATCTACTAGGACAGTATTTTCACGATTTATTTTTAATGAGGACGTCAACGAAAAAATGGTCGTTCTTTTGCTTTCAGTTGCCTGTTATTTGAAAGTTTGCTTGAACATAACACACAAAATTTAAGTCACGGTTATGTCCGATTAACAGACTTCTTATTAGTCTGATTCTTTAACAGTGACAGCCTCCTAATTAAAAATTGTACACAGTGGCTGCGCAGCAAAGAAAATTTTCGATTTAAAGCAGTTCTTAGAAGAAGGGAGGAAAGTAGATTATAGACTAAAGTCATTAGGGACTTAGCGCAAGATCTGACTGAACAACGACAAAGAAGTAAACTGGCTATGCCCTTTCCCAAGGAACCATATTCTCCTTAATCGATTCAGGAAACCACGGAAAACTTAAATCTGGATGACTGGATGTGGAATTGAACCCTGTTTCTCCTGAATGTGGGCCCAATCTCCTAATCAATGCAGATAATAGAGGGCGATGTCTTCATTTTACGTGCATTTTCTCTCTTCATACAAATGCATCACACATTGCTCCACAAGCGTAGTGAAGTACATGCTGATATGTGACTTACGTAACTTTGTTGTATCTCGTGTCTCTAAGTACGTATCCTAATTTTCCGTATTATTTATTTATGAGAAATACAGGACAGGTACAGTACAACAGTCTCTATATTACATATATATATGTGGTGTCTGTTCTTTCGACATGACCGAAAGAACAGACACCACATATATATAATTACGGCAAGGACGACCAATGATCTCTTCAGCGCGGATGTACACTATGCTCGAACTCTTGCGCGAATCGGCGAAATGCCGCGAGTAATGAGTATAATGGGCAGGGGCACTATGAATATAGTGCGAGACAATAAGCTGGGAATGTGGGTCTCACGGGAGGCGTGACAGAGATAAGTCTCTGCAGTCGCACTATCCTCTGTGTCCTCGGTGGCTCAGATGGATGCCGGCACGGTAGCTCAGCGTGTTCGGTCAGAGAGCTGATTGGCCTCTGTAATAAAAAACTGAGTGGAAGGATCAACTAACGAACTTTAACGGATGTCACGTGACGTCCGCAACGACCAAACACAACGATCAACAACGAACAAAACGAAAAGAAAAAAAGAGATGGATGCGGCACGGTAGCTCAGCGTGTTCGGTCAGAGGATTCAGCAACCCTCTGTAATAAAAAAAAAAAAAAACTGAATGAACGGTTCAACGAGCAACCTGAACGGGTGTCATCGGACGTCCGCCAAGAACAAATTCAACGAAAAATATAGAACAAAATGGGATCACAAAAAAAAGATGGATAGAGCGTCTGCCATGTAAGCAGGAGATCGCGGGATCGAGTCCCGGTTGGGGCACACATTTTCAACTGTCCCCGTTGACTCATATCAACGCCTGTATGCAGCTAGGGGTATTCATTTCATTGTAATTTCATTCGAACGAGCTGCATCGTCACTGATGGTATCTGTTGTTTCGGACATGCCCGAAAGAACACATACCATCTTCATATATATATTTATTTATTTAGTGCATGGCATTACATATGAAAGGTGATTACCAATTGTCGATTACATAGTTTTACAAAATTTTATAAAAATATATTAATTTCATAATTTATAATTTAAAAAATAGGTCTATAAATTAATATATAATTTGTCCATCCATTCAAGGGCTGCCTCTGTCACTTCAAAGAAATCTTCCAACTTCCCATGGTAGGCTCTTCTGCTACAGCTTATTACAATGTGATGGTGTTCATTCCCACAGTCACACTGAGAAGATGAAGCCCTTCCCCATCGGTAGAGGTTTTCAGCACAGATGCCCTGATCTATTCGGATCCGATTAATTGTTTTCCAGGCACGTCGCGTTAGTTCCATACCGGCTGGTCTTGTGTCAGGTCTTTGGAGGGTCTGATGTTCCTCATGGGCAATAATGTTCCACATTTCTGTCCACATTTTGTTGATACTACGAGGGTCACTTCAAAAGAAATGCACACTATTTTTGTAAAAATACAATTTTCATTCTGCATGTCTGAAAGTTTTACAGTGTGTAGATTCATCCTTCCCGCGTGTTTTCAAATTTAGTTCAACCTCTTCCCATGAGTGGCGCCGTCACAGCATGTTTTCAAAATGGCTGCTACACTTGACGTTCGTCAGAAGCAACGTGCTGTCGTAGAATTCCTGTGCTGTGAAAACGAGACAGTGGGAAACACCCAGAAGAGGTTGATAAAGGTGTATGGAGATGCTGCTGTCGATCGCAGTACAGTTAGTCGGGGAGCAAGCAGGTTACGTGATGAAAGCGGGCACGGCAGTATTGAGGATTGTCCTCACAGTGGCAGCCCTCGTACTGCACACACTCCAGACAATGTGCAGAGAGCTAACGGATTGGTGACTGCTGACAGACGCATCACAGTGAACAAATTGTCACGCTACGTTGGGATAGGGGAAGGAAGTGTTTGCAGAATACTAAAAGTGTTGGCGTTAAAAAAGGTTTGTGCCAGGGGATTCCCAGGATGTTGACAGTGGCTTACAAAGAAAAAAGAAAAACGGTATGCAGCGAACTTTTGGAACAGTACGAGAATGGCGGAGATAAATTTCTTGGAAGAATTGTAACAGGTGATGAAACATGGCTCCATCATTTTTCACCAGAGACGAAGAGGCAATCAGTGGAGTGGCATCATGCAAATTCACCCAAGGAAAAAAAATTCAAAACCACACATTTTGCTGGAAAAGTTATGGCTACGATGTTTTTCGATTCCGAAGGACTCTTGTTTGTGGACATCATGCCAAATGGAACCACCATAAATTCTGATGCATATGTGACGACACTGAAGAAACTTCAAGCTCGACTGAGTCGTGTTCGACCACATCGGCAAAAGCAGGATGTTTCGCTGTTACAAGACAATGCACATGTCAGTCAAAAAACCATGGAAGCGATCACAAAACTCGGATGGACAACACTGAAACACCCGCCTTACAGTCCTGAGCTGGCTCCATGTGACTATCATCTCTTTGGGAAACTGAAAGACTCTCATTGTGGAACAAGGTTTGAAGATGATGACTCCCTTGTGCACGCTGCCAAACAGTGGCTCAAACATTTTGCTCCAGAATTTTACCGTGCGGGTATACAGGCGCTGGTTCCAAGATTGCGTAAGGCAGTTGAGAGGGATGGAAATTATGTGGAGAAATAAAAATATTGTTCCTAAAGGATGTATCTACACGCTGTAAAACTTTCAAAAATGTAGAATAAAAGACGGATTTTAAAAAAAAGTAGTGTGCATTTCTTTTAGTGACCATCGTAAAAGTAGCTGCCTGTAGCGATTCTGCCTGCAGGACAGATGGTTACCTAGATTTTAATCGGTTCATTCGGAGTGCAGGAACGTCAGAGTGCATTGGAAGCTCGGGGTTTTTAAGTAATTTTTGGTATTCCTTGAGGAGGGCGTTCTGCCTTCGGAGGTCTGGTGGCGCAATGTTGCTTAGAGGTGGTAATCAGTATAGAGGAGTAGATTTAATGCAGCCTGTTATTGTCCTCATTGCTGCATTTACCTCCACATCAATTTTTCTCACATGTGTGCTACTGAGCCACACTGGGGCACACTATTCGGCAACAGAATAGACCAGCCCTAAGGCAGCGCATTGCAGTGTCGTAGTTCTTGCGCCCCATGAGGTACCACTCAGCTTCTGTATGATGTTATTGCGTGATCTCAGCTTTGCTGCGGTGTGACCCATACCCCTAGTGATATCACGCTCTTGCGAATTAATGATTCTACTGTTCCTTTTAGTTTCTAGACTGTATGTGATACGAGATGATTAACAGTATTTTAGTATTTGTAACTATTATTTAATAGTCTATTTCGAATTTTGAGTTGGTGAAGAAAGGAACTCAATATTCTGTAAAAGTTGTGGAGCAGACAGTTTAATAAATAACACTACTCAGAGGGATAGGCAAAATGTAAAATGCATGAATAAAAAAGACACTGAACTTGTCGCGCCATCTGTACACAATTTTAGGCACTGTGCCCTGTATGACAATGGAATTGCACGTTCAAGTAAAAATTTCTTGAGCGGAATAACTATACGCAGAACTGTAGCCTGTCCCAATCCGTTAGGCCGTATAGACAGTGACCACGTTAAATGTAGATCTGTTCTTGTTGTGCATTTAATCTACCTTCGTCACATTTTTTTATCTGGAGCATCGTGCTAACACCGATTTAGGACAATTTTGGTAAAGCCGATGTCGGAGTAGCTCATACCGAATGTCAACCACGGGTTTACTAAGTATGAACTAAGTTTTTTGCTACTTCACTACACACTGTATACGATTTTCTATTGAGTGCAGGTAGTGTTCTTTGATTGTCTTTAGCCCATCAATTCAATCAGCCCTTCCGTTATGGAAGGATCGTAGAACTTCAAATGCATCCGTAACACGAATTGTCACATTCACAAACACGAAAGTATCGGATTCCGTAAGCATGATTGCTAAAGACGTCACGTACACTCACAATCTATCAAGATGTAAGAGATTCGAAATCTAGTAATGGAAGAAATTTATGTCGCCAGTTTTGTTTTGAGCAAATGAATGGGAGATAAGCGGTCACCTGACTGTAAGCCAGTGTCACGGGTTAAACTCCAGAACTTTCCGTAAAGCAACCATGTGCAGCCACGAAACAATGTGATCTATATCTCGGCAAACACGATGTTGCTATTGGAGAATGATACGTAGTTATGTCCCAGAACCAAGATTGACCAGATCTCTCTTCTTCCTTCACTACTCAATGATTACAGCATGATCCCAGTACATCATTACAATACACCAATCAACCATTAACGAAAGTCATCCAGAAGATATGTGTATCCACTTGACAGATACTGATTTAAGTGGAATTGCGCGTGAAACACTAAACTTGTTTTCGGGAGGAACGGTTTCAGATCCCGGTCTGGATATCCAGATTTTGTTTTTCCGAGGTTTCCCAAAATTACTTCCACGGAATGCTGCGTGGTTCCTCGAACAAAGCAACTGCCTCGTGCTTCTAATATAGTACTCTTCTCCAAAAGTATATACGCCGATGAGCCAAAACATTATGAGCACCTGCATAATAGCGCGTTGGTAGGCCTTTGGAACACAATACGGCAGAGATTCTGCGTGGCATTGATTCGACAAGTCCGTGGTAGATTTCTCGAGCTTTCTGGGACCAGATGTCTATGCAGAAGTCAGGCATCTCCTGTAAATGACGGGCCGGCGGTTTCTGGGCGCCTGTCTGACATTCGATAGCTTACCGTATTTCTCCGATTGGTTTCAGGCCAGGAGAAAATGTTGACCAAGACATCAATGTTAATTCAGTATCGCTCTCTTCAAACCACTGTAGCACTATTCTAGCCTTGTGACACGGAAAGTTGTACTGCTAGAAGATCTTGTAACCGTTGGGAAAACTTAAATGCACGTTTCCAGCAGACGTTCGCCTGGATGACGATGTATTCGGATACGACCCTCGAGCTGGTGTAACAAGAAACGGTTTCATCCGACCAGGTGACATGTTTACATTGTTCCACGGTCCAGTCTTGGAGAACCCGTCCCAATGAAATCGTAATTGACGATGTCGTTCGGAAACATGGGAACACGTAGGCGTTGACTGTTGTAGAGCCTCAGGTCCAATAATATGCGTTGCATGGTGTCTTCCGGAACACTTCTGCCTGAGTCGGAATTGTTCTCTGTCGTCATTGTTTGCCACGGATCGCTGCCTGTCGTGCTTTACACAGCGGACAAATCTTGAATCTCCACGTTCCGAAACGAGGCGTAGACTTTCAACACCTTGTCGCCTATTTCTGGTTTCACCGTCCTTCAAAAAGTCTGTATGCCCAGACAATAATCTGCGAACCGCTGACAACCTCTGCCGTTTCCGACATGCTCGTTCCCAGGAGCCAGGCCATAACAATCTGTCCACTGTCGAAGTCGCTTATGTCTGAGGATTTTCCCACCTGTGGCCCGATTCGTCGGCAGAATAATTCCCCATTAGTCTGTGCTCTGCTTACATATTTCACTATGGCACGTACCCGCGGCATTTACTCTCGTGATGGACAATGTGTAACGTTGGTGGTTTAATTTGTTTTGAAAGCGGTACTGATAGCCAATAAAAGCGGGTTAAAAGCTGTGAGCTATCTGAGGAAGTTAACCTTGCATTACTGCGCAACTGTTTCACCAGGTATCCAGTCTAGCTTGCCAAATTCCCAACCTGACTAACATTAATTACAATCTTTTAATAGTCATACGACAACCGGTGATATATATATAATAGAATTTAAATAAAAAGAAATAAATCAGTTTATATTTGGAAATTTATTTTAACATTGATCATTGAAATTTCAGCATATTAAACTTGAGTCGTAACTAAGCTGGTGCCTTATTTAGGATTGTGAAAATGTGAGATTGTAATCTTACGGAACACATCAAATATGGAGCCAAGATTGGGAGACTGCATACAACACTGCATTCATAAAATAACACACGAAGAACGTTGAAACATATGCAAGAGGAAATTAACCACAACCAACCGATTCAATTTTCACCCAAAGAAGTTACGTTCGTAGCACAATCCTGTCCGTCATGTAATTACCACACACTGGTATACTAAATTCATACTAACTCTCTGTGAAATCTTCCCGAAAAGAATAGCTGAGGGCTACTTTGATAATTACACCACATGCTTCACGTGGTCAACTTGGTTTACACAAAGAGTGTAACTCCACAATAATTTTGATAATTAAAATAAATCAGATCGAAAAGCAATTTACAAAAGAAAAACCTCGAACTGGTTACTATCGTCTTACTATTAACCTGATGGGTCAAACAATTGTATAAGCACGTGGTACTGGTCTCACAAAGTACACCCCACGTGGGTTGAACATAAAGAAAAGTTGCTACATTGAAAAATATTGTCAAGATGAGACGTTATAATCTCACGCACATTCGCATTGAAGATTGATGATGCTAGTTAGAGTTACTGATCAACACGTGGTTCCACTTTACTCATAAAGTAGTGACAAAGCAACTACCGGAATATATTCTGAACTTCACACTCGAATTACACTGCGTTGCAATTTAAGATAACATTAGATATTTTAGAGCTAAACCTGAAATAAAGGTGATTAAATTTTCAGTTAGGCTGAACTTAAGAAATCCATTGTCCTACGGACTTAGCAGACACGCGCTTAGCCAGAGATCTTACCACTTCACTTCAGACGCTCGCCGCGGACAGACTGCCTGGTCCCTTCCTGAGGGTGGCTCACAAATACAAACGGAAGTGGCCAGAGGGGCAGATTCCTATACAAACATGACAAGGGACGGACAGGACCATACTAAGGATAGAAACCTATTTGCTTTTAGAAAGCGTAGCTACCTGTTCCGACATTGGTCCTACTGTTCTCTAGCAGACAGGCTTGTCTGCTACCCTCAAGCATGCAACTAGAAATACATTTGCTCATTCATCCTCTCACACAGAAGGGAAGGGGGATGACAGTATCTTATCATATACAGTATATAAAAGAAAGCGGATGCAGGTTCCGTATGAGACTGTGTGACATGAATTACATATAAACTGTGTTTTAAAGTGTACTAGTGTGACAGATCGTTCTTGTTTATGTGTAAAAGTAACACGTTCCACTACTCAGTCTCCTCCCAGATAGTCAGAAACGCCACAGTAAATTTAGAAGAGGAATTTATGCCGTAAATGAAAATTAACATGAAAGGAATCCAACAGAGACCTTCCAAATGCTCATAATGTTTTGGCTCATCAGTTTATTTTGAATAGCCTAAAAGTCTAGCATTTCTACTTTCCTTCATCCCTTTCTTCATATTTCCAGACGAATTTTTCGCAACATGCCAGAGGACGACAAAGAGAAATTACATCTATAGACCAGAACAACAATGCATGACATTTGTATTGTTCCCAGCGCAGTAGCACTCCTGGTGACGAGACGTGCAGAGACCGAGGCATGTACAGGGCTGGAACATTGAGGCATGTCTCACGCTGACATCCTTAGCTGGTTAACTCATGGCCCTCACGTCACTGAATTTGCACGTCGTTCATTAGAGTGACTTCAAGATCGCACATATTTCCACGTAATAAACTTTGTTAAATCAACGTTGAGGACATATTAACAGAATACTACACAGCAGCTAATGGAACCCGAAGTGTCTAGGAATCCTGCGTACTCAGTTCGCTAGACAAACAAGTCGTATTAATGAGTTTTATTACAATAAGAAAATTATAATACTCAACTCTGGCAATTACAGAGATGTGTCGCAAGCAAAGGGCAAAATACAGACTAATCAATCTTCTTCAGTATAGACAATCGCAAGTCTGTGCTACATGGAGAGAACAAGCGAAGTGCCTAGCGTTGACGCTGCTCCAAGTCGCTAATCTTGAAGCTGGTGTCGAAATGGACCATCGCCAGTCGGTCGCAGAGCTTATGTCCTTTTCCCATAGGAGCCGCTGGTGTCACGTTGTCGTCCTGGAAGGGAGGTCGGTCAGCATGTGATTAGCTGACCCCTTCTCACAGCCTTCTCTGCTCTATCGTTCCCGACTGACGTGCCGGCGGTTGGCTTTACGCCGTAACAGAACCAAACCAAACCACTATTTGGATCCACTTCTATAAACTAATGACTCTCACATGAGTAACCATACTATAAACTGCTACAAACACCTACAAATCTGTGGACATGTGTGGGCTTTTAATCAAGCGGAAGAGAAAATGTAAGAATAAAACTTACGAAAAAAGGAAATAATTTTTTTTGTTATTTATGAAAAAAGTAATAACAAAGATAGGCTGTTCGAAGGCGTACGTCTTCGCATATCTGTGAGATCGAAATTTGAATATCAATAACCTTCAGTACCGTGTTGCTCCAGCCACTGTGTTTTAATTTCCTTGAGATGCTCTCCACAGACGATCAACAAGAGATTGCTGATGATTGTCACTCTTCGACGTTAGCTCTACCGAAGTTACCCAGTGTGTGAGGAGGACTCCTGCGACGACGACGGACGGTGCTATGCAAGTTTCAAGTTGTTTTAAGCATGTTCAGACGGGTTCATGTCTCCAGGCGCCGCAAGCCGGCACATTCGGTTGATTCCATTCTACTGGAGAAAGGTGTTTACGAGGGCTCGCACTTTATTCGTGCGTTAGTATTAGGTGATGTGGAAATGGTTGCGTATTGTCTGCGTCAACAGAGTCTTTCCAATTGCCACTAAAAAGACAGTGCGCAGTTGTGCTGCATCCTCCTCTTCCCGAACAGGCCTTGAAGGCCCAACGGTACAGACCATCCTCAGCTCACAGGCATCACTGGATGCGGATATGGGGGGGGGGGGGGGGCATGTGGTCAGCACACCGCTCTCCCGGCCGTATGTCAGTTTACGAGACCGGAGCAGCTACGTCTCAAGTAGCCCCTCAGCTCGCCTCATAAGGACTGAGTGCACCCCGCTTGCCAACAGCGCTTGGTAGACCGGATGGTCATCCTTCCAAGTGCTAGCCCAGCCCGACAGCGCTTAACTTCGGTGATCTGACGGGAACCGGTGTTACCACTGCGGCTGAGCCGTTGGCCTCCTCGGGTATCTATAAGCCATAATTCGTAGGAAGCGCCATCAGCTGGTGGTGTTGACAGCTGGCGACCAGTACGACACAGACTGCCGATGTTTAGTGTATCAGGATAATGGCTGAACGTTCCTATGCTGTCAGTGTAATGTAAGCCGATTCGGTTGGCTATTTGCTGTAAAGTGTCGTAAACTGAGAATGCGCGTACCATCTAGGCTTGAAATGACGCTTAGAGACATATTGATAGACTTCATTGTCCCGTTCAGGATTGATAAAGTAGTTTCCTGTGTTCAACTGCTATGAGAATGTAGGCTTACTTCCACCTTTCACTAATTAGGAGGATGCTCCAGTGTCTGTGTCTAAAAGAGTACTGAATAGAATGTTTACTAATAAAGAAACACTCACGCTAACTAAGTACATCATGGGAGCGATGTAAAACTTGTTGTGAGTAGACTTGTTTTGGGCTGGCACCACAGTTTTGATAATTTTGAAGACTGACATCGTTTCCACTGGGCTGCTGCTTGAAACAGTACTTTAGTAAGCACTAGAAACTAGTTTCGTGCTTTGCTCATTGTCAAATGTAGAATAGATGCGGAGGCATCCTTCCCTTATGCTGTAAACAGGGTGGTCAGAAACAGTTTGAAAACCTTGTAAGGGTATTGAAGGGTAGGTTGGGCTAAGAAATAACTGTTGAGAAAAAAATTCGATACCTGGAAGTTAGTCAGTCGCGTCGTTTCGCGCGCTAATTCAAACAACCAGCAAGAGACAGTCGCCAAATGTTGTCACAATTTGGTTTCCTCAAGCCCAACAAACGTAGCTTTCATTCATCTAGCTGAAATTTATCACTTCCGGAAAAGGCAAATTTCATCTGGTACTGAGCATTTCGATAAGAGGTAACTTACGAACCCATGGATGTCAGTGCATTACCGCATTTTAGCGCGTGCAAGTGCTCGAATTTGCGCGCTCAACGACCTGACTCTCTAATGGCAGTGCTAATCAAATCGGAACCGGCGCAACCTATCGAATTTTTTTTCTTAACAATTATTTCTCAGCACAACCTCCTCTCCAATACCCTTACATGCTTTTCATCTACATCTACATCTACATCTACATGATTACTCTGCAATTCACATTTAATTGCTTGGCAGAGGGTTCATCGAACCACAATCATACTAACTCTCTACCATTCCACTCCCGAACAGCACGCGGGAAAAACGAACACCTAAACCTTTCTGTTCGAGCTCTGATTTCTCTTATTTTATTTTGATGATCATTCCTACCTATGTAGGATGGGCTCAACAAAATATTTTCGCATTCGGAAGAGAAAGTTGGTGACTGAAATTTCGTAAATAGATCTCGCCGCGACGAACAACGTCTTTGCTTTAATGACTTCCATCCCAACTCGCGTATCATATCTGCCACACTCTCTCCCCTATTAAGTGATGATACAAAACGAGCTGCCCTTTTTTGCACCCTTTCGATGTCCTCCGTCAGTCCCACCTGGTAAGGATCCCACACCGCGCAGCAATATTCTAACAGAGGACGAACGAGTGTAGTGTAAGCTGTCCCTTTAGTGGACTTGTTGCATCTTCTAAGTGTCCTGCCAATGAAGCGCAACCTTTGGCTCGCCTTCCCCACAATATTATCTATGTGGTCTTTCCAACTGAAGTTGTTCGTAATTTTAACACCCAGGTACTTTGTTGAATTAACAGCCTTGAGAACTGTACTATTTATCGAGTAATCGAATTCCAACGGATTTCTTTTGGAACTCATGTGGATCACCTCACACTATTCGTTATTTAGCGTCAACTGCCACCTGCCACACCATACAGCAATCTTTTCTAAATCGCTTTGCAACTGATACTGGTCTTCGGATGACCTTACTAGACGGTAAATTACAGCATCATCTGCGAACAACCTAAGAGAACTGCTCAGATTGTCACCCAGGTCATTCATATAGATCAGGAACAGCAGAGGTCCCAGGACGCTTCCCTGGGGAACACCTGATATCACTTCAGTTTTACTCGATGATTTGCCGTCTATTACTACGAACTGCGACTTTCCTGACAGGAAATCACGAATCCAGTCGCACAACTGAGACGATACCCCATAGGCCCGCAGCTTGATTAGAAGTCGCTTGTGAGGAACGGTGTCAAAAGCTTTCCGGAAATCCAGAAATACGGAATCAACTTGAGATCCCCTGTCGACAGTGGCCATTACTTCGTGCGAATAAAGAGCCAGCTTCGTTGCACAAGAACGATATTTTCTGAAACCATGCTCATTTCGTATCAATAGATCGTTCCCTTCGAGGTGATTCATAATGTTTGAATACAGTATATGCTCCAAAACTACACAACTACACAATAATTTCGTACAGTTTCTGGCCATCCTGTATAACAAAAGGCATATGCCATTCGCAGTACATGTAAAGCTTGGCCATCAATGTACACGACCTCTGAATAGGTATCCACAAATCACACATACACAAACTGTTTGCAGTTCCGCCTTAGGTGTACAAGGGGCTTTAGTTGTGTATAATTTACGAGGGGAATATATCCACATCCATTATGCACTTGACAATGAGTAAAGCTCGAAACTCACAACCAGTGCTTAATAAACAACAGTCTGAAGGAAACGACGTAATTTTTCAAGTTTATTACTGTTTTGGTCTCTCTTTGGATTACAACTCGAGATCTCTAACTGTGGACACATTAGGACGTAGAGTCACCTGCACCGCCTTCGACAAGGGGAACGCGCAGAAATTAGTCACCGCAGCGAAGCGTAAGCACCTGCTGACAGGGACAGGCGCCTCGCCAAGGCCGGAACCTGTTCCCCGGGGCGCCCTTCTCCGGCTGCCGTCAGCGGCAGTAAAGGCGGAGACGTAGGCCCGGCGCTCGCGACATTCCCGCCGGCGACGCTAATGGCCAGCGCCGGGGCCTATCGTTAGCGTCCGGCGTGCCACGCCACTAGCGGGGCATTCCTAACTAACTTAAGTGCCGTGACCCCGGCACTCGTTTCCCATCGGCCCGGAGGAGCGGGCCGCGCGGCAAAAAGAAGACCGTCCCGCCGAGGCCGCAGTCACTTCCTCCTCCCTCGTAAATTTACAAAGCAGCCGGGATCCTACTAGTTGGATAATACTCTTGTCTCTGACGCCCCTAAGGTAAATCCTAGAATGAGCAGGTTCCGACTCACTTAGTCCACACGACTCAGGCGTGTTAAGTGAATTTAAATTTTAATTAAACGAATTACAAGTTCGTTCTCGAATTGAATCGCCTAACTTTCACAGGGTTGTAGCCTGTCCCCGATGTTATTCAATCTGTATATTGAGCAAGCTGTAAAGGAAACGAAAGAAAAATTCGGTGTCGGTATTAAAATCCATGGAGAAGAAATAAAAACTTTGAGGTTCGCCGATGACATTGTAATTCTGTCAGAGACAGCAAAGGACTTGGAAGAGAAGTTGAACGCAATGGACAGTGTCTTGAAAGGAGGATATAAGATGAACATCAACAAAAGCAAAACGAGGATAATGGAATGTAGTCGAATTAAGTCGGGTGATGCTGAGGGAATTAGATTAGGAAATGAGACACTTAAAGTAGTAAAGGAGTTTTGCTATTTGGGGAGCAAAATAACTCATGATGGTCGAAGTAGAGATAATATAAAATGTAGACTGGCAATGGCAAGGAAAGCGTTTCTGAAAATGAGAAATTTGTTAACATCGAGTATAATTTAAATGCCAGGAAGTCGTTTCTGAAAGTATTTGTTTGGAGTGTAGCCATGTATGGAAGTGAAACATGGACGATAAATAGTTTGGACAAGAAGAGAATAGAAGCTTTCGAAATGTGGTGCTACAGAAGAATGCTGAAGATCACATAACTAATGAGGAGGTATTGAATAGAATTGGGGAGAAGAGGAGTTTGAGGTACAACTTGACAAGAAGAAGGGACCGGTTGGTAGGACATGTTCTGAGGCATCAAGGGATCACAAATTTAGCATTGGAGGGCAGCGTGGAGGGTAAAAATCGTAGAGGGAGACCAAGAGATGAATACAGAAGGATGTAGGTTGCAGTAAGTACTGGGAGATGAAGAAGCTTGCACTGGATAGACTAGCATGGAGAGCTGTATCAAACCAGTCTCAGGACTGAAGACAACAACAACTTTCACTGGTAACGGCAGTTTAGCGTTAAACAAAATCGTTATCGGCACTGTCCAAGCAACCTTCCCCCTTTTAAAAACCAGTTCTCATTCTTTTTCAGATCTTTTTATTGTTCCACTCTTCTTGTGACATGCTTTTTGGTATACGATTCCATCTTATCCCCGTCTTGAAAATTTCGTAGCCACTAATTCCCATAATTCCTTACATGATAAACGCATTCATCAAGTTCAGTCTTAAACAAAAATTTGAAGAGTGGAAATGAAAAACGTTGTAAGTGCCAAAGCTGACATTTCTCAGGAGACTGAAAGAAAATCCTTGTGTCTTTGGACAAACTTGATTTCTATCCAGAAAACTGAAAAGGTATTCTGATACCTCTGAACTGCCCAGTATGAGATTTTCACTCTGCAGCGGAGTGTGCGCTGATATGAAACTTCGTGGCAGATTAAAACTGTGTCGAACTCGGGACCTTTGCCTTTCACGGGCAAGTGCTCTACCAACTGAGCTACCCAAGCACGACTCACGTCCCGTCCTCACAGCTTTACTTCTGCCAGTATCTCGTCTCCTACCTACCAAATTTTACAGAAGCTCTCATGCGAACCCTGCAGAACCAGCACTCCTGAAAGAAAGGATATTGCGGAGACATGGCTTAGCCACAGCCTGGGCGAAGTTTCCAGAATGAGATTTTCACTCTGCAGCGGAGTGTGTGCTGATATGAAATTTCCTGGCAGATTAAAAGTGGCGCATTAGGCGCTAAATGGTTGGAGATCCAAGACTCTTCACAGAAAACGTGATTCGAAAGATTTTCTGCTCTTTAAAGTAGTATAGATGGTGATCTGTGGCATCTCTGCCGAAAGAGTACAATGCTGGTGCACGCACAAGTATTTCGGAGGACACCGGTCATCGTACATAGTTAAAGGGCTTATTTCAATAGTGGTACAAGTCCATTTTTGTTCGTATTGAGATACAGAGTCCGTAAGTTAAGTGAGCACAGTTTTAATCTGCCAGGAAGTTTCATATCAGCGCACACTCCGCTGCAGAGTGAAAATCTCATTCTAGAAACATCCCCCAGGCTGTGGCTAAGCCATGTCTCCGCAATATCCTTTCTTTCAGGAGTGCTAGTTCCGCAGGGTACGCAGGAGAGCATCTGTAAAGTTTGAAAGGTAGGAGACGAGATACTGGCAGAAGTAAAGCTGTGAGGACGGGACGTGAGTCGTGCTTGGGTAGCTCAGTTGGCAGAGCAGTTGCCCGCGAAAGGCAAAGGTCCCGAGTTCGAGTCTCGGTCCGGCACACAGTTTTAATCTGCCAGGAAGTTTCACCTCAGAATTATGCTGTTCACCGTATCACCACAAAAAATAATGAGAGAAATTAGAAAACAAATACTTAATTAACTCGTAAACTGGCTGGTTCTATGTTCTGACACATTTTTAGAAGGTGATTCTTCCTAAGAAGAAAACAAAAACCAGCTGTTGTTAATAATGCTATTTGTTTACACAAATAGCGCCATTACCACTTTCGAACCGACAGGTTCGTCTTCAGACAGCCGTTCACGTTTACTCTGATGAGCCAAAGCATTATGACCACTGCCCAACGCAACGTTGGATGTCGCCTGGTGGCGTTGCGGGCACGTGACGCAGTAAGAAAAATATGTAAGCGGAGCAGACACGGACGGGGGATCACCCTAGCGAAGATATGGGCTGCAAGTGGGGAAATCCACTGAGATAAGCGACTTTGACAAAGGGCAGATTATTATTACGCAGAGCGTGTGAACTAGTATCTCTAACACGGCGAAGCTCGTCGAATGTTCAAGTGATACTGTCGTGAGCATCTACGGAAAGAGGTAGACGGACAGTGAAACTACCATTAGGCGCTAAATGGTTGGAGATCCAAGACTCTTCACAGAAAACGTGGTTCGGAGGCTTTTCTGCTCTTTAAAGTAGGATAGATGGTGTTCTGTGGCATCTCTGCCGAAAGAGTACAATGCTGGTGCACGCACAAGTGTTTCGGAGGACACCGGTCATTGTACATAGTTGAACAGCTTATTTGAATAGTGGTACAAGTCCATTTTTGTTCATATTTAGATACAGAGCCCTAAAGTTAAATGAGCGCTGAAAAATCTGAAGTTGAGGTACCAGAAATATTCAAGCATATGGCTTCTTGCTAGAGATGAACCTCTCTTTCTGTTTGTTTGGCTCATTAATTTCAGAAGCATTATAGACAGAAGAATGGAGGTAATGGACTTGTACCACTACTGAAATAAGCCCTTCAGTTGAACATGGAGCTCCGCAGCAGGCCACCTCTCTGCCTTCACACGTCGACCAACGACACTGTCTGTTACGACTGCAGTGAGCACGGGACCATACGGATTCGACCGTCGATCACTGGAAACGTGTCTGGCATTTCGAGTGAATCAAATTTTTGCTATACAAGGTGGATGGTCGTCTCCACAAACGCCGACATCGAGATGAACGGCGGCTCGAAACGTGCAGCACGCCATCGACGCAGGCTGGTAGGAGCGGCATTATGCTATGGGAGACATTCTGCTGTGCTTGCATGAGACATGTGGTGTTAATCGAAGACACGTTGACAGCTGCGAATCTCCTGCATCCCTTCATACTTGAGGTCTTCCCCAACGGCGATGTCGTCTTTCAGCAGTATAAATGTCCATGTCTTGGAGCCATAACCATGCTATGATGGTCTGAGGAGCACTATAGCGACCTGACGTTAATATTTCGTCGACCAAATTCATCTGCTGTAAATCTTATGGAATCAATCTGGATCGCTATCGGGCGCCATCGCCGCCTACACAAATTAGCGGCCGGTTATTTACGCGAATTACATGACGTGTGCGTAGACATCTAATGCCGCATATCGCCACAAACCTACCAACAAACTTCGGATCCTTGATACGCAGAATCAGTGATGTGTTTTGTTCCACTGACGGAAGAGTAAGCTATTAAGCAAGTGGTAGTAATGCTTCGGCTCGTCTGTATATTATACTTCTGTTGTTTTTCCGTAAGTTGTGGGATATAAGCAGTCAACAACAAATGTAAACAACAACAAATGTAATATAAATCCGAACAGCAGTCTGAAGATGAACGTGTTAACGGCACTATTTGTATAAATAAACAATATTATTAACAGCGGCTGGTTGCTATTTTCTTCTTTGAAAGAATCACTTCGTATTTTGTACGCAGACACGCTCTCTGAAATGTTAGTTTTCACCAAAATAGTAGGAGAAAAGTATTTGTTCCAAGTACCATTAATACTGATGCATTAGGTTTTATTTGCGATGATATATGTACAGAATACGGCTTTAGTTTTCTAAGTAATAGAATTACAGTCAACAGAAAACATTTCCCGCATCTTGTAAATTTTGTAGCTCCTGAGGGAAGCACAGCTTGGCACAAAGAGCGTGCACCATCCACTGAAGTCTGATCTTGTTCATAGTTTGGCATCTGGATGAAATCTAGAGTACAGTAGCACGATGAACGCGTTTTTATTTTTTAATGGCACTTAGGGCGTTTTCCATTTCCAACCTTCAATTGATTTCTACTCTACAAAAGACGGATATTGTCTTGCAGACAATAGTTGTTAAAGGTGTTGAATACGAAGAAAGGAGGCAAATTTAGCGACTAGACAGCTCAGCAGCAAACACCTAAAGTATAAACAATGGTTGAAAAATTACCTGAAAATTGCATTGTTGGAAGAAAGTACATGAATTGTATGATTTTTAAATTTCTACTTCAAAGAGTCTCAGTTTTAATTGCAATTTTATCCCTCAACAAAAAGGCCAGAGACTGAAGTTTCGATTTTCCAACGTATTTAGATCTAAAGAAAAATGAACAATACAGAAGAAATTTTATTTCAATAGCAGTGGTCTTCACGTTCACCAATAAATGCTGTTTTGTAGGGATCATTTTCCATGAATTTTTAAGTGTAGTATTGTCTTACTTCCAGTTGAAAGTACAGTGGAAACTCCAAAATGAACTTTGAATGATATGTTCGTTATTCAAGAACATTTATTTATTTATTTATTTTCTTTTATTATTTTAAGAAAATCTATGAGTTTTCTAACAGTATTGCCGTATTAAAGAAGAAAATCTGCCTTTAATTATTTAGCAATACACAGAAAACATGAGGACTTAACAGATGGCACGGCAACATAAAAATAATAAAGTGACACTACAGACCTAAAGGTGTGGGGTTCAATCCTCGGTCTGTCCTACGATTTTTAACTGTCAGTTCTATCACAGATTAGATGAGATTAGATTAATACTTGTTCCATAGATCATGAATACGACACTTCGTAATGATGTGGAACGTGTCAGGTTAATAAAAGATGTCGGTACAAGATATTACATTACACAAAATATTGCATGACACTGATGTTTAAGTTTCCCCCCCCCCCTTAATTTATATCTAAAAATTCAGCCAATGAGTAGAAGGAGTTGTCATCTAGAAATTCTTTTAATTTATTTTTAAATGTTCGTTGGCTATCTGTCAGGCTTTCGATGCTGTTTGGTAGGTGACCAAAGACTTTTGTGGCAGCATAATTTACCTCTTTCTGTGCCAAAGTCAGATTTAACCCTGCATAGTGTAGATCATCCTTTCACCTGGTGTTATAGCCATGCACACTGCTATTACTTTTGAACTGTCTTGGATTATTAACAACAAATTTCATAAGTGAATATATATACTGTGAGGATCCCTAGATCCTTAAATAGATGTCTGCAGGATGACCGAGGGTGGGCTCCAGCAATTATTCTGATTACACGTTTTTGAGCAATGAATACTTTTCTACTCAACGATGAATCACACCATAATATGATGCCATACGAAAGCAGTGAATGAAAGTAGGCATAGTAAGCTAATTTACTGAGATTCTTATCACCAAAATTTGCAATAACCCTAATAGCATACGTAGCTGAACTCAGACGTTTCAGCAGACCATCAATGTGTTGCTTTCAGTTTAACCTCTCATCAATGGACACACCTAAAAATTTTGAAAATTCTACCTTAGCTACAGACTTCTGTTCAAAGTCTATATTTATTACTGGAGTTGTGCCATTTACTGTACGGAACTGTATATACTGTATACATCTGGCAATGTTAGTTACATTGGAGAATGTCATGTACATCGTGGTTTGTAGTCCCCTGTAACTGGCTGATAAGTCAGTTCATACGTCCGAAGAAGGTAAGGGCATACCATCACTAAAAGGACCGTGCCTAGTGAATCAATGCTGTGTACACGCCAATCTTCCGGTTGAATAACAGCTTTACTTAGGATACCCTTCCCGATACCAAAGTGAGACTAATAGAACTGACTCTACCAATGTGAAGACTGTATTGTTGCATTGTTTCGTGACAGGTTAAGATTATGTACATTGTAACAGTTCAGGAAAGTAAATCTGTCGGTTCACCACGTCGTTGGTTTTCAGATCTACAATAGTGTTTGTTTATTTTTTTGTAGAGAAACGACAAACAAAAATTTCCTGATGTAGCTGTTGTTGAGAAGGATATGTTTTAAAAGCGCTCTCATTTTTTACTTTTTGCTCTGTTTTCGCTAAGACAAGGTCGTATCCCATATCGTATGGTCAGTTGAGTCAATGATATGCTTTTCGCTTTCCAATTATGTCATTACACTTTTTAAAAGTTACCTAACACTAGTAATTAAATCTAGCTGTAATCTCTTGTCGACACATTTTTAGTATGCAATAAAATTCGGTGTTTCACGTCTTACACCAGTCTTAAGTCCACAGTCGTTATCAATTGTAATTTATGTTTGTTATCATTCTTAAGGTTCAACGTTTTATCGTCATCGAGTTCAGTTGGGATGGAAAGCGAGCTCTAATGAAGAAGGTGAAAGAAGCTACAGAGCTTCAAGAAAATAGGAATAACCTAAACTAAAATAGCACAGCAGAATCTAAACCTGAGTTCTGCCGCGTACAAAGCCATGGATCAAACCACTGCGTACTTCACTCGGCGCCACATTTATGTTTTAGCAACTGATGTTAAAATTCGCCATCAACATCAACATCTTGTCGCAAAAACAAAGGTGAGTAAAAAAATCGTTATACTATGCATTCTACGAAGATAACATTGTATTATGAGATGCACCCTTAGAATTTTCCTATTTCATTCACTGTACTTATGTGTAGCTGATGCGATATTTATACAGCTGACAGTTCACTCAAATGGGTCTACTGACTCTTATCGTTGTGTAGAAATATGTAGTGTCTAAAAATTAGGTAAGGGAACTGTAGCAGGAACGATGGTTTTGTCAGTTTTGTCCGTCAAGAGTAACTCACCAGAAATTCGACTGAGAATATCACATCCACAGGTTTTTCAAAAATTATTTTCAAATGCCCTTTATATTAGAAATCGTCATACTCATCACCTATTGAGGGTACTGTGGGAGTCATAGACAATGAAATTGGATTGCGAATACCTGCATCTGACTCTCATCTCGTAATAACATGTAATAACATCATTTTAATATAAGAATGTTCTCTTTGTTACTAACGATTGTTTAATAAAAAGGAAAGAGCATGCAATATCCGACGCCTCCACATTATCTCATCCTCGCATAAACACCGTGGAGCCCACGGAGCTTATCCGACGGTGGATATCACGTTCAACGATGTCCTCGATTCTTTATTGGGCTCTAAAATGCACACCTTAAGAACTATGAGCATTTGTTCATTAGAAGAGATTAGTAACTTAATCATAGCCAACACTTGGTTCAAGAATCATAAAAGAAGGTTGTATACCTGGAAGAATCCTGGAGATACTAAAAGGTATCAGATAGATTATATAATGGTAAGACAGAGATTTAGGAACCAGGTTTTAAATTGTAAGACATTTCCTGGGGCAGATGTGGATTCTGACCACAATCTATTGGTTATGAACTGCAGATTGAAACTGAAGAAACTGCAAAAAGGTGGGAATTTAAGGAGATGGGACCTGGATAAACTGAAAGAACCAGAGGTTGTAGAGAGTTTCAGGGAGAGCATAAGGGAACAATTGACAGGAATGGGGGAAAGAAATACAGTAGAAGAAGAATGGGTAGCTCTGAGGGATGAAGTAGTGAAGGCAGCAGAGGATCAAGTAGGTAAAAAGACGAGGGCTAATAGAAATCCTTGGGTAACAGAAGAAATATTGAATTTAATTGATAAAAGGAGAAAATATAAAAATGCAGTAAATGAAGCAGGCAAAAAGGAATACAAACGTCTCAAAAATGATATCGACAGGAAGTGCAAAATGGCTAAGCAGGGATGGCTAGAGGACAAATATAAGGATGTAGAGGCTTGTCTCACTAGGGGTAAGATAGATACTGCCTACAGGAAAGTTAAAGAGACCTTTGGAGAAAAGAGAACCACTTGTATGAATATCAAGAGCTCAGATGGCAACCCAGTTCTAAGCAAAGAAGGGAAGGCAGAAAGGTGGAAGGAGTATATAGAGGGTTTATACAAGGGCGATGTACTTGAGGACAATATTATGGAAATGGAAGAGGATGTAGATGAAGACGAAATGGGAGATAAGATACTGCGTGAAGAGTTTGACAGAGCACTGAAAGACCTGAGTCGAAACAAGGCCCCGGGAGTAGACAACATTCCATTTGAACTACTGATGGCCTCGGGAGAGCCAGTCCTGACAAAACTCTACCATCTGGTGAGCACGATGTATGAGACAGGCGAAATACCCTCAGACTTCAAGAAGAATATAATAATTCCAATCCCAAAGAAAGCAGGTGTTGACAGATGTGAAAATTACCGAACTATCAGTTTAATAAGTCACAGCTGCAAAATACTAACGCGAATTCTTTACAGACGAATGGAAAAACTGGTAGAAGCCGACCTCGGGGAGATCAGTTTGGATTCCGTAGAAATGTTGGAACACGTGAGGCAATACTGACCTTACGACTTATCTTAGAAGAAAGATTAAGAAAAGGCAAACCTACGTTTCTAGCATTTGTAGACTTAGAGAAAGCTTTTGACAATGTTAACTGGAATACTCTCTTTCAAATTCTGAAGGTGGCAGGGGTAAAATACAGGGAGCGAAAGGCTATTTACAATTTGTACAGAAACCAGACGGCAGTTATAAAAGTCGAGGGGCATGAAAGGGAAGCAGTGGTTGGGAAAGGAGTAAGACAGGGTTGTAGCCTCTCCCCGATGTTATTCAATCTGTATATTGAGCAAGCAGTAAAGGAAACAAAAGAAAAATTCGGAGTAGGTATTAAAATTCATGGAGAAGAAGTAAAAACTTTGAGGTTCGCCGATGACATTGTAATTCTGTCAGAGACAGCAAAGGACTTGGAAGAGCAGTTGAACGGAATGGACAGTGTCTTGAAAGGAGGATATAAGATGAACATCAACAAAAGTAAAACGAGGATAATGGAATGTAGTCAAATTAAGTCGGGTGATGCTGAGGGAATTAGATTAGGAAATGAGACACTTAAAGTAGTAAAGGAGTTTTGCTATTTAGGGAGTAAAATAACCGATGATGGTCGAAGTAGAGAGGATATAAAATGTAGACTGGCAATGGGAAGGAAAGCGTTTCTCAAGAAGAGGAATTTGTTAACATCGAGTATAGATTTAAGTGTCAGGATGTCGTTTCTGAAAGTATTTGTATGGAGTGTAGCCATGTATGGAAGTGAAACATGGACGATAACTAGTTTGGACAAGAAGAGAATAGAAGCTTTCGAAATGTGGTGCTACAGAAGAATGCTGAAGATAAGGTGGGTAGATCACGTAACTAATGAGGAGGTATTGAATAGGATTGGGGAGAAGAGAAGTTTGTGGCACAACTTGACTAGAAGAAGGGATCGGTTGGTAGGACATGTTTTGAGGCATCAAGGGATCACAAATTTAGCATTGGAGGGCAGTGTGGAGGGTAAAAATCGTAGAGGGAGACCAAGAGATGAATACACTAAGCAGATTCAGAAGGATGTAGGTTGCAGTAGATACTGGGAGATGAAGAAGCTTGCACAGGATAGAGTAGCATGGAGAGCTGCATCAAACCAGTTTCAGGACTGAAGACCGCAACAACAACAAGAGATTAGTTTCACAGCATCGAAGATTAAGTGCTCATAGCTCTTAATGTATGAGTCGTTGTCAGTTTCGATGTAATATCCCTGTTCACCATGGTCCCTGTTGACGAAGCTCTTTCTTACATAGCTGTTATGTTTCCTACTGATATAATAGCATTGTTTCGACATTGTTTATCCTCGACTTATTTTCAATATAACGAGTTTTATGAACAAATTGATGGGGTGGCCATGGGTAGCCCTCTGAGCCCTGCTATTGCTGATCTATTTATGGAATTTCTTGAACAACAAGTGCTGCAGTCGGCCAAAAAAAAGCCCTTTGAAATGGTATCGCTACGTGGATGACACCTTTGTGATATGGAATCATGCTGAAGAGGAACTGAGTGATTTTTTTTTTTTTTGTGCACATAAACAGTATCAATCCAAAGATACAATTCACCATGGAGAAAGATAGTAATGGACAACTATATTTTTTTGGATGTATTGGTTACCAAACGGACAGATGGGACTTTAGGGCACAAGGTATATAGGAAAGGCACACACACCGATCGTTACTTACATAAGGATTCGAATCATCATCCTAGGAAGAAGAGAGGAGTCATAAAATCTTTAGTGGCCAGGGATAATAACATCTGTGAGCCAATTTATTTGCAAGATGAATTAAGCCATTTGCGAACGGCTTTCAAGAGAAATGGGTACACTGACAACGAAATAGATCGAGCACTCCACCCTAGAAGAAAAGTGTCCGAAAATACACGACGACAACAACAACCGTCGGCTGGAAAAGTTTTTCTTCCATTTATTCACAACATCACGGGCCGTATTGGGAAAGTTTTGGCCAAGTTTCAAGTGGAGACAATCTTTCGACCTACCAAAAAATTAGTGAAATTTTAAGATCGGTGAAAGACGCACGACACCCCTTAGCTACCCCAGGTGTGTATAAAATTCCGTGTAGCTGTGGCATGGTTTATATTGGAACAACTAAAAGGAGTGTTAATACCCGCCTAACGGAACGCAAGAGGAACTGTAGATTTGGACAAATGACAAATCAGCTGTAGCGGAACACGTTTTCAAAGACGGTGATCACGAAATAAAATTTAGTGAGACAAACGTGATAGCTAGGACCTCACATTATTATACCCGCATGTATAGAGAAGCTATAGAGATCTACAAGCACGAAAATAATTTTAATAAAAAGAAGAAGGATTAAAACTAGACAAGATATGGCGGTCGACTCTGTACCAACGAAGTGACTATCGATTACCTATAATCGAGAGAGATGGCACTAGCCAGAGATAGTTTTAAAGTCGAAAGCACGTGATGAGTGGTGGCGCCATCTAAGCGCTCTATATAAGCAGGACCTCCAGCGCCTAGCAGCCAGTCGCCGACTCACCTCAGAAGGTGTCGCCCGCAGTAGGCAACGAAACGTCAGGAACGAGAAGCAGTTTTATATATGGACCACGGCAACTCAGCCCGGAAGTTTTAATTAATGAAGACGCCGGCGGCGAAAGCTCATATGTTATGAATTCCCAAATCGTTGGACTGGACACGGAGGATATGTGTCGTGGCTGGCTAGTTTGCCAGACTTGACGGCTCTGGAACTTTTCTTGTGGGGTTTCGTAAAAGACATTGTTTGTAAAGACGTTCCAACTACGCCTGAACATATGCGATAGAGAATGTCAGGGCAGGTGCTTCGATAAGAGCCGATGTGATAAGGATTACCACTCAGTCCACGATAAGAAGATTGCAGCACTGCATGGACACCAATGGTCGTCACTTCGAACACCTTCTGTAAATGGACATTCATGCCATTTTTTGACCGTCGTTGACCTTTAAAGACCTGTTACACGTCATTGGATTCGTCTCGATAGCCACTATCAGAAAATACATGCCAAACTATAGCAACCCATTTAAAAAAACAAAGTTGACCTTCATATCTCTGAAGCGACCCCACATACGAACAAAAAACCAACGCCATATTATAGACCCCATTGTCCCAAGCAACATTTGTCCCACAAACTTTTCAGCTCCTATCATACTTTCGGAGTTATTCTAGGTGGCAATAGTTAGTGACTCACCCTGTACAGTAGTGTACGGGTAATTTTTATCAGGTGACGTAATATTATATGTCACTTGTATTATAATACTGTCACTAAAATGTATTGAAAAGTACGATAACTTTCCATGTAAAGGGAACACAGACTTGTGTACCTGGTGCAGACATTCTCATAACGGCTTTCATACTTTCCCCACATCTTCCCTTCGAATGTTGCGATGATTCACACCTAAAGGTCGTGACCGACAGACTCCCTTTCCCCTGTCCATTTTAAGGCTGTAGCTGTGGAGTAAATAGTTACACTTTTTTTCCACTTTCATTTTGGTCACCAAACTGTCAAGTGAAAATTTTTGGAAATTTGTGGTAAGGTCTTATGGGACCAAACTGCTGAGGTCAACGGTCTCTAAGCTTACACACTATTTAATCTAACTTAAACTAACTTACGCTAAGGACGACACACACACCCATGCCCGAGAGAGAACTCTAACCTCCGGCGGGGGGAGCCCCGCGGACCGTGACAAGATGCCCCAGACCGCGCGGCTACCTCGAGCGGCGACAATTTTTATCCCTTCTCATCTGCACTTCCCTATTCCTTTATATTCTGTCATGAATTTTTTCTTTCTGCAGACAATTACACACCTTTTCTCTTAGTGCTTCTGCCTTGGATTCCTAAAAAATTTGGCACTTTTCTTACAGGAATACCTCTTTCTTGTCCTCCTTGTGTTTTTCTGTTCTGTACGTCTAAATAAAAAACTTTTCGGATCCATCTTGCTATTAATTTTTTTAGAGAATTTTGAATATCTGTATTGTCACGCTGTTCACTCCGAAAAAAAATGTACAAAAATATCAGTCTTTTTGTACAGCTATTTTATTATTTTTTGAACAGTTTACACTTTTTATTTCACTCAGCCATATTTAAAGTTCTGTGTCTGTTACGGTTGTTAGACAATAACGCCTCATTTAAATTCATGTTTAGTCCAATAAAAGTACATTACAATATTTTTAAGCAAATTATTTTTCAAATCGATATTGCGGTATGGTCACTGCGGTTTGGTAGTAATGTCCTTCAACACTTGACGAATCGTCTTGGATCCAATCCCAGCCACTGATTACATTCTGAGTGCAAATCATGAGCAGTGGAGGCCGAAGACCTCCGGTATGGGCACCTTCGCTCTGCCGACAGCCCTGTCAAAGAGGGTGGAAGAGCGGCCAGAATTTCAGAGCCAACGGAAACGGTTACATTAAAGACACGTAACATGTATCGACAGGACCTGTGGCCTGTAAACGGTGGAGGGTCTCATGAAATCAGTCTCATCAAATGAAAAGTTTGTGGGAAAAATGTTGCATGGGAAAACGGGGGCCATAATATGACGTTGGTTTTCTTGTTGCTAGGTGGGGTCGCGTCAATGAAGGAGATGTCTCGTGGCCGCCTCGTTCACCAGACTTGACTCCTCTGGATATTTTTCTTGTGGCGATTCGTAAAAGACATTGTCTATAAAGACGTTCCAACTACACCTGAAGATATGTGAAAGAGAACAGTTAGAGCATGTGCTTCATAAGTGCCGATGTGATAAGGAATACCACTCAATCCATGATAAGAAGATTGCAGCACTGCATTGATACCAATGGTCGTCACTCCGAACATCTTCTGTAAATGGACGTACAAGCCACCTTTTTGACCATCGTTGACCTACAAAGACCTTACTGTTACACATCACTGGGTGGAAGACCGGCCAGTAAACGGTGGATGGTCTCATCAAATCAGTCTCATCAGCTGAAAAGTTCGTGGGAAAAATGTTGCATGGGAAAACGGGGGCCATAATATAACCGCCCCCGCCCCAAAAAACTATGATTAATAGACTTGCTGAACGCCAAAGTGAGTCCAGATATGGAGGCCAAAACAGCGGAAGCGAGTGCGTAAGACCTGGGGAGAGGAGTGCGCCTCGGTGGATGCCGCAGACGTCTCGGAGCGGGTCGTTAGCGCCGCTCGAGCGCGCGGTTCTGTTCGAGCGCCCGCGTCGGCGTCCTTGCCGGCGCCCAATGGCGGCCCGTGTCCGCCGGGACGTGACGCCGGTGGCGGCCAATGGCGGCGGCGTCTAGCGGCGCCTAGCGCCGGCTGCCACGGCCGGCCGGGCGTCGGGGGCGTGGCCTGCGCACCCCGCCGGAATATACAAGGTGGCACCGCGCGGAGGTCCACCACCCACGGCGCATTCCCACCTTGTCTACACACACACACACACACACACACATACACATACACACACACACACACACACACACACACACAGAGAGAGAGAGACAGAGAGAGAGAGACAGAGACCAAGTGAACTTCTATTTAATATGAGCGTCCCACTTCTTCAAGACGTCTGAATCAGATGAGACTTCCACTAATTGCAAGACTACTTCTGCGTCACCTACAAACAACGAACGCTCCCACAGCGTGGCGAGAGCGCAGTAGGAGACCTGAAAGCAAGTTTTCTGACATGGAAACAACTTGATGTTCTAGTACAGCTCCCGAAAATTATGCCACCGTAATTTTCATTGCAAATTTTTGATATTCGTGTGGCCGTATCTAAACCATATTCTAAAAATAGTCTGTGGACCAGTTCTCGCTATGTGAATCAAACTTGCTTCCGTCCTTACGTCATCGAGCACGGCTCTACTCAGGTAGCTCAGTAACGGAACGAACCGGTGGTGCAACTGTCCTACTTGCGTCTACAGCAAGCTCCTTTCACCATAGTGGCTTGAGGATGAATACACTAAATCTTGTAATTCTGAAGTTACAAGCAACAATCAAATGGTTCAAATGGCTCTGAGCACTATGGGACTTGACATCTGAGGTCATAAGTCTCCTAGAACTTAGAACTACTTAAACTTAACTAACCCAAGGACATCACACACATCCATGCCCGAGGCAGGATTCGAACCTGCGAACGTAGCAGTCGCCCGATTCCAGACTGAAGCGCCTAGAACCGCTCGGCCATCGCGGTCGGCTCTTTTATACAATTAATATTTCTTGCCTAATTTAAGAACTACCCCAGATTAATATCCCATAGGATATCAGTGAATGGAACTCAAAGCTTCACGCCGTAAATATCTCTCGAGAGGACGCTGTACTCATCGCTGATCGGTGCTCTTATTTGTGATTATAATGTAATTCAGCTCTGACCCCACCTCATTATTTCTTAATATAGTCACGTTTTCCTGTAAGTGCTGTGTACAAACTATGGAAAAAATACTTAGATTATCTTTCTTGCTCAGCAAAGAAAACGGTAGCACGTGTCCACATTTTCTATCTTTTGCCTGCTTACAAGGAACCAGGAGGTCCACCTGATGTCTAGTGCAGCCCATATTACGTCAAACAGTCTATGTGACCACATAAAAAGAGGTACTTCACAAGCAACTAAGTAGGTACACCTCAAGGTCAAAAGTATCCGGACACCGCTGTGTAATGCCTAATTGTCACGAGAGGCGGAACCCCCAGTATAAAATGGAGTTGAGTTTTTTTTTTTTTTGGGGGGGGGGGGGGGCAGCAGAAACTGCGGAACGGTTCGGTCGGGAGAGCTGAGAGACTACGAACGTGGGCTAATCATTGGATGACACCCGAGGAACAAATTCATCAAGGACATTTCAGCTTTTCTCGAAAATGGTTCAAATGGTTCTGAGCACTATGGGACTTACTGCTGAGGTCATCAGTCCCCTAGAACTTAGAACTACTTAAACCTAACTAACCTAAGGACATTACACACATCCATGCCCGAGGCAGGATTCGAACCTGCGACCGTAGCAGTCGCGCGGTTCCGGACTGAAGCGCCTAGAACCGCTCGGCCACCGCGGCCGGCCCAGCTTTTCTAAAGCTGCCCAAGTCGACTGTTGGTGATGTGATTCTGACGTGGAAACGCGAGAGAACAGCAGCAGCTAAATCGAGACCATACAGACCTCATTTACTGACGGACAGGGACCGTCGATCATTGAGGAAGGTTGTTATAAAAAATCTCATGAAATCAGCGGAAGGCGTCACTCGTCAGTTCCAGAGTGCTACCATCAGTCCAGCAAGCAAAAAGAACAGGGTACAACTGTCAAATGGTTCAAGTGGCTCTGAGCACTATGGGACTTAACTGCTGAGGTCATCAGTCCCCTAGAACTTAGAACTACTTAAACCTAACTAACCTAAGCACATCACACACATCCATGCCCGAGGCATGATTCGAACCTGCGACCGTAGCGGTCGCGCGGTTCGAGACTGTAGCGCCTAGAACCGCTCGGCCACACAGGCCGGCGGTACAACTGTCGAGCAGCTCCTTAGAAGCCACGTATTTCTATATTCAGTGCTAAGCGAGGGTAGCGGTGGCGTAAAGAGCGACAGCACTACTCCCATACTCTGTGACAGTCCGATGGAAGGGTTTACGTTTGGCCAATGCCTGGAGAACGTTACCAGCTACCAGTGTTGGCAGTAAGCTACGGAGGAGATGGCATTATGGTATGGGTGGTGTTTTTCGCGATTAGGGTGTGATTCCCATAATGCGCTTAAAAACGCTAAATGTGTAAATTCGTGAATACATTTTACAACATTGTTTACTGCCTGCACTAGAGGAACATTTCGGACAAGAGGCTTGTTTGCATCAGCATGACAACGCACCCTGTCATAAAGAAGCATTCATGAAGCAATAGTTTGTTGAGATGAATTCCTGAAATAGCATGGCCTGCCCAGAGTATCGACCTAAAACCAATGGAATAACTCTGGAACAAGTTAGAACGTCAACTTCGCTCCAGTAGATGACAGCGTCTGGTTTCGGTTCTTGAGGAAGAATGGGCTGCCGTTCCTCCACAGACATTCCGACGCTTCATCGAAAGTGTCTCCAGCACAGTTCAGACCTTCATAAAGGCGAAGTGTGGACACGCCGCATATTCTAATGGGTGGCCGGATAGTTTGATAAGATAATGTACGTAAAACCTGTGTCATGTAAGTCACGAACTGAATTAACATTGGTCAAAACTGGATATTCTCGGCCGCTTGTACCATTGTAAAATAATGCGCTCTGTTATTTTGTAGCACAAGCATAGCAAGTAGTAGTAACAGATAATGCTTTTACGAACAACTACGGCGCCTTGATGTTAACATTATTATTATTATTATTATTATTATTATTATTATTATTATTATTAGCGAATTGTTCCAGTAAATGGAAGAAGTTAAGGAAATAACTTAATCCACTTTTCTTTAGGTACTTCTTCTTGTTCCAGTAGGATTTCTTTGCGAGGAGGCGGCTTGTTTACATTCTTCCGACTACTTTGGTCTGTACTGTTTCTGTTTTGGTACTCTGATGTGACTTCCCTTTTGTTCAAATGTGTGTGAAATCTTATGGGACTTAACTGCTAAGGTCATCAGTCCTTAAGCCTACACACTACTTAATCTAAATTATCCTAAGGACAAACACACACACCCATGCCCGAGGGAGGACTCGAATCTCCGCCAGGACCAGCCGCACTTCCCTTTTGTCTATTTGCGACTGAAGGTGTCCCTTTATAATATGTTGGTTGATCTTTTGTTTGGGTTGTTCAAGTTCTTCCAAATTTCGTTCAGTATAGTTGTTGGGTTCTTAACTGATGTTACGTGGTCTGTTATCCTTTTTGTCACTCGCTTTTCTGGTAGTCTGTCGAGATGATCAAACAATTTCTTTCGCCTTTTCTTAATGTCAGTTTTCGATATCTGAAAACTTTTGACTGCCTGAAGCCTGTAATCTTCTTGAGTATGTCCTACTCCTAAGATTTTCCTAATGGGTTAATCTCTCTTCTTTTCTTGTTTCTTCAAGTTCGTGTTTTCTGTTAACCGTCAGTGTTTCGCTTTCGTATTGGACTAACCATACCGCTTTTTCATCTTTCTGGAGGCAATTGTATTGTGAGATTTTTTTGATGGTCTGCTGGTTCGATGACTTTTCCGCGGTATTTAAAGAACGGGGCCCTGTTGATTTTACAGTATTTTGTTTTCAGGCTTGTGATTTCTGTCTTTGAAGATAATAATTCAGTTTTCTCAAATGAGATTTATAACCCCACTTTTTCTTCGTCCTTTTTATCGTCAGGTCGTCAGCAAACGTGACGAGAGGCATGTACAGGTTTCTTTTGGGACAGCCAGTAGGATTGGCTTCTAAAAATAACTTTCCTTCAGTTTTTTCTCCCACTGTTCGATAACCGTGTGTAGGACACATCGAACAGTACAGGATGAGTCCATTTCCTTGTCTCACACCTGTTTGAATGTAAAAGGGTTCTGAGATTTCCCCCATAATAATTAACATATTCAATGTAAATGTTCACTAGTAGAAGAAAAGTACGAGTTCTGACGAAAAAGGTGAGATAATGTATTTGCAGGACGTGAAATCATCACATTAGGGACAAAAGGTGGGCGAATGTCACTGTCTTCAAAGAAAATAAAAAATAAAATAAAATAAAATGGTTCAAATGGCTCTGAGCACTATGGGACTTAACATCTGAGGTCATCAGTCCCCTAGAACTTAGAACTACTTAAACCTAACTAACCTAAGGACATCACACACATCCATGCCCGAGGCAGGATTCGAACCTGCGACCGTAGCGGTCGCGCGGTTCCAGACTGAAGCACCTAGAACCGCTTGGACAGATCGGCCGGCTGCCGATTAGTCAGTTCATATGAAATGTACGCTATGAAGCTAGTATTTATATGTAATTCCTTTGCTTAACATGGCACTCAATCGCTCCCAACATGTGCAATTATCTATCTTATTTTACTTCGCTCTGCCCTTCCTACAGCTCATGTAATTTGCTTTTGCCATTTAGTTGCTTCTTTGAATCTCTTATTGCTCACCAGTTATCTCTTAGATCGGATAAAAATTTCCCGATAAATTGTGGAAGCTATGAAGTTTACGGTTTAGAAACATCTAGCATTATCAAGTGGGCAATGTTGAGATACCTCGGCTTTTCGACGAGTCTCATAGTCATAATTAAGGGTAACCCGCAGTATCTCAAAATTTCGGTTCAAGATGATAAGAATGACACTGGTCGAAACGTTGTGACACCGCAACACTGCCACTTCTTTTCACCAATATCTACATCTATACCCCAAAACAGCTTATGGTGTGTGGGGGAGTGTGCTTCTGCTCCCACTGTCTTTTTCCCACGTTTACCGGTTCCATTCATGAATGGTGCATGGGAAAGATACTTATCCGTATAACTCCGCACGAGCTCTGATTTCTTTGATATTCTCGTCATGATAATTTAGCGAGATGTATGTGGAAGGAGATAATATGTTGCCAAACTCTCTTGGAACCTTCTCTCACAGAATTCCAAAGTGAACCTCTGCAGGATACACAACGCCTCTCTTGCAGCGTTGCCTCTGGAATTTGATGTGCATATCCGTAACGCTCTCACTCGAAATAAACGATTCCGTGACGAAACGTTGCACTCGTCGTTGTACTCCCCCCCCCCCCCCTCTCTCTCTCTCTCTCTCTCTCTCTCTCTCTCTCTCTCTCTCTCTCTCTCTCTCTCTCTTTCTCTTTTGTTACTCTTACTTGATAAGGGACTTAAACTGGTGGACAGTACTCAAGAATCGGTCGAATGGGTGTTCTGAAAGCCACGTATTTCTGGATGAATTACATGTCCGACATATCCTCTCACTGAACCTCAGTATGGCACACGATTTTCCTGCCACTTGTTTTATGTTGTCATTCCTCTTACGGTCGCTTTTCAGCAGTAGTATAAGCCGGGAAAGCACACATTCACATTTTATTATAATTTTGTACGGATGTTTTATCAACTGCAATTTCAGATCGATAAATTCAACCATACGAAATATGATGGATGGATAATGGTGCTCATTATGCTTTGGATATCGCTGATTCTGTGTAGTATGCTTATCAACTTAATTCAAGTCGGTATATTACTTGCGATTATATTTCGTAAGCATTTTCCATTTGTTTTGCCTTGTTTATTTGCTTATACAATGAAATAATAAACTGCTAACTGCACTTTCACCCGCTCCCAGTTGCAGGTTCCTTATCTAACGGTTATCAGGGGCAACAAAAATTTGATTTTCAATATTTCATGTAATTATTGACCAAATTTAAAAATTTCAATTCCTGTCATAATTTACACATCGAGAGGTATAATCTTGCGTTAAATAGCTGTTAAAGTTAGAAACTGTGTACGTGTCCTGAGACAGCATAACTCACGGCGCGCAAATTAGCCAAACTATATTCATCCAGTATTTGAAAATGAGGGCACTTAGCGACTTCTAACAAAAAGCTTCATACATAATTTCAAACCTTTCGGAGCTTTTATCTCTAGCAAAACCTCCCCTCTCCCCTGCTATTCTCCCCTCTCCCAACGTAATATGAGGAAACACAGCTTGCAGACAGTACAGTCCATATATATCACTGAGTATACTAGCGTTGTACGTCACATAACTCAGGAGATATGACGCCATAAACGTTTAGATGCCTGAAAAACTAGCTTTTCTTAAAACGGAGCGCAAATTAACTTGACTATACTCACCCAGTGTTTGACAGTGAGAGTACCTGCCGACTTTAAACAAACTTAAAGCGTAATTTGAAGAGTTTTATATGTGGAACTCCGTGTATGTAAAGTAATGGTGATGGAGGGGGGGGGGGGGGTTACTGTTGGTAGACAACGAAGAGTAGCCTGGCTCAGGGAAACATCTAGACACCAGATTTTAAGAAACCACACCATACCTTTCCAACTACAAATTAACAAACTCCTTCCAATGCGTCGACCAGGATATCAGATCATCCCGTCTCCCATATATAATAAACTCTGTATGTCTCTCCATCTTTCCTGACCACAACTTGTTTTTCATAGCCTCAAAAACATTTCTTCAACATTATATTCTGCTTATCTTCTCATTTCTTCAAAATGCCTTGCATCTCAGGCTAGTACTATAATATGGCAAAGCATGCAACAAATACTGTTTATTAATGAAAGGGTAAAATGTTGGAAGTGTTGGTCGACGAAGTCAATAATACACTGAAGAGCCAAAGAGACTGGTACACCTGCCTAATATTGTGTCGGGCCCTCGCGAGCACGCAGAAGTGCCACAACACGACGTGGCATGGACTCGACTGATGTCTGAAGTAGTGCTGGAGGAAAGTGACACTATGAATCTTGCAGGGCTGTCCGTAAATCCGTAGGAGTACAAGGGGGTGGAGATCTCTTCTGAACACCACGTTGCAAGGCATCCCAGATATGCTCAATAATGTTCATGTCTGGGGAG
The DNA here is from genome assembly GCF_023864275.1 of Schistocerca cancellata. Lineage (NCBI taxonomy): Eukaryota > Metazoa > Arthropoda > Insecta > Orthoptera > Acrididae > Schistocerca > Schistocerca cancellata. The sequence goes on along the minus strand of NC_064628.1, from coordinate 584,319,563 downwards.
TTTGGTGGCCAGCGGAAGTGTTTAAACTCAGAAGAGTACTCCTGGAGACACTCTATAGCAATTCTATACGTGTGGGATGTCGCATTGTCGCATTGGTGATCACACAGGATGCTTCCGTACGTGTCACCTGTCAGAGTTCTATCTAGACGTATCAGGGGTCCCATTTCACTCCAACTGCACATGCCCCACATTATTATAGAGCCTCCACCAGCTCGAACAGTTCCTGCTGACATCCAGTTTCCATAGGTTCATGAGGTTGTCTCCATACCCGTACACTTCCATCCACTCAATACAATTTAAAACGAGACTCGTCCGACCAGGCAACATGTTTCCTGTCATCAACAATCCAATGTCGGTGTTATGGGCCCAGGCGAAGCATAAAGCTTTGTGCCGCTTTGTTTCGTGCAGCCATCAAGGGTACACGAGTGGGCCTTCGGCTCCAAAAGCCCATATCGATTATGTTTCGTTGAATGGTTCGCACGCTGACACTTTTTGATGGCCCAGAATTGAAATCTGCAGAAATTTGCGCAAGGGTTGCACTTCCTCCATCTTGAACGATTGATTCTCTTCAGTCGTCATTGATCCCGTTCTTGCAGCATCTTGTTCCAGTCGCAGCGATGTCGTAGATTTGATGTTTTACTCGATTCCTGATATTCACGGTACACTCGTGAAACGGTAGTACGGGAAAACGACCACTTCGTCGCTATCTCGGAGATACTGTGTCCCATCGCTCGTGTGCTGACTATAACACCATGTTCAAATTCACTTAAATCTTGATTACGTGCCATTGTAGAAGCAGTAACCGATCTAATAACTGCGCCAGACACTTGTCATTTTATATAGGCGTTGCTGACCGGAGCACCGTATTCTGCCTGTTTACATATCTCTGTATTTGAATATGCATGTCTATACCAGTTTCTTTGGCGCTCCAGTGTATAATGGTTGATCTACATGAGAAACAAATCAGAGTTTCGCCTTATTGACAATTCTATTCTATTTATGAAACTAGAGATGGCATTGCATAACATCAAGTGAATCAATGCAACAAGAATACCGAAGAGAATGAGAATGAAGCGCAAGTACCACAAGTACGGTAAGGCTTTTAAAAACGAGGAGGGGTAAAGAAAGTAGAAAATCGGGAAAAACGAGTCGGTTTCAATTTCTTTACTGTATCATTTTGATTTTCTACAGGGAACTAAAGAAATATGAGGCAACTCCGGACAGTAATTAAAGTACGACTGGAAGGATATCAGCACCACCCTTCTTAAGCGATGAAGTTATTAAGAAATGGAGTCGGATATATCGACTGGAATAATTTGAATGATTAAGTGTGCACCAAAAGAAATCTTCCCGTAACTGCCACCTCTGCATTCGCAGCACGCACACTTAGAATTCAAAGGTCAGTTTACGGAGATGTAAAGAAACTGCAACCTGTCTCATCCTCAGCAGACTTTGTTCTCTGGAAGCTTGTAATGACATTAGTGTATAGTTTCATAAAGTAATATATCGTAGTAATAGACAATCTGTCCTTTATTGAACACAGTGTAACTGAATTTAAAGCGGTTCTCTTGGGAACAAATTACACGATGGTTGAAATAAAACCAGCAAGGGAAATGTTTGTAAGTTCTGCACGAAACAAGCGTCCTGCTTAATAAATAGAAGAATTGCTATTTACATAAGATGCTGGAAATGAAGTTAATTCGGAGACATGAAGCAGGCCTGGATGACGGATGGTAGCAGTAGCGTTTGCTTGCCCCATGTATGGGACTTATTTTAGGGGATCTCACCCTTCCACTCGCTCCACAGCTACACATGGAAGGAGTCCATGCGATCTTGGAGACTACTGTATTCATTAGGAAACAGTTGCAAGGGCTCAAGTACGCTGTGTGCTGCTGTCACAACGTGCTGAAAATATCCACGAAGTCCTGGTTTCTAATTATCTCTTTGCTGTCTAAATGACATACTCATGAAATGCTGAAAACATTCTTCGGGCATGTTTCACTTCCATCATCCTGTACCAAGAAAGTTCCAGAAATTTCTTTAATCTTTACAAAATACATAAAATTTAATGTTAAACAAACAAAGAAACTCAGTTCTCGAGAACTATCTACAAGCTGTGTATGAGTAACCTAAAATACGGCTGCGGGACATGAGCCACGATGAGAATGGGTAAAACAAAACCTGCAGTTGAAATCATTTGGAAGGGCAGTCTATTTGCAAGGGACGACTACAAAGAAGGTGGAAGACTGTGGTCAGTTTCTTTTCATTAGTACAGTCAATAAAGACGCCGCATACAGATTGATGGTCACGCTGACACATGATTTGGAGTAATAATCTTCTCACTACAGCTCTCGTCTGTCTTTTTCCTATTTTTGTTTACGTCTGTCTGTCTCAACGGAAAACCTTAGATAGTTACATTTGACGCTACGTACCTAACAGATTTTCCCTGAAGACAATCATTGTTAGGTTTTGTGCCAGTGAATACTGAAAGTGGATAACCGTTTTAAACCTTATGTCATGTAATTTTCTAACGACTTTCAAACCGAGATAAATGTTTTCCTACGTAAGAGTATTGCGGCAGCACTTGTTTAAGGGAAAGACATACTGTACTCAGAAGAAAAATACAATAAATGCACCAAAACAAAAATTCTCTTCGAATAGCACGGGAATACGCGTTCACAACAATTTCAGTGGTTTAGCAGATGACCCTTGCAAATCACTGTTACCACAGTGGCAACCACGCTAATAACAGTGCTTCGTTAGTTAAAATACAGCCTGTAATTCATTGAAAGAATAATAAATTAACCTTGACCGATACAATCAACTCTTTTAAACATACAATAAATTTAGTGTGCCACGAAATAATACCAAAATCAACTAACCATTTGCTTTTGGAAAAAAAGAAACTGGAAAGACAGTGACATATAATTTATGTACGATTAGCTGCCGATGAGCCGGTCCAGAGGTAAAGAAATAAAACTTCGAACGCATAACAAAGGTGAAATCTCTATCTAGCAGCTCTGGTAAGTCTATCTTGTAATTTGTCCAAGTGAGATCCAACGAATTTCTAGGTACTTGCTCACGGCCGAGTCAGGTACAAATTGAATTTTCATTTGGTTGGGCGACTGAAATCTCGGACAGTTTAGAGCTATCTCTACCAAAGCGTTGAAAGATTTTTTAGTGTGAGTGTAAAAAGAAAATTCTAGAAGAAATGCAACAGAGTTCTAATTTAGGAACATTCCTAACACAGAAGAAGACTGGTTATGCAAATGAAGATTACGAGAACGACACTGGACAAGTACAAACACATTGCAGGCGGCGCGCGCTTCATCAACGTACGCGGCACGTAGCACTTCAGAGGTCGTAGGAGGTGCCGATTATAGAGTAGCGATAATGAAGCTATTATGCGGAATAGTTGATATAAATGCAAAACGAATAGCAAGACGTAGCTTTAAAGTGTATAACATGCGATCGATTGAACATATATAATTCGCTGACGCACACATCTAATGAATATTCCTTAGGTGCTTCCCGAGAAAGTTAAGAAGAAACTAACGGCGGCTCACTCAATACGTTTTGCGAAGTGAATATTAATACTTTAGCTTGCAGTAAAATAGGTATACAGATGAAACTTAGTCAAAGCTTAAAAGCTAAGACGTGATATATTTTATTTCTCTAGGTTTCATTTCACATCGACGTCTATTAGCTCGGTTTGTTATTTCAATGATCAGAGCAGAACATGATCTACCAAAACAAATTCATCCTGCAACCGATAGCAAACGGCACATGCGCAGAAGGCGAGAAGAATGTTAATAAATTTAAAATAACAGACATGTTTCAGAGGCACTGGTTTAAGCATTCGGAACGATGTACTCGTATTACAGCAAACAAATGCAGGAATAACCGCGTATCTGATAACACAAATATTAACTGCCAAACATTCGCAATGATACGATAATTCCTACTCGGATTACTTTTGATGGTGTACGTAAAAACAGTAAGGACTTAACGTCGTTTTCCCTCATTCTGCTGCTCTTCCTCCTTGACTCGGACAACAGTCATTTATAAACAACAAAGCTAGTTAAGCCTTAGCGCCACTCTGGCAACTTACAGTGGTCAGTACTATCGGCCCTCTCTTTGATTGCACGGGAAAATGATACACCAATATTAGCCAGATTAAAGAAATTATTTTACCAAAACCCATTATAAATGGTAAATGGGAATGACAAAATACCGTCCTTGGACAAAGTGCTTGGTTGTATGTAGCGGAGATCAAATGTAAAGCACTTTTACACACTTTTCTAGTGACATATCGAAAATCTGACCAGTTGAAGCTTCAGCCCGGAAAAAATAACAATGTGATGTTGGATACAGTGTAGGGGCAATGCAGATTAAACTAACTTACAGCCGTAATACATGTTCTACATGCAAACACAAACGCTAGAAAATGGATTGAGCCACAACCACATTCCAATGGGTGAGGTCTATGACAGACAGTGTTTAGAAATATTTGCCAGAAATTTTTAGATGTGTTTTTGAATGCGCGCTTCAATTTCAAACAACGGATGAACTATCATGCTCCAAAGAAACCGAACGTTGAATTGTCTTCCATGCGATTCGCTTGGCAACCTACATAACGGAACTGTCTTACAACTCCTGTAATCTCTTTACGGCACAATCGTTTGACTATACAAAATTATTACTACAAGAGAGCAGTTGAGACCACTGCTCTGTATTGCTCTCAGTCCAGAGGCAAATTAGCCGGCCGGAGTGGCCGAGCGGTTCTAGGCGCTTCAGTCTGGAACCGCACGACCGCTACGGTCGCAGGTTCGAATCCTGCCTCGGGCATGGATGTATGTGATGTCCTTAGGTTAGTTAGGTTTAAGTAGTTCTAAGTTCTAGGGGACTTACGACCATAGCAGTTGAGTCCCATAGTGCTCAGAGCCATTTGAACCATTTGAACCAGAGGCAAATTAATACCTCGACAATGCAAATATCAGTTTATTAGAGATGAGACAGTCTTTAACGCTTGTAAACTCAATTTATTATTATAAATGACATTCCAAAAACCAAGTTTCAGCTTGAAATAACATGAACACTTTTGTACTGGGTCGGCACCCAGCACTCCTAAGCACCAAGCATTGTCCCTGTTAACTGACCACGAAAGGTCTTAAATGTGATTTCTACCCCAAGTAACAAGGCGTGAGCATCTGTTTACTCGAGAAAACGTGGTATAAAGTTTGTGTCAGATGGAGATTTGAATCTAGCAGCTAACTGACTAGTTAACTAAGCAGAATCAAATGTCAGATACCGAATGTTTTCACCAGCAGTGAGGCGACAAATCGAAACGACGAGCTGAAAAAGTTTTGCTTTCCCGGAATTCAAACAGGACACATAGAGCCGCAGTTTTCTCGTTTCTTGGCGACGAACAAACGTTAAATATCGGATTATTTCAACAATAGCGAGCTGTTCTCACGCCTGGACTGGAAATAACGACACCAAAATATCTGTGCTGACTGTTATTGATTAACACAGACAGACATTAACTATTGCATTCTTTTTCACCAGTAACTAGATCTGGCATGGTTCAACATGAAATGATGTGGTGAAACGTTCTGTGTCTGACTGGGAGACGAGACCGTCACCAATCGTTGTTGTCGACAACACATGGAGATACATTTGAAACCGTGATTTCTTTTCACCTGTAGTTTGGTGTGCACAAGCTTACAGCTTGAAACGCATAATTCAAGGTTTTGTGTCAGGCCATGATTCGAGCCCAGACACGTTGGTTTCGCGAAATCCGTGTGGGGTTTGGAATTCTCAGGAAACGACGAAACGATGAAAGTATATCACGCAGAAGGAGTCGAATCCCGCGAAGGAGATGTAAGTTCGAATCCCAGCCCAGCAACAATATTTTTAACATCTCAAATTTAAGAAATAAATGCCCACGGATCTTACATGATGATTGGCTCATTAATGAAATAGAATTCCCAAAAAAAGTTTACAAGTGACGGAATTTCTAATTTCCGCGACTTCTGTCTCTGTCATGGCTCAGCCTAAACCGACTTTCCTCCAGTCGAAACCATGGGGGAATCCTGCGTTGCTCAATTGCTGTTACCAGAGGTGAAGAGAGTCTGTTGGTACTTCTTAAAAGTTGCTCCTGAAGTATGGATCGAACCCAGACCCTAAGCATACGATACTAAAATCAACCACCGGACGGCACGTGTCGATGGCTCATGATTTTGTCACAACAAGGGATGCTGCACATGGGATGGGAATTGTGACTGCGTGGAAGTGGATTACAGCCTGTTTCCTGCTTTGTCCACATCGTCAGTGACCAGCTGCCTTGACTATCTAATGTGTACTTTCGGCTTGATTTTATAATCACCAATGAAATAAAATCACACAATGGCCATCAGCACGACTGGGTACAACGTAGGATACGGAAATTTCTTCAGGAAGTGCGGATTTCCACTTCAGCTGCCGTGGTATATTTATGGCAGTGAAAATGTAATCCCAAGATATCGAACATTGTCTTCTCTCTGTTTGTTTGAAATCGCTTTCCATCTCATACAATTGCGTAGCCAGGACGTGGTGACCTATTGTCACTGACCTATTCTCATGCAGCATATGATGTGAAGAATACTGAAGTACACAGCCTACCGTTACAGGTAAAATTGTCTGAAAAAAGTAGGTTGGTGCGTAAGTTCGTGGAGATTTTCTTTGCTGTATTGTCATGCAGATTCTACGAGTAGAAGTACATTTATAAATCGTCATTTTTTATTTGAGGTTATAGAATTGTTCTTGCATCAACTTATTGAATTTGGCTTAGTTGGAGATTATCGGGAACATTTTCTAAGCTGTGGGAAACGGAGCGTGAAACAGTAAAATAATCCAACATTTGTGACATTTTGTTATCTTTGGATTTAATAACGTGTTGCTAGCAGCACGTAACGGAAGAAAAAGGTTTTCTCGTTCCATGTAGGATTGTTGTTGTTATTGTCGTCGCCTTCAGTCTAGAGACTGGTTTGATGCAGCTCTTCATGCTACTCTATACTGTGCAAACCTCTTTATCTCGGAATAACTACTGCAACCGACATCCTTCTGAAGCTGCTTAGCGTATTCATCTCTTGGTCTCTCTGTACGATTTTTATCCTCTACGCTTCCCTCCAATACGAAATTGGTGATCCCTTGATGCCTCAGAACGTGACCTATCAACCGAACAGTTCTTCTAATCAAGCTGTGCCACAAATTATTCTTCACCCCAATTTTATTCAGTACATCTTCATTAGTTACGTGATCTACCCATCTAATCTTCAGCATTATTCTGTGGCACCACATTTCGAAAGCTGCTATTCTCTTCTTGTCTACACTGTTTATCGTCAATCTTTCACTTCCATACATGGCTGCACCCTCTACAAATACTTTCAGGAAAGACTTTGTGACACTTAAATCTATACTCGATGTTAACAAATTTCTCTTCTTCAGAAACGCTTTTCTTGCCATATCCAGTCTACATTTTATATCCTCTCTACTTCGACCATCATCAATTATTTTGTTCCCCAAATAGCAAAACTCATTTACTACTTTAAGTGTCTCATTTTCTAATCTAATTCCCTCAGCATCACCTGATTTAATTCGAATACATTCCATTATCCTCGTTTTGCTTTTCTTAATGTTCATCTTATATCCTCCTTTCAAGACACTGTCCAATCCGTTCACCTGCTCTTCCAGGTTTATTATTAGACATGAATTGTTGGCCACTTTCAGGAAGACCAACGGGCTTTGATGAAGGACGATTTAAGGTTTACCACTATGGTCCATCCGACTGTTGGCAAACGTGATGAAATGCAACCCTTTAACCTTCGTGAGATTCTTAAATTCAACGGACATCGTTTGGAAAAAAAATGAAAGAAGTGGTAATTAGGATTGACATCCTTTCGCCGATATGGTCCTTAGAGATGAAGCAAAAGCTACACTGAAGCGCCAAAGAAACATAGGTATACGTATTCAAATACAAAGAGATGTAAACAGGCAGAATACGGCGCTGTGGTCGACAACGTCTATATGAGACAACAAGCCTCTAGCGCAGTTATTAGATCGGTTACGGTGGCAAGTTATCAAGATTTAAGTGAGTTTGAGCGTAGTGTTATAGTCGGCGCACGAGCGATGGGACACAGCATCTCCGAGGTAGCGATGAAGTGGGGATTTTCCCGTACGACCATTTCACAAGTGTCCGTGAATATCAGAATCCGGTAAAACACCAACTCTCCGACATCGCCACAGCTGGAAAAAGATCTTCCAAGAACGAGACCAATGACGAATGAAGAGAACTGTTCAACGCGACAAGAGTGCAACCCTTCCGCAAATTGCTGCAGTTTCAATGCTGGGCCATCAAGAAGTGTCGGCGTGCGAACTATTCAACGAAACATCATCGATATGGGCTTTCGGAGCCGAAGGTCTACTCGTGTGGCTTTGATGATTGCACGACACAAAGCTTTACGCCTCGCCTGAGCCCTCATGAATCCATGGACCCTGCATGTCAGCAGGACACTGTTCACGTTGCTGGAGGCTCTGTAACGGTGTGGGGCGTGTGCAGTTGGAGTAATACGGGAGATCTGATACGTCTTGATACGACTCTAGTCAGGTGACGCGTACGTAACCATCCTGTCCACCTGCATCCATTCATGTCCATTGTGCATTCCGACGGACTTTGGCCAATTGCATCAGACAACGCGACACACCACACGTCCAGATTTGCTATAGAGTGGCTCCAGAACACTCTTCTGTGTTTAAACACTTCCTCTGGCCAGCAAACTCCCCACACACGAACATTATTGAGCATATCTGGGATGCCTTGCATCGTGTTGTTCAGAAGAGACCTCCACCCCCTCGTGCTCTTAGGGATTTATGGATAGCCCTATAGTATTCATAGTGTCAATTCCCTCCAACACTACTTCAGTCATTAGTCGAGTCTATGTCACGTCGTGCTGCGGTATTTCTGCGTGCTCGTGGGGCCCTACTCGATATTCGGCAGATTTATGAGTGTCTTTGGCTCTTCAGTGTATGACTGGGAAGAACAGAGAAGGGAAACGACTACGCCTTTTCGAAGGAAAAATACCAGCATTCGTCTTAACATACGCAAGGCAAAAACGGAAAACTTAAATGAAGACTACTAGAGGGGGATTTGATCCACCGTGTATTAATTTCAAAAGGAAAATAATGGTTGCCCCTAACAAAACCATGTGGAGCAAACACCAATGTGTGTCCACAAAACGTGATGTCACGTATCTGATAACATTAAGAAGATGTTTTGTGTTAAAAACTGAGTACCACGGGTGTATCCATGTCCGCTGGCATCTGTTGCCAACAACTAACAAACCTTGTGGTCCCCTTATGAAAAAATGAGTAAGGAATCTGCATGAACTGTTGCTACTCTACGAGAACGCCCGTCTGCACTCTGCTGTTTTTACGAAAAAACATAACTAATGGCTTGGTTGGAAAGCAATCACTGTCGGACTTATTGTTCTAATCTCCTGCTCTCAAACGTTTACCATTCCTGCTTGGCTCGATTCACATTCCAGGCAACCATTTCTGAGAAACTCGAACAGACCCTCTTCGCCTCTGGTAACGCCAATTGAACAAGCAGGATTTCTCCATGGTTCCAAACATGGTTTCCCTTCGCTATCACCGGCCGCGGTGGCCGAGCGGTTCTACGCGGTACAGTCTGGAACCGCGCGACCGCTACAGTCGCAGGTTCGAATCCTGCCTCGGACATGGATGTGTGTGATGTCCTTAGGTTAGTTAGCTTTAAGTAGGTGTAAGTTCTAGGGGACTGATGACCTCAGAAGTTAAGTCCCATAGTGCTCAGAGCCATTTGAACCATTTGAACCTTCGCTATCGATTGGAGGAAAGTCGGTGTAGGCTGGGCCATGATAGAGACAGAAGTTGCGACAATTACAACCTGTTGCCAGTAAGCTTTCTTAAGACGGAAATTTCATTTTATTCGTGAGTCAGTCATCATGTAAGGTGACCGCCCCCAGTAGCTGAGTGGTCAGCGCGACAGACTGTAAATCCTAAGGGCTCGGGTTCGATTCCGGCTGGGTTGGAGATTTTCTCCGGTCAGGGACTGGGTGTTGTGTTGTCCTCATCATCATCATCATTTCATCCCCATCGACCGCAAGCCGCCGAAGTGGCGTCAAATCGAAAGACTTGTACCCGTCGAATGGTCTACCCGACGGGAAGCCCTAGTCACACGACATATACATATATCATGTAACGTCCCAGGGGGCTAATTTCTTAAACCTCAGATGTTGAAAATACTGGTGCTGGGCTGGGGTTCGAGCTCAGATATTCCTTTTCGTGGGATTTGACCCCTCCTGTACGATATAGTTCCCACTTTACTTCGTTTCCCCAAGATTCCAAATTCCTCAAGATTTCCACGAGATCCACGTGTTCGGGTTCGAATTCTGGTCTGACACAAAACCTTCAATCATGTAATTTTACCCTACAGCATGTCACACCAAGCTGCAGGTGGACAAATAATCGTGACTTTAAATGTGTCTCCAGGTGTTGTCAACAACAACAACTGGAGCTGGTTTCGACTCCCAGTCAGTACTGAACTTTTCATCACATTATTTCCAGTTTAACCATGCGCACACTTTGTTACTAGTGAGTGAACCCAAATTTAAGATCCTTCATGGTTATTTAATAGGACAATGGCTGCTGGGTAAGAGTAACGGGTCGCAGTACAGTACAAAACTTTTCTTCGTGTTATTTCAAGTTGAAACTTGGTTTTCTGCAATGTCATTTATTGTGATAAACATGAGTTTACATGCATTAAATAGTGTCTCACCTCAATAAACTGTTTCCTCATATTTGCATTATCGGTTATGAATTGGGGAGAAGTCCGCCGACTTTGCTGGCCAAGGTGGGGGTTTAGAAACCACGAATACAAGCAGTAGAACCTCTCACCGTGTGCGGGCGGGCATTATCTTGTTGAAATGGAAGCCCAAGACGGCTTGCCATAAAGGGCAACAAAATGCGACATAGAATATCGTCGACATAAAGCTGCGCTGTAAGGGTGCCGCGGATGACAACCGAAGGAGTCCCTCTATGAAATGCAATGGCACCCCAGACCATCACTCCTGGTTGTCTGGCCGTATGGCGGACGACGGCCAGGCTGGTATCCTTCCACTGTCCGGGGCGTCTCCACACACTCTTCAGCATGGAATATCATTGACTGGAGCAGAATCGTATTCAGTAATGAGTCCCGCTTCGAAATGAGCCCCGATGAATAGCGAAGATATGTCTGGAACCGCCCCAGACAGCGCTGGATTACCAACTTGACTTTCGCCTGCCATACAGTCCGGCGATCAGGAGTGATGGTCTGGGGTGCCATTTCTTTTCAAAGCGGGACTCCTTTGGCTGTCATCCGCGGTGCTCTTACAGCACAGCTGTACGTCGACGATATTCTACGCCCCGTTTTGTTGCCCTTCATGGCGAGCCATCCTTGGCTTACATTTCAGCAAGGTAACGCCCGCCCGAAAACGGTGAGTGTTTCTAATGCTTTTCCTCGTTCTTGTAAAACCCTAACTTGGCCAGCTGAGTCCCAGATTTCCTCTCAACTGAGAACGTTTGGAGCATTATGGGCAGGGCCCTCTAACCAGTTAGGGAATTTGGCGATCTAACGCGCCAGTTTGACAGAATTTAGCACCATGTCCCTCAGATTGACATCAAATAACTCTGTCAATGCCAAGACGAATAACTGCTTGCTGAATGGCCACAGGTGGACCAACACGTTGCTGATTTGATTTGCCCAATTTGTGGCGTTTTTTCTCTTGATCAAATCATCCACTTTTTGTGCACTTTTTGTGAAACTGTAATCATTTGGTTGTTGGTACATGTACGTCCTATATACTGATTTCCTTCCCGTTCCGATAATTCCTTCGTGGTGCATCGTGTTTTTGGTCTTAAAGTGTATTTCAGCATCGAAAATGTTCTACAATCCTGTAACAAACGCAGGTAAGCGATACTGGTCCGTAATTCTGTGGATCCGACCGTCTCCCTTTTTTTATAAACGGGAGTGACGGGCGGTATTTTCCAGTCAAATGGAACTGCGGAAGTGATTCTGGAGAAATAGGAGCTACGGAACAAGCTCATTCCGTGATGTATTCAACGTAAAATCTAACTAGCAAACGAGACTTTCTGATTATACACTACTGGAAATTGAAATAAGAACACCGTGAATTCATTGTCCCAGGAAGGGGAAACTTTATTGACACATTCCTGGGGTCAGATACATCACATGATCACACTGACAGAACCACAGGCACATAGACACAGGCAACAGAGCATGCACAATGTCGGCACTAGTACAGTGTATATCCACCTTTCGCAGCAATGCAGGCTGCTATTCTCCCATGGAGACGATCGTAGAGATGCTGGATGTAGTCCTGTGGAACGGCTTGCCATGCCATTTCCACCTGGCGCCTCAGTTGGACCAGCGTTCGTGCTGGACGTGCAGACCGCGTGATACGACGCTTCATCCAGTCCCAAACATGCTCAATGGGGGACAGATCCGGAGATCTTGCTGGCCAGGGTAGTTGACTTACACCTTCTAGAGCACGTTGGGTGGCACGGGATACATGCGGACGTGCATTGTCCTGTTGGAACAGCAAGTTCCCTTGCCGGTCTAGGAATGGTAGAACGATGGGTTCGATGACGGTTTGGATGTACCGTGCACTATTCAGTGTCCCCTCGACGATCACCAGTGGTGTACGGCCAGTGTAGGAGATCGCTCCCCACACCATGATCCGGGTGTTGGCCCTGTGTGCCTCGGTCGTATGCAGTCCTGATTGTGGCGCTCACCTGCACGGCGCCAAACACGCATACGACCATCATTGGCACCAAGGCAGAAGCGACTCTCATCGCTGAAGACGACACGTCTCCATTCGTCCCTCCATTCACGCCTGTCGCGACACCACTGGAGGCGGGCTGCACGATGTTGGGGCGTGAGCGGAAGACGGCCTAACGGTGTGCGGGACCGTAGCCCAGCTTCATGGAGACGGTTGCGAATGGTCCTCGCCGATACCCCAGGAGCAACAGTGTCCCTAATTTGCTTGGAAGTGGCGGTGCGGTCCCCTACGGCACTGCGTAGGATCCTACGGTCTTGGCGTGCATCCGTGCGTCGCTGCGGTCCGGTCCCAGGTCGACGGGCACGTGCACCTTCCGCCGACCACTGGCGACAACATCGATGTACTGTGGAGACATCACGCCCCACGTGTTGAGCAATTCGGCGGTACGTCCACCCGGCCTTCCGCATGCCCACTATACGCCCTCGCTCAAAGGCCGTCAACTGCACATACGGTTCACGTCCACGCTGTCGCGGCATGCTACCAGTGTTAAAGACTGCGATGGAGCTCCGTATGCCACGGCAAACTGGCTGACACTGACGGCGGCGGTGCACAAATGCTGCGCAGCTAGCGCCATTCGACGGCCAACACCGCGGTTCCTGGTGTGTCCGCTGTGCCGTGCGTGTGATCATTGCTTGTACAGCCCTCTCGCAGTGTCCGGAGCAAGTATGGTGGGTCTGACACACCGGTGTCAATGTGTTCTTTTTTCCATTTCCAGGAGTGTATGTATCAGATTGTTCTCCTAAACCAACATACAGGTGATGGGTACAATTCGGAAGACAAGCCATCGTTCCCGAACTGAGTAAGTACAATTTCTGGAAGAATCCTTGCACTTGTGGTTGCTTGTAAAAAGATGAAAGTTCAATGCACTGTCGACAGTGAGGTCGACAGAGATTCAGCACAAGCTCGGAAATGGGAAGGAACAAGAATAAAATCAGCCGTGTCCAATCCAAAGGAAATAGCCCTCCATTCACCTTCAGCTATTTAGGGAAATCATGGAAACGTGGATAGTCGAGTGGGAAACTGAACTCCCGCTCTCCCGCATCGACCAAGCACAGTGTGCAACCACCCCGCCACTTTGCTCGATGAGGGTGCTTTTGTAGCATCTCAGGTCACTTGTCATCAGCCCTACTGAGTATCCATAGCATGCAAGCGAGCAAGACGTTCGAGCCTTGGAACGCACTCCGAGCTATTCTAAGTAGTGGACGGCGGTTTAGTGGCCCCGCATCAGGATGGCTCCCCAACGCCGTTATATGGGGTCCATGGCACGACGCGTTGCCGCCGCCATCAAAGCTCATAGGCATAACAGAAGGTAGTGATCCAATAAATGTGGTGTACCTAGTAAAACAGGCAAGTTCCAAAAAAGCCGATCAGATGAATCCCAATTCTCATGGATCCAGGCGGTCTGGTAGATGCAGCTGTTTCTAACTTCCCAAAAGCATTTGACTCGAGACTACTCTAACTCTTATTCAGGAAAAGAACAATCATATGGGTTATCAAATAAAATTTGTGGCTGGACTGGGGTTTCTTGGTAGGAAGCACGCGGCACGTTACCGAGGAAAGTATGTGGGGGCCCTTGCTGTTCGTGTTGTGCCGGAATATTAGTGGCGTGACACACAACACTAACAAGTAATCTCAGACATTCTGAATATGATGCAGCTGCCTATAATCAGCTGCTGTCCGAAGAAAAGCGTCACAAATGTTCAGTCAAATCTTTATGACGTTACAAAGCGGTGCAAAGAGTGACAGCTTGTTTAAATGTCCAGAAATGTAAAATTGTGCACGTCACAACGGAAACCAACATTGTATCTTATAACCACAATATCTGTGAGTCAAAGCTGGAGTCAGTCAACTCACACAAATATCTAGGTGTCACAATTCGTAGGGAAATAAAATGGAATGGAATGATCTCATACGCTCAGCCTCAGGTAAATCAGGTAGAAGATTCGGTTCATTGGCAGGATACTAGTAAAGTACAGTGTACAAAGGAGACTGTTTACAAACACCCGTGCGACTCATTCTACAATACTGATCAAACATGTGGGATCCATACGACACACAACTGATTTTGAGCGCATACAAAGAACAGCACAGATTTCCTTGATTTATGAGAGAGGGTCGAGGATATTTTGAAAAACTTGAACTGTCAGATGCCAACTATCCCGCGAGCTCTTACTTACTAAGTTTCAAGCCCTAGTATTAAGTGAAGAATGTACAAATAGCATTCCTTACATTTTTAAGCGACAAGATAAATTATAGCGTGCTCAAAAGCACTTAAGCTATCACTTTTCCCACGCTCAGTACGCGAACGGGATCTAAAGAAGCCTTTGTAAGTAGTAGAACGGGTACCCCTACCATGTGCTTCACAGTAGTTTGCGAAGTATTGTTGTAGATAGAAACTGGCACTTACGTCAATAATTAGATCTCTAATAGTTTCTTATATAGTGAGGAAAGATGCAACATAGCGCCAGGGAAAGTAAACAGTTTAACTCTGAGGCCCTCAGCCTTTTCGAACTATCGCTCTTCTTTTATTTTATAGAAAGTCATCGCGACCACTTCATATTTGTTTTTAAAATTTTACATTTACTTCACATTTTCAAGGAAGTATGTCTTTGTAATCATAAATTTTAAAAATTTCCTGTATTCGCTTGGATTTAGATTTTCCCTGCTTTATGAAATCTATGACTGTGCAATATTTCTTTTTCACAAGGTGTAAATACTTAGACGGTGACTCCAAAATTACTGACGAACTCTAATATCTCCAGCTACATTTTAAAGCAAAATAGGTATCTGAGAGTTTTAAAAGATACAAGTTACTGAGCGCTTAAGTAAAATATCTTTTTTAAAAATGAAAATTTAAATTTTCTTTTTTAAATCTTCATCTTATGCCGCGATTAGTTTTTAATACTTGTAATGAAAACATGAAAAAGCATAATTATGAATTATATCAACACCCTCTCCACCCTCCATATCTACTCCCACTGGAAGACTGAGTCGTAAGTTTTGATGGCAATTGTGTATCAAAGAGCGTTGGCCTATCGTTCTCCCTAGCCTGGAAATCCCCACACTGTTTAGTCTCTAACGTAATGCGTTGATTATGTATTCTCTTTTCTTTGCCGATTATTTGCAGATTTCTTTTATTTGATATACACTACGTAACCAAATGTATCCGGCCACCTATTAGTTGACATTAATATGTAATGTGTCCACACTTCGCCTTTATGACGGCTTTCGCTCTGCTAAGGGCACTTTCAAGGTGGTGTCTGAATGACTACGGATGAATGGCAGCATATTTTTCGCCGAGGACCGAAACCAGAGAACGTAGTGATACTGGACCCTGGGGTCTGGAGAGAAATCTACGTTCTAACTCATCCCAAAATTGTTCCATTGGGTTCAGGTCGTGACTCTATATTTCGGGAATGCGATTGTCCAGGAAAGATTTTCTCATACATGCTTATTTACGGCTGACTGTATTGTCATGCTAATACAGTGATTGTCTCTGAACTGTACTGCTACAGTACGGGACACACAGGGCTGTAAAATGTGTTCATAACCTTCCGCATTTACCCATTTTCCTCACCGCAGTAAGGGAACCACATCCTAAATACGAAAAACATCCATTTACCGTAATACAGTCTCCTCCACTTGTAACACCACAGCTCTTATGCTGTATGGATTTATTTTGCTTTTGATTTATTTAATGTCACATTGTTGATCTTCTGTAAATGTGTTTAAATCGATAACATAAAATTGTGTACTCTTTTCTTTGTTAAAAAACTTTGGTGTCGTGATTTGATTCTATGCAAAGTAGTGTATCTGTAATTTATATTCTTTGTCCCATTTGGAGGGAACAGAACTTATTGTATATAATTGTAATTTTGTGTGAATAATTTTTTGTAGAAGTGTCAATATGTGAAAATGTTCTGTTTTATTTAATGTATTTGTTTGCTGTTATGTAAACTGCTGATCCTCACTTAGGGCTCTTAGTTATTCTGTATGTAAAAGGTGTAGTGGTTCCCCTCGGGAACGGAACTGTGTAGCGCGCGCAAATTGTGGTTGGCCTAGGTGGAAAACGTGGAACTGATAGTCAGTCGGAGATGAGCCAGCAGTCGGAGACGAGCAGCAGTCGGAGACGAGCAGCAGTCGGAAACGAGCTACCAAACTGTACACTGCTATGTAAAGTGTGCTTATTGTGCTGGTTCCGGGAGAGGCTTTTACTGCTTCTTTCCAAGGCCTCGGATGGGTGGATAAATAGCTGGAACTAGTCTGGAATTTGTATTTATCATCGCCACCAAGAAATGACAGAGTCCAGCAATTCTACCTGCAATTCCACCTACCAACATGCAGTTGCCACCACATTGCGCAATCATTGTATCGGAATACTGCATTGATGTACAGTGAAGGATCAGCCTAATGGATGTGTTAGTGTGCTGAAATATAAGGTAATTCATATCGGAATTTATGTTCCTACCTTGATTTTACTCCTCATCATAACACCTCTCAGGGTCCTCTCCGTTTGAAGTAAAGTGATTACCGAGTGTCCTTACTGAAAGTACATTGAAACCCAGTTTTCTAATTGATGCCCCTTTGAACATAGTAAAGAGAAAGTTATAGTTAATGATGCTTGCTGAAATAATTTTCCTAGTAAAACTGCTTATTAAAATGTTATTGCCAACTTCAAATTAAAATTTCTCAAGACTGTGGCTTATAGAGTTTTGCTTAGTAAATAATCACACTACTGCCTGTTGTTAATATCAGAAAGTGGGTCAGTATCTTACATTAATGTTAATTTTATGTTTTACGGTAGTAACAGTAGAAAACTGCATAGTAGGAAATAATATGTTCATGATCACTAAGTGTTTATCTCTCTTGTGTGCATATTAACGGTATAAAGACCATTCAGTCTGTGTAAACCCTGAAAGTGATAGTGTTTTTCTGTACGTCTTATAATTTAGCAAATAGTTTGTGCTGCTCCAGTTGTTAGCTTCAATCTTAAAACATATGTGTGTCAGAGTTCATTGCACTCGAGTGTGGCTAAGTCCAGGTTGTGTTTGTCCATTATAGTTACTTATACCTACTTTCATACACGAGAATGTTAATCTTTCTCTTGCCTAATTAGGCTGGCGACCGTTTCCCTTATTCTATAAACAGTATAGCTAGGCAAAATTTTGTTTGTCACTATTCCAATATTAACGTAATTCTGACTTTCATTTCCGATAAGCCACTTCCATTAGGAACAATACGGTCAACTTAACAAAATTCCTCTCAGAGAGTAACACTGCTCTGTTGCTTTGTGCCATAGTTACTTTTACAAAATTGTTTTATGTTACAACCTGCTTCTGGCATTGAGGTTATGGTACAGTAGTAGCAGACAGGGAGTGTTATACACTATTCGCACTACAGATGATGGCAGGTAACATTGCACCGGCATTCGCCAAGCCCAAATCCCTCCATCGGAAAGCCTCTGACTATAGCGTGATTCAGCACTCCAGTGATGCACTGTCCAGATGCGTCGCTCTTTACAGCACCTTAAACGTCGTTCAGCACTGACTATACAAATGTGTGGCTTATGGAGAGCTGCTCAACCATTATGCTCCATTCTTTTTAAGTCCCTATGCTCTGTCACTGTGCCAGCTGGATCGCTGGTAGCACTTCAGAATTCAGAGTTATTCCTTTGGCTGATTTCAGGGGATTTTTTACAGTCACTCTCGGCAGTGCTCGAGATGTGCTTTAAATGTAGTTGTTCCTTCGCGTTTCCAGTTATCAGTCACACCGCCAACAATCGACTTGAGCAGTTTTAGAAGGGCCGAAATGTCCCTGATGGGTTTGTTACTCAGGTGACATCCAATGACTAGTCCACGTTCAAAGCCACCGAGCTCTCCCGACCGAGTCCGCAGCTCGTGGTCGTGCGGTAGCGTTCTCGCTACCCGCGCCCGGGTTCCCGGGTTCGATTCTCGGCGGGGTCAGGGATTTTCTCTGCCTCGTGATGACTGGGTGTTGTGTGATGTCCTTAGGTTCGTTAGGTTTAAATAGTTCTAAGTTCTAGGGGACTGATGACCATAGATGTTAAGTCCCATAGTGCTCAGAGCCATTTTGATGATTGATAGTTCAGTGTTAACTATTTTCTGTTCTTCGAACCGTGTATGAAGCGCAAGAAAAATCGTTGGCTATATCTGTCGGTACACACTCTCATCCTCTAATGGCTATAGACGGTAAACAACGCCAACACGCCCTTCGGCTCTTTTGAGTTCTGCGGAATGTGAATTAATCTCTGTTTACGACTGTATGTTGTTATCAGTCAGAGTAAAGAGGAATTTTGGACATTCAGTGGTGTGGAGAGGCGGAAAACTTTTACAACTGTCCGAAAAGTAGTACAGCACGATTTTCAGAAGGAGAAAGTTATCTCGTATAAACATATCTTAAACGTAATTCTCCAGGTAAACTGCACCGTAGTCCTTCTTCCGAGACCCTCATGTCGTCAGCCGTTCCATACATCTGATCACTGAATACAATATCCTCAAAAATTCAATTGAACATTCGTAATTAAAAAATCCGGATAAGTACGAGTAGAACTCGAGCACCGAATATTCCGCACAAACTTGATTGTGTATACCAGATAGCTCCTCCATCCCGGAAATCGATAATCTCGACGATTTTGGCCCGTTACGATATCGATGCTAGCAAGATATACGTCTGCCCGTTACTGACAAGAAGTCTTAACACAACGGCCAGACAGACAATCGGATAGAAAATGACACAAAAACGTTGTTTTTGTCAGATATAATTATAAATTAACAATTTTCGGTTTTTCCACTTACTTGTACTGTGCGCCCTTGGTTACTGCCAAATTTTATGATTATAGGTCAACGGGAAGTACCCTATATTCTTTGATGGGTGAGTTCGCGAGTGTCAAAATTGTGCCATATATGACCGTATCTTTCCTTGCATTGACTTATAAGCTTATATGTGTGGCCGAGTGGTTCTAGGTGCTTCAGTCTGGAACCGCGCGACCGCTACGGTCGCAGGTTCGAATCCTGCCTCGGGCATGGATGTGTGTGATGTCCTTAGGTTAGTTAGGTTTAAGTAGTTCTAAGTTTTAGGGGACTGATGACCTCCGAAGTTAAGCCCCATAGTGCTCAGAGCCATTTGAACCATTTGAACCAAGCTTATATGTTTTACACCGCGAAAGGATTGTAGACTTTTGAGACTTACATAAATTTTAACCTGATATGTCAAATTGTTCCTGAGAAAATGGAGTCTTAACAGAAGCACAACAAAGCGATCCTATACGGATTTCGTTTTTACTAATGAGGTACGGAACCTTAAAGAAGGAGCCATCTCCTCATTAACTCTCACAGCTTTGTACGCATTTTCATTGGCGATAAGCCTTTCCAAACAGATAACTTTATAAAGAAGCAGTATTCCTATTTGAATAACAGACGTGACTTCCGTAAATGGCCGTACAAACAAATATATTTAGCAGACCACGTTGACTCTGTTTTGTCGCTCGAGCCAACAGTAATCTTTGCTACTTGAAGCCTCTGCTGTGCCTCCCACGCCAGTTGTTTTTATGTCTGTCTGTACTATGATGATTAATACGTTGGGAGCGTAGTGTCGTGTTTGTGTAGATGACGATGACAAAGAACTCAGAGACTGAAACCCAGCGCCGGTACTCGGCCTGCTACTCTCGAATATCGCAAATCTAGCGGCTCCAGGTGCCAACTGTAACGGAACATATTAAAGGCTGTATTGTACCGAAGTATGCGATACCCTCCAAATTCAACCAGTTTAACGAGTATTTATGATTATAGAAAAGTTATTGTGTATGTTAACAATGATTGCACAACATGTCTCCATAAACAGTCAACCCATTAAATTATACTGAATAACTGACCCACACAAAGTTTATATCACTTGATCACTGATACAGCAAATGTCATCATGTAAAAACACTGAGTTCATCTTAAATAATTAATATGAAGTACGAAAAATAGTGGCCAACTTAGGTATTTTGGATCTCCTTAAATAAAAATCACCCAGTGAAACCTATTTGTTCACTAGGAGCGGTTTCACTCAGTATTCACGAAATCAATCCTATTTTAGACGAAAAGCAATGTAATTCTTAATAATTCATGTTATTTACTTATTTATGCAAATTAGAGAAGTCAATTGACAAACTTCTAAAAACGGCCTTTTTGTAACAAAGAATTATTCTGTCAAGTCAACAAATCTGTCTGTCATTTTAATAACATGTTAAATTATGTCACTCGATGCAAATTAATAACTTTTCTGCACAAATTATGATAACAGATGTACATGTGACTTATAAACTATATCTCTTTTTAGTAGTTCTTTGACAATATTATAAATACAAGCAGCAAGAAGGGTCGAGGGGCAGTCGGAATGTCACTTTGGTAAAGTGTGTTTGTGTGTTATTGTTTGAGGTGGATAAACAATGCAAAGAACATGTAAAGGAAGTACTACTTTGTGTTGTGTCATGGTCTTTGGTGGACAGTGGAATTAAGATGGCCACCAGAGTAATAAATATTTGAAGTTTACATATTTGTTGGTTTCGCTCGTTCTTTACCGTCAAAAGCACATAAAAAACACGGGACCTCATGTTTTTAACCCTAGACAACCAGATTTAGAGCCAGCATCAGCATCGAGACACAGCAGCGATCCAGCAAGTAGCAGCGATTACCACAACACAATGCATTTTAATGGCGCCAACCTAACATCAAGTGCTAACAAGCTCCGTAAATGGGAGTCAAATAGTGCAATTATAGCAATTATCAATATCTACGACTAGGCGACCATTACACAACGTACTATGTGCCAGCATTTTCTTTCCCTTTCTGGTCAAACATCGGTTATGAAAATTTATTTAGACTGCATAGAAGCGTTACTTTTAGTTATTGGGGCTCTCGGACTTTGCGTTGGATAGTTTCACTAAAACTCAGTGCAATATGCCGGTTAAGCAGCTACTCGTTCTCTTCAGTCACCTCCTATCCGCTTCTTACCAGTATTGTGAAATGTATAGTGTAATGATAATTATTGTAATTGGATGACTGTTTCGAACGTAATTTAGGGTTTCACGTTTTATATGTTCGAACTTTTGGGGAAAATCCTGCCGTATCGAGTACGTAAAATCAGCGTATTCTCCAAATACTCATATGAGCTTTTGATATCCCATAAACAAAATGTCATATTTCTTAGTAAATGTTAAGTCAGGTATGGAGTATCCAACGTGTAAAGCTCCACTTCCTTTATATCCCTCCTCCGGATAGAAAAATTTGAGATGTAAAGAGCTATGCCGAGTATTTCATTTTCATAAAGTACATAAATAGTTCTTCATCTTTCTCTCCAAAAGAAAACACCGCATGCATCTACCCTGGCACTAAGGCACGTACTTCCCTTTGTTGAGCTGTGAGGCCGAAACACGTTACTGCTGACAGACTATTGTTCTCGGAAGGCAACGCCGAGTTTAAAGTTCCCCTCCGACAGACGTTTCTCCAACGGTTTCTTAAAAACTCCTAGCAGAAAGGAAAGAATTTTTTCCAATTAATCGACTACACTGATGGACAATCTGGTAGTAACCAACTATGCACTTCCGTCGCTACAGCCCTTCCCGGTAAAATTCTGACAAAAAAATTCTTAGACTTTAAGACCACGATTCCCAATTTAGCGCTGTCGTGGTACTACGATTTAAGCGACTCCAGCCACGAAGGTGGTCACGTATTCTCGCAGGCGAGCATAGTGATAGCACTGTCAACATATTCTCACTCATCTTCATTAAAGGATTAGGTTAAATATCCTGCTACAGTGTGCATCGTTTCTTCGGTATTCGTGGTTCTCCTGGAAGGATCATAACTTCAAAATTTCGCTGGTAACCGGGTCAGTGGCATATAGGTTAGTGATCACGCCCTCTCCTGCTTTCGCTTTCTTGCTGCCTAGATACTACAGCAAATAGAAATAAAACTGTCATTACAAATTTTAAACGACTGAACATGTATTCAAGGTTAAAGCGAGATTCCGTGTTGGGTTATGTTGATTTGTTTGTACACAACACTCTTACAGTCTGTAGTATTATCTTACAATCGTAATATTGTAGCCAAATATTAAAATGGTCCATGCTCTGTTACTTATGCAGTCAATAAGTAATGCAGAAAATTTTTTTCTCGGCCAATTTCGATTGAAAAGATGCGGTATTTGTTGTGGGACATCGTAGAATATTCCCGCTTCAGCCTCTCTAGTTTCATGAAGTTTGTATAGGTGGTGGTGTTACACGTAACCTTGAAAATGGCATCACTCAAGGAGGTGCATTCCAGGCAGAGAGCTGCCACTGAGTTTCTTTCGGCGGAAAACCAGAGCATCGCTGATATTCAAAGGTGTTTTTGAATGTCTACGGAATCCTGGCAGTGAACAAAAGCACGGTGAGTCGTCGGGTGAGGCGACTGTCATCATCGCAAGAAGGCCGAGCAAATCTGTCCGATTTACAGCGTGCGGGCCGGACGGCCGCGCACAACTATGATTCCTGCAATGTTGGAACATACGGACAGTGTCATTAGAGATGATTGACGGATCACAACCACAAACTTCGCTGCACAGCTGGCCATACCTGTTGCTAGTGCTGACACATTCGTCTATTAGTTGGGGTACTCAAAGGTGTGTGCCCGCAGGGTTCCTCGCAGCCTAACAGTAGTTCATAAAGGGCAACAAAGGACCATCTTTCGGAACTGCACGTGCGTTACGAGGCTGATCGTGGCAATTTCTTGTCGATCATCGCCACAGGCGACGAAACATAGGTTCATCACTGCGAACCGGAAACAAAACGGCAATTAATGGAGTGGCATCACACTATCTCTCCCCCGAAGAAAATGTTCAAAGCCGCACCTTCAACCGGTAAAGTAATGCCGATGGTCTTCTGAGACTCTGAATGGGTTATTCTGTTTGATATGGCCCCTAACGGTGCATCAGTCACCCCTGAAGCGTATTTGTGCTACCCTCTGGAAACTGAAGAAATGACTCCAGCGTGTTCGTCGCGCAAAAATGCAAGCGAACTTCTCCTCCTCCATGATATCGCAAGGCTTTACACAAGTCTGCGCGCACGAAAGAAGCTCACAAATGTCATAGAACTGTCGTTACTCATCCACTCTACAGCCTGGATCTTACCTCTTCCGACTTCCATATGTTTGGCCTAATGAAGGATGCGCTGCGCGGGAAGCAGTACGTGGATGATGCAGCAACATGTTGGCTCCGACGTCGGCCAACAGAGCGGTAGCAGAAGGGCATACGGGTAGTCTCAGGAGGGTGGCCTAAGGCCGCCGCAGTTGGTGGCGATTGTGTTGAAAAATAGGATTTTGTAGCCGCCATTACTTACTGCAAGCCGCTTGCATTTATTACTTTATAATAATTATATAACATCTGTTGTTACTATCACACAAAAGTAGACGTTCCTAGGAACATAGGTCCTGTAAGTGAGAGCCATGAAAAATTACGCTGGTCTATCTACATCTAGCACTCCGTTTCGGCCCTGACTAGGGTCACATGGATGGTATCTGACCCCTACAGCCAGTGTATACTGTTCTAATGCTGGTCCTGAAATATGAGGTGACAGGTTGGGGATGTGACCACCTTCCAGATCAATTAATCATTACATAGCGTATACACGAAAGTCTCTATATAGTCCTAAAGTTGCTTTCCATCTCGATGATCACTCAGTATACTTTGTCACTAGCTGCACATTCCGTTTGAGGTGGTATTTCTTATTGTGGGTTGACTTTAAGACGCGCGGGATTAGCCGAGCGGTCTAAGGCGCTGCAGTCATGGACTGTGCGGCTGGTCCCGGCGGAGGTTCCTCGTAATAAAAGTTACCTCCTTTTCTGACTTTTCCTGTCGCCGTCTTGCTTCCTCTTGAAGTTGTGGTCCTGCTATGCACTGCGACGTATTTGACCGCTGACTTATTTTCTAATTGCAGAGGTGCGAGGGCTATAAGAGAGAGCTTCTACATTCAAACAACTCACTACGAAACAAAAAATAAACTGTTTCCGTAACTCTTCTATATGCAAATACACTCCTGGAAATTGAAATAAGAACACTGTGAATTCATTGTCCCAGGAAGGGGAAACTTTATTGACACATTCCTGGGGTCAGATACATCACATGATCACACTGACAGAACCACAGGCACATAGACACAGCCAACAGAGCATGCACAATGTCGGCACTAGTACAGTGTATATCCACCTTTCGCAGCAATGCAGGCTGCTATTCTCCCATGGAGACGATCGTAGAGATGCTGGATGTAGTCCTGTGGAACGGCTTGCCATGCCATTTCCACCTGGCGCCTCAGTTGGACCAGCGTTCGTGCTGGACGTGCAGACCGCGTGAGACGACGCTTCATCCAGTCCCAAACATGCTCAATGGGCGACAGATCCGGAGATCTCGCTGGCCAGGGTAGTTGACTTACACCTTCTAGAGCACGTTGGGTGGCACGGGATACATGCGGACGTGCATTGTCCTGTTGGAACAGCAAGTTCCCTTGCCGGTCTAGGAATGGTAGAACGATGGGTTCGATGACGGTTTGGATGTACCGTGCACTATTCAGTGTCCCCTCGACGATCACCAGTGGTGTACGGCCAGTGTAGGAGATCGCTCCCCACGCCATGATGCCGGGTGTTGGCCCTGTGTGCCTCGGTCGTATGCAGTCCTGATTGTGGCGCTCACCTGCACGGCGCCAAACACGCATACGACCATCATTGGCACCAAGGCAGAAGCGACTCTCATCGCTGAAGACGACACGTCTCCATTCGTCCCTCCATTCACGCCTGTCGTGACACCACTGGAGGCGGGCTGCACGATGTTGGGGCGTGAGCGGAAGACGGCCTAACGGTGTGCGGGACCGTAGCCCAGCTTCATGGAGACGGTTGCGAATGGTCCTCGCCGATACCCCAGGAGCAACAGTGTCCCTAATTTGCTGGGAAGTGGCGGTGCGGTCCCCTACGGCACTGCGTAGGATCCTACGGTCTTGGCGTGCATCCGTGCGTCGCTGCGGTCCGGTCCCAGGTCGACGGGCACGTGCACCTTCCGCCGACCACTGGCGACAACATCGATGTACTGTGGAGACCTCACGCCCCACGTGTTGAGCAATTCGGCGGTACGTCCACCCGGCCTTCCGCATGCCCACTATACGCCCTCGCTCAAAGGCCGTCAACTGCACATACGGTTCACGTCCACGCTGTCGCGGCATGCTACCAGTGTTAAAGACTGCGATGGAGCTCCGTATGCCACGGCAAACTGGCTGACACTGACGGCGGCGGTGCACAAATGCTGCGCAGCTAGCGCCATTCGACGGCCAACACCGCGGTTCCTGGTGTGTCCGCTGTGCCGTGCGTGTGATCATTGCTTGTACAGCCCTCTCGCAGTGTCCGGAGCAAGTATGGTGGGTCTGACACACCGGTGTCAATGTGTTCTTTTTTCCATTTCCAGGAGTGTAGCTTCTCAGCTCACAACAACTGATAACTAAAAAAAATGGTTCAAATGGCTCTAAGCACTATGGGACTTAACATCTGAGGTCATCAGTCCCCTATACTTAGAACTACTTAAACCTAACTAACCTAAGAACATCACACACAGCCATGCCCTAGGCAGGATTCGAACCTCCGACCTTAGCAGCAATGCGGTTCCGGACTGAAGCACCTAGAAAACTGATAATTAACAAATCTTTCCAGACAACATGTTCATACATGATGCTTCAATGCTTGACCAAAACTGTAAGTTCGTACTTAACTCGAGATAGCATAGCATATAGTCTGTACAACAACATTTATTTTTCTTTAGCGCTCGATCATTATCGACAGGCCTCTTTCTCTTTTGCACTCCCCCCCCCCCCTTCTCCAAAGCGCGACTGCAAACTGCGAGTGACCCCACATTGCCCAGTCCATATCACACATCTGTCGCCGCTTTCTGCGCTGTGCCTGCATTTTTCTTTTTGATACCTGCGCATAAATTCCAGGAAACCCGGAAACAGTAGACGCTCTTTACGCTACTACTAATTAAAGTCAAGTTTTTCACACGCACATCTTTCATTGGTCTAGTAAAAGGGAAGTGAGACGTATTGCTATGTTTTATAGTAACATCTACCACTACACGTTATAAAATGCTGTTACTAGTTAGAGTCGATGACGATGGCCTCATTATCACTCGTCTGAACTCTCACGGAAGGAAATAGAAACTGAGACAGTCTTTTGTCGGGAAGCTCAATCCTCTGTCTATGTTTCCCCAAAGGCTTCCGGTCTATCACTGACATGGGGGGGGGGGGGGGAGCATGGCGCTTCCCATCCCACTTTTCTGATTTTTCTCCTCTTCACTATTTGTTTTTATTCTTCGTTTCCTTATTTTCCTATTAAATATGATACAGGTCTACATGCCTTAGCCGTATAAATAGTGTGCCTGTAAAATTGTTATTTTACATTGTTACTGATGGGAAATCATTTTCATAAATTATCATTATTTAAAATGCCAAGTGACAGGTCAAACTAATAAAGCAGCAAATAAATGAAAAAAAGTGTAATTCAGTACATCACTTCTTTTATCGTATGTGACAGGTCAAAATAAAAACATTAGTAAAGAAGTAAAAAGAATATAAAATAAAAATTTAGAATATCTCCTCTTATTTTATTTTACGGGACCACTTTCATACACATTCCACCTTAATGCAAATAAATAACTGTGATCAGCGAATATGAATAGATGCGCTAAATGGTTCATAAAAATCGAGAAGAGGTTCGTCTAGAGGTAATGCAAAAGGTTCAGTCACTACGTCAATTTACAAATTAGTGAATTTTGTAAAACTTTCGGCTACTGCTGAAAAGCATTTGACGTAAAAATGTGCTCGGTGTTTTCAGAAGATGGAAATTACTGGAATCTGTATTTAAGAGCTGAGCGTAAGAGACTGCCGGTATTACTAAATCCTCCGAGATGGCCTTTTATGTCTGCAAACGGCCATCGATTTGCAGTTACCGCGGGGCACGTAGGCAACTAAACACGCTAATACCCTGGCGACACTCACACGAACGTAGTCCGAATCATTTAGTTTCATCGCAGTAATTATCTAATTAATCGTCCAACTCCGTTCGATTAATTTATCGATTGCGCGTCGTAAAGATGATTGAAAGATGCAATCGCGCCAATAAGAAGAGTGGTCCAGCGAGAAACCGACGAAGACTGTTCCTCCACTGCTGCACAGTGAATGAAGTGTTATGAAGGAACAAAAAGTTATCCTTCATACCACTGAAAAATGATCTAATAGCTAAAATCTTCAGGTTGGACATACATGGTAACAATTGAAAGCTTTTGTCATTTTAAATTCCTCTCTCTTCACAACATCTACAGTTCAAACGTCCTTGTCATATATTTCATAGATTGCTTTCTTCACTTATTCAAAGGATTATTCTAGAACAACGTCCCAATTATCCCACTCTTGGTAAATTACACTTTTTAAAATAAGAGCTACAGACTGGCATTACATATCGAAATATTAACATTTTCATTGGATTCCCAGACGTGGAGCGACAATATGCTATAAGAATATTGTATTAACGATATCAACTGAGTTGACAAAGCACTCCTAATCTATGTTCCAAAAGCAGGACTCGCTTGCACGTAAAAACAAATCAAAAAAGTAGTGAGGACTACGGATAATCGTGCTGCAGAAGTGCTCAAAAAAATACAAAGAATGTTTCTCTGTTGCTTCAAAGGACGTCTATCGCTGATACACGATGAAATTCGAAAGGTATAGATAAGAATTACAACTTTTTATAAATAGTTTCTATATACTCCGTGGACCACTGCTATAGGGTAAACAGATTCCACCTTTTCAAACTAGGAATGTGATGTAAATTTAAGGATCTTTTATAACATGTTCAACGTTTCCTTGTGAGGTTCACTTCCCGATATTTCCTCAGCAGAAGAAAGATCTGTTGGAAAACTTATGTTAGTATGCGTTTCTAATCTCACATTTGTGTAACACGCGTAGTGTTCAATATTCGCGGTCGTATAGCACTTAATACCTGTCTGTCACTCGAACACGTACAAAAATGGCTCTGAGCACTATGTGACTTAACATCTGAGGTCATCAGTCCCCTAGAGCTTAGAACAACGTAAACCTAACTAACCTAAGGACATCACACACAGCCACGCCCGAGGCAGGATTCGAACCTGCGACCGTAGAAGTCGCGCGGTTCCGGAATGAAGCGCCTAGAACTGCTCGGCCAGAGCGGCTGGCCGATCACGTACACTTGTCTTCCTCGGTCAGTGCTCTTGTGGTTATATCGTGAATAACAATCTGACAATCTGAAAGAAGCTACCATTTCCGACAAATTGACTCCACAATTTAAGAAAACATGTCGGACTCTTCGTAAGAAATACAACGAAACTCTTCATCTTCGTACCGTAGACATTATAAAACGTCATAGTTTAAAACACGTAAAAACAAAAGTGAGATACACACGTTAGCAAGTGTAATGCTCTTCACTAAACAACTCATTGTTGTATACATTGGATTTAGAGCAGGTGCGGTGAACATTTATATCCACTAAATTATGGCGCCAAGGTTCAGGACTATTATTCGTCAGTAGGCAGAAATCTATTTTTCCAATAAAGTAACAACAGATCATAGTCAGTTTCTCTGATATGTAATACAAGCACAGCTTTCACGCAGGACAGCTGTGAACAGTAGTTTGGATCCACACTTTTACGAGACAACCATCATTAGAGTTATCATTGAAACAGTTTTTGACCTTTTAGTTCGAAGAACAATGCCACATTCCTTTCGCAAAAAAAGGATACTTAGTTTCTGTTTCCATTACGACAGTGAAACGAGTAATACCCAAACGCTATCCAAAGTACTGACTTACCATTCCAGTCATCTTCTGTTAACCTAAACCGGTAAGTATTGCTGCTGTTGGTTTCCAATGTGCTCAGACAAAACACACAGACAACGTAAGCAAAGAAATAACTCAAAAGATAACCGTAATAAAGGTTCGCTGATTCGTGTGAAGAACTGGCTGATTACTACCTGTAATGTCAATAATGGTTTGTAGTTGCACTTCAACATAAAAATTTTCTAATAAATGTAGGAATTAAACATTATCAGTTTACAAGTTGGTAGTACACAAATACAAAATGATGTTCAATAAGACAAAACTGAATATTATAAATAATTGAATAGCAGAAGTTTCAAACATTCTAAGTGCCATTTTTTCACAATGAGTTTTCATTTCTATTGCCTTCTCGGTACTCTGTGGCATTTGCCTAGACTTGTCCTAAGTTCCAAATTATGGATAAAATGTTTCAAAAATTCATTACTAGATAGTCATGGTCTTTGTGCCAAGTACCGCATATTTCGGCAGATAAGATGATATTTGAAGCATGAGAAAACGCACCCAAAATCGGGTTTGTTAAAACATAGATTGAAAGTTATATATTTTAAAACCATTATAAAATAAAACAAATCACTCACCAATGCATCTAAAACGCTGCGAAATCCTCACAGTCATCATCCAAGCAAAACAGTCTCAAGCACATCCTCACTTTCATTGTTGAGAAGCTCGTCATATGGATCCCATTCTGCACTTTGTGAATCGTTTTCCGCTTCGTCATCAGTATCCCACAACAAATCGTCCTCAGCGCCTTCCATCGCAATGTAAATCCCACACTTCTTGAAGGATTTGATCACTGTTTCCACTTTCACTTATTCCCATTATTTGATCACGAAATCACACAAAACATTAAGTGATGCAGCCCGCATAGCTCCACCTGTCGTACACGACTTTTCGCCACTCATCATCCAATTGGTCCATTGTTCATGCATGCGGTCTTTGAATGGTTTATTCAGAGCGACGTTTAAATGTTGTAGCATCTAACTCAAAACACGTGGTATAGCAGCAATCTTAGTATTGTTTCGTGCTATGTGATTTTGCTATTTTCAGTTATGTGACTGTGATATGTATTCCACACCAATAAACTTGACTGATTTCGTAAGCACTAGGTCGCTTCCGCCACACATTTTCCATCCAAAATTTTACACCATTCTCGTCTATCCACCCCTTTTCGTGAAAATGTACAAAAATGCCTCGTACTATTTTAAACCTGGTCTTTTCATAGCCTGTACTTCTGATTTGGACAGTTTTTACGCCTTTTCTTTCTACAGCTGTGTAATTCATCATATCGAAGTTCATCGGTGTTTCGTCCATTTTTCCAACATGAGATAGGGGAAAGTTGTATTTTTTCCTCATATGACGAACAAACTTATGAAAACTCTTAATTTTGTGGTCAAGATCTTTCAGTAATTTCTGCACAATTTTTGTTTTCTGCCGTATTACCAGATTTTTTTCTGTTCGTGAAACAGTTGCATCATTTCTTGTAACGACATAGCAGTTCTGCCTTTGTTCTTGTACCCTTTTTGCAAATGCTGTTTTCTAAATCTGGCCAGCAATTTATTCCTCTCCTCATAGAACACTTTTTCATTGCCTTTTTTTTAATAGCATCTTCAGTCTTTCGCCAATCTCTTACCTCTTCTCTGTTATACCGAAACCATTGCTGCACCAAAGCAGCCTGTTTTATGACCTTTAATTTGAATCTTGCTTCGTATTTCGTTCTTTTGTTAGTTCTGTCATTAGGCACACACAGTGCAAATTTTACGCCGATTACACATGCAGTGCAAACGGTATGAACACGCAACAGAGCCTACAAGAACTCTTGTTAGCTGTATATACGAGTTCTGTTATTTGGCAAGTATTTGGCAAGTGCTTCTACAATGTCATGACAGTGCTGAAGGGGCTTTTGCCTCATGACGAGTGCAACCGTACCAGTTGTATATTAGTACAGAGCGGGTATGTCTGAACAGCCAACACGCCGTTTTTGTCAATACTCAAGATCTCTACCAGAATCAGTGCGCACATTATTATACAGATTATCACTGTTCTAAACTAATTTACAGGCCATTGATAGTTTGGGTATCGTCTTATAGGACAACCATCGGGAAAACTATGTATCTCTGTCGAAAATTTATACCTCGTCTTATCTCAAGGTCGTTTCATCCGCTGAAAAATACGGTAGTATTTCCCACTGTAGTTCAAGTGCCGTGAGTCATTGTCTTCGTCCCGCTAGATTTACACAAGAATGTAGTCAGCTACAACTGTGAACCCATTCCACGTAATTCCAATGCATACAACTGACTTTTGATTTGAAAGATGCTGCTAAAACACTGTTGTCAATGCAGGCGCGTTAGATCTCCAAATGCAAAGTGATCAAAGTGTCACATACTAATCCATCTCAAATACCTATTGAAAATTCATACACTGAAAGGGATGATTGAAAAAAATGAAGACGGGAGACATTGGCTGATGTACGGCATGCCGTACTTCATCTGGGAGACCAGCCATGTTTATCAACTACGAAACAGAAAGATCAGTTGACAATGTTGTCATTTCTTTTTCAGCAGCAAAGGGAGTTCTATAGCAAATTTTGCAATATCTTATCCCCAGAATGGAACTATGTAAGAAACAGGAGTCAGTGATGTTAGATTTCTTGCTTGAGTTCAGTTTTCTCTCGTAAAAAATTGAAAAGATTCGACTACTGATCTACTAGTTAAAACATTACTTCTGTATTTCACTGCTTGCATCATCACAAAAAGTGGCATCTGACATAACTGGCACTTAGAACCACTCCATTGTCTGATATGGCACGTTCTTATCGAATTATTTATTTTCTGATTTGTCTCATTAGTAATTGCAGTGATGAGGTGAGGAACATAATACTATGGGATCCGAATACCTTCTCAGTTTTTCGGATGCGAGTAAGCTATGTACAAAAAAGAGATATATTGTCTTTTGATTCTCCTGACAAATGTGAGATTTGGCACTTAGACATTTCCATTCTTCAGTTATAAAACATACTGTGTTATGAAACCAGTAATAACCCTCAACTGCACGAGCTCTGGTCGCGCCGAAGTAAATTTTTCTCTATGAAAGTAGCAAACAACAAGAATTACCTAAAATGAGGCTAGTACCGTTCATGATCTTCAATAATCACTTAACGGGAAGTACAACGTATTATCGCGAAAATGTTACTAGAGGGTCTATCGTGATACAGTCAAGGTTTGAGTTGACTGCAGC
Organism: Schistocerca cancellata; assembly: GCF_023864275.1. Taxonomy (NCBI): domain Eukaryota; kingdom Metazoa; phylum Arthropoda; class Insecta; order Orthoptera; family Acrididae; genus Schistocerca; species Schistocerca cancellata. Next base: position 584,286,472 of record NC_064628.1, on the reverse strand, counting down.
ATTCTATGGCGAACCAGATACTAGTAAAACGGAAAAAAGTTTTTTAGTTTTTACAATAGTTGTAGGTGAGTAACGACTGGAACGTATCGCGAAATGTACTCAAGTACTGCAGTAACGAACATTGCCAAACCATACTGTGGAAAACATAACGAGTTACATTTCTCAACAGTTATAAAGAGTCTCCGAACGATCGTATAGCGACTTTCCTTGCGATGCAGAACAAATTCTTGCCACAAATTAACCAGCACTAACGATCATCTATAACGATTTACTTAAATCAGTTACATCTTCATCAATCATTAATACGAAATAACGAACAAAGATCACCGTTACAGACACAAACTCACATTCAGAGACCTTGGAAATAAACGACAGTTTGGTGAAATCCAATACACCAAATACTAGAAAAGGTAAACCGCTCTCCCATCCTCAGAATGCCTCAAAAACGGAAAATAAGCAGCAGAACTTTAAGCGTGTGATTTTCGAGTTATCTTTGTTTTCAATGATGCCGTTTGTGGTATGATTGTATTTTGGTTCGAAGTATATGGCTCATCCCATTTTTTCTAGTTGGCGAACGTTCTAAAACGTTGATTTGTTTTTCGTTCAAGGGCACATGTCTACACTCTAACTTCTGGTGAAATATATCTGAACGTAGTGTTTGGTTTCTTACCTCTCGTTTCTGACTTTTGTATCAAATGGATGGGGGATGGCTTCGATGAGTTTAGCACTGAAATGAGCATGGAATATTCCACTATGAAACGATACTACGAACGAACTCAGGAGGCCCAAGGCCTGTAAAATTAATTATGTACTCTGCAATACTACAATTTTGTTCATGGCTGTTATGTTTCAGCAAATGCAGTATATATTTCAGAATAAATTCCAGTCGGCAATTGTACAGTTGTTTTATCGAAATAAAAGTATCTGTGCAACTGACGGCTTGATTTTATTTTGAAAAAAAAAATTATATATATATATATATATATATATATATAGAGAGAGAGAGAGAGAGAGAGAGAGAGAGAGAGAGAGAGAGAGAGAGAGAGAGAGAGAGAGAGTTCATTGCACAAATCGTACTTAATTTTACAGCTATTTGTAAGTTCAACAACGGATGCAAATGTAATTCAACGAGCATGCCGGCAAAATGTGGAAAACTCTTTAGCTCTCCGCAGTCAGAATTTTTCACTGCGATCCTTTGTCTGATATAACAGTACCCAGAACTTGCATTCTCAGTTTATTTTCATTTTAATATTTCATATGATTCAAACACATGTTCTATTCGTCTCATAAGTCACTTTCGTAAATTACAAGCGTAACGTTTGTGTTTCTACAACAATTGTGTTTGGGCAACAGCAGAAGTTTCACCGCTTCTCTCATAGATTAAGAATTGCAGTTACCGTGGTTCCTGAGAAGGCTTTAGAAGAACTCTAGGAAACACGAAGTATCCGAAATGGTACTTTACAACGAAACGCATGGCCCCTATCAATTACGGAAGAACGACTACTGCCTGTCTCACGCATCAAAGCAAGTATTTGTTTTTACATTTGTTACAATAATCTGAAGTTCAGTGCAAGGGCGGCAGCAAAAGAGAGAGAGCACTATTTGAAGAACTATACCGGAATTATATTACATATGAAGATAATGAGATAATCTCTTCAGATTCCTATAAGCGAAGAACCAATGCCCTGACCGTCATTACGTAAGTGGTACCGATATTTCAAGGAGGTTGGATGTCAACCATCAAACTCAATGACGTTGAATAAATGATAAAGACATCAAGTGCTTACGAGTTATTTGCTTTTGTTCTTTAAAGGACTCTGTTCAAATGGTATTACATGAACAGCGAATCCCTTGAACGACAGTGCACTGTGTACTTTGGAAACGTCTACACATCAACCCTTGTTGATTACAAATGTTTTACGCAGTAAGCTAAATAGCAAACTGAAACGATGCACATTACAGAGGAAGCATGTTTCTCATGTCTGAGGGAGGAACATATTACTTAAAACGCGAGACACTTAACGAATAATCAAACATTTATGTTCGACATCGACAGAACACGTCAAGAATGCCACTCACCAAAACGTAGTGAATCTCAACATTCCCATCCGGCTTCTCATCAACTTTTCAAGTATGCATAACAGTCAACGTAAGGAATTTCTGCGACTTGCGCTCGATACATCTTCACAATCCACGAGAAATGGTACTCGATACCGCGAAAGTTAAGTAAAATTTAATACACGGTGTTCTCCTATGATTCAAGCACCATCAGAATTTTTCCTCTAGAAGACAGTTAATAGAACAAACATGGTAGGTCTGTACCTCGTACCTCAAATATATCAAAATCTGCCAGCTGTCATTTTTGCAGTATTATGGTGCGCCACTGCATGAGTTCTTCAAAACGACAGTCATTCTGAATCAAATGCACACATGGGATTTGTGTATGTGTCTCAGTACCCTCGTCTGGCGGGCACCTGATCTTACTCTGTTTGACTCTTTTATCCGAGTGTATATTGAACAACACGTTCACCAACCTCTTGTCAAAGACGTTAACGATTTGAAAGCAAGTATTGACAATGAAATTACCATCCTTGATGCAGACGTATATTGTTACAGTGAATTGAGCTAAGCAATAAAAGTTGAAGTATCGCCTGAATTACAGTTTATTGTTCCCCATCACTCTCTGCACAGGAAGGCAATGTCCCGACTGACTCACTCATTCATTCACTCACTCGCTCGCTCGCTCACTGACTAATCATCGTTCAGCTCAAACCGCTAAGAACAGAAACTTGAATTTTGGAGAGGGTTTTCATCTTACACTGTGGGCATCGTTTAACAACGGATTTTTCGATATTCCACCCCTAAAGGGGTGAAATAGGGGATGAAAGGTTTTTTGAAACTATGTTGCTATTTTTTTGAAAATAAATCACTATTACAGAACTTTTAAGGCATTTTCAAAGCTATAAAGATCGGTATTTGACTACTCAGTTAGATATAAAAAAATACATGTTTCACTGTTTTTGGAAATTCAACACCTAAGGGGGTGAAATAGAGGATAAAAATTTTTAAGAAAATATTTTGATACATAAAAAAATTTGAAGCTAAGTCTATGAAAAATGGTACTTCACTTCTCTATTAGGTGTAAAGTAATATGCGTTAGAGAATGGAATATTGTATGGAAATGTCACCACAAGAACGTTAAAGGCATGAGTAACAAAAACCATGGACTCCAGCTACCATAATTGCTGTTTGGTCAGAGATACAATCAGAAAAACCATGTTCATATGGCCTTAATTAGTTTAGAAAGTCTAGAAGGTGTTGCAGTTTATTGGAAACATAAAAATTCGATTAAAGAAAAACAAAATCTATGCAGACAATACAGTCTACGCGAGCGAAGTAGCGGGCGCTAAGCTGGTTGAGTCATATTCTTGAGGTGTGAAATATGGTTTGGGTCAGCACGCATTACCTCACATTACTCTGATTTGGAAAAAAAAATCATTGGAGGGGTACATCTGGTTGGTAGTTGAAAGAAAAGTGTGTTCGAAGGAAACATGCTAATTAATTTTCTGACCTCTTTCTTCTGTCACTGAAAGTGAAAAACTAATGGGGATTATTAAGATAAGACTTAAGTCTTCAGTGCTCCAAGGGAAGAAAGAACAAAACCTACATGTAACAGCTTCTGTTAAGAAGTTTAAAAACTGGAAAAAATAAAGGATATTAGCATGGCATTTTAAAATTAATGGTCATGTTACATATCTTAATCAACAGGTGAGTGCTGTCCTAAGTTCAAATCATTCATTCAGTTATTAATTCTCGATATCAATTAAACAGAAGTGTTTATATAATTTAAAAATGTTTTGCAACATATGGTTATATTTCCTTTCATCCCTCTTCTTGGTGCTGTCAGGCGGATGGAATGTTATAAACATATCATAAATCTACATCCGTAGCCATTAAAAATTAAACTTTTCTCTCGCATAATAACATATCAAGATCGTTATCATTCATTACTGAGAGATTCATTGTTTAATAACATCTGCATAAACACCTGCTTTATCGATTACCAAAATGGTTTAAAACGATGAGAAAGAGGAGGAGGGAAAGATTATCCGCGTCAGCTGTATGTACACTAGACAATTAAAAACTAAAACAACTTGCAGAAAAAAGCACCTTGTTTAGTGTCTACTTATGTAGAAAGAGCAGGAAAGAGCAGAGTAGGAAGAGCAGTTGAACGGAATGGACAGTGTCTTGAAAGGAGGGTATAAGATGAACATCAACAAAAGCAAAACGAGGATAATGGAATGTAGTCGAATTGAGTCGGGTGATGCTGAGGGAATTAGATTAGGAAATGAGACACTTAACGTAGTAAAGGAGTTTTGCTATTTGGGGAGCAAAATAACTGATGATGGTCGAAGTAGAGAGGATATAAAATGTAGACTGGCAATGACAAGGAAAGCGTTTCTCAAGAAGAGGAATTTGTTAACATCGAGTATAGATTTAAATGTCAGGAAGTCGTTTCTGAAAGTATTTGTATGGAGTGTAGCCATGTATGGAAGTGAAACATGGACGATAAATAGTTTGGACAAGAAGAGAATAGAAGCTTTCGAAATGTGGTACTACAGAAGAATGCTGAAGATTAGATGGGTAGATCTCATAACTAATGAGGAGGTATTGAATAGAATTGGGGAGAACTGACTAGAAGAAGGGACCGGTTGGTAGGACATGTTCTGAGGCATCAGGGGATCGCAAATTTAGCATTGGAGGGCAGAGTGGAGGGTAAAACTCGTAGAGGGAGACCAAGAGATGAATACACTAAGCAAATTCAGAAGGATGTAGGTTGCAGTAAGTACTAGGAGATGAAGCTTGCACAGGATAGAGTAGCATGGAGAGCTGCATCAACCAGGACTGAAGACCACAACAACAATAACATACGTAGAAAGGTGAGGGGGGGCGGCTCATAAACGCATATTACAAATTACTTTTTAATTTCCCTAAGAACCTCGAATCCTTAGTTTTAACTGCTTATTGATTATTCGTTGTGTTCAGTGTACGCCACATGCTATTTGTTTCCTCAAGTTTTATCCGCTGATAAGATTAAAAGCGAATTAACTAATTGTTTTTATGTTTTCTGTCATCTAGTAGAGGTGTAAGTCTGCCTCCGTTCTGTTTGTTTATATTTCACCACCCATTCAAGTTTATTACTTCGCTGACAAGGAAGGCTAAGTCGACAATACTGCCCCCCGGTCGTAGGATCACCTAACATCTTGCCTCATTCGAGAGATTTGCACGTATTTTACATTAGGTAATTTGGAGCGAAACACGTTGTCAAAATGAACGTGATTCCAAATCGAGAATTAATTTCAAAACCTTAGTGCTCTTGTTTATTTATTAAAATGTTAACATATTTGTATTCTGTAAAAGTGGCATGATGGTTTCTTTAATTTATAAGTCACGTGTTCGGCTTCTGTAATCATAGTTGCAGTTTTATAATTTCGAGAAAGATTCGCTGATGAGCAGTACGTTTGTGGTGTTATTCAAAGCCAAGCTACATCGGCTATTACAGCGTGGGAGTAGGACTGCCGGTAACTCGACAGTCAAGTCCGTCTCCGTAATTAAGATCTCCAGCGGGACGCTGTACGTGCTACCGCGAGCCTTTCACAATTGACGTTCCGTGGGGAGGAGACGTCGTGCGGAAACCGGGCTTCAAACCGGGACTGTGAACAATCGCTGCCTTATAAATGACTCAAGAAGCGCAGCGAGCAATCATTAAAACAGTGTAGTTGGCATCCGAACTAGGGGACGGTAATGTTTATAGTGATTGCGCGAGGGATCGAAGAGGGAGCCTGATGGAGGGGAGAGAAGGGGCTAATGACGATGACGTCATTGCGCGGGAGGGGTTAATTGCGAGAGGGGGCGTGGTCGGCGCCGCCGACGACATGGCGCCTGCAGTCGCCAATCAGGCAGGGGGCGGTGGGGGCGGGGCTGGGCATGGCAACGTGCGCGTCATCACTGCCGAGCAAGGGAGTAATGCAGTAAGACTGGCGGGAGCCTTCGTCTGCGGTAATACGTCAGACCTCAGGCAACATTGCGACACGTCGGCTACGTCCATCGCGATTTCTGTCAAATCGTCTGTAGGAGTCCTGACACTGAAGCCTTCAAAACGAGTACAGAAATTTCGCTTTTTCGATCGTCAAGTTTTGAAACATAAAACTCAGAGAAAATGATGGAGCACTTATCGAGATATGAGATACATTTCCCTGTGTGGAAACTATTTAAAAAACGGCAAGTAATTTAACGCATCCATTAAAGAAGACCGGCACAGTCTGTACTCTTCCAAATTAAAGGAAAGACAATTAGAACTGCGTCTGAACTTTTAACAGAATTACAGGAAGTCTAGAATCGCGTGGAAACAGTTTAGATATACTTAATGACTAGAAAAAACGTTTTAATAGATGCAGCACTAGCTCACATGGATGGAACAGGATATTTGGTTCGGCCTTTAAAAGATAAAAACTTGGTATCGAGATGTGGATCAGTACCTCGAAAACGAATGTAAATGCTACCTGGGGTAGGTAGCCTGCAAAGCAGAAGACATCTGATTGGCATTGACATGTCGTTAGTCTCGATCACACGGTTGGATATCCACGCAGTAACAGTACATAGCAGCGAAATGTCACTATTCCGAGCTTTCGGTTGCACGTTTCTGCTTCGTATACATCGATAAGAAGATTAAAAGTGAAGTTAGCAGTAAGAGAAACGGTGCATCCTGCCAGCCGTAGGACTGCCTTCAGTACCATACTCCCATTCCTATTATAAATCTTCAAAATAAGTGTGATATTAATTTTCACGCAAGAAAGGAAAGGTTACGGCGACTGGCGCCTCTGAAAATGACGCAGAATTACTTAGAGATCCAGGAAATTACAAAGATAGATATAGGGAAACATCATCAATATGGTGTACTTTTTTGCCTGACAGTTATGTATAATCCCTCCAAGATCTTCCATAGTCTGAAGTAGTTCTTCAGTTAATCTGCAAACTGTAGCTTGAAGAGTTAGCAACTCTAACAAAACGCCGAGAAGAAATCAAGCACACCAGGTAACGTTTACAACAATGTGTATTAATAGAATCTGACGATCATTGTACACTATCCTCAATTACACAAAGAGTAACACGTTCTGAATCTCTAAAATCGATTGTTCCGCAGGAGTTCTACGAGTATTTCGCACAGCTAGTATTAGGAAGAACGCCTTATTGAAATCAAGCACAGATGATCAACAATGGAACTCTGGAAACTAGCAGATATGAAATTTCTTTTACTGCGCCCCCTGAAAGTACGTCCGTTGCTCCTTGGTGATTTTTTCTGGCAATGTGGGAGATATTACGCAGCACTCTGAACCGTTACTGTCAGGCTATTTTCAAAGTGTAACCTGATTTGTATATAGTTCTTTCTCAGAAAGGACCTTATTTGTGTACCTTAATCTTGTTGTTCAGCGCAAATGCTGCTATCTTTTTGAATAATTTTATGCTGATAATGATTTTAAATTTGACCATGATGTTAATTATAATGATTATCAGTATCATGATGCTGTTGTGAAGTTATTACCAAGGAGGATCAAATAACATTTGAGCGAAACATACATCCAGTGCAGCGAAGTTTAATGTTGCATAAAAAAGCAAGTATCCACAAAGTTTCCCAAGCAGCTGCGGGACAAATGGCCTTGTTATACAGTTAGGGTGAGATGTAATGATAGATGAATTCGAACATGGGTTAGCACTAAACACTCGTGAATATTTTTGAATGTAAAACAAATGACATGCTGAATATAAGATTCAAGAAATATAAACTACACATGCATGCATGCATGTAAAAAGTACGGAGCATTGTGCAGGATACAACATGCAACTTCTAACCGTACATTTTCCAGCTACATTCGCATACAGTACGTGGGTAAAGAACTGATAGCCAAGATGCCGAAGTGATTGAGGTACTAGTCTTGTAATCGAGTTCGGTCAGTCCACCCGAAATAAGGTAATTCATTGTTTTCCTAAATCACTTCGTTGAATTCTGCTATGGTTCCTTACACAAGCACTTAGATGATTTCCATCCACATCTTGTGTTTTGTCTGTAATGATTGGAATGTCAACGGAACGCTGTTTACTTACTTCCAAATGACATTTTACGTCATTATATGAATCCTATCCGTTCTCAGCTTGTCCTTTCGAATGTGAATTGTACAAGGGAAGCAGTAATGTCATTGTTTAATAGTATATCTGAAGTACTTGTTCTTTAATTTTTCCAACAGTATTTAATAATAAGAGCGTCATTTTTTATAGATTAACTCATATCAAGTGGACTAAATGTGTCTAACATTAGTTTGGACTAATGTGAGGTTAAAGTCCTCCCTATTTCCATCGCCTATACGCAGCTTCGGGCAACTAGTTTCGAGTGTTAGAGCGTTGTAGAATTACTGCAAATACAGGCTGTTATTGGTCGAGTCCCAGATTCGATTTCTATTTGTATTAATATTAGCGTTGCCGCGTAAGGAGTAGACAGTTGTCAACACGTATTTTTTAACTTTAGTGAGATTATATGGATTACTGTTGCATGGATATCAGTTTTCAGTATTACAACTGCTCGTGATCCTTGAAAATGAAATGCTCGTCACCACACACACACACACACACACCCACACACACACACACACACACACACAAAGGGAACGTGCTGACGCTCTCTCTCTCTCTCTCTCTCTCTCTCTCTCTCTCTCTCTCTCCCCCCTCCCCCCCCCCCTCCCTCCCTGCACGCTCTCTGATCTACACACGCCGCAAACATTCCAATACGCTCTCTCCATCTCTCTCTCATCCACGAACACTTCGAGCCACCTCGAAGGATTTCATCGCTTCACTGTCTATGCTTCACTGCCTGGAGCTATATAACCCGTGCAGCACGGAGTGCAGTTTCTATTCGCGCTTGGGATTGCAACATACAGTCCAGTTCGGCACAGCGAAACCACACACCATTCTCGGACCGCAGTATATTCATTTTCGACTCAAGCTGTAAAGGTCAGTATCTTGTGGCGATATGATACTATGTTTGTCATATTGTAAAATTAAAATGTTGATTTTAAAAGACAGAATGGAGCTTTGGCTTGAAAGTGTTGCAACAAAATGTTGCATCGAAAGTTCAAGGATAGTTCACCCTCAAAGATTTCCGATCAAGACTAAGAGAATCAAGAAAGTGATGTAACGACTTCAGCCTCCGCGGTTTGAAGCAGTAAGATATCTAACGACTCGCTAAAGGTGACAAAAAGAAAGTGTGGTGGATGTTACACCAATCTAGGATTAACTGATTCTAACGGATCACATCTCTACATGTTATGTAACTAGCTATTTCCGAATATTTCCATGCCACCTGCTAAACTGCACCAAAACTTAGAAACTATACCTGCCAACTGAAAAGACGAGATGGAGAATTTTTATACGTAAGAAAGAGCAAATTAAGAAGTCAAAAAACTGTAAAGTATGTGACCTAGGCTGTGAATGAAAAAGCTACGAATGCATTGTGTTTTGGTCGCTATCACAATGTGTAAGCGAGCGAAGTGCACCCTATCGCTGACTGCCGGCCGGGGTGGCCGAGCGTTCTAGGCCTTACAGTCTGGAACCGCGCGACCGCTACGGTCGCAGGTTCGAATCCTGCCTCGGGCATGGATGTGTGTGATGTCCTTAGGTTAGTTAGGTTTAAGTAGTTCTAAGTTCTAGGGGACTGATGACCTCAGATGTTAAGTCCCATAGTGCTCAGAGCCATTTGAACCTATCGCTAACTATTTAACGCTTTTCTTCTGAACCTAAGAAAATTTTTCTTTATGTGGAAATGCTCATAGTTGATTTTTTAATGATTTTAGATGCAAAATTTATACAAAAATATGTACTCGTTAAAAAAAACATACTTTGTACACTTGGCTTAATTTTATACAATAAAATAACTAATTATGAAATACTCCCTATTGTAATAAGAAGTAAAAACATCATTCAATAATTACCAAGCAACATAACATCAATATTCAATTATACAATGGAAAACAGCGAACAAACCACATCTGTATAGTCTAGTGGTCACGAATTGTTGCACACTGCTACATTGACTTGCTGATATTTTCATACTGATGCCCAACAGTTGGCGGAACTTGCACGTGATAAAAAGGGTGAACATTCACAAATGCTGACCTCAGGTTTCTATTGGGGAAAAAACTTCTTTTGCAGCTAAGACACACTGGAAGTTAATGTACACAATTGTAGCCAGAGTGCCTCAAAGAGCTAATAAGACCATGTGCGGCAGACATCACACAACGTATGCTGGATGAAAAATCTGCAAAGCATTTTTTTTACAATACCACTTTGTAATGACATTGTTTTGCATTGAATTAACAATCCCGTAAACGATGTCAAACAAGAACTACTCGGTAGCCCTCAACACAACAAATTCGTCTTTCAAATGGATGAGTCGACAGGTGCTGCTAGACTGGTCATCTTGCTGATAATTGTACAATATCCTTATAAACATTCGCTCGAAAACGACATTGCTTACGTGTGCATGGTTGCCAACTAACACAGTCGGAAAAGAAATAACTTAATTAGCAACTTTTTTTTATTGAAGCCATCTCAGTTGGAACTATTGTATCGATATTTGTACAGATGGGACAATGACTGGTAAAACAGTAGCCGATGAACAGGTAAGTGCCAAACTGTATTTCCAGCCACTGTATACTGACTGGATAAACACTTGAAATAAAGAAGATAAGGGCAAATCTAAAATTGATTCTTGATGAAGCAGTAAAAATTATTTATTACGTTAAATCACGTCCTCTTCAGTGTCGATTGTTTTCAGTATTGTTTGAAGATTATGGGAGCTAAAATTAATGTTAATTAGTGTTAATTAATAGTTATATCGGGGTAAGATCTTAACAAGATTATTCGAACTAAGAGCTGAATTACAAGCTTTTATGACAGATGTTTCTTTCAAATTAAAATATCATTTGAGCAATGTGACTTGGTTGTTCAGACTAGTCTTTTTGGCAGATGTATTTGGGAAAGTTAAATCTGTCTTTACAAGAAAAGTAGACAACAGTTTTAATACTAATAAAAAATAAACGCCTTCAAAAAAACATTTTTGGATTATTTGTGCTGTAAGGGAGAATTAGAAAGCTTGTTAACACTAAATGAGTCCGTTGGTGCCGGTCTCGTAAACTGACATTCGGCTGGGAGACCGGTGTGCTGCCACATGCCCCTTCATATCCGCATCCAGTGACGTCTGTGGACTGAGGATGACACGGCGGCCGGTCGGTACCGTTGGGCCTTCATAGCCTGTTTTTTCGTGCGGAGTTTAGTGTCCATTGGTGAGACAGCAAAATTACCAAATAAAATTCTTGAAGAATTGGTCCAATATCACAACGATATACGCGCCTCTTTTGAGATGAATGTTGCTGAAGGGCAGAACACAAAACTGAAAAGGAATTCATGAGTTCGGAATCCTTTTGTACCAAAGTGTCAGAGACCAGGAAATATATCAAACGAAACCTATGAATCCCTTTCAGAAATGATATAAGATTTAAGCCTGGAATCACTATTCAAATTAATGTCACTTGACGATTTTTGTTACAGGTTTCGTGATGAGTATTCACAACTTGTCTTACAGGCTCTGGCTGTTCTTCTCCCGTTCCCAACAACATTCTCAGCATATGCAGCTACGAAGACAAAATACCGCTTGACTGGATCTGCACCTGATATGCATCTTCAGCTCTTTTCTTTCGTGCCTAACACTGAACAGTTGATCAAAAATAAGAAAACATCATACCTACCATTATACGGAAACAATTTTATCAATTAACAGTGGAGTCAATACAATGTTATTATGTTTATTGTATTATTAGGAGTTGTTTTGTATGTTGTTGTTGAAGTCTGTAGCGTATAATGTACCTATTTTTTCCATGATGATTATTAAAGACTATAATTAAAGAATAAACATAAAACAAGATTTTGCTAATTTTAGGGCTCCGTAAAATATTTAGTATTTCAAACTGGTTCCATCGCCAAGAAGCTTGAGAACCGCTTGTCTATAAAAAAAAACTACCAAATAAAACATGTACTACATAAGAGCAAGGTAATTATGCGTTATCGTCGTTGTTGTCCTCGTGCCCTTGTCATTATTTGTTGTGCGCCGAGCGATTGCAAATTATTATAACATCTTGTCAGACTATGTTTTCGTCTTCAGCAGCAACCAGAAATACATATATTAGATGTGTAATTGGATGCCCTGTTCTAGCAAGGTTCTCTTTAACATATCTTATGTTCTCTGTGTCTGTGGCGCTGTGCCTGCCAACGTTAGTGTAGACGAGGGGGTATACACGCCCTTGGCGAAACCCCATGGGAATAAATGACAGACGCAAATTCGGCATACGGGCGAATTTGATACTCCTAGACATGTGTACGTTAGTATAGTGTGGTTTCCAAGTTCTTGAATACACAACCGTTCTTTCCCATCTTCTAACCTGCGCTGCGACCTAAACCAACGTTTCATCACGACAAGATGGACATGCTTCGTGATAGTTAATACACATCACTCGGAAATAGAAAAAAACGACGTTTTACTATAGTTTTTACAGGTTCCACCTGAATAACAGCTCGATTTGTTGAATCGGCATTTCGGGACATAGTGTCTACGGACTTTTCTAGATAATTACAATGTTCCAAGTCATCAATAAAGATTCGTGCCCTTAAGCCTTTATCCTGTTCGAAAACAGTCAACATATTCAAACTTACACCAGTTACAGTTCTACAATCGAGTAGATATAGGATTCCGTAGATGCAATATCCAATCAAATACCAACGTCGAATGAGACGGTGCTAATGAAAACATAATCTAACAAAAATCTTCCGTAACTTTGAACTGTTTTTCACAAGCTGCTATGAAATCTCTACTGATAGTAGAGAAGTGCTTTATTTACTCCATGCTGCTTTATCGTTATTCTTCTCAAAGTTTCGTGCCTGTATCCAGCGAATTTGAAAATTCGTGCCAGATTTATTCTATATGCGCAGCTCATCTTTCTCCTTCACTCAGCGCAACGCGACTGCTCAGTTCTCACACAATGTGTATTCATTATAACCTCGCGCACTTGTTTCATATAAAATTAACTTTCCGGTTGTCAGCACAAGGAGAGCACATAACTTGCCGTAACAACTGGCATTAAATTCCTCTCTTGTTGCTCAGTCCCGTAGCACAAACCCATACTTCAAAATGATAGATCGTATTGCTCAAATAATTCCATTATATTTTCTTGCCTCCCATTTCATTCAAGTGTTGTCCTTTTACCGGGAAATCTCACATCCGGGATACGAGAGGTATGAAACAAATTACATTATTATTCTTCTGATGACAATTTTAATCCTAAAGGGAGTGATTTCTTTAAAGAACTGTTTCTTGCTCTATTTGCCACGTAAAAAGTGCTAATCGGTCGTTGCATGTATAATATTATAATATATAAAAATTATTATTATTAAAATAAAAATTATTATTTATAAATAATATATAAAAATCATATAAAATATATAATATTATGTAGTATAATTATTACAAGGAACATTACTTTCAACTTCAGGTACGTCGAAAATTTAAAAAAATGTGAATATCAAGAATAGTGTGTTTTTAGAGATACTGCTTACATGAATTGGCTAGTTTCAACGTAATCCTCAGGGCGACTGATACCTATGTCGTAAATGCGTACCGTTTCCCTGTCCCTTCTGTAAACCAGTTGCCACCTGTCTATCAAGTCATACTATCACGGTACCCTGCCCTGTCAAAAAAAATAATCCCATGATGAACTCTTCCTTTTCAAGAAACAACGGACATAAAGTAGGTAACAGTTTAGCGGGAACGGAGAATAAGGAGAACATTCCCCAAACGAGAAAATTAAATACTGGAAGTTCGAATGTTGCGGAAAACTGGAAAATGTGAAGGGACGGTTGGGTAGCTTAAAATTGGTCTGATCAGTGGTTAGTGAAAAGATACAGAAAGAGACTTTTATTGAGATGGCTGTAGAGTGCCACAAAAGCGTCAGTGGTTGGTCTCTGTTGCTGCTTCTCGTAGGACTGCAATACTCCAGAACCAGCATACACGTTAGTCTGCACTCCACTCTGGGAGGAAATAATGGTCCATATAAACTGCCCAGTTCCCACTACAGTATACAAGCAGGCAAAGTTAACCATCAGGTATCATTAATTTAAATCGTCTTGGATGATAAACAAAAACAATGTGGCAAAGCTCATGATGTATGGAAACTACTTCGAGATTAGTGTTTATGCAACGTGCTGCTGCTGCTGCTATGAGGAAGAATTGTTTGGTTTCATGTTAGATGGTTTGTCTTTAGGAGAAAAACTTTTAGGTAATGGAGAGCAGGCTGTAGTTTCCATCGTGTCAGATCGAGATGATGACTCCGACGACACGACGACAAGAACAACAACAACAACAACAACAACAACAACATGTTCCTTTTGTTGTCTTGCGGGTCTCCTACAGTTTGGTGCAGATAATTTCCATGCATGTCAGCAATTCTCCGTCAGATAGTGACTGTTAATCACATTTCGCGAAAATGGAAAATAGAGAATAAATGTGTTGGTGAACTGAATTGCAAGAAAAAACCACCTTGCATATAGAGTCATGGGTGTCATGAAGTACTACTTCTTAATTTCTTCACGGGTTGGGACCGAGCGAGGTGGTGCACTGGCTAGCACGTAGAATTTGTATTCGGGAGGGCGACGATTCAAATCCGAGTTAGGCCATCCAGATTTAAGTTTTCCGTGATGGATTCAGCAAATTCCGGGGTGGGTTCTCTGAAACGGCCCGGCGGATTTCCTTCCCCATGCTTGAAACAATTAAGAGTTAATGTCCCATCTTAATGACTTTGCTGTCGACTGGCGTTAAACCGTAACATTCCTTCCTTCTTCATCTATTGGAAGACGCAACTTCAGTAAACACAACCCTGTCACTACGATATTCTGCAGAAGTCACTTTGCGGTGTTGCCGGTATGGTGAGCGATGCATTTAGAGCTAGAGAATCTCACATCACATTAAGAGGAAGACTTAATATCACAACACGAATGGTTTCAATACTTATCCTCAGGTTCTACTTCCTGTCCTTGTTGCATCTGCGCTGGCTGCAAATGCCTAATTAAATCGGATAAATGTTCGCGTAATTGAAGAGGAAAGTTTTATGTTTTGCCAAATTAGATGCATCGCTGCGTTAAGTATCGGCCAGAAATGGGGTATTTTCAAGTATAAGCATTATTTTTTTCGAAGTGTAATTCGTGAAGTACCCATTGGTTAATATCAAAACAATGAAATAAAGGTTAAATTTATGAAATTGATCATGTTTTAGCCACATCGTCATTGCTTTGTTCCTGCTATCGTAGAGCGCTCTCTGTGACTTACTTGATACAGTAGCGCTTCCCGATCAGTCTCCATCACAAAGCCCCCTGCAGTCAGATATGTTCTCGTTGATACAATGTCCATCGGAAGTTCTGCCAGAAAAGAAAGAAAAGTAGACATCCCCAGGACATATAAAAGATTTCCTCTAGGACTGCTAAAATGTTTATCTTCGCTATTCACACTATTTACACAAGAACGTTTATACACTACTGGCCATTAAAATTGCTACACCACGAAGATGACGTGCTACAGACGCGAAGTTTAATTGACAGGAAGAACATGCTGTGATATGCAAATGATTAGCTTTTCAGAGAATTCACACAAGGTTGGCGCCGGTGGCGACACCTACAACGTGCTGACATGAGCAAAGTTTCCAACCGATTTCTCATACACAAACAGCAGTTGACCGGCGTTGCCTGGTGAAACGTTGTTGTCATGCCTCGTGTAAGGAGCAGAAATGCGTACCATCACGTTTCCGACTTTGATAAAGGTCGGATTGTAGCCTATCGCGATTGCGGTTTATCGTATCGCGACATTGCTGCTCGCGTTGGTCGAGATCCAATGACTGTTAGCAGAATATGGAATCGGCGGGTTCAGGAGGATAATACGGAACGCCGTGCTGGATCCCAACGGCCTCGTATCACTAGCAGTAAACATGACAGGCATCTTATCTGCATGGCTGTAACGGATCGTGCAGCCACGTCTCGATCTCTGAAAAAACAGACGTTTGCAAGACAACAATCATCTGCATGAACAGTTCGACGACGTTTGCAGCAGCATGGACTATCAGCTCTGAGACCATGGCTGCGGTTACCCTTGATGCTGCATCACAGACAGGAGCGCCTGCGATGGTGTACTCAACGACGAACCTGGATGCACGAATGGCAAAACATTTTTTCGGATGAATCCAGGTTCTGTTTACAGCATCAAGATGGTCGCATCCGTGTTTGGCGACATCGCGGTGTACGGACATTGGAAGCGTGTATTCGTCATCGCCATACTGGCGTGATGGTACGGGCTGCCATTTGTTACACGTCTCGGTCACCTCTTGTTCGCATTGACGGCACTTTGAACAGTGGACGTTACATTTCAGATGTGTTACGACCCGTGGCTCTACCCTTCATTCGAGCCCCGCGAAACCCTACATTTCAGCAGAATAATGCACGACTGCATGTTGCAGGTCCTGTACGGGCCTTTCTGGATACAGAAAATGGCCCTGGCCTGCATATTCTCTCACGTCTGGTCAATAGTGGCCGAGCAACTGGCTCGTCACAATACGCCAGTCACTATTCTTGATGAACTGTGGTAACGTGTCGAAGCTGCATGGGCAGCTATACCTGTACACGCCATCCAAGCTCTGTTTGACTCAATGCCCACGCGTATCAAGGCCGTTATTACGGTCAGAGGTGGTTGTTCTGGGTACTGATTTCTCAGGATCTATGCACTCAAATGGCGAGAATATGTAATCACATGTCAGTTCTAGTATAATATATTTGTCCAATGGATACCCGTTTATCATCTGCATTTCTTCTTGGTGTAGCAATTTTAATCGCCAGTAGTGTAGGATAGTAGGAGAGACGAGGTATTAACGGACCCACTGTGTATAATCTGCAGTCCGAACAGCGACGGAATCTCACCCTAGCAATTTTTCAGTCGGCATTCTAATGGCGCGGAACAAGGTGGCAAACTGCCTTAAGCAGACAGGAGCTGCAGTGAGCGCCGGGGACCCGGCGGCCGGCCACTAACTTATTTAACAAATTCAGATCTCACGGGGAAGAAACAGTTGTCCACTAGCTGTGAACAAACTACCTGCTCCTCGGCAGCTGCCGGTTCGGAGCTGAGGTCCTGCTTTAAATTCGCTCCGTCTTGTTTTATGTCCGAATGCAAATTACTTTGGGCCGATACTTAACGCAGCGATGCCTCTAATTTGGCAAAACATAAAACTTTCCTGCTCAATTACGCGAACATTTATCTGATTTAATTAGGCATTCGCAGCCAGCGCAGCTGCAACGAGGACAGGAAGCGACCAGCTGCATTACCATAACCGCCGCTGTTGGAAACGGGAATCTGATGCAGCGGGCATATTTTTAGCAGCGTGCGCGCCGCGCTGCAGGCCACCCGCTGGCCGTGCGCGCAGTTCGTCGACGTCTCAACAAGCCTTTGTTCCTCGTCTAACGATCTGTGTAAGCACTCACTGCGTACACCTATACGTGTATAGCAACACTAGGACAGGGAGTATATTTGAGATTGAGCAACTGTCAACAAGTTACAATGGTATTACAAGAGGACCGCACGGCTTGCACGGCTTGGCCAGAAATACACTACTGACCATTAAAATTGCTACACCGAGAAGAAATGCAGATGATAAACGGGTATTCATTGGACAAATATATTATACTAGAACTGACATGTGATCACATTTTCATGCAATTTCGACGTATAGATCCTGAGAAATCAGTACCCAGAACAACCACCTCTGGCCGTAATAACGGCCTTGATATTCCTGGGCATTGAGTCAAACAGAGCTTGGATGGCGTGTACAGGTAGAGCTGTCCATGCAGCTTCAACACGATACCACAGTCCATCAAGAGTGGTCACTGGCGTATTGTGACGAGCCAGTTGCTCGGCCACCACTGACCAGACGTTTTCACTTGGTGACAAATCTGGAGAATGTGCTGGCCAGGGCAGCAGTCGAACATTTTCTGTATCTAGAAAGGCCTGTACAGGACCTGCAACATGCGGTCGTGCATTATCCTGCTGAAATGTAGGGTTTCGCAGAGATCAAATGAACGGTGGAGCCACGGGTCGTAACACATCTGAAATGTAACGTCCACTGTTCAAAGTGCCGTCAGTGCGAACAAGAGTTGCCCGAGACGTGTAACCAATGGCACCCCATACCATCACGCCGGCTGATACGCCAGTATGGCGATGACAAATACACGCTTCCAATGTGCGTTCACCGCGACGTCGCCAAACACGGATGCTGTAAACAGAACCTGGATTCATCCGAAAAAATGACGTTTTCCCATTCGTGCACCCGGGTTCCTCTTTGAGTACACCATCGCTCCTGTCTGTGATGCAGCGTCCAGGGTAACCGCAGCCATGGTCTCCAAGCGGATAGTCCATGCTGCTGCAAACGTCGTCGAACTGTTCGTGCAGATGGTTGTTGTCTTGCAAACGTCCCCATCTGTTGTCTCAGGGATCGAGACATGGCTGCACGATCCGTTACAGCCATGCGGATAATCTCGACTGCTAGTGATACGAGGCCGTTGGGATCCAGCACGACGTTCCGTATTACCCTCCTGAATCCACTGATTCCATATTCTGCTAACAGTCATTGGATCTCGACCAACGCGAGCAGCAATGTCGCGATACGATAAACTGCAATCGCGATAGGCTACAATCCGACCTTTATCAAAGTCGGAAACGTGATGGTACGCATTTCTGCTCCTTACACGAGGCATCACAACAACTTTTCATCAGGCAACGCCAGTCAGCTGCTGTTTGTGTATATGAAATCGGTTGAAATCTTTCCTCATGTCAGCAGGTTGTAGGTGTCGCCATCGGCGCCAACCTTGTGTGAATTCTCTGAAAAGCTAATCATTTGCATATCACAGCATGTTCTTCCTGTCGATTAAATTTCGAGTCTGTAGCAAGTCATCTTCGTGGCATAGCTATTTTAATCGCCAGTGGTATAGAAATGCCAAGTAACTGAAGCACGCGTTCCAGTGGCCAAAAGTTAAAAAAAAATTTTAAAAAAATAAAAACAGCCATTTGTGTTAGGGTAGGTTCCAGGCAGGGGTTGGCGTAGCGGAAGGGAGGAAGGAAGATTGGGTTTAAAGTCCCGTCGACATTGAGATCATAAGAGACGGAGCACAAGCTCAGACCGTGTCAAAGACGACGAAGGAATTAGGCCGTGCGCTGCATCAGGCCTTTATGTGGAATCAGCGGCGACGAGTGAAAATGTGGGCTTGACCGGGACTCAAACCTGTGAGCTCATGCTTACTATGCAGTTGCGTTAACCACTGCGCCACCCGCACACACAGCGTTAATCGCATACGCGCGGACTATCTCTGCACGCTCCTCGGCCGACGCACATTCCCTCCTAGCTCCAGCACTTACCGTCAGTACCAATCCATGTTCTCCGTGCTCGCTAATTTTAGATTTCCACTGCATGTCGAAGGATTCATAGCCCATCGAGACCTGTCAATTTATATGAATGTCTGGTGTCTGTTCTTTCGAACATGTCTGAAACAACATACACCACACATTCATGTAAGGGATTATAAGGCGTAAGCAAGAACTTCTTATACAAAATTTGATACTTTCATTTTTGAAGTTGATGAACTACACGTGCTGCGGTGTTAGGGTGATAGTCATCGTAAAAGCAGGGTAAGCAGTAATTCTTACACACGTTATGAACGCCGCATTTGTACAATTGCACGGTTGTTTTAAAGTGTCTACAGAAAGACGAACTTTGTTTACATGCATCAAAGGTTCGTTCTCATAGCACAATTTAGCAGCAAACCACGCGTAACGGATCATTTCGCCAAATTTTGGGGAGGATGACTGCTGGTGTACAACGGAACGTATTATGATGCCCTCTTCTCGGGATGTGTTTATTTTTCCTCTCTCTCGAGGACATTAATTTTGAAGGTTTTTGATCAAATTCTTTAACTAACGATAAAAACAGGCATCGAAGGGTTGCTCTAGCGGAGTGCATCTGAGAGGAGGGGAGAGGAATAACTTCAATAACGCACTACGGCAATCCTCCATCTTGAAATATCTCGTCGAATAATTGTACATTTCTTTGTCTTCCCCATTAGCCATTTAATGAAAGCAATTTGTTCTTCATCACATAGGTCTTCATTATCTCAGTCAAAAGGTTTTTGTATAGTGCTGTTGTAAATTGTCCAGATTTTGAGGAAGTAATGACGACATTTCTATATTTGGACGCGAAATGATCCACAGTTTCTGGAATCGGTCCCGAAGAGCCAGTACTTTCTTGTAATCATGCACAGACCGTTGGCAGTAATTTTGTGGAAAGGATTATAGCAGACTGCACTGTATTGGAGTGGGTTACTTTGTTCATATTTTCGGATTATTTGCAGTTAAGTAACATAATAATTGAAAATAAAAATATTTCCACGGAGGGATTGGATCCTACGACTCTTAAATTCTCTACTCATATTCCTTGAAACAAAAAGCTTCTTCGTGCTGCTTGACAGAGGCACGTCGATTTAAGTAGGCGTAACGTTGCAACGCGGTATGAAACGGAAGCAGCATCTGTGGATTGCAATAGCGAAGACGAATAGTAGACTCCAGTTTATTGGGAGAATTTTACGAAAGTGTGGTTCATCTGTAAAGGAGATCGCATATAGGATACTAGTGCACCCATTCTTGAATATTGCTGGAGTATTTGGGATCCGTACGAGGTCGGATTAAAGGAAGACATCGAAGCAGTTCAGCAGCGGCCTGCTAGATTTGTTACCGGTACGTTCGAACAACGCGGGAGTGTTGTGGAGATGCTAAGGGAACACAAATGGGAATCCCTGGCGGGAAGGCGTTGTTCTTTTCGAAGAACACTACTGAGAAAATTTAGACAACCAGCGTTTCAAGTCGATAGCAGAACCAGCCTACTGCCGCCAACTTGTATTTCGAGTAAAGACCACGAAGTTAACAGAAGTTATTGCTCGTACGGAGACATATAGGTAGTTGTTCCTCCTGCGCACTATTTGCCAGTGGAACGGGAAAGGAATGACTAGTAGTGGTACCTCCGCCACCCACTGTATAGTATGCGTCTTCGGCCTGGAATCTCACTAACTGGAGTGGCATTGTCTTCAGTGATGAGTCTCGCTTCGCACTGAGGACCGATGATCAGTGAAGACAGCCCTGACGACCAGCGAAGACGTGTCTCGATACGCCCCGAACGGCGGTGGGATACGAACATGGCTGTCGCCTGCCATACTCCCCGACAGCCAGGAGTGATGATATGGGATGGCGTTTCTTTTCATAGCTCGGCCCCTTCGGTAGTCATCCACGGCATCTTACAGACAACGGTACGTTGACGGCATTCTACGCCCCGTTTCGTTGCCTTTCATGGCAAGCCATCCTGGACTTATATTGCAGCAAGATAATGCCCGCCCACACATGGCGAGAGTTTCTACTGCTTGTCTTCGTGCCTGCCAAACGGTACCTTTGCCAGCAAAGTCGCCGGATATCACTCCAATTGAGAACGTTTGAAGCCTTATAGCGCCCTCCAACCAGCTCAGGATTTGGACGGTCAGAGAGAAATCGGTACAACATCCCTCAGGAAGACATCCAATAGTTTGTAAGACGTCGTGGTCTCCTGACCTTCATTGCTTACATATTCCGCCCTCACAATCATATTCCGCACATCAAGACGCTTCATTCGAACCCAAACTCGATAAGATAAAGTCAATGTTGTATGAATTCATGTAAACAATATGCAAATAACTAATAAATCGCAAGTGCGCACCGTGGTTGAAATACTCGAGGCTGGCGTACAAACGTACATTCCAGACACGACGGTCAGAGGAGCTTTTAGTTCGAGAGACGCAACCGCACGCCAGGAGGCCAGTCCCAACCCATCTACGTCGGTCGGTGGCCGCCCGTGGAGCGTTAGCCCCAGGGAAAGCAGGAACGACCCCGTGTTCGGCTTAAAAGCAAATTCCGCTACATTGTGTGGGAGCGGCCAGCCTACGCATTCTTTACACATAGCACGCAGTTTCAGAGATTTTCACAGGGAGACAGCAAACGCCAAACGTCGATACTACAGATTTCCGGATTGGTCGCCTTAAACGAAACGTCATTCTCCCGTTTTAGAAGAGCAATGCTGATTGGCAGACGATATTTCTGACGCTTTGAGCTGAAGGAGTAATGGAAGAGACCGAAAGATATACCCCTTCACGTCTGGCGTGGAGAGACAGTTCCGTTGTCGCTCTTGGAGCGAGGAACAAGTCTCTCCTCAGTACTTCACTGGGAGAGCACCTCTGTAGAGAGCGAATCGAAGTGCTACTCTCTATATTGAGTCCTTGCGATTAAGCGTTATTCACTATGTTGGTCAACACACTTATTGTGCGGTGTGAATTGACAGAGTTATAGTTAAACGCCTGCGAGCGAAGTTTTGAGTGGCATCGCAGTGGAATGGTTATCTGACCAGTGTATCACGCCAATAGTTAGACTAGGGGCGAATAGGAATCCTTGGCTTCATCAAGGTGTAGGGAGAGTTTGATTGGCGAAGGTCAATCCAGATAGAACGAGAGTTATCTTATTTGTCAGCAGCGCAGACAGCAGTCATCGCAGCTTACGGTATTGTGCGCTACAGCTATTGCGAACCCCATATTTCCCCCACAACAGTACACTTCACTGCATTTCACATGCGACAGCCTCGACCATACCTAGCAACATCCTAATGGATAATTAATCAAGTTGAGTAGGTGAGGCTCTCAGCCATTTTGCCAAGTCCATAACAACCTTAAACTTTGTATAGAAATTTCATTAGCGAATCCTATCCTTAAGAGGTAACTTCACATTCCGAAAAAAAAAAAACAGGAAATAACTTGTTCAGTTCATAACTAAAAGTGCCATTGTGATTTCTCAGAATTTTTGCAAAAAGAATAATAATTTTCGTTAGTTTCATGTTTTTCTTACACTAACTAGCACTACTCGAGTACCCAAGTATCCCACTAGTTAAGTAAGAAATTTTGTGAAATTTTATGCCATTTCCTTACAGCGGACAACTCCAGAAGATATTTATTGCTGAAAGTTTTTCAGGCATTTCTCTTTAGAACGTTAGGAGCGTCTGTCTGACATCTGTAGTAGTGTCGAAGTGGAAACTGCATCTTGCAGGAGCCACAGGGTAAAGGGTACATCTCAGATTAATCCTTTGTGCAGAATAACAGAATCTCAGATCAACCCCACGCTCACAAGTTTTGTCAATCGACGCCAAACCGAATAACTGCCTGCATAACGGCTAGATGTGGCCCAACACTTTACTGACTTGCTCAGTTTGTGAAGCTCTCTCTCACTCTCTTGAATAAATCATCCAATTTTTCTGAAACTGCAATCACTGGTTTGTCTATACATGTACAGCACGTCTACATATTTCCGCCCCATTCGGATAATTCCTCCGTACTGCGTCTTTGTTTTATTAGTATGTGTTTCTTCTAAACGCTTGTCGATCGGAAGTTCCCACTTCTGCCACTGTCATTTCTGGGCGACATCACTATTTACCACAAATCTGGACGAAGTCGGTGATGACGAGTAGGCGCGGTAACCTTGTTAGGGGCCGTTCTGTTATCTTTGTGGATGTCTTCCGTCAAATCATGTTTCAACATTGTTTACACGATTCACGAACAAAATGATGCGGCGATTTCATCATTTCATTAATGAAATGAGCGTCGTAACATCGTTCATAAAAGCACTTGAAGCGTTGGAACTGTTTTGTAAACAATCTGATTCATATCTGGAGGTGATGGTACCTAGAGCTGAATCTAACGAAGGCATCCAGGTTCGGTTAAAGTTATGAATAATCGATACGGTTCTAGTGTTATTTGAATTGACTGTTCTCCTGTTTTGTTGCTGTGGTCTTAGGTCGGAAGACTCGCTTAATGTAGTTCTCCACGCTAATCCATTCTGTGCAAGCCTCTTCATCACTGCGTAATTACTGCATCCTACAGCCATTTGAACTTGTTTATTGTATTCGAACTTTGGTCTCCCGTTACACATCCTTCCATTAACAAATTTACCATTCCTTCAGACTCTAGGACATGTCCTATCAATCGATCACAAAATAGTTCCAATGGCTCTGAGAACTATGGGACTTAACATCTGAGGTCATCAGCCCCTAGAACTACTTAAACCTAACTAGCCTAAGGATACCACACACATCCATGCCCAAGGCAGGATTCGAACCTGCGACTGTAGCAGGCGCACGGTTCCGGGCTGAAGCGCCTAGAACCGATAATCGCTAGATTTAGTTCGACTACATTTCATTACCCTTGTTTTAATGTTTTAGGTATTCATCTTATAAATCTCTTTTCAGGGTACTATCCGTTTCATTCAACTGCTCTTCCAAGCCGTCTACGACAGAATTACTATGTCTTGACCAAACGAAGTATTTACTTATTTTCCCTGAACCTATATTCCCTTTCGAGATGTCGCCTTTTTCTTCACAGATTGCTCAACGAACAGACAGTAACATCTGGGATAAGCTACAATTCTGTGTCTATTCCATATCAACTACGACTTGCGTTTCATGTCCTTCGACTCTTACGACTGCAGACTGGTTTCAATCCAAGTTAAGTAACGTTTCCCTGCCTGTATTTTATACCTGTAAACTTCAAAATTTCAGTTCCTTGTGAATGACAGAGAAAATTAGCCGCATCACAGGTGAGGTCGCAAACGGAGGTCAGCGTTTCGACCAGTCAACGCG
Source organism: Schistocerca cancellata (assembly GCF_023864275.1). Taxonomy (NCBI): domain Eukaryota; kingdom Metazoa; phylum Arthropoda; class Insecta; order Orthoptera; family Acrididae; genus Schistocerca; species Schistocerca cancellata. The sequence goes on along the minus strand of NC_064628.1, from coordinate 584,261,537 downwards.
GAGATACCTGATTAGAATTTTCAGCACCAGTATTTCACCTATACAAGGAGCAAACAGGGGGAAATCACTCCCGATCCTCTGTGCCATTGTTCTGCAGGGAATCCTACATCTCTCCATTGAATGACGGTACGCGAGGCCTTTGACTATGATCTATCCTCCGTAAGTGAAAATTAAGTTCAGCAGCCGCCTTGGTACTGTTCTAGAGGAATAGGCTATGTACCAGTACCATGCTTCATCTTTCCCTTCCTCTTTCGTCCTTTCATTTCCTCTCATTCCACACTCGTTCATAGTAACAACACAGGTTACTGACATTTCCCAGGGGCACTTCTCCTAACTGTCCAAATGATACAGGATGACTCTACACTGCGCAGGTCACAGTAAGCTGTTTGGCGAGATGCACACAATGTATCAATACTGTTTCACTCTGCGGCTATCCCACTGCCTACCTTATTCCGTTTCGTAAGATACACCAACAATATCCGACCGTCGAATGCCTACATACAAGTTCGACTTTCTTTAATTTTACTGTCATGCTCATAGGCATATTTAGGGGGAATTAATAGTTTCCTTGACTCTTCTTGACATTCCTCTCAATAAAAAAGCGTCCTGCCACAATGCTTTATATTTTCTGCAAATGCAAAGCTGACAGCAAACCCGTGAGTTGTTACTAGCACGGTCCTATTGGAAGTGGTATGCTATTGCCTTCTTTCGACCTTTGAACTGACTACCCAGATAGTGCGACTTGGCGGTTTTCACGTATGTAAATGGTTGAAAAAGACGAAAAAGAAGCAACATGTGACAGAGAAAAATCCCAAGCACCCACTGACGATTGATCCCAGAATTTTTTTCTGACGCCCCCTAAGCCACAGAGCTACACATAACATAAATAATTTATACACTCTGACGGGTTGTTTTAAACTTTCACGTAAACATATACATGATTAAACCGTAAATTTCAAAGGGTTCCGTCCGATATGCGCGAAAGTTGGACGTCCTAATCTGGCACTGGTAAACAAATAAAATGGTAATACATAAGCAATGTGAAGGAGAAAATATACGCCAACGAATGACAAGTGTAAGTTATCGAAGATATAACGCACATTAACATTACACAAGCAGCCATAAAGATATTAGATTCTTGTTAAACTTAAGTATAATCAGCATTTACTCTACAGATTCTTCTAGTTTCTGGAAATATCATTCCTGTAGGGCTCGCACATAAAGTAAAAAATGGTTCAAATGGCTCTGAGCACTATGGGACTTAACAGCTATTGTCATCAGTCCCCGAGAACTTAGAACTACTTAAACCTAACTAACCTAAGGACATCACACAACACCCAGGCATCACGAGGCAGAGAAAATCCCTGACCCCGCCGGGAATCGAACCCGGGAACCCGGGCGTGGGAAGCGAGAACGCTACCGTACGACCACGAGCTGCGGCCGCAAATAAAGTAAGTAAATATGAGAGTGTGAAAGATATTCTAACAAACACGTTTAATTACTTAACCGCTCTGCTATAAATATTCATTTCTTACATTAATAATGACCCGAGGCGAAGAACAGCGCTAAGGAACAGGCGGATGACAATTTTTTGATACCTTCTTCGCGGATAAATGACTTGGGATTTGTCTAGTAAAGTACGTATCTCATACTCTAATACAGACCTTTAGAAGCAACTTATCCGCACTCTGACCTTGCTCAGGATAGTAATATGCATTGTATCCGTCCGGATAGCTGAGAGCATTAAGACATTGCTTGTGAGACACGCTGTCGTTTATCGACTAATAAAGTCATCAGAAGATCAAAACAAACTCCAAAACGATTTAGAAAAAATATGTGAATGGTGCGAAATGTGGCAGATGACCCTTAATAACGAAAAGTGTGAGGTCATCCACATGAGTGCTAAAAAGAACTCAAACTTCGGTTACACGATTAACCAGTCTAACCTAAAAGCCGTAAATTCAACTAAATACCTAGGTATTACAATTACGAACAACTTAAATTGGAAGGAACACACAGAAAATGTTGTGGGGAAGGCTAACCAAAGACTGCGTTTTATTGGCAGGACACTTAGAAAATGTAACAGACCTACTAAGGAGACTGCCTACACTACGCTTGTCCGTCTTCTTTTAGAATACTGCTGCGCGGTGTGGGATCCTTACCAGACAGAACTGACTGAGTACATCGAAAAAGTTCAAAGAAAGGCAGCACGTTCCATATTATCGCGAAATATGGGAGACAGTGTCACAGAAATGATATAGGATTTGGGCTGGAAATCGTTAAAAGAAAGGCGTTTTTCGTTGCGACGGAATCTTCTCACGAAATTCCAATCACCAACTTTCTCCTTCGAATGCGAAAATATTTTGTTTACATCGACCTACATAGGGAGGAACGATCACCACGATAAAATAAAGGAAATCAGAGCTCGTACGGAAAGATATAGATCTTCATTCTTTTCGCGCGCTATACGAGACTAAAATAATAGAGAATTGTGAAGGTGGTTCGATGAACCCTCTGAATGGTACGTGGACGAGGCCCTGCAACCGGTGGCTCTGTCTTTCATAAACGCCCAGACCCATGCCGTATTTCAACAGAACAACGCTCGTTCTCATACCACTGCCAACTCCCGAGCGTGCTTTGGAGGTATGAATATCTTTTCATGGCTGGCCCCATCGCTCGATCTCTTCCTGATGGAGAACATGTGAAGTACCTTGAAGCATTCCATCTGAACTCCACCTCCACTCATAAATCTGCGGAAAATGTGCACTCCGTTTCAAGCAGCATGGGATGGGGTAGCACAGAACTACACTCCTGGAAATTGAAATAAGAACACCGTGAATTCATTGTCCCAGGAAGGGGAAACTTTATTGACACATTCCTGGGGTCAGATACATCACATGATCACACTGACAGAACCACAGGCACATAGACACAGGCAACAGAGCATGCACAATGTCGGCACTAGTACAGTGTATATCCACCTTTCGCAGCAATGCAGGCTGCTATTCTCCCATGGAGACGATCTTAGAGATGCTGGATGTAGTCCTGTGGAACGGCTTGCCATGCCATTTCCACCTGGCGCCTCAGTTGGACCAGCGTTCGTACTGGACGTGCAGACCGCGTGAGACGACGCTTCATCCAGTCCCAAACATGCTCAATGGGGGACAGATCCGGAGATCTTGCTGGCCAGGGTAGTTGACTTACACCTTCTAGAGCACGTTGGGTGGCACGGGATACATGCGAACGTGCATTGTCCTGTTGAAACAGCAAGTTCCCTTGCCGGTCTAGGAATGGTAGAACGATGGGTTCGATGACGGTTTGGATGTACTGTGCACTATTCAGTGTCCCCTCGACGATCACCAGTGGTGTACGGCCAGTGTAGGAGATCGCTCCCCACACCATGATGCCGGGTGTTGGCCCTGTGTGCCTCGGTCGTATGCAGTCCTGATTGTGGCGCTCACCTGCACCTGTATGATTCTTGAACCAAGTGTTAGCTATCATTAAGTTATGCTCTGTGCAAAATTCTACCAGACGGCTTCCTCTTTCATTTCTGAGCCCCAATACATATTCACCTACTATGTTTTCTTCTCTCCCTTTTCCTACTGTCGAATTCCAGTCACCCATGACTATTAAATTTTCGTCTCCCTTTACTACCTGAATAATTTCTTTTATCTCATAAATCATTTCTTCAATTTCTTCGTCATCTGCAGAGCTAGTTGGCATATAAACTTGTACTACTGTAGTAGGCATGGGCTTCGTGTCTGTCTTGGCCACTATAATACGTTCACTATGCTGTTTGTAGTAGCTTACCCGCACTCCTATTTTTTTTATCCGTTATTAAACCTACTCCTGCATTACCCCTATTTGATTTTGTATTTATAAACCTGTATTCACCTGACCAGAAGTCTTGTTCCTCCTGCCACCGAACTTCACTAATTCCCACTATATCTAACTTTAATCTATCCATTTTCCTTTTTAAATTTTGTAACCTACCTGCCCGATTAAGGGATCCGACATTCCACGCTCCGATCCGTAGAATGTCAGTTTTCTTTCTCCTGATAACGATGTCCTCTTGAGTAGTCCCCGCCCGGAGATCCGAATGGGGGTCTATTTTACCTCCGGAATATTTTACCCAAGAGGACGCCATCATCATTTAATCATACAGTAAAGCTGCATGCCCTCGGGAAAAATAACAGCTGCAGTTTCCCTTTGCTTTCAGCCGTTCGCAGTACCACAACAGCAAGGCCGTTTTGGTTAATGTTACAAGGCCAGATCAGTCAATCATCCAGACTGTTGCCCCTGCAACTACTGAAAAGGCTGCTGCCCCTCTTCAGGAACTACACGTTTGTCTGGCCTCTCTACAGACACCCCTCCGTTGTGGTTGCACCTACGGTACGGCTATCTGTATCGTTGACGCACGCAAGGCTCCCCACCAACGGCAAGGTCCATGGTTCATGGGGGGAGGATTTGTAGGTGCTTGGAGTAATATATTCTTACTAGTCTTCTTATTCTTGACACACCATCCACATCACAGATGACACAAGCTGTACAACCACGTGACTGCCATTACGAACATTGTTAGCCTTGTTACATAGACTGACGGAAAAAATTCCAATATCAAAAAATGATTCCTGCAGAGTACAGAAATTTCGGGAATACATTAGTCTAAGCAACATGTTTAAGTGATTAACGTTGCAGGACCACAGGTTAACGTAAGCTCGAGATAAGCCATTGTAAACATGAAATGCTGGTATATTAATAATCTTTGTAATCGTCAGAATGTTGAATGTAAGCATGCAAACGTGCATGCACTGTTTTGTACAGGTGCCGGATGTCAGGTTGTGGGATGGAGTTCCGTGCCTTTTGCACTTGGTCGGTCAATAAAAGCACGGATAATGCTGTTTGCGGATGACGCTGGAGTTGCCGTCCGATGAAGACCCATACGTTTTCGATTGGAGATAGATCTGGCGATCGAGGAGGCGAACCTAACATATCGACACTCGATAGAGCATGTTGGGTTACTATACAGGTATGTGGGCGAGCGTTACCCTAATGGAAAACACCCCCCGGAATTATGTCCATGAATGGTAGCGCAACAGGTCGAATCACCAGACTGACGTGCAGATTTGCAGTGAAACTGCGTGCATGGGATAACCACGAGAGTGCTGCTGCTGTCATAGGGAAATCATACCGCAGACCACAACTCCAGATGTAGTTCCAGTGCGTCTAGCACGTAGACAGCGTGGTTGCAGTCCCTCAGCTGGCCTCCTCCTAACGAACACAAGGCCTTCACTAACAACTTTCATAACAAAACACAACAGACCTCCACCCTGTCCTCCAATGAGCTCTCGCTTGACACCACTTAAGTCGCAAATGGTGGTGGTGTGTGGTCAGTGGAATGCACTAAACAGGGCGTCTGGCTCGGAGATGTCCTTGAAGTAACCGATTTGTACCAATTCATTGTGTCACTGTGTTGCCAACCGCTGCCCATATCGCTGCTGTAGATGCAGTACGACGCGCCAGAGCCATACGCTGAACACGACGGTCTTCCCTCTCGGCAGTGCCACGTGGCTGTCCGGGTCCGGTCTTCTTGCGACTGTACGTTCTCGTGACCATCGCTGCCAGCAATCGTGTACAATGGCTACATTCCTGCCAAGTCCTTCTGCAGTATCGCAGAAGGGAACATCCAGCTTGCCGTAGCCCTATTATACGACCTCGTTCAAACTCAGTGAAGGGTTGATAATTGTGTCTTGGTCGCTTTACAGGCATTCTTGACTAACATCATGTCACCAAGTCCAGTCTCAAAGGTAAATAATGCTCACGACCGTTACAGCGTGTATTTAAAGCAAACCTGATTTTCATCCTCATAGTGGCACTACTAGAGTCATTCTTGTGCGACTGGCGCGATATTTGAATGGACATCATGTTTCTGATGCATAAAGACGTCTACGAATTTTCATTTGTGTCGCACAACTCCCTCTTGGAGCTAAGATTTTTTTTTTCGTCAGTATATTTTGAAATGACAGCAATTTTGAGATCATGACCTGATTGCTTTTATAACCTTTCAACCACACATATTGACAAATCGTTTCTCTCCCTTTATATGTATGAGACTGCTATACTGGACGTGAATTACAATGTATAGACTACCTTTATACTACGTTCGTATAACCAGTGTACTTTAATATACTCCGTATCCATTTTGTACTGTTTTTGTACCACACAGTCTGTAAACTGTATTTTAATACCCTTGTACCCTTACTCCGCAATCGCTTATTACATAGTAAAAGTCCTGTGTTCCGAAGCGCAATAAATAACAATAGTTCTGTTTTAATGAGTATGATATGTTATAAATTAGACTCCATGTTATGTTTGTATTGGAATGTGTCTGTCTAACAGAAGCTACCATGTACATTATAATTTGTGTACTCTCAATTAATCTGCCAATACAGTTGTCCAACATTATAATAAGAAATAATTTAACTGATCGTAACGTATTTGGCAGATAACATGAGTTTTGAGCACTAGGACTCACGTTTCCTGCTAATATCATGACCAAAGTTCTGTACAGTTGCTTTCTTGAATCCCAATGTCTTTATGAATGTTAAATGTTGGATGTTACTAGATGATGGCTTTATAACCCGTAAACTGGTTAATAAAAACCAGTATTATTGGAACAAAAGGCAATTTGTTTACTTTTTTTCAGCCTGAAATAAGAAATTTTCCTACAAAGAAGTGTCGGAAAATCCATTAGAATGATTTGATATTTTCAGTAAGATTAGACGGGCGGGATATGGAAATACTGGTGTTTCCAGCTACCGCTGGAAATCGTGTCCTGTATTCTTCAGTTTGCGCTGCTTGCAGTTTAGAGGGATTACTAACGTGTAGAAACGTTTCCACAGACGTATCAAGCGGCGGTGGAAATCTATGATGCACTGATGCGTGTATCATGGACGCTCGCGTGGGAAAGCGCAGCCGAAGTATTAACTAGTGAAATACTTGCAAAGTTGTAAGGACGTAGCGACTGGACTGTTTTGCAGAGAACGTTTCCTCAGTATACACGTTAGTTCTGCATAGCAAATACGCAACCTGCGAAGATTCCAACGTTTCATTATCCACTATCAAATGACTGTGAGCTTTAATTTGAATAAAATATAGGTTAATGAAACATTAAGAAGGTTTTCGACGTTCGTCAATAACCTTATAGGGTTGATGCCCACGCCCAACAAAAATCGATTACAATACCGCAGCTGCAAGTAACAATGAAAGTTCGTATAGTGACAATAGCGTCCCTATTCCTTTGGATGCTTAATTTCTTCCAGTGCGGAGGAAGAGAGAAGTAAGTCACATAAATAATCGTCTTGAACTTTTCCTGCCAGCGACTCTCTCTTCGAGAAATACGATTTCATCTCATGTATCAGTATATCTACAAATCACTTACGAAAAGCCTGACTTAGGCGATACCTTTGCATATTTTGAGAGACTTCGAGGTATAAATAACTTTTTTGACAGGCTTCCGCAACCCTATTTTAACATCCAGTGAACAAATTTATGTGATGTACATTGGTCATGCAGAATTTTCAGGAAATTTCAGTTCCCAACTTCCTCCTCCTTAGGTGAAAATAGTTTGTTGACTCCCACCTACATATGGAGAAATGAACATCATAATAAAATTAGAGGAATCATCTGGTTCGCACGGAAAGACTTAGGTATTCGTTTTTCCCACGTGCTATTCGAGAGTGGAATGGTCGATAAACAGCCTGAAAGTGGTTCTATGAACCCTCTGCCAAGCACTTTCGTGTGAATTGCAGACTAGTCATATAGAGGTAGATGTAAATCAACAATGAAACATGGATTTTTAATTTTAGCTACAATTCTTAGTCAATGTCCAGTGCGATAAAATATCTGGTCTCATATTCGCAAGAAGTAGGATTACTCCCTGTTCAGTCATGCTTATGTAGTTTTCCTGCAATTTTCTGAAGTTTGAGGTGAATATCGTGATGGCCATGGCCAATTTTCTTCCACAATTCTGTTGAATTTGGGCTTACGCTCGGTCTGCAACGACTCCAAATACCTAGGAATGACACTGAAACAGAATAAAGGAACTGAAAGCAAAAGTACAATTTCACACGTCTTGTATTTTCGCTCACCTAACGCGTCAACAAGCACGACTAATGGTGTGAGCCATGCTTGATTTTCTTACACTTTTCTTACGCGGCAACGCGAGTTAGGTCTGTGCTGTGATGCTCTCTTTTCGCTGTCATCTCTCTATAACAACTCGTTTGCATATGTCAGTATTAATTAATTGTACAAACTGTCTGTCTAAGCGATTAAGAAATTTTGGTAGGCCATTACTCTTCGAATGAATACGAAAGGTGAAGGGTGGTACAATTATTCATTTTAATCAATTCAAAAATCGAGATCGGCAGCACCTACACCTTCCCTTTATAAATCAAGGTCCGACCGGTATACATCATGTTGCGATAGGCCATGAAGCCCATAAAGTTATTCAAATTACAATAGTTCTGCAGTTAAGGCACTGAACTGAAGACGCACTATAAAGCATGCTACAATCCTTGGAAGTTACGATGCTCTGCTTATGAATTCACTGGCAACCGTATATATAATTAATGTCATGGACTTCCACTAAGAGGGGTAGGAAACAAATATAAACCTGGATTAGCCTCGTCGGTACATCGTCGTGTGTTAAATCACTCATCATATCTCCATAAGCACTTACTAATGTGTGTTTCGCTCCGACAGCAAGCGTGCCATTAGCGACGTGTCACATAAAACACTGAAACCTCGCGGGTAAAGCGTCGTTCTGCTCGTGTGAAATCATTCTGCACACGGTGACAGCAGCTTAATGTGCTCTACGAATGCTGTTAGTTGTGATTCGGTAGGCTCCGGATTTGTAACATCATGATAAAAGCCTGCATTTTAGCGCCAAAGGAATCTTTAACTATATATCTGCCATTTGATTCTTACTGAGTTCTTATAAATTTCATATTATCACTCAACAGAGAAGGCAAGATAAGACGACGTGCATGGTATTTTCGGAATACCTTGAGAATTCCCAGTAACCTGATACCGATCCCATATACTTCGGAGTGTTTTTTTTTTCTCTTCATTTTTCGGGAGGACGGCAGTTTCTTTGTTCCTCTTAATCTCAGACTTGCAAATGCCGGGATGGTTCAGTTGAAAAGAACACAGTCGATTTTCTTCCTAATCCTTCCCCAGACGGAATTTGTCCTCCACCTCTAATGATCTTGTCGACGACGAGACGTCAAACACGAATCTTCGTTTTTCTTTCATTCCTGTCTCAGGATGTTCTCGATTCGTTCAGCAGTTCTGTGAAGCTTAAATCTCGCAAAATAAGCCCACGATAAAATGCATATCTTCTTTTACTTGTCTCTCTTTACTGTTACTTCTAGACGGTAGGTGTTTCAGACTAAGAAATAATATTCCAGAATCTATCGGACGAGAATGTTGCAATCGAACTCATGTTAGCATTTTTCCAATTAATATATGTGGTATCTTTTCCTTCCGCAACTAAATTCATGTGATTGTTCACCTTTAAATAACTGCAGCTAAATACTGTTAGACATTTGACGATTACGACTAAACCCAGAGATAGCTTGGCGAGAGACTTATGGAACAGTACCTGCTTTTTCCGCCTGTTTTCGAGTATTATATTACCTCTGGTCATGTTGTATCTCTGGCGCCGGTCTCTGTGCGATGCGATGATCATTTGCAGGTCTCGCTGCCTTTTGCGCTAATTTTTTAGTGGTATGATTTTATTTTATGTAACGGCTTTATCTGCGAACAGTGTCAGAGGTTTATATCCCATAACAGATTTCTGTACATCTTGCCAAACACCGAATTCACTGTACTGTGCCCACAGTACCGCTAATCGCAAAGCCAGTTGGTACGCAACAAATATCCGTGAGATATCTATACAAGAACAAAACTGCAGCTCCTTAAAATCGGATATGATCGAAAGTGTATGTTCTGCGCTTACGTGGACAAATTACGCTAACAAATCCGTCGATATGCCTTACGAGAAAGAAATGCAGTGTACTTCGGCGAAGGCACAAAAAGCCAATGAATATATACGTTGCTGGCTATTAAAAGCGAAACACCAGCGAGGATATAAAAATTGAAATTTTACTCATTGAGTGTATATAGTATTGCAGAAGAAATACACAATAAAAATCTAGGTGATTTCTGGGCATACAGAATGCGAAATTCAGTACACAGAGCTGCCAGTTCTTGCAGCAATAGCGGTTCTAATCAGGCTGGCTATCGAGTCGAACTGAACTTGGATGCCAGGTGACGGGTAAAACAACATACACTGTTTCAACTCTGTATCAGAGCTGATCAATCGTAATGGCTGGTGACTGGTAGAGAGCTCGTTTCTCAGCAGAAAACGACCAGGAGTTCTTGATGAGTGAGAGATCTGAGGAATCTACTCACCAAGACAACAATCGGAATAGTCTCTACATCGAAGTAGGCCAGGACAGCACGCACACAGAGTAGACAGCACACAGAAAGGAAAAGTAGAGGGCGACTCCTTTGATTTGTGTGAAGTCGAGCGTTGCGCGTGACATCATATTGAAACTGACTAAACGATAGCTGCTTGTTGTTACGGCTCGAAATGGGCATTCTTACGAAACGGAAGTAATCTAACTGAGAAAATGTAAACTTTTTCAAATGTAAACACTAATAGAAAAAAATGAAATGAACCTTAGTTAAAAACTTATCACATAAACTTCTAAATTCATTAGGGTTCATATGTGCAAGCTGTAAACTGCCACTGCTTTTATCTTCAGATGACAATGAAGATACCTTGTTTTGTAAATATCATTTTTTTTCCTTGCAGTAATTTTATTTTACTTCTTAATTTGTCTTTTTGGGGCTTTCAGCTGATAAATCATCTTCAACAGAAACAGCTCTTGTGGAACACAATGCAAGAGTTTCAGTGTGGTGCTGGGATTTTCATTCATGTTTTCAAGCTGAAAGTAACACACAGGTATTGTTTAATGGTTCAAATGGCTCTGAGCACTATGGGACTCAACTGCTGAGGTCATTAGTCCCCTAGAACTTAGAACTAGTTAAACCTAACTAACCTAAGGACATCACAAATATCCATGCCCGACGCAAGATTCGAACCTGCGACCGTAGCGGTCTTGCGGTTCCAGACTGCAGCGCCTTTAACCGCACGGCCACTTCGGCCGGCCAGGTATTGTTTACTTGCACGTCTGGATGAACAGTCATTAATGACGACTGACAGCCATCCGAAATTAGTTCTACATGAATTTACGTGCACGGATAATAACACGTATATATCTATGCCTAAAGCAGCTAATAAGGTATTCAGTCATCGAATTTATTTCAAATTAACGTAGGTATTACTCTGAATGAAGACTTTAGGCTGCTTTAAATTTGAATTCGTACAAATATTTTAATTAGGCCCATACTTGTTAGCTCACTCTGACATATTATGTAATATGAATCATGGCCATTGATAAGTGTCGCAAAGAAATTTTTGTAAAGCTTTCTGCTAAATATGAAATCTGTTTCACCTTTTCCGTACGTGATTGTTAGTGTGGGATGTCTTCTTTATTTTCTTTTAGTAATAAGTACAATAATACGTCGCGATCACTAATTTAAGGAACTTGGGTCTACTTGCACGAACTGTTCATGACTAAGCTTCAGACTACTTGCAAGCATGGTTGCCAACAATCATTCAATGGAAATACCAAAACGGTTTTGCAAGAGAGATCAGAAATGGGTAGATTATAATTTATAAGTTTAGTAGATAAAAAAATGAAGAAAAAACATTCGCCCACCAAAAATAATCCTCCTCACCCTCCTCTGCGTCATTCCTTTCCTGGTGCTGCATATTTCCCTGGTCTCCCTCGTGTATGCGGTATTTGTACCGACAAGTTTCAGTATTTCTTCTGGGACTTTGTATGAAAAACAACATTATAGCGGCATCCCAATCCGTATCTTATACTCAGAACAGCAAAGAGTGTATTCGTTTTAAGTCTGCTTCTGAGTTTGTTTCACATCGAGTTTATCCGCCTAAATATTTTCTCAACTTCCGCATTTGAGTGTGGCGAAATTAACGCTGAAAATGTGAGTGAGACCTACTCCGTAAAAGGATTTCGCCTCCACCATAACTACACTGACTAACTTCTTGCCAGAATTCACAAGTAGATGTCTGATTTATCCTTTTTATGTAATTAATGTTCCGCCATTGATTTTCAATTTTGTCGATCTTTTGCTCAAAACCCATAGGTAGCCCTAAACCAGTAACAGGCTGTTTCATAGTTTCTTTGACACGTAGCATTAAATGTAAATAGCATAATAGTCTCACAAATAAGGCCAAAAGTTGCTAAATTGAAAATTTTATGTTTAGTGCTTAAAAAATTACAAACATGAAGAAAAAAACTTGCAAAATTGCCTGGAAGCCTATTTCTAAGCTTCTGAATCGGCTTTTTCTGTGAAATTCAGGCATGTGTCTCAAAGTTTTCTTTGCAACCTCGGGAACATTGGAGATCTTAAGTTCTGTGTAGCTGACATATGGCGATGGATCAGTATAGTTCTCAATGCTACTCTTGAAGGGATCAGTTTTAGCAGTGAGATTTAATATTCTGCACTTATGGATGGAACTAAGTTGGGCAAACTACCAACAACTTGGTGGGATTCGCAGTCTAGGATTCGAATAGTTTACTGTTTTTTGTAGTTCAATTAGAATATTGTTAATGTTGTATGAATACTCCTTATTGGCTGGATCCTTGTACATACTGTGAGCGACGTGTGGGCGCTATTCTGTCATTCTGCACAAAGGATTAATCTGAGATGTACCCTTTACCCTGTGGCTCCTGCAAGATGCTAGTTCCACTTCGACACTACTACAGAAGTCAGACAGACGCTCCTAACGTTCTAAAGAGAAATGCCTGAAAAACTTTCAGCAATAAATATCTTCTGGAGTCGTCCGCTGTAAGGAAATGACATAAAAATTCACAAAATTTCTTACGTAACTAGTCGGATACTTGGGTACTCGACCAGTGCTAGTTAGTGTAAGAAAAACATGAAACTAACGAAAATTATTATTCTTTTTGCAAAAATTCTGAGAAATCACAATGGCACTTTTAGTTATGAACTGAACAAGTTATTTTCTGGGTTTTTTTCGGAATGTGAAGTTACCTCTTAAGGATAGGATTCGGTAATGAAATTTCTATACAAAGTTTAACATTGTTATTGACTTGGCAAAACGGCTGAGAGCTGCACCTACTCAACTTGAATAATTATCCGTTAGAATGTTGCTACGTATGTCGACGCTGTCGCATGTGAAATGCAGTGAAGTGTACTGTTGTGGAGGAAATATGGGGCTCGCAATAGTTGTAGCGCACAATACCGTAAGCTGCTATGAGTGCTGTCTGCGCCGATCGCTGCTGACAAATAAGATAACTCTCGTTCTATCTGGATTGACCTTCGCCAATCAAACTCTCTCTATTCGCCCCTAGTCTAACTATTGGCGTGGGACACTGGTCAGATAACCAGTCCACCGCGATGCCACTCAAAAATTCGCTCACAGGCGTTTAACTATAACTCTGTCCATTCACACCGCACAATAAGTGTGGCAGCCAACACAGTGAACAACGCTTAATCGCAAGGACTCAATATAGAGAGTCGCACTTCGATTCGCTCTCTACAGAGATGCTCTCCCAGTGAAGTACTGACGAGAGACTTGTTCCTCGCTCCAAGAGCGACAACGGAACGGCCTCTCCACGCCAGACATGAAGGTGTATATCTTTCAGTCTCTTCCATTACTCCTTCAGCTCAAGGCGTCAAATATCGTCTGCCATGCTCTTCTAAAATGGGAGAATGACGTTCCGTTTAAGGCGACCAATCCGGAAATCTGTAGCATCGGCATTTTGCGTTTGCTGTCTCCCTGTGAAAACCTCTGAAACTGCATGCTATGTTTGTAAAGAATGCGTAGGCTTGTCGCTTCCACACAATGTAGCGGAATTTGCTTTTAAGCCCAACACGGGGTCGTTCTCCCTTTCACTTGGGCAAATGCTGTCTGCTCTATGGTCGTTCGCCGGCTGATGTATCTGGATTGACTCGTCCCCTGAATGGACCGGCCTCCTGGCGTGCAGTTTGCCTCTCCCGAACTAAAAGCTATTGTGACCGTCATGTTTTGAATGTGTGTGTGTATGCCAGCCTTGAGTACTTCAACCCTGGTGCGCACTTGCAATTTACTTGTTATTTGCATATTGTTTACATGAATTCATACAACATTGACTTTATCTTATGGAGTTTGGGTTCGAATGAAGAGTCTTGATGTGCGCAATATGATTGTGAGGGCGGAATATGTAAGCAATGAAGGTCAGGAAACCACAATGTCTTACAATACTGTACAAAAGTTCTGCAGTAAAGCAATGCACCTTGTGGTGGGCTATTTCGAAATGTACTCTTAGTTTAACTTTTGAATACTGTTCACTGGAAATCCAGCGAGTATTTCAATTTTCTGAAATGTTCCGTGGGTCACGTTCACCTTTTTCGCAATTAACTGTGTTGTATACGTGCCTATATTCTAAGCAGCTCTGAGAAGAAAACGAAAACCATTTATATGCTCCACGTATAAGAAATTCAATATTTGTGGACAGAGTTCCCACTGTAACATGAGAAAGTCTGGGCTGTAGTGAATGACAGACGCAACGCAAGAGAACAATAAAATTGTTATAAAATTCTTTCTTCATCTGAACAAATACCCCATTCTGAACAAAGGATTGTCTGTTCCGATCCCCTGCACTTTGGGATCAAGTTTCAAATTCAGCCCAAGCTGATTTATTCATAAAAGTACAGATGCAGCATCATATTTTTGTTGCTCAACAAACATAGAAATGTGGACACTCTTTCCGTCATTTGTGTGCTATACTATCACACCACAACTACCAATAATTTCAATACTAAAATGTCAGTCAGTTCACTTATATTAAGACTGGATTTGGCTAAAAATGGCTCTGAGCACTATGGGACTTAACATCTGAGGTCATCAGTCCCCTAGAACTTAGAACTACTTAAACCTAACTAACCTAAGGACATCACACACATCCATGCCCGAGGCAGGATTCGAACCTGCGACCGTAGCAGCAGCGTGGTTCCAGACTGAAGTGTCTAGAGCCGCTCGGCCACACTGGCCGGCAGACTGGATTTCTGTTCGTCTATACCTCTCATTAGTAGATCAGCGATGTTTCCGCGCAGACGAAGATGGAGTGTTTTACTGTCACTCAAAGACGATGGGTTATTGCATAACTGCTGCAGATGAAAATTGCGGAATGTATTGCAATGTACTAAGCTAATCCAGCTTCAGACTTTTTGCCACTCGTGATTTTAACTTTTTTTGAAGTTTTTTAGTCTGACGTATGCTACTAAATGCAACATGGCCTGCCCCGTTAGCCGTGCGGTCTAACGCAAGGCTTTCCGGACTGGGAAGGAGTGCCTGGTCCCCAGCACGAATCCGCCCAGTGGACCAGTGTCGAGGTCCGGTGAGCCAGCTAGTCTGTGGATGATTTTTAGGCGGTTTTCCATCCACCTCGGTGAATGCGGGCTGGTTCCCCTTATTCCGCCTCAGCTACAATACGTCGCCGATTGCTGTGCAAACGAGTTCTCCACATGCGCGTACGCCACCATTACTCTACCACGCAAACATAGGAGTTACACTCGTCTGGTGTGAGACGTTGAGACGTTCCCTGGGGGGGGGGGGGGGGGGGGGGGGCACCGGGGGTCGAACCCTGAAAGAGTGTTTCGGTGTGGGGTGGCAGAGGGGTGAAGTGGACTGCGGTAGTCGTTGTGGGTTTGTGGACCACTGCGGCTGCCGCGGGGACGGAGCCTCTCCGTCGTTTCTAGGCCCCCGGTTAACATACAATACAATACAATACAAATGCAACATGTAACAAAACATTTTATTTCAAGCGATCACCCTAAAAATGGACATTTCGATGTTGCAGACAAGATTACGTCTCGGGAAATCAGCTTTAAGTCAGTCCTTATCCATGAAAGTCCTTATCCATGAAAGTCATTTTCGATTTTTCTTTTTTAAACAAACTGAGCTGCTATCCCTTCCCTCTTTTTCTGTTTCGAGCTTCCATACTAGAAGGTTGTACCATTCCTGCAGCTTGTAATTCATGTTAAGTAACAATGGTATTAAACGATTTTCTCTTTATTTTGGGAATATAGTGCGAAACCCTGCGTTCATGTACTAATGAACTTTATTTTGTTTAATTCTTGGCCTGTAAATGAGTTGGAAGTAGTCATTCTGGTGACACAACGATAGCGCGTCAGAAATGCGCTATCGTCTTCTCATTTCAACATTTGTATGTCGAACCTTTAGTCTGTGTTATTAACGAAACCCATTTTTCACTATATCATTATCGTGCAAAACCAACTTCTTGTGTTAATAATTACCGATAAAAGGTTTCTGCGTCATCAAGCTCGCTGATTTGCAAAGACAACTGCTGGGCCTGAAGCTAAAATCATTTCATGCCATAAGAGAACATTCAGGAGAGCCTATACTACCATACGAATTTTTACTATTACATGTTGCCTTTTCATATTGGAAATGTGATGTATCCTTTTTCTCGACAACATTTTACTCTCAGGAATAAATTTAAAATATTTACCCATACTGGAGGAAAGAGCTTTGCAAAATTTAAAAAATGCATTATTTGTTTCTGTTACAACTGGTTGCATCCATTCTTGGAAGTCCAACATACTCTCCCACGCCTCTCGTAAGCTTGTACATATTGGTGTTCCAGCATTGTGTGATAATTAACTACCACAGTTACCAATTGCATTATATTCTTCCAACATTCACTGCTCACACACGTTATAAACGTGAAACTTCACAAAAGACTTTTGTGACATTTATCGCATTTCCAAGAAAGTGCAACTGCATCAGTGGAAGCTCTTAGCTATTTACATGCTGACAATTATCGAACTATATAAAAAAACGTAAATTAGTTACAAACTACGGGGTGCACACACTTCATTCAACACGTAAACGTCACTACAGATATTCGGATTTAGGTTATGACATGTTCGATACGCCTGACATCATTGGCGATGGTGTGGCGCAGACGCATAGCGAAATTCTGCATGACCCCCTGAAGTGTCGGAACATCGATGCTGTCGATGTCCTCCTGAATGGCTGTTTTCAGCTCAGAAATGGTTTTGGGGTTATTGCTATAAATCTTGTCTTTAACATAGCCCCCCCAAGAAGAAGTAGCATGTGTTCAGACCCAGAGAATATGGTGGTCAATCGAGGCCCATCCAGTGGCCTCTGGATTCCCCAGAGCCAAAATGCGATCCCCAAAGTGCTTCTCCAGGACATCAAACACTCTCCTTCTTCGATGATGTCGAGCTCCGTCTTGCAGGATCACTTGTTGCCGGAATCAGGGTCACTTTAGATAATGGGGATGGAATCACTGTTCGGTAGTCAGCATGCCATCAAGGGATGTCGCACCGATTATTCCGTGACTGGACACCGCGCACCACACCCGTTGAGGGTGAAGAGACTCCTCGATCGCGAAATGCGGATTCTCAGTCCCCCAGATGCGCTATAGCGTGACATTTTCAAATGCAAATGGCCTACAACAAGAAGGTGCGTGTGCATGCGCGTACTAATTACCATTCAACCGTGCAGTTTGGACGGCTAAACGCAAACTGTTCAGAGGTTACGACTATTTTATTTCATGTATTTGAATAATTATCGCCCTGTAGCTGATATGTCAAGCGTCTGGCTTTCTACAGGCAGGGAATCACGAAGTTAAATATCATATATTACAACCGATAAAACGGTGTGTATTATGATTTCATTGCACGGATATGCACATGCAGGAATGTCCAATGTTAACACAGGATCTATGATTGCTATCTGTTATATTACAGAGGAAAAGGAACGTTAAAAGAAACACAGATACAGATAAAATGGATTTTTTTTAATTTTTATTGTGAAGATAAGTATTTGTATGGAGTGTAGTCACGTATGGAAGTGAAACATGGACGGTAAATAGTTTGGACAAGAAGAGAATAGAAGCTTTGGAAATGTGGTGCTGCAGAAGAATGCTGAAGATTAGATGGGTAGATCACATAACTAATGAGGAAGTATTGAATAGGATTGGGGAGAAGAGACGTTTGTGGCACAACTTGACCAGAAGAAGGGATCGGTTGGTAGGACATGTTCTGAGGCATCAAGGGATCACCAATTTAGTATTGGAGGGCAGCGTGGAGGGTAAAAATCGTAGGGGGAGACCAAGAGATGAATACACTAAGGAGATTCAGAAGGATGTAGGTTGCAGTAGGTACTGGGAGATGAAGAAGCTTGCACAGGACAGAGTAGCATGGAAAGCTGCATCAAACCAGTCTCGGGACTGAAGACCACTACAACAACAACAACATTGTGAAGATTGTCGAATAATTAAAACGGCTAGAAATGTCTAATCCTACCACAAAAATGACAAGGAATGCCAGCAGTATCTTTTTTCCGCAACAGTCGTGGCTTGCTGCCACTTCCAAAAGGCTAGAGCTACCTATAAAACGCTGACTTGGCAAAACTGCTTGTACGCTGCGCCGCCAGGAAGGCGGCAGTATGCTCAAATAAAATACTTTAACTTCCATTTGCTCCATATTGTAGTGAGATGTGGCATTCTTTCCAACGTTAAAACCAATTCCGACTGTTAGCTACATTTAATACAAAGCAACCTATCGCCGAAAATGAACCAAACATAAAGTAGCCAGTGACCACAGTTTTCATTGCAATCCTTGAAATTATTGCTGCAGAGTACTAGGATAGTATTACAGAAACCATGAACAACATTGAAAAAAATATACAATTCATTATCGAGTCGTGATATGAAACTGTAAGATATGAAAAAAATCGGTTTTGTGCGTCTATTACTTTTCTCATAATCGAATGGGAGTAGTGAAAAAAATGTGCAAATGCAAAACAAATCGTTCTTAATTTTTCTAAAAGAAAAGTGAAAAATTGACTCCAGGAATTGATGTAGCATTGCAGTTTAATGAGCTTTTATTACTTACAGCAAGAAAATTGGAAAACTTGTTTTTCTTATGTACTGCTATCAGCCGCTTAGAGGGAACCGCTCGTTATTTTCTGGTGCGATCTCTTCTCTTACAACTGCTCAATGCACAGAGTGTGCCACACAAAACCTGTAAGCCTCACCTACCGGTTACTCATCTCTAGTCGAATTGCTTGTGAACCGGCAACACTGTTTTGAAAGTTGGCTACACTGCATTTTATCTGAAAGTTGAGTGCAGCTATGAGTTCCTGCGTCAGGTGTTGTGAGAAGCTCGTATTGTTGGGGCGTTACAGAAATGAGGCAGTTTGCATTACGGCAGGAAATTGATATTGTTGAGTGTTACATAACGACAGGCTCCATTAACCCTTCGGTGGGCGCGCCTGCGGCAGATAGTCGCAAGATTTATTTTTCTGTTAGTATCACAGACAGCGTTACAGTTGCGTCCACGTCCAGATACATATTTGTTGTTCTCAACGGATGTCACCACTTACTACGTTTGCGCTATTCATGCTTTCAGCAGTTTGGTCGCTATTGTTGTGTGAAACGTGAGTGTTGCGTTTGCGGTGTGTTTGCCGCTAAGCGCCTTGTGATGTAAGTATTTTCTATACTTGTGTTTTCCTTTCGCCTCAAGGCAATCTTTTTTTATATTAGTAAATAATGAATATTTGAATCGAATCAATGTTCCAATATCCAATTTTCATTACGTTTTACAGTCTTGAGTATTGATTTGCTACAATATATTGCTTTTACAAAAAAACATGTGTTTCATTAGGTCTCATAAAAGCGTGGAAATTGAGATAAAGAAGACATTCGACAGGCACCGTCTAATTGTACGTTCTGAAGACTATGAGAAAGTACTGCGAGAATTGTCAGAAGAAGAATTACAAGAATTGTCAGATTCATGTGAATCTGAGTCGGAAGAGGAAGTTATTAAAGAAGGAAACCACAGCAGTGACTCCGAACAATCAACAGAGGAAACAGATGACCACCCGGTTTAAGAGGGGAGACAACAAACAGAGGATTACCGATTTGACGTAGGAAAAGATAAAGAAACTATTTGCATAAATGAACCGCTTCTTTCTTCTCCTAAATGCACCAAGGGCAAGAACATCCTAAAAGTTTTGCCAGGTCCAAAAGCAAGTGCTGAAATTACGGAAAAAGAAATAGATGCATTTTACCTATTTATTACTGATGGGATGATTATTTTTCCTTAGGTTAAAAATGTAAAACTAATTGCGGTGCAAAAGCCGCAACGCTCCCACTCACGGAAGTATGAAAGCCGCGCCCATCGAAGGGTTAAGGGATGTAAAGAAACGTTTCAAGCAAAGTATCATGATGGGTGTTCCCCACGACAAGAACTATTCAAGATGTGCGCAAGAAATGGAGGGCTATAGGATCCGTTCAGAATGTGCAGAGGAATAGACGACCGTCAGTGAGGACCCTTGAAACTATAGACAGAATTTACGTGAACATTATAAGATGTCCCTGCAAGTCAGAAAGGAGGTTATTACAACACGTTGGTGTGTATCACACCTCGTGTCATCATGTACTAAAAGATACGAAATTAAAAGGTTGTCGTGTTAATGTGGTGCAAGAGTAGTTGTTTGAGGACCAAGAAAAAAAAGACTTAATTATTGTAACCGCTGTTAACACCAACCGGTAACGGTTGTTTGGACCCCTAGCTTTACTTCATGTCAGATGAGGCTTGGTTTCGTTTGTCATGTTATGTAAGCCCCCAAAATCGCAGATAACTGATCGGAGGACAATCCACGTATTCTGCAAGAAGAACCTCTCCACTCAGAGAAACTAGATGTATGGTGTGCGTTGTCTGGTATCCGCATTATTGGCCCCATAATTTACAATTACACCTTAAACTGTGCCAGATATCTAGAGTACTTTGACTCTTCCTATGCAGAGTTAACAGATGCGGAGAAGTAGTCTGCAGTACTCCAACAAGGTGGAGCAACCAATCACACATCCAACCGAAGTATGGCCCACATCACTGTGTTCCATGAAAACAGGCTTGTCAGTAGAGCTCACTGACAACCATGGTCCCCCGACCTAACATCGCCTGACTTCTGTTTATGGGGCGCACTAAAAATCAAAGTGTATGCTGAAAATGCACACACAATAGAGGATCCGGAACGGAACATTATTATCAAAATTAACATCATCATGCCTGCAGAATTACAATGTGTTGCTGGTAACATCATCACACGAAGTGAGACATGCCTGGATGCCCATGGCCACCACTCCCGTCACCTATTATAAACAGGTAATTACATGTTTTTCTAACATTGCTATTATCTATTCCTTTTTAGTTAGTTCATTGTTACGTAACTCAGGCGTGAGATGTACCGGTTTTATGTGGGACACATTATATATTTCTGACTTTCACAGGGCATCAAATAACTATTAGGTAAGGGCAACAGCTAAAATTCATAATTAATAAAATACCCAAAACTTATCCGTTCACCTTTGGCTTCAGACATACCTATTTACTTTGTTTCAATATGGCAGACTTCGCGCATGTGCACTAAATTTTGGTGCAGGAACTGCAGTCGAGTTTCCATTCTGTGTACTATCTATTCCGTGGCACAGGTAACATACGGTCTTGCGTTAATTTTTTGAATGATATCGTCACCGAGATCTCGAACATAGGATATAGCACCCGGCCACAACAACACGTCAGAAATGTAAAGGCTGCTGTCTAAATTTACCTGCTACACGAACTAGATGTAGTAGTGTGTTGTGTACCCAAAGGCATGCGACGCCACCGTTGCGCCAGATGTTGGACTCTTATGCTGATGACGAATGCAATCTGACAACGTCCGTTGTCCTCGGAGCCCCCGCACACGGATAGGCCATCGTGGTACTGTACGCAGAAAAGGGATTCGTCTAAAAAGACGGCGTGGAGATACTCCCGTGCTCAGGTTGGTCTTTCACTGGTGCCACGTCAAGGAAAGCTGTAACAATGGCCGCCGTCATGACGTCGTCGAAATATCTGTGTGAATACTTGTGTTGCTGCAAATAAATCCACATACTGACTCAAGGAAGGTGGAGCGGCTGGACGATTCTGCACTAGTGCGCTAATCGCTCGGGGCCGTTGAGATCCAGCAGGGCTTTGAGTATCGCTTTCCTGAACCCATGGATCCATATTCGTATGACAACCGTGGAACGTCGACCAGCGCGAGGAGCAATATAGCGGAACGATAAATCGAAGTCTCGATAAGCCACGACCCTGCCGCTGTCGAGGTCGGAATACCCTTGTAGAAGTTTCTCCTTCTTACACGAGAGGTGTAAGGGGCAATAAAAAAGTTGCCGCTATAAGAACGTACAGTCCAGAATCGGTACGTCAATCAGCAAAATCGCCGTGTGCAGCGAGGCAATCATCCTACCGTCGCACCAGGTTGAAGAATTCCGTATGGTAGAACACCGTGTCCTGCTACGTGAAGAGGTCTGTAACTGCCTGCTGCACATACAATAGTCGAATTTTTAAGACCTTTGAAAGGACTGAAGGTGTGGTAATCGCATGGGTACCGTTGCCCAGTGAAGAAAACACCAGTTCCTTGAAATCAATAAACAATGGGCCCCGGTAATCAAACAACAAAATGGTTCAAATGCCTCTGAGCACTGTGGGACTTAACATCTGAGGTCATCGGTACCCTAGACTTAGAACTACTTAAACCTAACTAGTCTAAGGACATCACACACATCCATGCCCGAGGCAGGATTCGAACCTTTGACTGTAGCAGTAGCGCGGTTCGGGACTGAAGCGCCTAGAACCGCTCAGCCACAACGGCCGGCAATCAAAGAAAAAGGTAAGCATCACCTTACCAGCAGATATCTCACTCTTTAACGCCTTGGGACGAGGACAATGGTTGACACCACTGTCCCATACACATTCTTTATTCTCCGATGGATGTCTACCAGTGTTGGTTCTTCGGCAGCCATGCTGATCCCGTTTGGAAGCATTTTGTAATAGCGTCGCCATAGTTCAATTTTCCGCGTGCAGCGCAATCAAGTCGAAAAGACAAGAATGCCACACTAAACCAATTCCTACATGTCGGTGCTTGTATACCCCCATCGTAGACGAGCGAAGTTGCATAGACGCTGTAGCAACACTCTCAATCGGAAATGTACTGACTGCCCCTCACAACGAAATTTTCTCAGAAACAACTAGCACACAAAAGCAATTTCTCGATGAGAAGCTCGCTGTGTAACCTTTCCTTACATACAGAATGTAGACTGCGTTACTACAACGTATCTTCTGCGGTTGTGTTGAAACGCTTATCATTTGCATATCCACATAATCAGTAGTCTTGATAGCAAGTTAACATTTATTGCATGCAGTCTTCACGGTTATTCAATTTTTATGGCCTATAGTGTATGAAATGTACTTATGAATAATTTAGTTATCCAAACACTCACAAAGTGGTTTTCATTTCCCGTGTGGATGAAATGTCCGGCTATCCAACACACAGGATCAGAACATATGAAACGAATGTCGGTGAAGAGGAAGAAGAATGCATGAAGCAGAATTTAAACTGTGATTTAGCTTGCTCCTCAAAACGCCTATTCGAATAAATAAATAATGAGTGAGGGCCGTTCTGTATCTGACAGCTGCCCTGAAAGACGTTCACATGCAGCTGCTCCTAATATGTAAACATCGCCATTCCATCTGGAGCCCTGCAGTTTAGAAGTTTTTAGAGACGCCAACTCCTAATATCCGTTTTGCATTGCATAGACAGTGACCTTAACGAAGATGCACAAAATTAGATACCCAGACGAAGCCGATAAGGAGGGAAAAGAATGAGATGTGGGCACTGTGTTGAACTGAGATACCACACAAGAAGAGTTCGCGACAGGTGGTTCCAGATGTACCGTGTACATCCGCCCGTAACAGGAATATCGCTGCGCCCAAACCAATCACGCTGCGCCGGCCTGGGTGGCCGAGCGGTTCTAGGCGCTAAGGTCTCGAACCGCGCGACCGCTACGGATTGGATTGTTCGGGGAAAGAGACCAGACAGCGAGGTCATCGGTCTCATCGGATTAGGGAAGGATGGGGAAGGAAGTCGGCCGTGCCCTTTCAGAGGAACCCATCCCGGCATTTGCCTGGAGTGATTTAGGGAAATCAAGGAAAACCTAAATCAGGATGGCCGGACGCGGGATTGAACCGTCGACCGCTAAGGTCGCAGGTTCGAATCGTGCCTCGGGGCCGGCCGCGGTGGTCTAGCGGTTCTAGGCGCTCAGTCCGGAACCGCGCGACTGCTGCGGTCGCAGGTTCGAATCCTGCCTCGGGCATGGATGTGTTTGATGTCCTTAGGTTAGTTAGGTTTAAGTAGTTCTAAGTTCTAGGGGACTGCTAACCACAGATGTTAAGTCCCATAGTGCTCAGAGCCATTTGAACCATTTGAACCTGCCTCGGGCATGGGTGTGTATGATGTCTTTAGGTTAGTTAGGTTTAAGTAGTTCTAGGTTCTAGGGCACTGATGACCTCAAAAGTTAAGTCCCATAGTGCTCAGAGCCATTTGAACCAGCCAATCACGCTGCCCGCGAGAATCGTGCCTCATGGAGCGGCAGTGCCACTAGGAAGAGACGTGCGCTTAAGTAACCGTGCAAGAGCAGAAGTTACGAGTTGCACGTTGTAAGTCAGTCAGAGCGTGCTAGGGAGTTCCTGCAGAACGTTCGTTGTGTTTTCAAGTTGTCGTGTGATATAGAAATACTGCCCGATAGACAGATAGTGGTTAGTCTTCAGTAGAAGCAGAACAGTGAATAGAATTATCGTGTATCGTCAGAGACCGCCTGCCCAAAGACTAAATTGAGCACTATTAGTTTGGAATTGTTCTTCGAATAGCATACCGAGACAGAAGTTTAGTTTTCTTCCGAATTTGGTTCGGAGAACATTATTTAGCTTGTGTTCCTGGAACAGTAATCAAAACAGAAAAGATAAGTTAAACCTGCATTCTAAAATTGCTGCAGCCAGTGTTGCCAAAGTTGTGTAATATATTTACTATTCAGTATTCTGTCTTACTTCCATTATGTGTGTGCTGCCTTTGCACCCACGCATTTGTCGGACCAAGACACCTTTATTAGTCTTTTTGAAGGGCAGCAAGATTGTTATCAAAATTAACGCCCCCAGTCTAAAATGGTTCAAATGGCTCTGAACACTATGGACTTAACTTCTAAGGTTATCAGTCCCATAGAACTTAGAACTACTTAAACCTATCTAACCTAAGGACATCACACACATCAATGCCCGAGGCAGGATTCGAACCTGCGACCGTAGCTGTCGCGCGGTTGCAGACTGCAGCGCCTAGAACCGCTCGGCCATCCCGGCCGGCGCTCCCAGTCTACAACAGTCACTGATAGTAGAATTTATGGGGAAAACTGAGCAAAAGAAAGAAAGGAAGAGAAACGAAAACTCGTTTACGAATAGAACGACGTTTCTTGAACAGAATGTTTTACCGTCGCAATTCAAAAGACGAAAAAATGTTTAGAGAAATAACTACTTAGAAAAAAGCCTTGTACAAGTTTACTATTTTTCAGACGTAGTAATAATTAGTGGAAGGCTGTATGTAAATTGTATAAATGTCTTAGAATATGAGACTTTTTATTTGGGGGCGTTAATTCCATAACATAGAAAATTTCTAAGTCTAAAAAATTTTGACTAGGATTCAGGTTCTTGGGGCTTTCAATAATCCAAAAGTTTCACTACGTACCATACCAAGAAATTATTATGCCTTAAACCCCATCAGCTACTGGTAAAACTGAACCGCGAAAGTTTATTGTACTGCAAGGAGAAAAAAATGGTTCAAATGGCTCTGAGCACTATGGGACTCAACATCTGTGGTCATAAGCCCCCTAGAACTTAGAACTACTTAAACCTAACTAACCTAAGGACATCACACACACCCATGCCCGAGGCAGGATTCGAACCTGCGACCGTAGCAGTCCCGCGGTTCCGGACTGCAGCGCCAGAACCGCTAGACCACCGCGGCCGGCCAACTGCAAGGAGATGTCCAGGAAACTACTTCCATAAACCAACAGTTTCCATTTGCTCTCGGAAGATAATCCATGAAGGTCAAGTATGTTAGACAACAAAATAAATATTCATGTTGTAAGAGATGAGTGGAATATCTAATTACAGGTAGCCTCACTAAGCAATCTACAGGGTGAAAAGTATTTAAACCGACAAACTCTGGGAGGTTGTAGGGGCATCAGAAACAAATATTTTTCCCTAGTGTCATTTTTTCCTACGAGGTGTATTTAAACCGGTAGAGGGAGATTTCTCTGGCGGCAAATTAATTAAACCAACAAACACTTTTCCATTTTTTATGACCAAGAGACAAAACATTAACACAACCCAATTTCAATTACAGTAGAGTTTTAAAAATGCCTCCATTGACACGTTAACAAAGGTTACACAGTCGGATCATGTTCCGTCCGACACGGGCAAAAACCCCAAAAGTACCTGAATTGTTCCTGCTGCTGCTACTATCCGGGTAACCAGATCCTCTTCTGATGCAACAGGAGTCGCGTAAACAAGGTTGCGCATCTCTCCCCACACAGTTTGTAATTGAAAAAAAAACGATGGTCTGCCCCTACGATGTGGTTCCATACGCGCTCTCTGAGAGCTACTCAGATTTCTCCCGATTTCTCTGCCTTGAAAAATGTATACGTTAAATGTGTTTCATTTCTCCATCATGTAACGGCAGTGAGATTACAGAGACGGTTAGGAGAGACAGTTTTCAGGGGGAGTGACGACATCAGCAACAGTGCGGGGCATGGCAGTGGCCAGCGGCTTTGCAAACCGACCTGATTTCTCCCGTGGCGGTGTCGCGCCCGATGACGAACTGCGAGGCTCCGTCCTGCATCTGCTTTGCCCACGGCGGCTTCACCCACACCAGGTTGGACAGGTGCCCTGCGTACGCGGCAGGCAACATCCAGTTCTCGATACTCAGCTCGCTGTAACAGCCAACGTGTCATCATTTAAAGGCACCAGGTTCATTTGCTAGCAACGGTCGGCAGATGGAAGACAACCGTTCAACTCTTAACTTCTCCAAGTTCTTTTGTCTTCATACTGAAAGGTGCATAGGGTCGCTGCAAGTATGATACCATTACTTATTTCGTATTATCTTCCATTTCTTTTCATTTTAAATTAGAAAATTACGTAAAATAATATTCAATATAAAAGCTAAAATTTTCTTCACATTCAAGACAGGCAACGGAAGCTACTCAAACAACAGCAGAGGAATTAGCCTCGTTAACACAGGTTACAAAATCTATAGTACTATCTTAAATAATAGCCCACGTTGTATCTCTGTTACAATTTTATAAGAAGAACAAATGGGTTTTAGAAAAGGACGATCCTGCATTGACGGTATTTTTAGTATCAAACAGCTCTTAGAGTAAAGGAGAGAATTTTAATTTTACAACGATGCAGTTCCGATGCACAGGGAACGGATTCTCAAATTGGTCCCCTTGGACAGTTAAGGCACAACTAAATCAGAGAGGAGGATCATTGTAAAAGATGCAAAACATAAAATTTTAATGCTAGCCCGAATCGGCCATAAATAGCTTACATAATGAAATTCCAAGGATTTCTTTAAATAACTGAGCATCGAGAACTTAAATAATGAAACCTTTAAATTTGTCTCTGGATAATTAAAGAATCTTTAAAACAAGGAACCTTAAAAATACTAAGCAACAAGTAAAATTTATGACTTGTGATCTTAACAGTACATAACGAACTCTTTTAAGAACATTTAAATAATGCTAGCCCTTTGGAAAACTTCAACTTCGTGAATTTAACTAAGCTAAACTTTACAGAGAGCTCAATAGCAGTTTCTGCACCACAGCAGACAAATGATTTAGAATCAACAGCTCATGTACTTGTGACAGTACACAACAGTTCACAATGAGGCAAACAAGAAATGTGAGTTCCACAACTTACAGTCTGTGCTAAGATTAACGTTCAACAACTCAGAAGTTTGGCAGAGAGCAAGTGGCCATCAGAAACTAGTAATTAAAATCACAATAAACTATACAAATGGTATTGAAAGTGAATCATTAGGACAATAACACGCGGAGACAGTTGCCCGGATAAGCAGCTTGTTTTCAAGGGAACAACTCACGCACTAAAGACACGTGATGCTCACCTTCTGCCAGCAGCACGCTGCCAAATGATGCGTCCAGCAGTTTGGACCGACAGCTTCCTCAAGCGACCCCGCAATCTGCGGCCACCATACTTCAGAGTGCTCCATGTCACACCTCGTCCCAAAGTAACCAAGTACGTTCGACGTCCAGCAAATGACTCAGCTCTGCCAAGGCACCATTGTTTCACGTAAATCACAAGCGATGCTGGGCGCGAGAATACACAGGCTGCGCATAGCTGAGTGAGAATGAGAATGAGGTTTGCCCCTTGCTCCTAGAAGACCCGGACATCAGCTTTAGCACGGCTCCCTTACACCCCCTGCCCGCAATTGCAAAAACGTTTACTGATGCCGATAACACAGAGCCAGCACCAAACTGACTTATCCACCTCCACTTAAAAAAGTCAGTGTGGAAGGATGGGGGGGCTGAACTCAGCTCGAAGCTGCCACAACCTCGCCCTGTGGCCATGAGCCTTGATCTGGTTTACATGAATCCGAGTTCGCTGCCTCGTAGCCACATTCTCAACCACAAATGAGACTTGACGAGACATCTCAGCAATTCGGAATGTCCCAACAAATCTCGGGAGCATCTTCCCCATAACCCTCTCTGCAACCCTACTAGGCCTTTTGAAGCTTTTAACGAGGCTCAAGTCGCCAATATTGAAAGAGGTAGGACGCCTCCCACGGTTGTACCGTTCTGCTTGCCGGCAGTGAGCCAGTTTAATGTTGTTACGCCTCTCTTACAATTATTTGTGATGGTGGCAGCGTCCACATTCTCAGAAGATCATTTATTCCCCGCAGTCTGATAATAGGACGGCTGGTCTCGGCGGAGGTTCGAGTCCTCCCTCGGGCATGTGTGTGTGTGTGTGTGTGTGTGTGTGTGTGTGTGTGTGTATGTGTGTGTTTGTCCATAGGATAATTTAGGTGTGTAATCTTAGGGACTGATGACCTTAGCAGTTAAGTCCCATAAGATTTCACACACATTCGATTACTTTTTGATAATAGGAGAATTAATGGGATAGGCTACAAACAAACTTCCTGTAGTGGCTTTATGTGATTCGTGCTCTGCCATATTCAACGCAAAATGTACCCAGTTAAGTGACTCATCCAACTTATTTTGATCTTTACTGTGGTAAATTATAAGGGTTGCCCTATATGTTGCGACTGACTGGCTCAGAAAAGGAAGGGTATGGGATATTAGGGAACCACGGTGGCAAGTGTACCAGCATTCTGAAAGCAACAATGCCTGAATTCCCTGGAAACAAAAGCAGGTGCGTTATAACTAAAACTGTTAGTGGACTAAAACGTGCAAATGTGCTTCCCAAAAGGTGAATCGTGAAGCCCGCATTCTTAATGTTAATGGGGATCAGCCATAAAAACGACTAAATTCATTGACGACCTCAAACTCGTTATTTGCTACCATTTCTAGTACCCCATAACGGACCCAAATAATCTATACCTAACTTATCCATAATGAGATTTTCACTCTGCAGACGAGTGTGTGCTGACATGAAACTTCCAGGCAGATTAAAACTGTGTGCCGGACCGAGACTCGAAGTCGGGACCTTTGCCTTTCGCGGACAAGTGCTTTACCGATTATTTTTATTTGAAGCTAGGACGTATGAACTACAGTTCCATACGCAACTTTCTTTTTTTTTTTTTTAAGTGAGTAGAGTCTTCAGTTCTGAGTTGGTGGAGACAGGGCGGGCAGGGGTCGAAAACCCGAGGCATACCGAGATTGGAAAGCTGTACTGGTCACACCGACACTCGGGAAAGGAAATATTGGTAATCCTTTGAATTACATACCCGTATCACTAACGCCGACTTGTAGTAAGATTTTGGAACACATACTGTGTTCAAACATTATGAATTAGCTCCAAGATAAGTCAATTGGCAGACAGTCAGTACGGATTCAGAAAATATCGTTCTTGTGAAGCAGAGCTCTATATTCGGACGAAGTAATGAATGCCGTCGACAGTGGCTCTCAAATCGATTTCATATTTATAGATTTCTATAACGTTTCTGTCACTGTTCCTCACAAGATACTTCTAATAATAGTGCGTACCTTTGTCTGCCTGCTTAGTTGAGTGGTTACGTGCTTGCCTCCCATGCGTCCCTGACCGGGTTGGAGATTTTCTCTGCTCGTAGAGTGGGTGTTGTGTTGTCCTCATCGTCATTTCATCACCGCCACGCTAGTCGCTCAATGTGGCGTCGACCATTATAAGACTCGCACTCGGCAGCCGAACTTCCACGGATGGGGCCTTCCGGCCGGCAATGCCATACGATCATTTCATTTCATTTTGCGTACCTCTGGAATATCGCTTCTGTGATTTCCTCTAAGAGTGGTCAACGTTCGTAGTAATCGATGGAAAATCATCGACAGAAGCGATATCCGCCGTCCCCGTCCACCCTCCCAAGTGTTGCAGGCCCTATGCTGTTCCTAATCTACATAAACAATTTAGAAGATAATCTGAGCAGCCCTCTTAGAACGATTGCGGCTGATGCTGTCATTTACCGTCTAGTAAAGTCATCAGAAAATCAAAATAAATTGCAAAATGGTTAGAAACGATACCTGAATTGTTCGAAAAGTAGCAGTCGTCTCTGAATAAAGAAAAGTGTTAAAGTCATCCACATCAGTGCACAAAGAAATCCGTTAAATTTCGACTACACGATAAATCACACAAATTTAAAGGCTGTCACTTCGACTAAATACATAGGAATTATAATTGCGAATAAATTAAGCTGAAAGATCACATACATAATGTTGTGGGGAAGGCAAACCAAAGACTACGGTTTAGTGGCAGAACACGTAGAAGAGGCAAAAGAGACTGGCTGCACTACGCTTGTTCGTCCGCTACTAGAGTACTGCTGTACTCAATTGGATTCTTTCCAGATAGGATTGGCGGAAAACATCGAAAAAGTTAAACGAAGGACAGCTTGTTTTGTATTATCGCGAAATAGGAGAGAGAGTGTCACGGATATGATAAGCGAGTTGGGATGGCAGTCATTAAAGCAAAGGCGATTTTCCTTGGGGCGAAATATTTTCACGAAATTTCAATCACAGACCTCCTCCTCTGAATGTGATAATACTTTATTGTCGCCAACCTACATGGGTACAAGTCATAACCATAATAAAATAAGAGAAATCAGAGCTCGTACAGAAAGATTAAATGTTCATTATTACCGGGCGCTGTTAAGAAGTGGGACTGTAGAGAAATAATCTGAATGTGGTTCAAAGAACCATCTGCCAGGCGCTTAAGTGTGAACTGCATAGTAGTCGTGCAGATGTAGACGAATTACGCTATTACCAGACAGTCGCGCTCCCAGAAGCAAACTAAGCAGTTGACAAGTCATCTAACATCGGCTTTAATGTCATCCAGAAAATGGAGCGGCATATATCACAGAAAATTTTCGGACCCAAGTTCGAAGTCGGTATCTGGATGTACAAAAGTTATTTTCCCCAACGGAACGATTCAGTTTCATTGCACGGAAAAGGTATCGAGAATTTTATGGAAATGCAGGAAGAATGAACGTCTCACAGTTAACAAAGAATATCCCAGAACGAGATTTTCACCCTGCAGCGGAGTGTGCGCTGATATGAAACTTCCTGGCAGATTAAAACTGTGTGCCCGACCGAGACTCGAACTCGGGACCTTTGCCTTTCGCGGGCAGGAGAGCTTCTGTAAAGTTTGGAAGGTAGGAGACGAGATACTGGCAGAAGTAAAGCTGTGAGGACCGGGCGGGAGTCGTGCTTCGGTAGCTCAGCTGGTAGAGCACTGACCCGCGAAAGGCAAATGTCCCGAGTTCGAGTCTCGGTCGGGCACACAGCTTTAATCTGTCAGGAAGTTTCAACAAAGAATATCTTCAGCATCACAAATGGGACATGAAAACCGTAAGGAAGATTGCTAGCCGACATACACACATGTTATGTAAGTCGCTGTTGATTCACCGGTTAACTGCATGGACGAGGTACAGACTCTTGTAACTTTACGTTCAAACAACTAACAGACAGAAGTCAAAATAAAAAACTGCACAAATGCGAGTAGGGTTCGCGCTTTGAGAATTCCGTAAAGATTTAATCGTGTTATGTTCATAGATACACTCCTGGAAATGGAAAAAAGAACACATTGACACCGGTGTGTCAGACCCACCATACTTGCTCCGGACACTGCGAGAGGGCTGTACAAGCAATGATCACACGCACGGCACAGCGGACACACCAGGAACCGCGATGTTGGCCGTCGAATGGCGCTAGCTGCGCAGCATTTGTGCACCGCCGCCGTCAGTGTCAGCCAGTTTGCCGTGGCGTACGGAGCTCCATCGCAGTCTTTAACACTGGTAGCATGCCGCGACAGCGTGGACGTGAACCGTATGTGCAGTTGACGGACTTGGAGCGAGGGCGTATAGTGGGCATGCGGGAGGCCGGGTGGACGTACCGCCGAATTGCTCAACACGTGGGGCGTGAGGTCTCCACAGTACATCGATGTTGTCGCCAGTGGTCGGCGGAAGGTGCACGTGCCCGTCGACCTGGGACCGGACCGCAGCGACGCACGGATGCACGCCAAGACCGTAGGATCCTACGCAGTGCCGTAGGGGACCGCACCGCCACTTCCCAGCAAATTAGGGACACTGTTGCTCCTGGGGTATCGGCGAGGCCCATTCGCAACCGTCTCCATGAAGCTGGGCTACGGTCCCGCACACCATTAGGCCGTCTTCCGCTCACGCCCCAACATCGTGCAGCCCGCCTCCAGTGGTGTCGCGACAGGCGTGAATGGAGGGACGAATGGAGACGTGTCGTCTTCAGCGATGAGAGTCGCTTCTGCCTTGGTGCCAATGATGATCGTATGCGTGTTTGGCGCCGTGCAGGTAAGCGCCACAATCAGGACTGCATACGACCGAGGCACACAGGGCCAACACCCGGCATCATGGTGTGGGGAGCGATCTCCTACACTGGCCGTACACCACTGGTGATCGTCGAGGGGACACTGAATAGTGCACAGTACATCCAAACCGTCATCGAACCCATCGTTCTACCATTCCTAGACCGGCAAGGGAACTTGCTGTTCCAACAGGACAATGCACGTCCGCATGTATCCCGTGCCACCCAACGTGCTCTAGAAGGTGTAAGTCAACTACCCTGGCCAGCAAGATCTCCGGATCTGTCCCCCATTGAGCATGTTTGGGACTGGATGAAGCGTCGTCTCACGCGGTCTGCACGTCCAGCACGAACGCTGGTCCAACTGAGGCGCCAGGTGGAAATGGCATGGCAAGCCGTTCCACAGGACTACATCCAGCATCTCTACGATCGTCTCCATGGGAGAATAGCAGCCTGCATTGCTGCGAAAGGTGGATATACACTGTACTAGTGCCGACATTGTGCATGCTCTGTTGCCTGTGTCTATGTGCCTGTGGTTCTGTCAGTGTGATCATGTGATGTATCTGACCCCAGGAATGTGTCAATAAAGTTTCCCCTTCCTGGGACAATGAATTGACGGTGTTCTTATTTCAATTTCCAGGAGTGTAGTTCATCTATAAATTTAGATGAGTTTGAGAGTATCAAAATATATTACATAAATAGCCGTATCTTTTGACTGCATTACTTAGAAGCTTGAATTTTGTAACACAGCCAATGGACTGTAAACCTTAGTGTTTGCCATAAATGTTAACCTAAGACATCTAACGGTTCCCTAGGAAAAAAAAGTCTTAACAGACGGACAGACTCACAGACAGACAACAAAGTGGTTCTACAAGGCGTCCATTTTTACCGACTGAGCTATGAAATTCAGAAAATGTTGGACACTAGATCGATGATAGACCCATAATGACAAGATGAAGCTGTAGGAAGCGACGAAACAAAATAAGGCTAAATCTAAGAAGTGGTTGTACGCGTTCTTTAATGGGCCAAGCGAAACATTAATAACATTAATAAAAATAATAAAGGAAGACAACAGAAGTGTAAGGTCAGTTATGTGAGAATAGGTCAATAAATCTGGAAGAGAAGACTTGCAAAGAATTTTAGTTCTATGTACAGTCAGTCAACAACAAAGCTACAATTCAGAGACTCGCTGATCTATATGGCACGGGAAATGGAGGTAACAAAATTAGGCCTAAAATATTGTCACCGAGACTGCTTTGTCAGAGAATGCTACAAATTTGATTCTAAATTTCTCTATCTCTCACGAATGCAAAAATTGCAGAGACAGAAGTGAGTGAGCGTTGAGCTGAAAAACAGTTGAGGTCACACGACAAAGGAAAAGCGAGATGATATGAAACATTACCCAGTAGCATACTATTAAACATGCGGAGGATCTAAATTCTCTTCTAGAGATTTTCACAGGTCGCTGCAACAATGACCTGTTGCAGAGCAGTTGCGCAGAACTTCAGGCCTATCTCACTGACGTCAATACGTTACAGAATTACGGACCTATTTTATGCCAAGAAATTACGATTCTTTTTGGAGCCAAAACATCGGGAATAGGTTACAACCCTGTCTCACTCCCTTATCCACTGCTGCCTCCCTTTCATGTCCATCGATTCGTAACTACAGTCTGACGTCTGTGTAAGCTGTGTGCAACCTTCTGCTCCCTACATTTTCTGCCAGATAAGTGCAGAGCGTGACACTACCTACGTACCTGACCTCTGTTTCCGCGAGACGTGGGAGTCTGCTCGGCTGCTAGAGCTACAAAATTTAGTTGTAAATTCTGTCAAAGTTATTTCAATGATTTTGCAGAATGAACTTTTTATATCGGGGAAAGTATTAATTTCATTTCACCATGCAATACTAAAGTTTATGGTTGTTGAACCCTAATTGAGTCATAGCCATTTGACGTTATCTACCTGTGGCTTCTCCCTAAATTGATGGATAAAAGAAAGAAACTGTATTTCAAAACTGACCTTAAATTGGAGACGAATTTGTTACAAAGGTGGTATTACTTATACAAGAGCACTCTCTACGATAGCAGAGTAATGCTGGGCCAACCTCTTGTCTACTTCACAATTATTCATTCGATAACAGTGTTGTAATAATTTCGTTGATTTTTGTTTTAGTTCTTAGAAATTTAATATGTGCAGAATATTAAACTTAACAACAGAGATTAAAAAGATGTACATATTTCTTACAGTCACGGCGAAAAAATGCAACAACGTAGTTTTTATTAGTTAAGTCTAGAATGATTCCGCTGTTCTGTTCGCCTACGGACCACCGAGAAACCGAAATGCGGATAGAGGCAGAGATCTCAATTGTAACTGTTATTAATAGAGTATGAAAGAGTGCAAATAAGCAGCATATAGCGATCTGAAATTTGTGGAGCACAGAAGTAGCGCTGTAGGTGATAAATCTAATCTTAACAAGCAAGGGCAGTTAATGGTATATGAGTGAACCATGCACAATGATGCAGATATCAGTTAACATTTTGCATCGAAATCATCGAACAGCAAAAACAGCGATCATTTCTCTACAAATAAGTAATAAAGATCTTGACGATATACAAAAAACCGCTGACTTCCAAAAACAGCCGCAATCAAAAACTGCCTCAGAATACCTTATATAATGAATACCGGGCATCATCAAACTACTTCATCTTTCCTGGTTGGTATCATGTTTCTAATGACGGGCATATGCTCAGCCTTCGTCACCCTGCCATAGCACTCTCATCGATAAAATTAACCATCGCAATCTGTACTTTATACGGTGGAATAGTCTATCATCCCTAACTAGCAGCCTATGAGACCTTACGAAGAAAGGCAGGCTAGTGACAAGTTGTACTTAGCTCAAAGTGCCTTTAACAATCTCTAATAACATATTGCGAGAGCCTAATGGAAACAGCTATTCCAGCTATCGTGGCACGCAGTGACCTCTTTGTTTTAACCACATGCCGTGATCAGGGGGCGGGTCTTGAGCACGTTGTGGTTCATATCAAAAGCAATATTCTCTAAATACCGTACTTACTTCGCGGCGTCATAAAACATCAAGAAATGGGGACCCTAGGGCAATGAACTGAGGAGAACTTAGATTTCATGTAAGAAATATAAGTAGTATTCACCAAACGAGTTCACTTTTAGCTTCGTGTTTCATATTTTAACGTAAGTGCTGCCGTCATTTGATAACAGAACTGATAACCGCTGAAACTACGTAATAGGCGAAATTTGTGTAAAACATTCAAACTGACTGCATGGAAAGAAGAAAAATATATCTGTTACACACAGAACTGGAAAAAGATCAGTCAACCAAAAGATATATTGTCTCTCTATTTTTCTGTGCTAGGTATATAAAAATCTTCAAAAAAGTTTTATTGAATAGGTTGACACCTGTAGCCTATAACGCCCTGATTTCAACCCGATGAATGAAGCACAGGACAGACTTCAAATTTCGCGCTGCGCATGACTGATGGCTTCAAATTTGACAGTGGCAACAGTGGACAAGTAAGTTTATATCAGAATGTTGCAACTCCTTTGTTTCGATATCTACAAGGACGAGTACTCTGATATCTCTGAAACACGCCATACTTTCTCTTCCGATGAACTACGTCCTTAAGTGCTACATAGAAGTTTAAGGCACGAAGTCAGCTTAATAATTTTCCAAATACTACGAGGAATTAACAATCGAATCACAATCCAACCTAGGTTTCAGTTTGCACTTTCCACCTTCGTAAAACATAACCTCGAAGGACATTTAAACTGCATGAACGCAGTTACTTCGAAACACTACTTTAAAAACAAGCTGTCGAATTGTTCACGAGATGGAAGTCCCTCGGAGATTCAAACTGGGTGCTGGACCGGCACTCAGGTTCTGAACCCTGTAAGGCACACAACTGTAATTTGACAGGAACCATCGAAACACCGCATACTCCGCTGGCACAGTGAATGATTCATTCTGTTCATGAACTCTATGTACGTGACTAAATCTTCGTTGAAGTTGAGTGTGCTGAAAAAGTTTGCAGTAATTTATTGTCATCTTCTTTTTCACCCTTTAAGAAGTTGGTTTCATGGACCAAAGTAGCTGTTTCCATTATATAGTCACTTTATTCTTTCTGATCTACCTGACAGACCTTACAAATATTTGCCTATATACCAGGGTGACACTTCTTCACACGAATCCTCCTACCTATTTTTTTTAACAATCCCATTTTGTCATGTGAGCTGTGCCCCGCAACTTTTATTAACTGTTTTATTTACCTTAGGGAAACGTTCAACAGAGTTCTCTTTTTTTTTAATCGGGTGTTCATAATTCCCGACACACCACCTTCAACGATCGAACAGTTTTCACTTGAATTGGTACGTGTCACAAAAGTTCTACAAGAAGTTGGTGAATAAATGATGATGTAGACAAAGCACCGCCTGATGTGGACAAGCCTAATACAGTTGGGACGCAGTAGGTGCCATAGATAATGCTCTCTAATGACTGTTCCTCTCAACAGTCGTTCATCCAGCCACCATACAAGCACCCCTTGACTGAGACGCAGTTACTATCCTCACGATATGAGCGATTAAGTAAAGATTCTCCCGAAACACAAAGTTCCACTTTAGTGCCTCATGCACTAGCTGAAGCATGCCCAGGGAATATTGTCACAGAACTTGCGGCTGTCGCCAAGTCCGGGTTTGGAAACTGTGTAGCGGGAAACTCATACCCAGCAATGAACGGCCGAGTCCCCTAAAGTGCTCGACATTTGCCACAACGCAGAAAACACCACATACGCTCCCCCATTTGAGGAAGTCTCGTCATTTTTTCTCTTTATACCACTGCTACTACTACTAGTACTACTGTTCCTGTCAGTGCAGTCATGACAAGAATAAATTCTTCACATTTGTAGCCCATATCCTTAGTACCTGTAAATGGAAGGCAAGCACATCCCTGAACACCCCAAACAAGGTTTTTCTATATAGCCCTTGCTTAAATCTATTATGCCAACGGCCTTGCCGCAGTGGTAACACCGGTTCCCGTCAGCTCACCGAAGTTAAGCGGTATAGGGCTGGGCTAGCACTTGGATGGGTGACCACCCGATCTACCGAGTCCTGTTAGCAAGCGGGATGCACCCAGCGCCTGTGAGGCAAACTGAGGAGCTACTTGATTGAAAAGTAGAAGCCCCGGTCTCGTAAACTGACTTACGGTCGGGAGAGCGGTGTGCTGACCACGTGCTCCTCCATACCCCCATCCAGTAACGCCTGTGGCCTGAGGATGACACGGCGGCCGGTCGGTATCGTTAGGTCTTCACGGCCTGTTCTGGCGGAGTTAAGTTTTAAATCTATTACGTAGAACATACGTTAAAGAACAGCGAATGGGGCGGAAAGAAACCTAAGTATGTAGTACAATGAAAACTATTCCTCGCCATGGACTTTAAAGTAAGTCAAAAAGTCGAGATAAATCTAAAGACTAGCACAATAGAAAGGAAGAGAGTCCATGATACCTACGTTGATCTTGTAGCGAACCAAGTATTCAAAACAGAGATGATCAGGGAGATGCGATGATTGATACGGCGTCACTGATCTGAAAATGCTTGAAATGAAGTGGTGAGAGTGAAAGTGACACACTCATGCAAAAGTGTGACACTTTCTCCACAGCTTCATACATGCAACGATGCCATTAAATGCTATATCATTTGCAATGCTGCATCTCATACCTTAAATTAACAAGTAACACGTAATGACCATTCATTAGAACATTCTCTACTGAGAGTGTTACGAGGGGTCTGGAAGCACCAACAGGAAACACTGAGGAACTATCGGGATTTCAGTAAAGTATAATTCGGTTTATTACGTTGTGGAAGCCATGAAAATTAGCTGGAAGGAGTCACAAGCAAAGGTATAAATACATAAAACTTACTGTTTCGATGAAACTCTTCCTAAAACAAATTTTATTAGAAAAACTTTGTATCTTTGGTTTTAGTTTTCTATAAATCTACTTTCTGACGTGATCTATGTTCACTTCTAAGCACGTTTCGTAACGTTGCACCAGGTTCTTAAAACCCTCTGCATGGAAGCTCTCCACGTAGCAATAAAACCAGTGTGAGAACGATGTTATGAAAACTTCTCATCACCTCCAAAAGGCGTGTGTGTGTGTGTGTGTGTGTGTGTGTGTGTGTGTGTGTGTGTGTGTGTGTGTGTGTGTTTTGTCCTAAGCGTACGTTAGTTTAAGTTAGATTAAGTAATGTATAAGCCTAGGGAGCGATGACCTCAGCAGTTTGGTCCCATAGGAACTTTCCACAAATTTAAGTGCAAGAAGAGAGTAGGGTGCAAGGTCTGAACTTGCGAGTGTGTGGCCGAATAGTGTCAAAAGAAGAAATTGTATCTTAATATTGATGGTAGCACATTTCTTAGACATTATCCTGGTGACCACAATGAGTTCACACTTTACTCTGTTCTTTGGCAGTCATCCACTGTTCTGTAATCTGCATGTTGTCGCATACCTAATCTTTAGTGTAAAGCACATATCATACAAGTATATTCACGTTAGTGTCGAGAATTTCACAAGTGTTAGTGTATAGCACCATGACCAGTGTAAAATTTCATCGCATGATTATGCCAGACTATACTTTCAACCAAGCACTCTGTTTTTCTGGGGCTAACTTTAGTTATATGCTTTCAGTTGGCGGTGCTTCAACTTTTTTTTTTCATTTACAGTGTAATGCTCTTACCTCTCTATTTTCAGTATATCTTGAGATCGTAATTATGGGCCATCAGCTTTTTGACTATTCACGTATATCATCTTACGTATTGCCAGTTGCTAATCAGTAGTACGATTAATGACGTGTAGGGCACAGAACGAAACGTGAGATTGGGGTTCAGACGTGATGTTTCAAGACCTATTCCCAAATTAAGTGGCAATTCATGGAGCTTTCTTCAGCTGGTGTACCCTGACAAACTTCTGCCTTATACAAGAGGAAACTGATCTGCATCACACCTTCCTAATTGGTCGGCTTAATACAGTTATTTCTGTGGCTTTTGTTGTAGAGCGCACGTCGGAGAGATCAGGGAAACAAATACGCAGTGCAGACAGATCGATAAGGAAAGTATCATGTCATCAGTTTGGTATGGGGAAAAAGTGCTAGTGGTTTATTTTCAATGGCGGCAAACTGTTCAGCTATGTCGCTTAAGGAGTGTAATGGCAGCTGGACCGTTGGAATATCCAGCTCGTGTTCTACTGACTGATCTTGTTACGCCTAGCAACTGAGCCAGCTACAACGTACTTAAAATGTTGATCTCAGTTCGCCACGTAGCTGTCCTAAGAGTTAGAGTAAAAGATCTGCCTTCCAGTGTGGCGAAAAATTGGAAAAGGTCAGTTTTTCACACAAGTGTATCTCTGTTGATTTTCAGTGAATAATAACACCGTAACTTCCTGGAAGATTAAAACTGTGCGCCGAACGGTGACTCGAACCTTGGACCTTCGCCTTCCGTGGGCAAGCACAACTCACAACTGTGAGGGCAGATCGTGTGTTGTGTTTGGCTAGCTCAACAGGTAGAGCACTTTCTCGTGCAATGCGAAAGTCCCAGTTTCGAGTCCTGATCTGTCAAACAGATTTACTCTGCCTGGAAGATTCAAGGAATCTCTTCGCGTCACATGTTTAAGTTTGACACCAAGAGCAGTTGCTGAATACAACAGCTATAAATGAGGAAGTACAAGCCTGGCCTCTGCCGGTATCTTATTCAACGATAGTTAAAAACACCCCCACCTAAAACAGCTACGTTAAAATGCCCACAGGGTACAGACAAAAGTCTCACACAGCACTACACCCGTATGAAACATGTTGTCAATAATCACTCACAGTTTGAAAACAATATATTCCAATATTCTGTCAGAAACAGAGGTGAGTGATCATCTACCGCTGGGTGACGGCTTTGCCTAGATACTTTTCCGTGTATTATGGTACGCATCCATACAGGTTCTGTGCATTTTCTGATGTTATCTACCCACTTTTCAGAAAGTCGTTTTCTTGGTCTTTTCTTATGGCTTGGAAATCAGCAACGGACCTCTTCGGTCCATCTACGAGGCATTCATTCACCTAAGTACGTATCCCACACTTCATGCCATATTCATTACAGTCATAATTCCAATTTCCACTCCACTCTGTTCAGTGATACGCTACACTGCCTCTCCACTGCCACACACCGTCAGGTGGCTTGCGGAGTATGGATGTAGATGTAGATGTAGACAAGTTTCAATGTGTCTATCCTCATTGCCCTCTAAGCATCCTTCAGTGTTCGAATGGTTTTCGCAAGAAGAGTCACGTCGCGCAGTCATAAGTCTGAACAAGGCAATGCATATTAATTAAAAATTTTCGTTTCAGACAAATCGAAAGCTATGTTTTCAAAATTATTAATGTTACTAAAAGCACTTCACTTCATTTTCCCTATTATGTTCATTTATTTTCCGTCTATCTTCCGCTGGCTTCGCCTGTTCTATATACAAAACCTCATCAACGAAGTCTATGACTTCATTGTTATTTTTACCTATTTTCTATCCGTTAT
The DNA here is from genome assembly GCF_023864275.1 of Schistocerca cancellata. Taxonomy (NCBI): domain Eukaryota; kingdom Metazoa; phylum Arthropoda; class Insecta; order Orthoptera; family Acrididae; genus Schistocerca; species Schistocerca cancellata. The sequence goes on along the minus strand of NC_064628.1, from coordinate 584,219,809 downwards.
GTCACTTGTTTGTTATATTTGTATTATTATGTTACATTTTCAACGCCCGAGCGCCGAGAGATTCACAATAGCATTCGAGTACGGCCTTGAGGTTGAAACTGGTCGTCACATAAAATTTGATTGATGCAAATAGAGTTGATATTTATTCAAAATACTAATAAAAATAGCGGATACACTGAGTCCAATATAAAGAACATACTGAACAAAATAATACTCTTTAATGACTGTAGGAGAATAAGTTGTGGTCCATGTAATGCACTAACTAGAACTTTTTTTTATGTTTCAGGTAACTGGTGTTGCATATGATGGCATCACAAATGGAAAAAAGGAAAATATGGAAATGATTTCCAGAACGAGGTTGGAGAAACTTAGATCAGAATACGCGAAGAACCACCCACTCTGTCGCCAGTACGAAACTGGTACACAACTTTATTGAGTCATGTCGTGTGATTTTGAAATGCACACTGACCGGCCCTGTAGCAGTAGATACGTCCAACGTGACGGAGTGACCTACTGTCACAAAAAACACTTAAGACTCTTTGAAGGGTATCACAAGAACTAGGAAAAGTGGAGTCTTTTTGTGGTTATACTATTAGTATCATTTTTAGGTTTCCATATCTTACTCGGTAAAAACGGATCGTTTTATTGTGTGTCTGCCTGTCTGTCCGACTGTTAGGAACCATTTTCTCAGGAACAGGGAGACGTTTCAAGTTGAAACTTATGTCACGTACTATGGCCTATGGCCGCTTGGTTGTGTAAAGAATCTGAAGCTCTAAGTAAGTGCAATCAAAAGATACGGTCATTTATGTTACATATCCTGATATTTGCAAAGTCACTCATCAAAACTTACCGTTGACCAAGAATCATGAAATTCGGCAAGAAGCAAATTTTCACACTACAAGTAAAGGGAGAAACCAGAAAACTGTTACACTGTGATTATATCGCACAAAAATTATATTTTTCCATTAAAACTTCCATTGCACTCATCATTCTTCAAATGCATACTAGAAAAATATTAATGCACACATGTCTTAAGTAAATAAAAATATTTTATTAAATATTTTCTCTCTTTGTATACAAACAGAAGTCCCCTGATTACTTCTTTTTGTATGTCTGGCTAGCCTCGGAAGTACTGTAGAGGTTTTGATTCCCTCTTTGAATTGCCAGCACCCGTCTTTGAATTGCCAGCACCGATATCTTGCCAGTATCGATATCTATAACAGGCAACACTCGTCCAGATTCTTAAAATGTCTTCAACTGCAAATGAATGAACTGAGGTTAATCCAATTAAATCAAATTACAGATTGCAACATATCTAGTATAGTGAGAAGTTTCTTTAGCGTGTGGAATCCAATGAAGTCTTTCAAGGGAACGTGGTGTTTGGTTGGGTGTTTGGTTGGTTGGTTGTTTGGTTGAGTGTAAGAGACTAAAAACCCCACCCACATCTGATCCCTACAAACCCGATTAAGGGTGAAGATAGCTACAGAGTAAATAATGCCTTCTAGTCAAGAGATACAGAAAAGTAAAAGGCAAAGGACAAAAAATGTAATGGACGTAAGCTGGACCACCTGTAGTAAAACAAGGTAGAAGAAATAGTTAAGACCGCACTTGGGCGTCCCGAAGCTCTGCATACGAAGGGTTTAGGACTTCCCACATCCTCCCACCCTTGATCCATCATAGACACAGCGTTGAAGAGGATACTAGCACCCGGTAATCAACGAAGTGCTACTCGTTCAACGGAAATAAGATGCGGCAGAGAAATAGGCAAATTGCATAAAAGCAATTAAAATAGAGAGAAGGAGGGATGAATGTGACACCAGGCAAAAGAGACAGGGCCGAGGCCCACCCTTGGCACAGCACGTGGCAGGAGACGCCTCCAAGCCCATCCACCCCACCCCCGTCCCGAGGGTTTAAATCGTTATATCTGAAACTAAAAACCACTATCACGAAGAAGACAGAGCACCTGTTCAATTGACCGCTCCTGGGACAGTCAAGCGAATAGAGGGCGTGTAATAAATAATTGCCAAACGATCAACATGTTCATTCCCTGGCACACTTACGTGACTTGGATTCCAGAAAAAGACACCCGAGCAGGCAGTATGATTAAGTTCAGAGAGAAGATCATCAATACCAGACATCACAGGCTGACAAGAGTAACAGTGTTCAGCGGCCATGAGACTACTCATTGAGTTGTTACGTTATTAAAAGGGGCTCAAGGGAGACCCATTTAATAAAACGGAGGACTCTGTTAACGGACATGAGCTTAGTCACAAAAACACGACATGTTCCTGTTAACGAACGGGGTTCCTGTCCGACAAGAAATGTAAAATCATAATCCGTCCTATTCATGTTTTAGTGCCTTAGCATAAATAACGGTAGCACCTCGATACTCCTGAAGAACTCAAAGGAACAGAAACCAGAAGGTCATGGGGGCAATTGAGACTTTCCTTGAAATAGATTGGTTCTAACTCGTGGCGGGCACCAACCAAAGTGGGCAAGAAAACGCGGGGAATGAAGTCGAAGGGGTGCAGGCGGAGGTCCTGGCACAGTGAGTACCAGGGGGTCAGTGCCTCTTGTATGCAAAAAGTATAGTATCTAATGGATCATGAAAAAATTGTCGAATGGCGACCGCATAGATGAGCAACAATTGTTGCCATCAGAACTGACGAAAGACGATCCTTGCTTTGGCGAGGAGACTGCCTACAACGTTAGTCCGGAAGGTGCCATGTTGATTATTGGTTCTCGATTTGAAAGCCGAAGGTGATGCCGAGCCATAAAACTGGCAACCATAGTCCAAGTGGGACTAGACCAGAGCCTGGTAGATATGAGGGAGAGTAGCTTGATCTGCATTCCAACAGGTGTAGGTACAGAAGCAGAGTATTAGGCTTTTGTGTGCAGTTAGTCTTTAGTTGATGAATATGGGGCAACCAAGTCAGTTTCTTATCAGAGAGAAGGCCCAAAAAATGATACTCCGCAACTAAGGGGCAAAAGAGTACGACCCACGGTTTTGTAGGAGAGCTGCCTTTCAGTCAAGACTACAGACTGGGAATTGTATCAAATGCTAAAGTCGTCGATATACAGCGCAGGGTTGACCAGTAACCTGACAGAGGTCACCATCCCATTGATGATATTGAAGCTCAGAGAAGTATCAACTCTAACCCGGAACAACTAGTGACATAAAAAGTGACGAATAATAATTTGTAGGGAGCCTCGAAAGCCCCAGTCACAGAGGGTAAGTAAAATGTGATAGTGTCAGTTGGTGTCATATGGCTTACGTACGTCAAAATAGCCTGCAACAAGGTGGTGCTGTTTAGAAAAAGGGTGTTGGACTGATGTTTCCACCTAATCAGATAGTCTGTTGTGGATAATCCCTCCCAGAACCTATACTGATAGTGAACCAAAAAGCACAGAGATTCAAGAACCCAGCATAATCGTTGGGCAACCATGCTTTTGAGCAGTTTGCAGAGCTTGTTGATGAGGCGAATCGGCCAGTAACTGTCGAAGAGCTTGGCTTTTTGCCCAGTTTAAAGATTGGAAAGATGAGACTATATCGCCATTGAGAAGAGAAGACACTGTCGACCCAAATATGGTTGAAGACATTGAGAAGATAGAGCCGTTTAGTAACACAGTCAGATGCTGTATCGTCTAACTGTGAATGGAATGAGGTTCCAGGGCTGTTTCGTGAGACAAAGCAAGTCTCAGTCACTGAATGGTTATTAGATAATTTGACATGCCGAGAGGGATAGAAGAGAGGGATGTCTTCAAATCATTGCTTACAGGTCCAGTATGCAGCCTTCTAAGAAGAGGACGCGATTACAAAGTGGGTCGCAAGGTATTCAACACTAGTTGACACGTTAGTGCAGAGACTATTCTTAAGGAAAATACATAGTACAGTTGTGGACCTTAGGTAGCCCAGGAGACCATGGACTTTGGCCCATACCTGGGGTGAAGAGGTACACATTCCCAGAGAGGAGACGTAGCGCTCCCAGCATTCCTTCTTACAACGTTTTATTAAAGAGTGAGGCTTAGCACAAAGTCGCTTAAAAAGATATGACTGGTTTGCAAAGGAAGTTGCTTGAAACGATCATGAACAGCTATTGCTTCAGCTATCATGAACAGCTATTGTAATGTCTTTGGTCCACCATGGCAATGGCTGGCGATGCCTGTAGAAGGGAATAGTAGAGTCAAATGGCTCTGAGCACTATGCGACTTAACTGCTGAGGTCATCAGTCGCCCAGCAGAGTCAGTGGAGTCACTCTTCACATTGGAGACTTCTTGCGCAATCTCGTCAATGTAGCCTGACAGAGTTGGGGCAGAGGCATATAATTGCCAGTTGGTCCTTCGAAGCACCTAATATCATAGTTGGTCCAAGATCCCTGTGTTGTCAGGTGCATAAAACGAAGGGGTACATAAAGATCCCACAATATCAGATTAGCTGCCACATTGGCTTTGATGATGTTTGCTGTGTGGGGCGCTCGACTGAACGGTCATCAGCGCCCATACACATTCACAATCTGTGCACAGTCCAGTCTAGGCACTTTCATAAATGATGGTGGAATGATGAGGTCAACACAAATTCCCAGTCCCCGGGCAGAGAAAATCCCCAACCCGGCGGGGAATCGACTCCGGTGTAAGACGCCGTGGTCTCCTGACCTTCATTGCTTACATATTCTGCCCTCACAATCATACTCCGCACATCAGGACGCTTCATTCGAACCCAAACTCGATAAGATAAAGTCAATGTTGTATGAATTCATGTAAACGATATGCAAATAACTAGTAAACCGCAAATGCGCTCCGAGATTGAAATACTCGAGGCTGGCGTACACACACACATTCATGACACGACGGTCGCAGGGGCTTTTAGTTCGGGAGAGCAACCGCACGCCAGGAGGCCAGTCCCAGCCTATCTATCTCTGCGCGCGACCGCCCATAGAGCAGACAGCGTTTGCCTGAGTGAAAGGACGACCCCGTGATCGGCTTAAAAGCAAGTTCCACTACATTGTGTGGCAGTGCCCAGCCTATGAATTCTTTACAAACAGAGCACGCAGTTTCAGAGATTTTCACGGGGAGACAGCAAACGCCAAACGCCGATGCTACAGATTTCCGGATTGGTCACCTTAAACGAAACGTCATTCTCCCATTTTAGAAAAGCAATGCAGATTGGCAGACGATATTTCTGACGCCTTGTGCTGAAGGAGTAATAGCGTGGAGGGAGGCCGTTCCGTTGTCGCTCTTGGAACGAGAACACGTAACGAGAGCGTACACGATCGTACGTGTACTCAAAGAGTGAGGAACAAGTCTCTCCTCAGTACTTCACTGGGAGAGCACCTCTGTCGAGAGCGAATCGGAGTGCAACTCTATATTGAGTCCTTGCGATTAAGCGTTGTTCACTGTGTTGGCTGCCACACTTATTGTGCGGTGTGAATGGACAGAGTTATAGTTAAACGCCTGCGAGCGAATTTTTGAGTGGCATCGCGGTGGACTGGTTATCTGACCGGTGTCCCACGCCAATAGTTAGACTAGGGGCGAATAGAGAGAGTTTGATTGGCGAAGGTCAATCCAGATAGAACGAGAGTTATCTTATTTGTCAGCAGCGAGCAGCACAGACAGCAGTCATCGCAGCTTACGGTATTGTGCGCTACAGCTCTTGTGAGCCCCATATTTCCTCCACAACAGTACACTTCACTGTATTTCACACGCGACAGCCTCGACCGTACCTAGCATTCTAAAACATAATTATTCAAGTTGAGTAGGCGTGGCTCTCAGCCATTCTACCGAGTCAATAACAATCCTAAACTTTGTATAGAAATTTCATTAGCGAATCCTATCCTTGAGAGGTAACTTCACATCCTGAAAAGAACCCGGAAATAACTTATTCAGTTCATAACTAAAGGTGCCATTGTGATTTCTCAGGACTTTAGCAAAATAAATAATAATTTTCGTTAGTTTCATGTTTTCCTTACACTAACTAGCACTACTCCAGTACCCAAGTATCCCACTAGTTACGCAAGAAATTTTGTGAATTTTTGTGTCATTTCCTTACAGCGGACGACTCCAGAAGATATTTACTGCTGAAAGTTTTTCAGGCATTTCTCTTTAGAACGTTAGGAGCGTCTGTCTGACTTCTGTAGTAGTGTGGGGGTGGAAATTGCGTCTCGCAGGAGTCACAGGGTAAAGGGTACATTTCAGATTAATCCGTTGCACAGAATGACAGAATAGCGCCCCCGGCGCTCACACTGGGACCCCGAGAACCAGAGGCAGCAACGCTAGCCACTAGACCACGAGCTACGGACACATTGGCTTTGAAACGCACATAAGGGTCCATGCAAGTATTGCGTGCCCATGATCTTTAACACAGCAGACATTAGGTGTTATTTAAGATGTTCTTCCCCATTCAGCCCACACTACAGAAAAATTTTTAAAAAAGAATGTGGCACTCACAAAGGGACCAAAAATTACTTCAGGCAATAAATGATGTAAGTAACTGAATAAATATTCTGAGGCAGGAAAGCAGAACCTAGGGAATAGCTAGGTTGACATCAAAATCTGTCACCATCAGAAAGGGAGTAAGAGGAGGAAGGATAGCCCGAGACGAGAGATTGCAGCGCAAGAACGGAAACAGGAACTGCAATAGCTTGAGGTTCCTTGCTCGTCAGATACGCACTCAGCAAAGAGACGTGATCCCCATGAGGAGAACATGGTATTTCTCAACAAAACAGTTTTAAAGATGTCTGTAAAGTCAGTCCACTTTGCGTCCATATTTGTAACTTGACAAAACCACATGCTGTAAGACCAATGCGAAAAGTAATATACATAGTTGTCTCTGGGTTCATGGCATTACAGGAAATTCTATTTTTGCAGAACACATCGTTAATGGCACGGATTGCTTTCACCTGCTGTTATTATATTCCATTTCTTAATCAGGTAATCGATAATCTACCCTCATCTTCCGATGACGTGACGTTATGCATCATGCCATTACTATAGGGTTCGATGATAATGTCTCCATTAAGAGCACGAATAACTGGATGTGGATATTTTAGTAAGTGAAACACAGAAAGGTTCCTTATAATTTCCTTTTAACAATATAGTCGCCTGATAATCGGACATACTGTTACCAAAGATAGACATATCATAGAATAACTCATTTCTGCTTCCGAAATCAGGTGCACACCTCCGCCAGAACATCTTCATTGGAGTCGTGATGTCCACGAATACCATAATTCATTTTGCGAGACAGATGTAGAAGATATTGGGGATGTGGGCTGTCCCCAACCTGCTATGATGTTTCATTGTGACACGCGAAGTGTTTGGCCTGTCGTTAACTGTTGCAGCAGAACAGTCTCACTCTTGCCAAGAATTTTCCTTAGGCTCTATTTTACAGTCTGTAGAGTCCCTACGTAACTAATTAAGATATGGTTGTGTTACGTTCTTCGAAATCGATACGGAGAACACTACTGGAATCTCGGAATAGGGTATCCTTCTGTCGAAACTGGATAGACTGAAGTTTTATTTCAGGTTCATAATGGTAAATCCAACTTTTATCTGAATCACGATGATATCGATTAGATCCTCACCTTACACGAGTTCCAATCAAGTGGTTTCAATTCGGTCAAAGTAACAACAGCAATGGCTTGCGGCTAGCAGATTGTAGCAGAGAATCTACAGACAGTGGACAAAAATACAGACACACCAAAAGCACAACCCATTACCACGCCTAATGTGGTGTAGGAAAACCTTGGCATTCAAAACACCTTCCAGGTGTCTCGGAATGGATAAATATAGGACCCTTATTGTTTTCAAGGGAATATTATACCATTCTCCCTGCAACATAGCGCAAAGTAGACCACGGGCTCACTAATACTGAGCTCTGATGATTGTTGTAGCCAGGGGGGGGGGGGGGGGAATGTTACAATTCATACTCGTGCTCTCAAAACCTGTCCTGGACGATGCGAGTTGTGTGAACAAGGGTTCTGTCGTACAGCAGTCCCATTGAGGAACAAACATAGTACAATGGGATGGACCTGACCAGTCTAAATCGTCATATAATCCATGGCAGTAATGCGATGTTGTATGTGGGGCCCATGGAAAACCACGATACGGCTGCCTGAATCATCACCGAACACCCATTATGTTTGACTCTTGGTACTGACACTTGGCCAGAAGTTGGAAACGGTGCGTAACAAGACTTATCACACCATTCTCCCATTGCTGCATAGTCGAGGTTTTATGGCCTCGGCACCACGTTATCCTGTTACGGTCATTTGCATCACTGATGAGTGGTTTTTGAATTCCGGTTCACCCTGCGATTCCCTGCTTATGGATCTCCTTTCGTGTTGTTTCGATGCTGAAAGGGTTAGAGTGTGCGACATTCAGTCCTGCAGTGACTTTTGGAGCTGTGGACCTCTCATTTTTCATCACTACCCTCTCCAATGACCGTCCGTTACGATCACTCATCACACACTTTCGTCTGCGTTCCGACTTGGCGCGTTTCCGCCTTCCCTTTGCGCGGTGTAAATATTCGATATGGCACCTGTTGAATCACCGAACACTTGGGCTCCCTTGATTATGAAAGCACCCATCAAGTTCGGCCAAGTTCAGATTCACTTAGCTGCGACATAATGTATTCACAGAACACTGTTCTGACCACGACTGAGACTTGCAGCATATAGAGGACATCGCACAGTTGCCGTCGGAGTTCGAACAGAACAGCACAACATTCAAACTATTTATCTTCATGCACGCATTTCTCGCGGTGTTTCCACAATTAATAAAGTGTTCCGGGTATTATGCCGTGGTCGAATGGATTTAACATTTAAAACAAACGTTTCGTCCCCACCTGCGGAGGAAACTTTCAAGGGGAGTCGTATCATCATCTTGGTGTGTCCGATTCGCACATTGGCTCGTTGCTGAAAGCAGTACATCTCTGTTTTCGCGTGCATCCACGGAGTGGCGTAATGTCACATGTTCTGAATCGACGCCTACGAGAAAGACAGGCGGCGGCGCGTACGTCACGAAGGTAGGCCTGCGCTCGGTCGCTCAACTCAGCGGAAAAATTACGTTTCTACATCTGTTAACTCTTAACTAGGTGTGTATGTACAAAGGATAATTGCATGTTCTACTGTAATCCTCTATAGGGAGTCTTACTGTTATTAGTCCTACGATGGTCGGATGTCCATAGGCCTACTTATAATTTGTTACGTCTGTACTGAAGCACGATAAAGTTAAAATCATGCCACAATGATTATCAGTTGCATAAGGCACCACTACTTGTATGAAATGAGGACCGTTACGCAGAAGAGAGTAAATGCTATAAACTAGCCGTTATACTATTTATATCGAGTATTGATCTTAAATTAAATTTTGTTGTAGTACTGTTAATTAGTAAGACTTCATAATAGCAGATTCCATCAGAAGAGGTAATTCCCGTTAGTACGTACACGCCCACCAACAAGTTAACAGGTTTAGAAACGCATTTTGTCTGCTGAGCTGAGCGAGCGAGTTCAGGCTACCTTCGTGACGTACACGCCGGGGCCTCGTTTTAAATATCCGACCACAACTGGCCATTGTCGACTGGCGTCAAATGGCTCTGAGCATTATGGGACTTAACATCTGTGGTCATCAGTCTCCTAGAACTTAGAACTACTTAAACCTAACTAACCTAAGGACATCACACACATCCACGCCCGAGGAAGGATTCGAACCTGCGACCGTAGCAGTCGCGCGGTTCCGGACTGAGCGCCTAGAACCGCGAGACAACCGCGGCCGGCCGACTGGCGTCGCCTGCTGTTTTTATCATCCCATGGTGGAAGACTGGTACACATCGTCTTCAGCGCCGGAATCCAGATGTCATTAAGTCTGACGCCCTCCTCGTTCCTATTGAAATTCTTGGGTTGTTTTACAGTCTCTATAGGCTTTCTTTATAATCCTTAATCGTATCGGATTTTGGCTGCCCGCATTTGAGTTACCCAGTTAAATACATTAGACCACGGCATAATAGCCCGGAAAATTTTATTAACTGTGACATTGCGGGTCGTGAAAGTTTACATTTTACAATTCCAAATTTTCGTCCAACCCCTGTATGCAACATGTTGAACCCATAACCGTGCCAGTGCTCCCATCTGTCGAGTAGTACGGTACCTGGCGGCATTACTTAGACTCGACTTTCATACAGTGAACTGAGACATCACCTGACAAACATTTTCCGTGGACGTCGGATTGGCGGAAGTAGCCCAACTTTCTTGCATCCCATTTCTCCTTTCTGACAACTTCGAAAGTGTTTCTGTCGTTATGCTGAAGCAATTCTGAGAAGAGCAAAGAGGAAATACATAAGGAATAACATCACTGAAGCAGAAACAGACTTTTGAGGACAAAAGACTAGGGAAATGTTTCTGAGGATGAAGTACCTCTGCAAAGGTCACCAGGCCAAGCAGAAATTTGTCAAAGATTCCGGTGATAAGATCCTGACGAACGATAGGGACATAGCTGAGAGATGGAAAGAGTACTTTCGACAGTTGCTAAATTGTGATGAACCCGAACTGCTGTTTGATTTCCAGTACCCAATTACAGCCGATGCAGACTATCCCCCACCTACCTTGGATGAGATAAAAACCAGAATCAGACACCTTAAACAGAATAAGAGTCCAGGTGAAGATGGAATACAGGCTGAAATTATCCTGGCAGGAGGAGAGAAACTTGCAGAAAAAATACACCGACTGATACAGGCTATATGGACCAAAGAAGAACTACCAGGAGAATGAAAAACAGCTCTGATTTGTCCAATACACAAGAAGGGCGACAAACTGAAATGTGACAACTATCGAGGAATCGCCCTGCTTAACGTCTGCTATAAGATACTGTCCAATTGCCTCATACATAGAATTTAGCCAGTGGCAGAATCGGTAATTGGGGAGTACCAGGGAGGTTTCCGGCCAGGACGGTCAACAGTAGATCACATCTTCAGTCTCCGGCGGCTCACTGAGAAACTGGGTGAATATGGTAAATATTTGCATATTTTATTCGTTGATTTTAAGAAGGCCTACGATTTCATAAATCGCAAGAGCCTGCTCAACTGTTTAAGGGAGTTTGGCATAGCAGAGAAACTCATCAATCTGATAAAGATCTGTCTGAACGAAACACATGCAAAGGTGAAGATGGGAAATTGCGTAACTGAGGAATTTGAAATTGTGACAGGACTCAGGCAACCTGTTCAACTTTGCTCTCGAGAAGATCGTACGCGAGACCTTGCAAGAGAACGAAGGGATTGAAATCGAAGGGAAGAGACTGGCATACTTAGCCTATGCAGACGACATCTGTTTACTCTCTGGGTCGGAAGAGGAGTTGGCGCAAATGACCAAAGCACTAAAGGAGGCTGCCAGCAAATTTGGGCTAAACATAAACGAAGCCAAGACAGAGTACCTCTTTATGACGCGTGGTCATTGACAGACTGCTGATCATCTACAATCACTGCAGGTTGGGGACCATTCCTACAAGAGAGTGCAAGAATTGAAATACCTAGGGGCACTTTTGACTGAGAACTCGTCATGTGAAGCAGAGATCAATGCCAGAATACAAGCAGGAAACCGATCTTAGCACAGCCTAGCACAACTGCTTCGGTCCAAATCTCTATCCAGACAGTTCAAGATTCGACTGCACAAAACCCTGATCCAGCCTGTTGTTCTATATGGCTGCGAGACATGGAGTATCCGGAAACAGGACTTCCATAAGCTCCTTGTTTTTGAGAGAAAAGTGCTTCGGAAGATCTTCCGTCCGGTTCTGGATGCAGATACAGGAGGATCAGATACAACCAAGAGCTTGAGGAACTATACCAGCAGCCCAACACAGCAGGAACTGTCCAAGCCAAACGAATGCAGTGGGCCGGCCATGTGGTCCGGATGGAGGATCACAGATGGCCTCGGAAGCTCCTGGATTTCACACCTACAGGCAATAGACCGTCAGGGAGACCCAAGAAGCGTTGGAGGGATGGACTCCATGAAGATTTAAACCAAGTATCAATAGATGTGGACGAATGGCGGATAGCAGCAATGGACAGAATACAGTGGAGGAGGAAACTTGTAGATGCGTACGGTCCACTGGGCCTGATCACGTAGTAGTAGTAGTAGTAGTAGTAGTATGCTGAAGACCTATTTGCATTGTTCGTCTGAAGATCGAAATCTGCGTAATTATTTCTGTTGATGCACGCGTTTTGTGGCGGTTTTAAGTGCAGTTAGAGCACCGATCAGACGGTACACGTGTGATTTGAGATGCTCACATTAAAGGGGCTGTTGAAGTATGCTTTTTGATACGATACATCCGATCAAGCGCATATGGAACTTCCCCACAAGGCAGGCGTAATCTGATTGCAGTTTTGAATTCTGGAGAACATCTCTAACAGGTAACAGATGCAGCCAGCAGTAATGCACGCCGGCAGAGAGCGCGCCGTCCGCCGGCGAGACACGGCCAGACCTGCTGGCTGCTGGCTGCTGGCTACAGCAGCGCCTTCCGCGCCGCCCCACCCCAGCCGGCCCAGCAACAGGTTCCGAATGCTAATGGCGCCCCACGGCCCGATCGTATCGCGCCGTCACGATGCTATCGCGCCGAATTTGGGAAATTTATATCGTTACCCGAAACGCAATTGCCGTAGTTTATGACTGTCAGCTCGCACATGCATCAATCGTCGCCCGACGTAACTCGTCACGACCCCTCTGCACCCTTCTTCGTGTGGCAGCTCGCTGCCGCACAGGAAATGTAATCGGGATGCGACTGTTGCGCTCTGTGGGTGCGCAAATTCCCGCATTCGCCAAGTTTATCTGGTTGCAGGATTACAGCTTCTCTGCATAGATATTGTCCTCTGCGATGACGATAAGGCCAACAGAAATATTAGATCGATTTTGTTCATCAGAAGCAATGAATGTCACTCAGACTGAAGTGTATACGTAAATTAGCCCTATACTCCGTTCACCATAAGAATAAATCTGACGTAAACGAATACACACGCGTTGATTGGTCAGCAGCCGTAGCACACGTACACTGGTGGTGTTACGCTCTAGGAAGTAGGTCATACTTATCTATGAAGTATCTTGTTACTGTTGTTGTTGTTGTTGTGGTCTTCAGTCCTGAGACTGGTTTGATGCAGCTCTCCATGCTACTCTATCCTGTGCAAGCTTCTTCATCTCCCAGTACTTACTTCAGCCTACATCCTTCTGAATATGCTTAGTGCATTCATCTCTTGGTCTCCCTCTACGATTTTTACCTTCCACGCTACCCTCCAATTCTAAATTGGTGATCCCTTGATGCCTCAAAACATGTCCTACCAACCGATCCCTTCTTCTAGTCAAGTTGTGCCACAAACTCTTCCCCAATCCTATTCAGTACCTCCTCATTAGTTATGTGATCTACCCATCTAATCTTCAGCATTCTTTTGTAGTACCACATTTCGAAAGCTTCTATTCTCTTCTTGTCCAAACTATTTATCGTCCATGTTTCCCATCCATACATGGCTACACTCCATACAAATACTTTCAGGAACAACTTCCTGACACTTAAATCTATACTCGATGTTAACAAATTTCTCTTCTTCAGAAACGCTTTCCTTGCCATTGCCAGTCTACATTATTAAATTCTCTACTTCGACCATCATCAGTTATTTTGCTCCCCAAATAGCAAAACTCCTTTACTACTTTAAGTGTCTCATTTCCTAATCTAATTCCCTCAGTATCACCCGACTTAATTCGACTACATTCCACTGTCCTCGTTTTGCTTTTGTTGATGTTCATCTTATATCCTCCTTTCAAGACACTATCCATTCCGTTCAACTGCTCTTCCAAGTCCTTTGCTGTCTCTGACAGAATTACAATGTCATCGGCAAACCTCAAAGTTTTTATTTCTTCTCCATGGATCTCAATACCTACTCCGAATTTTTCTTTTGTTTCCTTCACTGCTTGCTCAATATACAGATTGAATAACATCAGGGATAGGCTACAACCATGTCTCACTCCCTTCCCAACCACTGCTTCCATTTCATATCCCTCGACTCTTATAACTGCCATCTGGTTTCTGTACAAATTGTAAATAGTCTTTCGCTCCCTGTATTTTACCCCTGCCACCTTTAGAATTTGAAAGAGTGTATTCCAGTCAACATTGTCAAAAGCTTTCTCTAAGTCTACAAATGCTAGAAACGTAGGTTTTCCTTTCCATAATCTAGCTTATAAGATAAGTCGTAAAGTCAGTATTGCCTCACGTGTTCCAATATTTCTACGGAATCCAAACTGATCTTCCCCGAGGTCGGTTTCTACTAGTTTTTCCATTCGTCTGTAAGGAATTCGCATTAGTATTTTGCAGCTGTGGCTTATTAAACTGATTGTTCGGTAATTTTCACATCTGTCAACACCTGCTTTCTTTGGGATTGAAACTCTTATATTCTTCTTGAAGTCTGAGGGTATTTCGCCTGTCTCACACATCTTGCTCACCAAATGGTAGAGTTTTGTTAGGCCTGGCTCTCCCAAGGCTGTCAGTAGTTCTAATGGAATGTTGTCTACTCCCGGGGCCTTGTTTCGACTTAGGTATTGCAGTGCTCTGTCGAACTCTTCACGCAGTATCGTATCTCCTATTTCATCTTCATCTACAATCTCTTCCATTTCCACAATATTGTCCTCAAGAACATCGCCCTTGTATAGACCCTCTATATACTCCTTCCACCTTTCTGATTCCCCTTCTTTGCTTAGAACTGCGTTTCCATCTGAGCTCTTGATATTCACACAAGTGGTTCTCTTTTCTCCATAGGTCTCTGTAATTTTCCTGTAGGCTGCATCTATCTTACCCCTAGTGAGAATGGCCGATGCTGTTTCGTGCTCCGTAGTGAAAGACGTGCGTGGAATACTATTAAAAAGTGGCGACCAACAGGTTGTTCTTAATGTTTTTCACAGATTTACAGAAAGAATCAGCCGTGAAGTTTTCTGAGTAAGTATATTTACTAGATTCAAGGGGCGCTTTGATAACCAGATGTGTTGTTGAATCAGTAACGTAGACGGACCATGGATCGATGGTACAAATCTCGCCTTAGTCTTCCATATTTTCGTTCAGCTTGGAATACCCAAATATCTTAAATGTAAAATTTATCACATATATGCTAATTTACACATATCTAATCTTCATTTTAATGAAAAATGCTGGTCTTCTCGTTTCTAATATACTGCACACAAAATTACCGTAACGCTCCAACATGAACCAAACAGGCAGCAACTAATCTGGAGCCAAGTTAACCGATTGTCGAGAGAAATAACGAGGTATCTAAGCTGCCAGACGCACTGGAACTAATGCACGGAGTTTTTGACGCACGTCACTCCCGAACGCTGCCTTGATGTAGAACGGCACGTCATAAAAAAAAGGAGAAAACGTGAAGCTTGAATGGTTTCGTAGATTCTGTTATTGATCTGTTCGTTATCAGTGTAGCAGATGACAGTTCCAACACTGAAATGTATTTCTCTGATTTGAATATGCAAGGAGTTCAGAGATTACCAGATGACTGACTATAAATAACACGCCCAGTGGCTTGAATATTTAACTATATAGTGAAATCCCCGCAATATGCTTATGCGTCACACATATCGCACACAGGAAAATTACCTCGTGTTAGAAATTTTCATCACTGTTATTTTTTATTACAGTACTATGTAAGCTGAGAAAGAGAACATTTATGTTTTCTGTCTAATCCAAGACGAAGTGTGCGGTATTTGTTTTGCGAAACCTTAGTTCAATCTCTTTAAAAATTAAATGACATTCCAAGCTATATTGTCCCTGCCTAACTGAGTGGCTTGTGCTATGCAAGTTAAATGCGCTGGTAAAGCTATTGTTCTGTGTTATCGCTCAGTCGATGTGCGCCTAACACACGGCATAAAACGTATACCTATTTATCGTATTTGACTGTACTCGAAGCAGCTTGGCTTCCGCTCCACGTGTAACGAATTCCAATGAGATACCAGCAGGCGCTGTAGAATACACGGTGAAGTGTTTACATCAGGTTTGTTCTTATGATGAACACAGTGTAGTACTGTCAACTTCTGCAGTTCATTTTACGTTAGTCAGAAGAACATTTTGCATCCTGATGGTTTTTCTTACCACCTTTCCTTATGTTTGACACCGGCAATACACAGAGTTACCACAAAATATTGTATTGTTCGAGCACTAGACATAAATGCCATGCGAGGTAACGCAATATTTGTTGACAAAAGATTCGTATTCGAGACTAGACACTCTGAATCCTAAACTGAGCACTTCTTACATTTTGTGATTTTTACCTTAAGCTATTGAAAAAAATCAACCTCAAAAACAGATCTTGCACAGATTCACTTACATCAAACTTTTTTTTTTTTTTTTTTTTTTTTTTTTTTGTGTGTAAGCTTGGCTCATCCAAAAACCAGCCGGCCGTGGTGGCCAAGCGGTTAAAGGCGCTACAGTCTGGAACCGCGCGACCGCTACGGTCGCAGGTTCGAATCCTGCCTCGGGCATGGATGTGTGTGATGTCCTTAGGTTAGTTAGGTTTAATTAGTTCTAAGTTCTAGGCGACTGATGACCTTAGCAGTTAAGTCGCATAGTGCTCAGAACCAACCATCCAAAAACCTCTCTATAACACACAAGATAGCATCCCACCCAATATGTTCCCCTATAAGCACACATTCATCTTATAGCCATCAAAGATAACCTTTTCTATGACTGGCAGAAGATAGGAGGAGATGTAAACCCCTTGCTATTTTCCTGCCAGTTTTTTCAAAGCACAACAAAACCGTTTACTGGAAATCTTGTAAAATTGAAGGTGCCTCCTCCAACATGTGCTCCTGTTTTTCTCATCCTCAAATATACGAAGCCCTTTTTATATAAGAAGCCCTTTTTATATAAGAAGCCTTTTTTTTATTTTATACGCGTAGTAACCTGTCTACATGAAATTAGTGTACTATCTGAGGTTGTATAAAAACGCTACCCTTCGGGTGTGTTTTTCCAAATCTTTATTGAGTTATTTTTTATATTTTATTTTTTCTACAGTTGATAAGTTAAGATTCTTTAGCTGTAAGTAAAGTGCTTACGTAGACACTGTAGGACAATTCGTTAATCACTGTTCAGAATATTTATATTTTGATTTCTCTGAATATATCATTTTATATTTGTGCCAAGCTGTTCGCATTATGTTTCAATGAACCATCTACATCTACATCCATACTCCGCAAGTCACCTGACGGTGTGTGGCGGAGAGTACCTTGCGTACCTCTATCGGTTCTCCCTTCTATTCCAGTCTCGTATTGTTCGTGGAAAGAAGGATCGTCGGTATGCCTCTGTGTGGGCTCTAATCTCTCTGATTTTATCCTCGTGGTCTCTTCGCGAGATATACGTAGGAGGGAGAAATATTCTGCTTGACTCCTCGGTGAAGGTATGTTCTCGAAACTTCAACAAAAGTCCGCACCGAGCTACAGAGCGTCTCTCCTGCAGAGTCTTCCACTGGAGTTTATCTATCATCTCCGTAACGCTTTCGCGATTACTAAATGATCCTGTAACGAAGCGCGCTGCTCTCCGTTGGATCTTCTCTATCTCTTCTATCAACCCTATCTGGTATGGATCCCACACTGATGAGCAGTATTCAAGCAGTGGGCGAACAAGCGTACTGTAACCTACTTGCTTTGTTTTCGGATTGCATTTCCTTAGGGTTCTTCCAATGAATCTCAGTCTGGCATCTGCTTTACCGACGATCAACTTTATATGATCATTCCATTTTAAGTCACTCCTAATGCCTACTCCCAGATAATTTATGGAATTAACTGCTTCCAGTTGCTGACCTGCTATATTGTAGCTGAATGATAAGGGATCTTTATTTCTATGTATTCACAGCACATTACACTTGTCTACATTGAGATTCAATTGCCATTCCCTGCACGATGCGTCAATTCGCTGCAGATCCTCCTGCATTTCAGTACAATTTTCCATTGTTACAACCTCTCGATACACCACAGCATCATCTGCAAAAAGCCTCAGTGAACTTCCGATGTCATCCACAAGGTCATTTATGTATATTGTGAATAGCAACGGTCCTATGACACTCCCCTGCGGCACACCTGAAATCACTCTTACTTCGGATGACTTCTCTCCATTGAAAATGACATGCTGCGTTCTGTTATCTAGGAACTCTTCAATCCAATCACACAATTGGTCTGATAGTCCATATGCTCTTACTTTGTTCATTAAACGACTGTGGGGAACCGTATCGAACCCCTTGGGGAAGTCAAGAAACACGGCATCTACCTGGGAACCCGTTCTATGGCCCTCTGAGTCTCGTGGACGAATAACGCGAGCTCGGTTTCACACGATAGTCTTTTTCGAAACCCATGCTGACTCCTACAGAGCCTAGCTAATAAGAAAGTGCATGTTATTGCTGGTCGGCAGTCCTAATTAGCAGGCGAAGTACCAGTGCGGTTTGCGTTAGCATGTTATGCAAAGATTCAGTAGGCGAAATGCTTGAAATTGTGTTACGAAATGTGCAGACTTTTTTTGCATATTCAACACGATATAAATAGCTGTTCAAAATACTTTACAGGTTCATTGGAAAAGGGAGCATATTTTGTAAGCTGATGTCTTTTCCATTTTCTAGGTTTCAGGCTTTCATTCGCTAAGCATAGATCACACATCAAGCACGAAGGTCTGTCTTCATTATATGTGAAACAAAAGTTACTCCAAATTGCAGAAAGTTTTATTGCATTTTCCCATTACTGCGTGCGGAAGCTTAATGTCCGCAGTTTAATCTACCTGCAAATACCTGTTATAGCAAGTGGTCTTGGCTCTGCAGGATCTATAGCTTTAGTATTATCTGTTGTCCGTGGTCTTCGGCCGATTTAATCACTTTCTATTGCTAGAATAGTTTTCATTATTTTTGGCTCGAAAGAATGCTGTCACCTAAACTGACACAATTCATTCGCTCGCCCGCTACTTCGTAGGTTGAAGCATGGTAGAAACACTGGACTCTGTTACATAGAAATCTATACTGGTTTGCAAAGCTCAAGGACGAAAGGAACTTCCGCATGATACCTCACTACCAAGGAACAAAACTCGATGAAACTTTGATCATACACAGAAAGAACCGCTACAGTATAGTACAGAAGAAGAAATACATAATGAAACGAAAACAAATGACACTGTTATTCAAAGAGAATAATTACACTGAAGTCAATGCTATTTTTAATGGTCCCCTGCACATTGCAGACGGCGAGACATGGTTCTTAATACGGTGTGTGATCACCACGGACAGAAAAGCATGCTCTGCAACCTGCTGCAATGCTGGCTACGAGGTTGGCTCTGAGCACTATGGGACTTAACATCTGAGGTCATCAGTCCCCTAGAACTTAGAACTACTTAAACCCAACTAACCTAAGGACAGCACACACATCCATGCCCGAGGCAGGATTCGAACCCCACCGTAGCGGTCGCGCAGTTTCGGACTGAAGCGCCTAGAACCGCTCGGCCACATCGGCCGGCGCCACGGGGTTGCTTAGGAGTACTTGTGTTAGGGCGTTCCTTTCCAAACCAGTGCAGTTGACAATTGCTCGTTGGTCGTTGGCGTATGCCAAGGGTGGACAATAGTTTTGCCTCGGGGGCCACTTTGTAGAAGGTACAAATTGTTACATAATAATTCTGATTGCCTTGTCGAGCCGCACGATAACAATTAGTGGGCCGCTGTTTGATTACACCTGGTCTATGTGAACGTGATGCTATACGCCTCCCCATATAAGCTCGATGGGATTTAAGCCAGGGAAACAGGCAGGCCAGTCCAATCGCCATTTATCCTCTCGTTCGAAAAGTTCCTCTACCTACGCTTTTTAATGCGGTCCCGCACTGTTATCCATAAGAATGAAGTCGCCGCCGAAAGACGAACTTGGAGAAGGACTATAGTGTCACAATAATATTGACCGGTGTGTGTACCGTGTTCAAAGATTTGGAGGTCAGTACGCCCATGAAATTTTGATTTTATCCATACTGGATGAGAGGTCGTGGTTGTGAATGTCAGTGTTAAAAAATATATCGGCTCAACCACTTGTTTACAGTGTAAAACACTAAGATTGACGCGTTTCGGAAGTCAAGCTTCCATCATCAGAATAATAAAAAGTAAAAGAACCTGTTAAAACTCGCTAAAATGGGACATGCACCAGGCATAATAAAATTGATAATAAAATTAAAACATCGTGGCTACTTCCCTTGTTGCAGCCGTGTCTTCAAGGTGCATCTCCACATAGTTGTCAAAATATAAAAAACTCTAACATGGTGTCGCCTATAGTGTTCAACATCTAACCACATGGCTCTCTCCTGTATCGCTATAAACCGCCCGTGCGTCTTCGTTGATACCACACACCACGTAGCCAAACACGACACTGAAACGTGAGTGAGCTCACGCGCAAGTAAAGAAGGAAGTCACAGAGATGTCTATACAAACAGATAACGTATACATGTTCCAAGGACCTCATGAAATGATGGTATCCTGCCAATTGCTAAAAATGTAGTTACTAAAAGAAACCAGTGGAATGATTGAAAAAGTTATTTGTATCACCAGTTAGCTGTTCATTCAGTGTGTTTTGATTATACTCGCTATGTATCGCAATTTCCAGCTGTTCTAGTAGATCCAGCTTTTTGCCTTTGTCCTGTCTATGAGCCTGGTGCATGTTCCATTTTAGCGAGGTTTAACAGTTTCTTTTACTTTTTATTATTCTGATGATCGAAACTTGACTTCCGAAACGCGTCAATCTTAGTGTTTTACACTATAAACAAGTGGTTGAGCCGATATATTTTTTAACATTGACGCCCATGAAACTTTATGCCTCCACAAACCATAACACCAGTATCACCAAAACGATCATGTTCGACAATGTTCCTGGGTGAATTACCCACCCTCATATGAGCCAGAGATGGGAACATGTAATGCACCCAGGAATATTATCGGTCACGATCGTTTTCGTGGTCCAGATACTATGGTGTGGGAAGGCAGCTTGTTGCGTGGGCGTACTGACTTCCAGATCTTTGAACACGGTACATTCACTGGTCAATGCTACTGTGACACTGTACTCCTTTCCAATGTGCGTCTTTTCAAGGGTGCGTTCGGGCTTAACTTCATTTTTGTGGATGACAACGAGCAACCGAACAGCGCAACGGAAGAGCTCTTGCAATGAGAGGATTTTCAGTGAATGGGCTGGCCTGCTCATTCCCCGAGTTGAATCCCATCGAGCACGTGTGGGATGCGTAATGCATCCAGTCCACAAGGACCAACGACCATCCCCCAGCTTTCAACCGTGCTAGAAGAGGAATGGAACGACCTAACACAAGAACTCTTTACCAACCTTGTGACCAGCATGAGAGCACGTTGCCTTCCGTGGTGATCACACTCCCTATTAAAACCTGTGTCCCGCCTTTAGTGCCGGCCGGTGCGACCGAGCGGTTCTAGGCGCTATAGTCTGAAACCGCGCGACCGCTACGGTCGCAGGTTCGAATCCTGCCTCGGGCACGGGTGTGTGTTATGTACTTAGGTTAGTTAGGTTTAATTAGTTCTTCTTCTAGGCGACTGATGACCTGAGCAGTTAAGTCCCATAGTGTTCAGAGCCATTTGAACCGCCTTTTGTGATGTCCAGGGGATCATCGTGAATCGCGGTAACTTCAGCGTAATTAGTGTCTTTGAACAGAAGTGTCATCTCTGTTCGTCTCAACGCGTTTTTCGTTCAGTTACGTCCTTCAAATACTGTAGCAGTTCTTTTTATGTGTTGTTGTTGTGGTCTTCAGTCCTAAGACAGGTTTGATGCAGCTCTCCATGCTACTCTATCCTGTGCAAGCTTCTTCATCTCCCAGTACTTACTGCAGCCTACATCCTTCTGAATCTGCTTAGTGTATTCATCTCTTGGTCTCCCTCTACGATTTTTACCTTCCACGCTGCCCTCCAATTCTAAATTGGTGATGCGGTGATGCCTCAGAACATGTCCTACCAACCGATCCCTTCTTCTAGTCAAGTTGTGCCACAAACTCCTCTTCTCCCCAATCCTATTCAGTACCTCCTCATTAGTTATGTGATCTACCCATCGAATCTTCAGCATTCTTCTGTAGCACCACATTTCGAACGCTTCTATTCTCTTCTTGTCCAAACTATTTATCGTCCATGTTTCACTTCCATACATGGCTACACTCCATACAAATACTTTCAGAAACGACTTTCTCACACTTAAATCTACACTCGATGTTAACAAATTTCTCTTCTTCAGAAACGCTTTCCTTGCCATTGCCAGTCTACGTTTTATATCCTCTCTACTTCGACCATCATCAGTTATTTTGCTCCCCAAATAGCAAAACTCCTTTACTACTTTAAGTGTCTCATTTCCTAATCTAATTCCCTCAGCATCACCCAACTTAATTCGACTACATTCCATTATCCTTGTTTTGCTTTTGTTGATGTTCATCTTATATCCTCCTTTCAAGACACTGTCCATTCCGTTCAACTGCTCTTCCAAGTCCTTTGCTGTCTCTGACAGAATTACAATGTCATCGGCGAACCTCAAAGTTTTTATTTCTTCTCCATGGATTTTAATACCGACTCCGAATTTTTCTTTTGATTCCTTTACTGCTTGCTCAATATACAGATTGAATAACATCGGGGAGTGACTGCAACCCTGTCTCACTCCCTTCCCAATCTCTGCTTCCCTTTCGTTCCCCTCGACTCTTATAATTGCCATTTGGTTTCTGTACAAATTGTAAACAGCCTTTCGCTCCCTGTATTTTACCCCTGCCACCTTCAGAATTTGAAAGAGAGTATTCCAGTCAACATTGTCAAAAGCTTTCTCTAAGCCTACAAATGCTAGAAACGTAGGTTTGCCTTTTCTTACTCTAGCTTCTAAGATAAGCCGTAGGGTCAGTATTGCCTCACGTGTTCCCATATTTCCACGGAATCCAAACTGATCTTCCCCGAAGTCGGCTTCTACCAGTTTTTCCATTCGTCTGTAAAGAATTCGCGTTAGTGTTTTGCAGCCTTTCGTCAATTAAATTCAATATTTCATCTGTCACCCAAGGATTTCCACTAGCCCTCGTCTTTTTACCTACTTGATCTTCTGCTGCCTTCACTATTTCATCCCTCAAAGCTACCCATTCTTCTTCTACTGTATTTCTTTCCCAATTCTTTTTATGTATGGTTTAATTTTCATCGGGCTGTGTTACGTGGCAGTAATACATCACGCGGAAGTTATTTTCATCCTAAGGTTTTACGCATCAATTTAATATCTCGTGAACCAAACTTCTAAATAGATAAACACTGTGACTGAAAATGAGCATCTGTTGACTAACTATTATTAACCGTTCGCGCACATGATGTGAACTTCACACAGCTAGTCCGTGAGCGCGATTATTGGAATCTGACGAGAGTCCCGAATATTCCAGTATTGGAGAAACTAGCTGACAAAAGGGCAGAATAAAGAGAACAATTCGATATCTACTACGGCACAACGATACTAATACTGTTACTGAAACAGAAGGATAAGATTATAAATTACGGAAAACCCTTTTACTTTTTCATGTGACCCCAGGGCGTCGTGCCTGTCGCCCCCCCCCCCCCCCCTCCCCCGCCTCCCCACCATTTTTGAGAAGCCCTGGCGTACGCGTCTCTCATATTACGTATGGGCTTACATGAAGTGCATCTAATATCACTGTTAAACCTTCGAACACACGTCTTTGCGTTGCTAGTGAGATTACACAATTAATGAATTTTGAAATATCACACCGTCCGTCAAGAACACTAAAGTGAAGAAAGTTTATTTTAGCTTTGGTGACATATTTCTTACTGGTAAACGAAATAATAAAAAGGCATCTCACTGAAAATAGCCTGGATTTATTCAAAATATTCTAAGAGCACTTATCTTTATAGCACTCTTTATATCACCTAGTCTCCCAGCACTGAGACTTCTTTTTTCTCCGGCTCCTAATTAACTCTTTATTCACTTGTATACCTGACTAAAGGGATCTCTCATTGAACCACATATTAAAGACCCTTCTCGTTCTTTTCATGGATCCGATAGAGAGAGGGGAAATGCGAGGTGTCATTAGTCTAATTTTTCCTTAATAGTCCTTATAAGAACGATACGTAATATTATCAAAAACATTCGACGATTCCTTCTGGAAATCCGGCTCTTTGAATTTTCTAAGTAGGTTTTCGTGAAATATTAGACGTGTTTCTTCGGGTGTCGGTTAGTTCAAGTTTCTCAGTGCACCGCACTCTCTCCCCTTTCAAACTAGCCTGTGACCGTTCATGTCTCTCTTCCCTGTATAAATTCTGTGTCTGTAGTTAGTCTGATGTGGTTCGCACCTGCTAAGTGATATTTCACTACGTACCATGTAAGTATTATTAAACAGTTTTGCGCTAACAATATATAGCGGTTTTTTTCCCTACAACCGTTGACTGAACATTCAAATACTATAGAAAAACGTATGAATAACAAAGAATGACTCCAGCTGTGGCAGCTGTGTTGGCATATTGAAGTTCCGTGAAACTCTCGACGTAAAATTTTTCTGCAATAAAGGCCTGTTGCCACTTTTTCCTTCATGCCACAATTTTGTCTAGACCTGATCCGATGTATTCGCAACTTCACTCGTACTACTCGAGCAGTACAAGCTGACATTCTACGTTTGCAATTTACGGTCGCTCCCACCGCACCGAGTGTCAGCTTGAACTGTGCAAATGTATACTTTGTTCATCAATAGAATAGGCCTGATGTAAACACATACGCAATGATAGGTCAGCAGTCGTAGCACACGTACACTGGTGTTGTTAGGCTCTTGGAAGTAGGTCCTGCTTATGTATTTCGTACCATATTACTATGTTGCAGTAAATAAAACTTTAACATTTCTAATGTATTAACATCCAACAATGTTTTTCTTGATCATACTTTGGTATATAGCTTTTATTTCAAAAATCGTGTACAGTCTCAGTCTCTCTACTGCAGTGATTCCCAACCTTTCTGAGACCGTAGCCCTCAGTGCAATCAGATCTTAACACCTCCCGCTCCCCTCCCCTCCCAAATCATCAACATTAGCGATTAATTGAACTGTGAACTGTACACAGAAAAATAATTCCCTTTGAACGCTTTTATTTTCAAAATGATGAAATATCTACATATTTTTTATTTTTTTTATTTTTATTTATTTTTTTATTTTTTTTTTTTTTTTTGGAATCATGAAGAAATTCTCAGTGCATCGCAAGTGATAACTACAATTCCACATCAGAGAAAAAGACTCAATTTTCCATATTGAGGGTGGATACTTTTTACGAAGCATGCTTTCTGTAACCACTCCTTCCTCTAGCGACACTTACTTCACCCACAGTCTGCACCCCAATTTAAACTCAACCAAGTTAAAATGCGTATACTGTGCCTGCTGTTTGTAAAATAACTGGTTACTGGGCTCCTTACGTCTGAAGTGGTAGAAATTGGAAGACTTCACGTTGCCACTGCTTCGTGTCTGACCACTCTCATTTATAATAATAATATGACCACTCTCATTAATAATAATAATAATAATAATGTGTGGTCGCCACAGCAGTGTAGTATCCAATACATAGTTACCGTCGAGTTGATTCGGGAGGACGACGGTTCAATCCCGTCTCCAGCCATCCTGATTTAGGTTTTCCGTGATTTCCCTAAATCGTTTCAGGCAAATGCCGGGATGGTTCCTTTAAAAAGGGCACGGCCGATTTCCTTCCCAATCCTTCCCTAACCCGAGCTTGCGCTCCGTCTCTAATGACCTCGTTGTCGACGGGACGTTAAACACTAACCTAACCTAACCGTCAAGTTGAGCAGTAAACATTCTCATTTATTGTTCTAAAGTGAATAATGAAGCAATTTCTGGTTTATTGCGAAAATTTTCAAGAGGTATTGAAGCATACATGATGTTACAAATTTAAACATGGCTGTGAAACGGCGACCGTGTAAGAATATGAGTTGTATAATAAAGCCAACTGGTTGAAACAAGATTTTACATCAACCTGGTTTCGACATCGACTATGAGAGTCTTCAGCAGAAAATCCAAAAAAATTTATGTATTAACAGATAAAAAGGTTTAAGAGCAAAGTGATCTCATCATATAAAATGCTTCATAATATTTAAACCATATAAAATTACAGAAATTAGAACTGACAAAGTCGGTAATTGTCAGTCGAATTACAGCTACGTGGCGCAGAACGCTATAACAGTATGTATAGCCTCGGAGAACTTCAAGCATATCAAAAATGGGTCAAATGGCTCGAAGCGCTATGAGACGTAACATCTGAGGTCATCAGTCCCCTTAGGTTAGCTAGGTTTAAGTAGTTCTAAGTCTAGGGGACTAATGACCTCAGATGTTAAGTCCCATGGTGCTTAGAGCCATTTGAACCATTTTTGATATGCTTCAAGTTCTCCGAGGCTATACATACTGTTATAATGAATAGCTCAGAAGAAGGAAATATAAAATGTTGAGGATAAATTCAGGAATAGAGGAATACAAGTCACTTAGGAACGAAATAAAAAGGAAGTGCAGGGAAGCTATGGCGAAATGGTTGCATGAAAAATGTGAAGAACTCGAAAAAGAAATGATTGTCAAAACAACCTCCGCTGAAATTAAAGGCATGGGCGGTAACATTAAGAGTGCAATGGGAATTCCATTGTAAAATACAGTGGACAGAGGGGATAGGGAGAAAAAGTACCCTGAAAGCTCTACGGGGGGGGGGGGGGGGGGGGGGGGGGGAAATTTGTTTGATGACGTGATAGAAGAAGAAACAGAAGAGGTAGATGATTGAGTATTACATTGAGAATTTAAAAGAGCTTCGAAAGACTTAAGATCAAATAAGGCAGAAGGGATAGATAACTTTCCATCGGAATTTCCAAAATCATTGGGGGAAGTTAAAACAAAACGGCTATTCACGTTGCTGTGCAGAATGGATGAGACTGGAGATATACCATCAGACCTACGGAAAAACATCATCCACAAAATTGAAGACTGTAAGAAACAACAAGTGCGAAAATTATCGCACAATGAGCGTAACAGCTCATGCATCCACGTTGCTGACAAAGGTAATATACACAAGAATGGAAAAGAGGGCGATCAGTTTGGCTTTAAGAAACGTAAGGGCACTACAGAGGCAGTCCTAACGCTGCAGTTGATAATGGAAGAAAGACTGAAGAAAAATCAAGAGATGTTAATAGTATTAGTCAACATGGAAAAAGTTTTCGGAAGTGTAAAATGGTGCAATATGTTCGAAATTCCGAGAAAACAGGAGTGAGATATAAGGAAAGACGGGTAATATACAATTTACACAAGAACCAAGTGGGAACGGTAAGAGTGGAAGACCACGAACAAAGTGATCGGACCCATCGAAGAAGCAATGACGGAAAGAAAAAAAAAACATTCAAGAGAAGAATTAAAATTCAAGATGAAAGCATATCAGTGATAAGATTTGCTGACCATGTTGCTATCCTGGGTGAAAATGAAGAATTACTGGATCTGTTGAGTGGGGTGAACAGTTTAATGAAAACAGAACATGGACTGAAAGTAAATCGAACAAAAATTAAAGTAATGAGAAGTAGGAGACGTGAGAACAGCGACGAACGTAACATCAGAATTGAGGATCACGAAGTAGACGAAGTTACGAAGTTCTGCTACAAAGGTAGCAAAATAAGCCATGACGAAACGGAGCAAGAACGACATAAAAACAGTAGCGCTGGCAGAAAGGGCATACCTGTCGAAGATAAGTCTGCTAATATCAAACAAAGGCCTTAATCATTGCAGAACTGAAAGTTGCTCGCTTCACCAAGGAACGACATTCTGAGCACGAGGATGATTCTCGGATACCCACTGGCCACCACAGTCAGTAGATCTCAATATTATTGAGGCTTTGTGATCAACTTTCGAGAGAAGGGTTCGTGATCGCTATCCAGCTCCGTCATCGATACCTGAAGTTGCCACTATTTTGCAGGAAAATGGTAAAAGATTCCCTTGAAAACCGTTTAAGATCTGTATTTACCCATTCCGAAACGAATCGAAGTTCCTTCGAACGCCAGAGGTTTTCCTACACTGCATTGGGTATGGTAACGTGTAGTGTTTCTGCTGTTTTCATATTTTTCCCCCACACACTGTATATGTCCCCATTATACTCTCACAGACGAAAAGCACGAAGTGCATGAGTAGCAGGTGGAGTATGTGAGACGAATGATTTTCATACTTTCATTTCGCAAGCTGTAATCTCTACCACATTGTGTCACGCATTAATGACTGTATTTTTTTAAAAAAGTTCATTATTAGTAAGTTATGTAGTAAGTATTACAGCCTTACACGGTAGTGACAATATCAGTGATGTTTTGAAAATAATTTAGTTTTGCGACCTGAACACAACTGAACACTTCGGTTTTTGCCTCTCAGAAAATTTAATTTTACCCGTCATTGGATAATGACCTCCAGTTTGGGATGCATTGCTCTAATGTTTTGCTCTGATTGTCGCACTGTTGGTATGTACTGTGAAAATGGCTGATACTGCTTGCTGCTCCGTAGTGAAACAGGCTCGTCGAACACCGTTAAAAAGTGGCGACAAACAGATCGTTCTTAATGTTTTTCACAGATTTACAGAAAGAATCGGCTTTGAAGTTTTCTGAGTAAGTATATTTAGTGAAGGTCCATGGACCATGGACCTTGCCGTTGGTGGGGAGGCTTGCGTGCCTCAGCGATACAGATAGCCGTACCCTAGGTACAACCACTACGGAGGGGTGTCTGCTGAGAGGCCAGACAAACGTGTGGTTCCTGAAGAGGGGCAGCAGCCTTTTCAGTAGGTGCAGGGGCAACAGTCTGGTTGATTGACTGATCTGGCCTCGTAACAATAACCAAAACGGCCTTGCTGTGCTGGTACTGCGAACGGCTGAAAGCAAGAGGAAACTACGGCCGTAATTTTTCCCGAGGGCATGCAGCTTTACTGTATGATTAAATGATGATGGCGTCCTCTTGGGTAAAATATTCCGGAGGTAAAATAGTCCCCCATTCGGATCTCCGGGCGGGGACTACTCAAGAGGACGTCGTTATCAGGAGAAAGAAAACTGGCATTCTACGGATCGGAGCGTGGAATGTCAGATCCCTTAATCGGGGAGGTAGGTTAGAAAATTTAAAAAGGGAAATGGATGGGTTAAAGTTAGATATAGTGGAAATTAGTGAAGTTCGGTGGCAGGAGGAACAAGACTTCTGGTCAGGTGACTACAGGGTTATAAATACAAAATCAAATAAGGGTAATGCAGGAGTAGGTTTAATAATGAATAGGAAAATAGGAATGCGGGTAAGCTACTACAAACAGCATAGTGAACGCATTATTGTGGCCAAGATAGATACGAAGCCCACACCTACTACAGTAGTACAAGTTTATATGCCAACTAGCTCTGCAGATGACGAAGAAATTGAAGAAATGTATGATGAAATAAAAGAAATTATTCAGTAGTGAAGGGAGACGAAAATTTAATAGTCATGGGTGACTGGAATTCGAGTGTAGGAAAAGGGAGAGAAGGAAACATAGTAGATGAATATGGATTGGGGCTAAGAAATGAAAGAGGAAGCCGCCCGGTAGAATTTTGCACAGAGCACAACTTAATCATAGCTAACACTTGGTTTAAGAATCATGATAGAAGGTTGTATACATGGAAGAACCCTGGAGATACTAAAAGGTATCAGATAGATTATATAATGGTAAGAGAGAGATTTAGGAACCAGGTTCTAAATTGTAAGACATTTCCAGGGGCAGATGTGGACTCTGACCCCAATCTGTTGGTTATGACCTGTAGATTAAAACTGAAGAAACTGCAAAAAGGTGGGAATTTAAGGAGATGGGACCTGGATAAACTGAAAGAACCAGAGGTTGTACAGAGTTTCAGGGAGACCATAAGGGAACAATTGACAGGAATGGGGGAAAGAAATACAGTAGAAGAAGAATGGGTAGCTCAGAGGGATGAAGTAGTGAAGGCAGCAGAGGACCAAGTAGGTAAAAAGACGAGGGCTAGTAGAAATTCTTGGGTAACAGAAGAAATATTGAATTTAATTGATGAAAGGAAAAAATATAAAAATGCAGTAAATGAAGCAGGCAAAAAGGAATACAAACTTCTCAAAAATGAGATCGACAGGAAGTGCAAAATGGCTAAGCCGGGATGGCTAGAGGACAAATGTAAGGATGTAGAGGCTTATCTCACTAGGGGTAAGATAGATACTGCCTACAGGAAAATTAAAGAGACCTTTGGAGCTAAGAGAACCACTTGTATGAACATCAACAGCTCAGATGGAAACCCAGTTCTAAGCAAAGAAGGGAAAGCAGAAAGGTGGAAGAAGTATATAGAGGGTCTATACAAGGGCGATGTACTTGAGGACAATATTATGGAAATGGAAGAGGATGTAGATGAAGATGAAATGGGAGATACAATACTGCGTGAAGAGTTTGACAGAGCACTGAAAGACCTAAGTCGAAACAAGGCCCCCGGAGTAGACAACATTCCATTGGAACTACTGACAGCCTTGGGAGAGCCAGTCCTGACAAAACTCTACAATCTGGTGAGCAAGATGTATGAAACAGGCGAAATACCGTCAGACTTCAAGAAGAATATGATAATTCCAATCCCAAAGAAAGCAGGTGTTGACAGATGTGAAAATTACCGAACAATCAGTTTAATAAGCCACAGTTGCAAAATACTAACACGAATTCTTTACAGACGAATGGAAAAACTAGTAGAAGCCGACCTCGGGGAAGATCAGTTTGGATTCCGTAGAAATACTGGAACACGTGAGGCAATACTGACCTTAAGACTTATCTTAGAAGAAAGATTAAGGAAAGACAAACCTACGTTTCTAGCATTTGTAGACTTAGAGAAAGCTTTTGACAATGTTGACTGGAATACTCTCTTTCAAATTCTGAAGGTGGCAGGGGTAAAATACAGGGAGCGAAAGGCTATTTACAATTTGTACAGAAACCAGATGGCAGTTATAAGAGTCGCGGGACATGAAAGGGAAGCAGTGGTTGGGAAGGGAGTAAGACAGGGTTGTAGCCTCTCCCTGATGTTATTCAATCTGTATATTGAGCAAGCAGTAAAGGAAACAAAAGAAAAATTCGGAGTAGGTATTAAAATCCATGGAGAAGAAATGAAAACTTTGAGGTTCGCCGATGACATTGTAATTCTGTCAGAGACAGCAAAGGACTTGGAAGAGCAGTTAGTTGAATGGAATGGATGGTGTCTTGAAGGGAGGATATAAGATGAATATCAACAAAAGCAAAATGAGGATAATGGAATGTAGTCGAATTAAGTTGGGTGATGCTGAGGGAATTAGATTAGGAAATGAGACACTTAAAGTAGTAAAGGAGTTTTGCTATTTGGGGAGCAAAATAACTGATGATGGTCGAAGTAGAGAGGATATAAAATGTAGACTGGCAATGGCAAGGAAAGCGTTTCTGAAGAAGAGAAATTTGTTAACATCGAGTATAGATTTAAGTGTCAGGAAGTCATTTCTGAAAGTATTTGTATGGAGTGTAGCCATGTATGGAAGTGAAACATGGACGGTAAATAGTTTGTACAAGAAGAGGATAGAAGCTTTCGAAATGTGGTGCTACAGAAGAATGCTGAAGATTAGATGGGTAGATCACATAACTAATGAGGACGTATTGAATAGGATTGGGGAGAAGAGAAGTTTGTGGCACAACTTGACCAGAAGAAGGGATCGGTTGGTGGGAGATGTTCTGAGGCATCAAGGGATCACCAATTTAGTATTGGAGGGCAGCGTGGAGGGTAAAAATCGTAGGGGGAGACCAAGAGATGAATACACTAAGCAGATTCAGAAGGATGTAGGTTGCAGTAGGTACTGGGAGATGAAGAAGCTTGCACAGGATAGAGTAGCATGGAGAGCTGCATCAAACCAGTCTCAGGACTGAAGACCACAACAACAAGGGAGCTTTAAAAACTGGATGTATAGCTGAAGTGTTTGGGTAGCTCAGTTGGTAGAGCAGTTGCCCGCGAAAGGCAAAGGTCCCGCGTTCGAGTCTCGGCCCGGCACACAGTCTTAATCTGCCAGGAAGTTTCATCTTATTCGGTCAGATGGTTAGCCGCCCTCTGTAATAAAAAAACTGAGTTAATAGATCTACAACGAACTTAAAAGGGTGTCTTACGACGTCCGCCCCGATCAGATACAACGAACAAAATGAAATTAAAAAAAAAAATCGGTAGCGTTGTAGAATGATAATTCGGTACAATTCATGGATCGATGGTTCAAATCTCGTATTTGTCTTAATTTTTTTCGTTCAGTTTAGAATACCTAAATCTTTTAAATGTAAAATTCATTAAATATATGCTAATTAACACATATCATCATTGTAATGAAAAATGCACGTCTTCTTGTTTCTAATAACATACTGTACCCACAATTACCGTATTACTCCCACATGAACCAAATAGAAAATAGCCTCGCGGGATTAGACGAGCGGGCTAAGGCGCTGCAGTCATGGACTGTGCGGCTGGTCCCGGCGGAGGTTCGAGTCCTCCCTCGGGCATGGCTGTGTGTGTTTGTCCTTAGGATAATTTAGGTTAAGTAGTGTGTAAGCTTAGGGACTGATGACCTTACAGTTAAGTCCCATAAGATTTCACACACATTTGAACATTTTAATTTTGAAATAGAACATAACTGATCTGGAGCCAAGTTAAGGAATCTGTAGCGAAAAATAAGATATTTAAGCTGCCAGACGTACTGGAACTAATGCCCGAAGTTTTTGTCGCACGTTACTACCAATCGTTGGCGGGATGTAGAATGGCACGTCATAAAAGAACAGGAGAAAATGTGTGCTTGAATGGCTTCGTGGATTCTGTTACAGATCTACTCGTCGTGAATGTAGCAGATTACTGTTCCAATACTGAAATCTATTTCTCGAATTTGAATATGGAAGGAGTTCAGAGATTACCACGCGACTGGCTATAAATAATATGTTTAATCGCTTCAATATATAACAACACGGTGAAATTCTGCAATACGCTTTTGCGACACAAATATCGCGCGCAGGGAAATTAGCCGTGTTTAACTTACGAATTTTCATCACTGTTGCTTTTAATTACAATACTATATTAGCTGAGAACGAGAGCATTTATGCTTTCCGTCTGGTCCCCTAAGCAGCGTGCAGTATTGGAGTTTGCCGAGTATTATTTTATTCTCTTTAAAAATTAAATACCATTCTAAGCTATATTGTTCCTCTGCTCGTCTCTTTTTACGTCGTAACTGCAACTACTCACATCACTGCAGGTTAGTTGGACTGGCTGGCTGACCAGTGCTGTCCAAGTTAAATGCGCCGGTAAAGCTGTTGTTCTGTATTATCGCTCAGTCATGCGCACCTAACACACAGCATGAAACGTATACCCATTGACGTACTTGATTGTACTCGAGGCGGCTTTGCTTACGTTCCAAGCGAAACGAAATCCAATGAGAGTCCAGCAAACGCGGAAGAATACATGGTGTAATGTTTACATAAGATTTGTTCTTATAATGAACACAGAATAGATATTAAAGTCATCTGAGAAACATATGATGTGGCAACCAATACAAATCTCTGAGTTGTTAACATACAACATAAACCATAAAAGGCCCAATTACACTTCCATTAGACGCTCCTGCGATTACCTCCTCATCTATGTCAATCGCTAAAGGCAAATTCACGTAGTCTAACAGCAGTGATAACAGAAATACCTGAAAGATTTTTTTCGTTCTGTAATTCAATAAATGCATTTCGACCACGTTCCTTATACTTTGCTCTACATCGTACACCAGACATGTGTAGTGATTCGTGCCATTCGTAGACGGGCATGTATCACTTACGTCAAATATAGAGGTTACAGTAAAGATGTGTGTGATCGCAGTTAGTTTGTGCACATTGGGCCACGTACTGTGGGAAAGTATTACTCGACAGGTGCGGTGCCTACCTGCTGGAGATCATTTGTAATCTGTGTGGGGCAAGGAGGAACGAAGCAGCTCTGGTACCATAGAACATCTCCAGCACCAAAGAAGACGAATATGATGTTTATCAGCGATTGTTGTTATATACTATTCAGAGGCAGACAGAATGTTAACGAGAAGTCTTTGAGACGGTAATATTAATTGGTTGCCATGCAACTTTTTGTGAACGTTTGTGATAATATATAGAGTTAACTGGAATGAATGTACTCGTTGTTTAAGTAGAGAAGCAGCGCTTTGTTTTATAGCCACTGTACTTACAGAAATCAGCAGGGGAGAAAGAAGTTCGATGCCGAGGAGGAACAGGACACAGCCTAGCTGGACCCTGAGGTAAATCACTAGAGTTTCAAGGTTGAATATCTACACCTATCTAATGAAGGAGTGATGAGGCGGTGGTGTTAGGTGTAGCTGCACGGAGTAATCGGTCTAGGAATGACGTAGCTCAAGCAGTCAAAACATCGACACTCTAGCTAAATACAGCAGTCATCAGACACTAACACCACCCCACGTGGCGACCGTATGGTTATAAGTGAAAAGTGGCAGATAAAATACAGATGGAAAGGAAGAAATTCTGTAATAAATCAGCATAGTGA
The DNA here is from genome assembly GCF_023864275.1 of Schistocerca cancellata. Lineage (NCBI taxonomy): Eukaryota > Metazoa > Arthropoda > Insecta > Orthoptera > Acrididae > Schistocerca > Schistocerca cancellata. Next base: position 584,185,190 of record NC_064628.1, on the reverse strand, counting down.
AGACATGCTACCAAGGGCCACACACCGTCAGGTGGCTTGCGGAGTATGGATGTAGATGCAGAACAAACAACAACGTCGATGCACCTTGGCATACAGCATCTTCTAAAACGACGAAACACGCAGCCGTAGACGGCCCATCCAACGCCAGAGCACGGTCTACACCATCGCGACGCCAGCATGCAGTCTGAACCACTGCGTAGTCATCACACATTCATCGGCGGCCAGACCATCACCAGCACGCAATACCACTACGGGGGAGGTAGAACAGTGTTTCATTTCAAAATTGTTTTTGTGGGTGTAGTGCGGTGATTCGGCAATATTTGTGTTTTTGTTTATGCCGGCGATAGAAAGGAAAGTGTCGACAGATGTTAATATGGAAATGTTATTACAAAGACTGGAAGAAATACAGAGACAGTCAAATGAAAATTTTCACACTTAGAAAATCAGATTAAAAACACTCGTGAGCAAGTAATGGAAAACCAAAACAGACTGCGACAAGAATTAGAAACTCAGATTACAGACACTCATGAAGCGTTAGGGGCGCATTTAGGAATTAAGCTACATGAAAGTTTCAACTTGTTAAGAGAAGAAATACACACCGAAGTCTTGAAACAATGTGACTTAGTTCGCGAAGAGATACATGAACATATTAAAGTTTTGCATACATACGTAAATAGCTTACGCAACTTTTCAGAAACAGAAAAGTATTAGATATCAGATGCGCAAACGTGCAGAGCAATTTTAGAATAGAGAAGCGACTGCACAGATTCCTTTTATTCATACGATATACATTCAGGTTTGGAAGAAAAATGCAAGCACTGTTAGATCAAGAATTTCAGGAAACTTCACTCACTTTAGGAAATGGGCAGCTTTCAGGGCAGGAAGTCACTAACACCACCAATGAGTTTAAAAAACTATGGGACGAACTGGCAAAAACTAGAAGAGAATTAACAAAAAGTCAACTTAGAGGCAAATCTTTCCATGCAACAGAACTATTAGAGAAATTAAAGTTGGGAAGCGGAATGAACATTTATAAGCATTTTCCAAAGTTTAAACCAGATGGGGAAGCGCATCCAACATACTTACGGCGAGTGTTCTCAGGCATTACTACAAAAGTGGAAAAACTCTAGAAAGATAGATTTGTTTTGGAGAGTAAAGCAAATTAAAACCAAATGGAGACTGTGGATACTGAAATCTGTAGAAGCTGATTTAATTACGTTTATTCATCAAGGGGATGGACACTTCAGGGTACGAAAATGAGTTCAATATACGATAAATTTTACTACTTTAAGAAATTTAGTAAAAAAGTACTGTCTGTACTGCGTACATGTTTAACTTGCCAAAAAATGAAAAATAACAATCAAGCGATAACGCAGAAGTTATATCCGATAATACCTAAAGGTTTACATGAGCTCACGGCTGCTGATTTCTTCGGGCAATTACCAACGAGTAGAGGGGGCGAGCGAGGTAACATATTTGTACTAGCTGAGTATATCAAACTCTATCCTATTATACATGCCAACACAGAGAAGGTTTTTAGATGTCTAAATTAATATTTCTCGGAGATAGGAAAGCCACGTAGCTTGTTGACAGACACAGTTTGAGACAGACCCACAGTTTGAGAGTAAGGCCTTTAAAGATTTTTAGTATGGGAAAATGTTAGGCACATTCCTATCTCGAAATACCACGCGCGAAGTAACTCTTCCACGAAATAAGTTCATAGGTTATGTAGTAGTACCGTTCAGACATATTACTTAGGCAGAGAAAATACCAGATTCCGAGTAATACGTAATGAACTTCCACACTTATCTACTGGTTTACCTCCCATCGAATGATGCAAGGTAAATTCCTACGCGAGCCAATGTGGAAATTATTTAAATGACCGGACGATGATAATAACGTACATGGAGCCAACTTGGACGATGTTGTGAAAGAAAATTTACAACGAGCAGCAGGTAAACGGCTGCGTAAACAAGAAAAAGCTACGACACCTACCTTTGATGTGGACGAATTTCTACTATAGCTCACTTTTGAAGAACGAAACACACAAGTTTTCAATCGATGTAGCGGTCCTTTCAAAGTTTTAAATGTACCACACCCCAAAGCAATTTTTTTGGTCGATCCAGAAACAGGTCAAAGAAAAGTGATTATATAACACTGGTATGTTTAAGCAGTAAAAAACACCATTAAAATGAACTTTAGAAAGAAACACAGCAACAAAAAATATGTTCAAATGTGTGTGAAATCTTATGGGGCTTAACTGCTAAGGTCATCAGTCCCCAAGCTTACACACTACTTAACCTAAATTATCATAAGGACAAACACACACACCCATGCCCGAGGGAGGATTCGAACCTCCGCCGGGACTAGCCGCACAGTCCATGACTACAGCGCCTGAGACCGCTCGGCTAATCCCGCACGGCACAGCAACAACAAAGGTAGTTGTTAACGGTCAAAGTGTCTAAACAGGTACTGTCAACTGTTATTTAATCAACTGTTAAATAATCCTTTACTGTAAAATCGCTGACCAAACAGGTAGGTTACTTACCATCGTATGGCAAAAACATACGTTCCGTTTGTATGTGAATCATTTTTTTTTAAAGTGTCATTTATCATGGACAGCGATATCACCTCTATCACTATTGCCCGACTAATAGACTAAATATGATTCTTGTTAACTTTTGTAATAATTTGATGTGTTGTGTGTGGGTATGTGTTTAAATTTTATACGGGAGGTGTGGGATTTGTGCACACTACACGTCTCTCTCTTTCTCTCTCTCTCTCTCTCTCTCTCTCTCTCTCTTTCTTTCTCTCTCTCTTTCACTCACACACACACACACACACACACACACACATGCACACGCACACACATGCACAGGCACACACGCGCACACGCACACACACACGCGCACACGTGCACACGTGCACACACACACGCACACACACACACACATACATACACACACACGCGCGCGCGCGCGCGCGCGCGCGCACACACACACACACACACACACACATACGCGCGCACAAATCAAAAAAAGTTACGCATCACGGAACTTGTACAGAAAATTGGAATAGAGATCAACATATACATAATTTCCGTCCTTTTTATTGCTCATGAAAGCCGCACATTGCTTGTGGTATCACCAAACAGCGAGACCTTCGGAGGTGGTGATCCAGTACCTCTAATACCCAGTAGCACGTCCTCTTGCATTGATGCATGCCTGTATTCGTCGTGGCATATTACCCACAAGTTGATCAAGGCACTGTTGGTCCAGATTGTCCCACTCCTCAACGGCGATTCGGCGTAGATCCCTCAGAGTGGTTGGTGGGTCACGTCGTCCATAAATAGCCCTTTTCAATCTATCCCAGGCATGTTCGATAGGGTTCATGTCTGGAGAACATGCTGGCCACTCTAGTCGAGCGTTGTCGTTATCCTGAAGGAAGTCATTCATAAGATGTGCACGATGGTAGCGCGAACTGTCGTCCATGAAGACGAATGCCTGGCCAATATGATGCCGATATGGTTGCACTATCGATCGGAGGATGGCATTCACGTATCGTACAGCCGTTACGTCTGCCCCACATAATGCCACCCCAAAACATCAGGGAACCTCCACCTTGCTGCACTCGCTGGAGAGTGTCTAAGGCGTTCAGCTTGACCGGGTTGCCTCCAAACACGTCTCCGACGATTGTCTGGGTGAAGGCATATGTGACACTCATCGGTGAAGAGAACGTGGTGCCAGGCTTGAGCGGTCCATTCGGCATGTTGTTGGGCCCATCTGTACCATGCTGCATGGTGTCGTGAATGCAAAGATGGACCTCGCTGTGGACGTAGGGAGTGAAATTGCGCATCATGAAGCCTATTGCGCTCAGTTTGAGTCGTAACACGACGTCCTGTCGTTGCACGAAAGGCATTATTCAACAAGGTGGCGCTGCTGTTAGGGTTCCTCCGAGCCACCATCCACTGCAGTAGCAGCCCTTGGGTGGCCTGAGCGAGGCATGTCATCGATAGTTCCTCTCTCTCTGTATCTCCTCCATGTCCGAACAACATCGCTTTGGTTCACTCCTAGACGACTTGTTGAGAGACCTTCCTGGCACAAAGTAACAATCCGGAAGCGATCGAACCGCGGTATTGACCGTCTAGGCATGGTTGAACTACAGACAACACGAGCCGTGTACCTCCTTCCTGGTGGAATGACTGGAACTGATTGGCGGTCGTAACTCCACCGTCTAATATTCGCTGCCCATGCATTGTTGCTTACATCTTTGGGCGGGTTTAGTGACATCTCTGAACAGTCAAACGGACTGTGTCTTTGATACAATATTCACAGTAAACGTCCATCTTCAGGAGTTCTGGGAACTGGGAGGACGCAAAACTTTTTTTGTGTGTGTGTATATATACATCTACAGACTATGCACAGACTAAGATGATTTTGGGCTAGCTTGTAATTGTTTCAAGGGGAGAAAGGAATAGGGCAGGGTATCCTACTAATAAGCTTGATATAGAAACGATAAGCCAACGCTAAGTAGGAAAAGGAGTTCTGGAAGGAGGAAAATAGACAGGAGAACTCGTAGTAGAAAAGCTAGAGTTTCATGGAGGGGGGGGGGGGGGTTAAGCCTTAATATGAGGTGAAGTGAAAGTGAAAGGAGAGAAGTACTGAAGTACTCAATAAAGTAGTAGAAAAGGAGGGTGAGGTACTTCAAGTTGTGAGTTATGGGTAAGTAATCCCAAAAGAAGGGAGCTTATGCCAGGTTCGGGTGGGCACAAGGAAGGAAGGACCCCCAACCACTTCAGAAGAAAGAACAGGTACATCGCTCTGACGACGCCTATGAAATAAGAAAAAAGAGTATTGATCCCCAGAAAGATAGCCTTCAGTGATGGAGAAATGCTTAAGAGCAATATTCGCGAAGAGAAAACAGGCCGCTTATTTTTCAAAGTATCATCCTAGGGTCCTCCTTAAGGGGCTCCGGAAAGGCTCAAAATCATGAAAAGTTCAATTTTTACTTTTTTGCGTTTTCTGAATCTGCAGACTATTACCTTTTAATAGATATATAATTTATTCAATCCCGAAGACTACAACTATTTTTAAATTTTTTTTGAAATGTGTTCTACATGGGCGTGACCCACTGTGGCGCTGTTAAACTGCTGTCAAATGGTGTTATTATTAACGTCCGTGTTCATCAGGTACATTTTAGTGATGTGAGATAAAGTATGTGTTGTGGCTAACCTGTGATGGTTCAATATATATCGCTGGTGTGATTGTCGATTGTTTCATGTTTATTTACTCTGTCGTTATCTCGAAAATATTCGTAATTAATTCTGTTTCTTGAGTCTCTGTTTTGTTGAAGTATAATAATGAGTAAAAGTAAAGTTGCTGTTGCGACTTTCAATGATGGCAACATTGTAAGGTGCAAGGTATTTAGAAATATGGGAATGAAGATAGGTTCTAACATGGTACGAGCGATGCTTGCTTTAGACAAGGAACGCCTTCGGGCTGCAGACAGGGCTGTAAAGAGTCTAGAAATACAAGCAAGAGTAAACAGGAGGAGGAACAAGAGGAAGCTGGAGGAGGAGTTTGCAGAGGATGAAGATAATCCATCCTATGGACCTGGAATGCACTAAAAAGTTAATCCAATCTTTGTCGCTCGATTCCCAAAACTTTTATTTTCTCATACTAATTACATGTTTTCTAAGGATCTTCCAAACATATTTGTTTCAAACTTTCAGTAAATGTTACACAGTATCTTCTGCATAATTTAACACAGCCTTTTTCCAAAAAACTGTATATTTTTGAATATATAAATAAAAAATTGCAAAAAAATGTGAATTTTCATTACAATTGAAAAAAAAATCATCTTTAATAACTGAGCTAAAATTTTGTAAAATCCCTGTGTTAAGTTGTAGCCCATATTCCAATAAATAATCTGTAAAAAGTTCAACTTCCTACCTCAAATACTTTGTGAGGAAAGATGTAATTTATAAGCGTTATTTTAACATTGCAAGTATAGGGCGTTCCGGAGCCCCTTGAGCCATTTTGCACGATCACCGAAAGCTGAAATCTGGGTTGCAGTAGGCGGATTTCAGCCAGGAGCCTCTCCAATAAAGTTTTCATGTCTTAACCACTAAGCCACTTCATTAAGTACACACCAAAGTGTTACACGTTTTGTTTGCGTAATTCAAATTTTCTTACAAGAGTGTCTCTCAAGGAAGAAACCAAACACCGTTATTCGATTTAGGGTTGCGCAATACCAAGACGATAAACCACGTTCTCTATATTCGCTTCATTCTACACTGTCTTAGCCATTTGTCAGGTTACTTATTACCAGGTGTGTTCGGATCCTGCAATGTAATAAGAGACAGACGGGATGCGGCATCTCGGGATAGCCGGCACAGGAAGACAAAAGACTTGGCGTGGGAGTCTTTCGCCCAGGCCGCCAAGGCTGTACGCCTCGCCTACGGCTGAATATGACGTTGATAAAACAATGGGCGTCGCCTCACAGGGTAGCATACGAGAGTCACGTCGGTGCTAGCAGCAGTGCGGAGTACGGTTACAGGAAATTGGTTTCTTTCGTTGTCTCTAGACGCCGTCAGATCTGCATTGCTGGCATTTCAAACCATGAAGGCGGCATACAACAAATGTCAAACTGGCATGAGGTGTACTACATCATTGGATGTGCAAATGATTAGTATTCCAGCGTAACCGAACAAAGTACCGGGTGATGGTAATTAAGATGCAGCTACCCACAGAGGTCCAGTGTGGGCTGTGTTTACCGTATGCTAGCGAAACTTGGTATATGTTGTAATGCGTTAATGCGGAAGCTATTTATGCTGGAAAAAAATTGTTCTAATTTTGAGGACCAGATGCAAATCTGGCGCTGTGAATGTGAGAAAGCCGTATAGAAATGTTTTCATCTGTAATAGAATGGGTTGTGGGCATAACAAGTGAGAAAGGTATAATGTTGATTTTATCATTAACTGCCGCTTATACTGTTTGTTCAGTATAAGCACAGCAGACGTCGATGAGATGCTGCATCCGTAAAACGACGTGATCAATAGTTGCTCCCAGAAGTTCTGGTGGAATCTGAGCAATTTGTTCCTGTATACTGGCCTTCAGATCAGGTACAGACCGAACATGCCTCTGGCTGACGCGTTTTTTTAGATACCCCTGAGCCGAAAGTTAGAAAGATTCAGATCAGGTGATCTTACAGGTCATGCATCTGGAAAACCTCTGGAGATAACACATTCGTGGAAGATTGCATTGAGGAGATCTTTGACTGGGCGAGCGACGTGAGGTGTTGCCCCGTCTAGCATGAAAACTATGGTTTCCACACAGAGTTGCGCTCCTCCTAAGGAGGAATCACATACTGTACAAGTCTTTATAGTGTGCAGACGTCACAGTACACCTGATAGGCCCTCTGGGTGTATTCTCTTCGAAGAAGAACTGACCGAGACTAAATGTGGTTGTGAATCTACACCAAACAGTCGCATACGGCGAGTGCAATGGCTCTTCAAGCATAACACGCAGTTTAGCAACACCCCAAATTAAGCAGTTCACTGCACCCTGTAATGAAAAATGTGCCCCGCCACCGCACAGAATATTGCCCGGCCACATGCCATCAACTTCGGTCCATACCAGAAGACTGAAGAGCAAATACAGAACGTTGTTGCGGGCCACGAGTTTTCAGTTGCTGCACTGTCTGGCTCTTGAGCGGGCAGCAGTGTAAAATAACCGCAAAACTATCCATGCTGTCGACGATGGGATGGACAATTATCATGACACTGCACGAGCACCAGCACTGCCCGGAGCACGTGCTGCATGTTCAGTTACAGCAACAACAATCTTGTCAATAACCTCCAACAGGATGGGACGCCTGCCCCTTCCAGGTGCCACAGCAAGCTCAGCCGTATTCTCGAATTTAATTATCATCTTCTTTAAACCATATAATGACGTCGGGCCCTTCCCCGGACCTTTCAGTCGGCGAGATACTCTCTCAGTGCAGCACTGTAATTGCTGCCGTTCACATAAAACAGTTTCACTAATAGTGCACGGTCCCACTTCTCGAAAGCTATACTGTTCACTCACGTTATGGCTTCTCATATGATAGATATCTGTCCTACATACAGCGCCAGATTTGCACCTGGTGGCCAACATTTGAACAAATTCTTTTAGAGCGTAAATTTGTTTCGCATTAATTCATCAGCATATCTACCAAGTTTCGCAGCAAAATGATAATTACAGCCCACATTGGACCTCTACAAATACACTCCTGGAAATGGAAAAAAGAACACATTGACACCGGTGTGTCAGACCCACCATACTTGCTCCGGACACTGCGAGAGGGCTGTACAAGCAATGATCACACGCACGGCACAGCGGACACACCAGGAACCGCGGTGTTGGCCGTCGAATGGCGCTAGCTGCGCAGCATTTGTGCACCGCCGCCGTCAGTGTCAGCCAGTTTGCCGTGGCATACGGAGCTCCATCGCAGTCTTTAACACTGGTAGCATGCCGCGACAGCGTGGACGTGAACCGTATGTGCAGTTGACGGACTTTGAGCGAGGGCGTATAGTGGGCATGCGGGTGGCCGGGTGGACGTACCGCCGAATTGCTCAACACGTGGGGCGTGAGGTCTCCACAGTGCATCGATGTTGTCGCCAGTGGTCGGCGGAAGGTGCACGTGCCCGTCGACCTGGGACCGGACCGCAGCGACGCACGGATGCACGCCAAGACCGTAGGATCCTACGCAGTGCCGTAGGGGGCCGCACCGCCACTTCCCAGCAAATTAGGGACACTGTTGCTCCTGGGGTATCGGCGAGGACCATTCGCAACCGTCTCCATGAAGCTGGGCTACGGTCCCGCACACCGTTAGGCCGTCTTCCGCTCACGCCCCAACATCGTGCAGCCCGCCTCCAGTGGTGTCGCGACAGGCGTGAATGGAGGGACGAATGGAGACGTGTCGTCTTCAGCGATGAGAGTCGCTTCTGCCTTGGTGCCAATGATGGTCGTATGCGTGTTTGGCGCCGTGCAGGTGAGCGCCACAATCAGGACTGCATACGACCGAGGCACACAGGGCCAACACACGGCATCATGGTGTGGGGAGCGATCTCCTACACTGGCCGTACACCACTGGTGATCGTCGAGGGGACACTGAATAGTGCACGGTACATCCAAACCGTCATCGAACCCATCGTTCTACCATTCCTAGACCGGCAAGGGAACTTGCTGTTCCAACAGGACAATGCACGTCCGCATGTATCCCGTGCCACCCAACGTGCTCTAGAAGGTGTAAGTCAACTACCCTGGCCAGCAAGATCTCCGGATCTGTCCCCCATTGAGCATGTTTGGGACTGGATGAAGCGTCGTCTCACGCGGTCTGCACGTCCAGCACGAACGCTGGTCCAACTGAGGCGCCAGGTGGAAATGGCATGGCAAGCCGTTCCACAGGACTACATCCAGCATCTCTACGATCGTCTCCATGGGAGAATAGCAGCCTGCATTGCTGCGAAAGGTGGATATACACTGTACTAGTGCCGACATTGTGCATGCTCTGTTGCCTGTGTCTATGTGCCTGTGGTTCTGTCAGTGTGATCATGTGATGTATCTGACCCCAGGAATGTGTCAATAAAGTTTCCCCTTCCTGGGACAATGAATTCATGGTGTTCTTATTTCAATTTCCAGGAGTGTAGATGCACTTTAATTACAACCACTTGGTAGGCAGGAGTGACGTCATCTACATTTTGTATTTAAGGAAAGATTGTGCAGTGGTTTTCTCAGCCAGAAATCTCATTAAAATGTTGCCTTTTGGTAGAAGATCGTGTTATGTCTCTTGTAAGGAGGATAGTCGGAGTTCTAGAGCGGCAGGATCGTCAAATACCGTGACTGCAGTTTCTCGTTCCGCGATATCGGTCGGCATCCCTGGCCTGTCAAGGGAACACAGAATCGATGGATTCACGAACACAATACTCAACGCAGCGCACGATTTCAGTGGCCCCACCCGACTAGTGGCCGTGCACCACCACATAGCCACATGACGCACCTTGAGCCTGTGTATGGACTAATTTGCAGCAAAATATAAGACGTGCATTCAAGTTATAGCACCTCCGATTTTTTTCGCACAAACTAATCACACATAGCTGTAAACCTGTGTCATTCTGCAGCAACAAACACTTTTCACAACGTCGGCGCCATGGTTTCACGCCCGTTGCGAACGCTTCTCTAGGTGTCTGATCTGAGCACTGGAAAATCGCCGAAGCAATAGCGGCGCGGCTAGTGAATATGCGACCATAGAGGATTGTCTTTCATCGTTGTAAACAGCTAAAAATCGCCAGGAGCCAGGTCAAGCGAGTAGGGAGCATGAGAATTCACTTCAAAGTTGTTACCACGGAGAAACTGCAGCGTGGCGTGCGCCCGATGCGCTTTTGATTTGTCTTTGTGAAAGAGCACGCGTGCGGCCTTTCCTGGCTATTTTTCACGCAATGCTGGAAGGATCTTGTGCTTCAAATCTTCTTGGTAGGATGCACCTGTCACCGTAGCGCTCTTTGAAACACAATGAGCAAGCACTACGCCATCGCTGTCCCAGAACATGGCCACCGTCATTATTTCAGCATCGGCGCTTACTCTAATTGCTTTCTGTGGTTGTGAAATTGTGTGCTTCCATTGAGCTACCAGGCGCTTCGTTTCAGGACTGAAAAATGGCTACCGTGTCTCGTCCTTATCACAATCGCTCATGTTATCATCACGCGTCAACATTGTCTGGCAACAAGCCGCGCGCGTAGCTTTGTGGTCGTCCGTCAGCATTCGTGGCACCCGAACGAGGACACTTTTCGCATTTTCTGGTCTGCATGCAAGATTGTCTGCAGATTCCCCACGGAAATGCCAACTGTGGAGGCGATGTGTCCCACACTCATTCGGCGATCCTCCGAAACAACTTTCTCCACTTGCTCGATCAGGTCGTCAGACAGGCTGGTGTAAGGACGATATTGTCTTGTTTCTCCTCACACGGCGTACTGCCTCCTTTGAACTGCCGCACGTACGAACTCACATTAGACATATCCATGACACCATCACCGTATGACTTACTCAAATGGCGATGTCTATGTCACGCCACGCAAACGGAGAAAACAAATGTTTACACGCTGTTGTGGTAATGAAAACGTCTCCTTGTGAAGCATCAAATTCAGTCTCACTCTAGACACTGTCGCTGTAGTTCTGTCTGCCTTGCAGTTCTGTCATCTCTGTCTCGCATTCACAATGAATGTACACGTATTTTGAAACAAACCGAATGTTTCTATCCGTTCCCAGTGCTGAGGACAAAATCAGAGTTGTTTTAACTAGAATGCACTTCGTATATCCACACGGACAGTACGGCGACGTCTGGACCATCATGGACCATGAAGAAGGCAACCGCTGTCGTGGCTCCCCGTCGCCGCGCGGGATTAGCCGAGCGGTCTCAGGCGCTACAGTCATGGACTGTGCGGCTCATCCCGGCGGAGGTTCGAGTCCTCCCTCGGGCATGGGTGTGTGTGTTTGTCCTTAGGATAATTTAGGTTAAGTTCAAATGGCTCTGAGCACTATGGGACTTAACTGCTGAGGTCATGAGTCCCCTAGAACTTAGAATTACTTAAACCTAACTAACCTAAGGACATCACACACATCCATGCCCGAGGCAGGATTCGAACCTGCGACCGTTGCGGTCGCGCGGTTCCAGACTGTAGCGCCTAGGTTAAGTAGTGTGTAAGCTTAGGAACTGACGACCTTAGCAGTTAAGTCCCATAAGATTTCACACACACATTATTATGTGGCTTCCCTTCATATGGCAACAAAGAGAGGTGCCCAGAGACCGGAATAGGGACAGGAGTGGCAACACGTCACCTTTTCAGACGACTGCCAGTTCTGCCTACAGTATCACAATGGACGCATCCATATGTGGAAGCTCCGACGAGAACGAACATTGCCGGATTGCATTCTTGGTTATCATATGGAACCAGCACTTGGCGTGATGGTATGTGGCACCACTGCGTACACAACACGATCGTCTCTGGTTTGCATAGCCGGTGTATTTGACAGCAGCTGCTAAATGTATAAGGTGTTGCGGCTGATGACAGCACACTATCTCCGAGACGTTATCTTACAACAGTATAACGCAAAACCGTATCTGCACGTACTGTCCCGTCCTGCCTCGGTACACAGGGTGTTCGGCTGTTGACTTGATCACCACGTTCATCATATCTCACACCCACTGATAACATCTGGTAATGTAAATGATGACTAACTGAAACCCTCAGCTGCCGACAGGTGTTGTTGATATACCTCGATGTAGACAGCTGAAAATGTGTACCCCGACCGGGACTCGAACCCGGGATCTCCTGCTTACAAGGCAGACGCTCTATCCATCTGAGCCACCGAGGACACAGATGAATAGCGCGACTGAAGGGACTTATCCCTTGCACGCTTCCCGAGAGACTCACATTCCCAACTGCCCACAATTCTACATATGTGATGTACCTTTATAGACCTTTGTCATACGACCGAGGCACACAGGGCCAACACCCGGCATCATGGTGTGGGGAGCGATCTCCTACACTGGCCGTACACCACTGGTGATCGTCGAGGGGACACTGAATAGTGCACGGTACATCCAAACCGTCATCGAACCCATCGTTCTACCATTCCTAGACCGGCAAGGGAACTTGCTGTTCCAACAGGACAATGCACGTCCGCATGTATCCCGTGCCACCCAACGTGCTCTAGAAGGTGTAAGTCAACTACCCTGGCCAGCAAGATCTCCGGATCTGTCCCCCATTGAGCATGTTTGGGACTGGATGAAGCGTCGTCTCACGCGGTCTGCACGTCCAGCACGAACGCTGGTCCAACTGAGGCGCCAGGTGGAAATGGCATGGCAAGCCGTTCCACAGGACTACATCCAGCATCTCTGCGATCGTCTCCATGGGAGAATAGCAGCCTGCATTGCTGCGAAAGGTGGATATACACTGTACTAGTGCCGACATTGTGCATGCTCTGTTGCCTGTGTCTATGTGCCTGTGGTTCTGTCAGTGTGATCATGTGATGTATCTGACCCCAGGAATGTGTCAATAAAGTTTCCCCTTCCTGGGACAATGAATTCACGGTGTTCTTATTTCAATTTCCAGGAGTGTAATTATTGTACACCTTTGTAAGTAGTAGTGTTTATATTTTCATGCATATATAGCTAATATGTAGATAGTGTTACTGGAGCCAGTTGCTGTCAAAACATTTAATATTACTTCTGTGCCGTTCATGCCAAACCACTGTTACACTGCGTGTTAGATTACATTACTGCCTTGTGTCTTATTTGCAAAACAGAATTTCAGTATCAACTAGTAGTTAGTTTTCTTTACAAGCGGTGTTAGTACTTGATACAACTTACCTAAACAGGCTGGCAACCGTTTCCTTGTAGGTAATTGCAGTTTATTTATAACTAATAGAATCTTGGTTCGAATCCCGTTCATTCTGCTGTTGCTCTCTTTCAATAGCAATATTCCGAGAAACGAAAATAAGTATCTTACCCATTATACACATCATCATCATCATCATCATCATCATCATCATCATTTAAGACTGATTATGCCTTTCAGCGTTCAGTCTGGAGCATAGCCCCCCTTATACAGTTCCTCCATGATCCCCTATTCAGTGGTAACATTGGTGCCTCTTCTGATGTTAAACCTATTACTTCAAAATCATTCTTAACCGAATCCAAGTACCTTCTCCTCGGTCTGCCCCGACTCCTCCTACCCTCTACTGCTGAATCCATGAGTCTCTTGGGTAACCTTGCTTCTCCCATGCGTGTAACATGACCCCACCATCTAAGCCTGTTCGCCCTGACTGCTACATCTATAGAGTTCATTCCCAGTTTTTCTTTGATTTCCTCATTGTGGACACCCTCCTGCCATTGTTCCCATCTACTAGTACCTGCAATCATCCTAGCTACTTTCATATCCGTAACCTCAACCTTGTTGATAAGGTAACCTGAATCCACCCAGCTTTCGCTCCCATACAACAAAGTTGGTCGAAAGATTGAACGGTGCACAGATAACTTAGTCTTGGTACTGACTTCCTTCTTGCAGAAGAGAGTAGATCGTAGCTGAGCGCTCACTGCATTAGCTTTGCTACACTCGCTTCCAGTTCTTTCACTATGTTGCCATCCTGTGAGAATATGCATCCTAAGTACTTGAAACCGTCCACCTGTTCTAACTTTGTTCCTCCTATTTGGCACTCAATCCGTTTATATTTCTTTCCCACTGACATTACTTTAGTTTTGGAGATGCTAATCTTCATACCATAGTCCTTACATATCTGATCTAGCTCTGAAATATTACTTTGCAAACTTTCAATCGAATCTGCCATCACAACTAAGTCATCCGCATATGCAAGACTGCTTATTTTGTGTTCACATATCTTAATCTCACCCAGACAGTCTATTGTTTTCAACATATGATCCATAAATAATATGAACAACAGTGGAGACAGGTTGCAGCCTTGTCTTACCCCTGAAACTACTCTGAACCATGAACTCAATTTACCGTCAACTCTAACTGCTGCCTGACTATCCGTGTAAAGACCTTTAATTGCTTGCAAAAGTTTGCCTCCTATTCCATAATCTTGTAGAACAGACAATAACTTCCTCCTAGGAACCCGGTCATATGCCTTTTCTAGATCTATAAAGCATAGATACAATTCCCTGTTCCACTCATAACACTTCTCCATTATTTGCCGTAAGCTAAAGATCTGGTCCTAACAACCTCTAAGAGGCCTAAACGCACACTGATTTTCATCCAATTGGTCCTCAACTAATACTCGCACTTCCCTTTCAACAATACCTGAGAAGATTTTACCCACAACGCTGATTAAAGAGATACCTCTGTAGTTGTTACAATCTTTTCTGTTTCCATGTTTAAAGATTGGTGTGATTACTGCTTTTGTCCAATCTGATGGAACCTGTCCCAACGCCCAGGCCATTTCAATTATCCTGTGTAGCCATTTCAGACCTGACATTCCACTGTATTTGATGAGTTCCGACTTAATTTCATCCACCCCAGCTGCTTTATTGCACTGCAATCTATTGACCATTTTTTCCACTTCCTCAAATGTGATCCTATTTCCATCATCATTCCTATCCCATTCTACCTCGAAATCTGAAACATTATTGATCGCATTTTCACCTACATTGAGCAACTTTTCAAAATATTCCCTCCATCTGACAAGGCCCATTATACACACTCACGGTCAAATCGAATTCCTGTCACACGAGTAACATTATCGGCGCACTGCTAATTTAATAGCAGCCGGCAGTGTTATAACCGCTGCAACGAAAGTGGCAGCTGAATTTCGTATACGTACACAGAGAAGTACATGAACAGAACAACCATGGTAGAGCTGCTACCGCAAACCTCTTGTACACCAAGTGGTTGCGAAGAGGTTTCAACCTATTTGGCGAGTCTGTTGTTACACGTCTCTACCATCTCCGGGGAAACTCATGTTTCTTTGCGGTAAATAATGTAAGATTACAATTACAATTGAACAGGATTTAGAAAGACCAATCCGAAGGACGTTTCAGACTCCTTCGCTTGCCGAATGTGGCCCTCCACATACTAGATAAATGTTTCTTTTACTTTTCCCCGTCTCTGTATGCTTTCTTTCTTCAACCGTGGTATCACACTCACTGCAATCAAAGCGACTCCCAACAGTGGTGGCGCTTCGGCCCACTTCAAGTAAGCGAACTGCTCCTTTACGATTATGCTCACACAAATAACACATCTCAGGCGTCTCCTAACAGCATTGTTCACTGTATGTATCAATATCAATCTACAAGTGAATGTTTACACATTCGACAATTGCCAGTGGTCTCAGTCAACAGGGTCGTGGCAGCAAATTGTGTTTGCTAAATCAGCTCCCATGCCGCTAATATGAAACTTCCCGTGAGCTTAAAACTGGGCGCTTGAACTGGGAAATCCTCGTAGAGCTCACAAAATATCCACACGCTTCTAACGACCCCCTTTCCCAGCTGCAATCTTTCACCAAGAGTTTTAGCTGTACATAAGTTTTCCTGCATACCTTGCTTGCCTACTCCTAGCAGAACTGAAATTGCGAGGAAGGGTCGTGAATTGTGCCTGAATAGCTAAGTCGACAACAATAGAAAGCACACTGTTCACCATCACAAGAGAAGGAAACAAACTTGGAAAATACTGTGAGAGACTGGGTTACATCATAATGGGACAGATGTTCCGAACTCAGATATTGGACTGTAAGACGTCAAATGTAAAGAATATGCAGTGACAATTAAAATGCTTTGCTCCATCGGAATTCGGTCCCGAATTTCCTACTTACCCCGAGCAATCGTCGTAAATACCTCAACACATTTTCTAACCTGACTCATCGTTTCACTCTCACTATTGTCTGCATTTGTCTTCATAGACACATTAATTTCATTTCGGTGCACTTTTATTTCAATCCCTAAAAATAGTATCACAGAAGTTAGACTGACAAATATGGGTATAAGAAGGATACCTGTGAATAAACTGTGGATGATAGACAGAATATTTAAACTGATTGATAAAATAAGAAACACAGAAAAGCCCAGGAAAAGAAAATACTGCAAATTTCCCTAAACGGAAAAAAACTTAATTTATTTTGCTAAACGGCGCAGAAATCCATTAATGTTGGATCACACCGATGAATCAATGTAAAGAGTAACAACCGTAAAATATAGAAGAGTGCAACATGAAGTGAAGGGACAACATAAAATGAAGTGGATACTTTTCGAATACTTGAACAGTTACGCCGTCATGCGAGAATTACCCTAAACATATGGTGCGGTCTGCTAGAAAGAGTAGGATTTACCATTATCAACTAAATAACACTTACCTGAATAGTTTGTATTTGTCCCAGACAGTGTCTGCAGGCATGGATTTTGGAATCAGCATGTCCGGATGAGAGTCCAGGTGTATAATTGTGTTCCCAGTAAACGGGAGGTGCTTGGATCCAATGCAGCGATAAATGAAAGGCAATACCTGTGAGAAACCAATTCATATAGTACATCTATTTGATCCATGAATTTATTGTTCGCACTAAATGTACATGTTTAAAAGTAGCAATATTAAAAGATGATATTCTCTTAGAACATTTTGAGATCTCTGTTACATATAATTAAAAAGAGGGTCTCGAAACTTTTTGATATGTCAGTGGCAAATAAATATTCAGAGAGAAAGAAAAAATACCTACACAGAAATAAGCCCAGATACCAATAATGCCTAACCAAGTCAAACAGCATCAGCGGAATCACAATGCGTAAATGAACTGACTCTACTTAGCAACTATTGTGCTTAGCGGTTATACTTTCGAATAAATACTACCAAATTTCAGAGGGGAGGAAAGAAAGGCGTTGGGAAACCAAGAAGAATCTTCTATGTGAAGCTACTGAAGGTGAAATAATTCTTTTTGCACTTCAAAAACCCAAACATCTGTTCTACGTGTTTTGATAAAAATGTACAGTTCACTGGAAGTGAGCCTTGTACGCAAATTTCAGCAGCTCGTGGTCTTGTGATTAACACTGCTGACTTTCAATCACAGGGCCTTCCGTTCAATTCCCGGCCAGGCTGCGGAATTTCTCAGCTCGGGACTGGTAGTGTGTTGTCCTAATAGAAGCTCAAATAGTTATAGGTACGGCAAGCTGGCTAAAGCCGGAAATAAGTTCGGCCGAATTTTTTTCAAACCATCTAACAGTGTCCAGAAGGGATAGATTAAATACAATTGGTGGTGGAGTATTTATTGCTGTCAGAAGCAGTTTACCTTGTAGTGAAATTGAAGTACATAGTATGGTTAGAGGCTATACTTGACAATCGGACTAAAGTATTAATTGGATCGTTTTACAGGAGATATAGTTGCTCAACAGTTCCAAGAAAACTTGAGTCTTATTTCAAGTGGGTACCCCACTCATACAACTATAGTCGGTGGTGACTTCAATCTACCCTCGATACGCTGGAAAAATTATACGTTTAAAGCCGGTGGCAGGCTTAAAACGTCATCCGAAAGTCTGTCAATAGCACAGGCCACAGGAAAAAAATTTTTGTTATTAAAAATGGTAATTACCGCTTGCAGCTGGGAAAAAATAACTTTTTGCGATGGTAGTACTGAAAATAAAACCAATACAACAAAAATGTCGATCATAAGTAGTAATTACCATTAACTTACTGGCAGATTAAAACTATGTGCCTGACTGGGACTCGAACCTGAGATCTTTGGCCTTTCGCGGGCTAGTGCTCTACCGACTGAGCTATCCAAGCACAACTCATAACTCCCATTACAGCTTTATTACAGGCAATACGCCATCACCTACCTTTCAAACCAGAAAGTCCCAAGTTCAGGACCTGGCCAGGCACATAGTTTTAATCTGTCAGGAAGTTTTAGATCAGCGCCCACTCCGCTGTAGAACGAAAATTCATTCTTGAAGTAATTACCTTATTTAATAATTACATGAAAACTGCAGATCCATTCCACATTAAACTGTTGATAATAACTGTTCATGGCGAATTAAACCCGCTATAGTTGTAATCTCAAAGTTATTTTGTTTCTATTAAAGCATGTACGATACCCGGGTTTCAGGACACTAGTCCTATCTTCAGGGCTACTGTAACAAGTAATGGAAGCTACTTGGACACTGAACTAAAATATTTAAGATTAGAAGTGACGTTAAGGCTGGAATGGATTTTCTTCACCATGAACAATCCAAGAAACAGTTGTGGATGTATCATTGTTGCTACTAAGCTGCTTAGAAGGTTGCAGTGTCATTAGTTTTACTTACTAGCATAATATCGTTACGGACTTCAGTGTCATTAAAGGAAGGAATTTATTTTGGCATCTACGATTATAGCTCCCATGAAGTTCGGAATAGTCACCATCATAGTCGTTAAGTCATGTCGTTTATGATGGTCCTTGTTACGAATGTACTAACTGTAACTTCAAGGAATCTATAGGTGCCAAAACGCATAACTTTAGAGGGCCAAGATCCTAAAATTGCAATTTTTATTATAATTGACTGGATGAATTTAAAACGTGTATTGTCCGAAGAATGAAAGTGAACAGGAAGTACACAAAACATGTTTTATTGCAAACGATTGATACTAATCCACACATGTCACAGTTTTTTAAGTATAAACTTCTATACCTAAATGAAAAGCGTGTTATTTTACTATACGTTAGCTCTGTCTCTAAATAATACTCATACGAACGCCGCATTTTTCATTCAGTGATTTGAGATTACCTGTACATTCTCGTATGATTGAATCGCCGGTATCCAAAATGTTAGAAAATAAAGAAAGAAGTATTTTTATTCATACATCAAAAATGTTATGTTGTTGTTGTTGTGGTCTTCAGTCCTGAGACTGGTTTGATGCAGCTCTCCATGCTACTCTATCCTGTGCAAGCTTCTTCATCTCCCAGTACCTACTGCAACCTACATCCTTCTGAATCTATTGTTACTGAAACTCAAAAATCTGAGATAGAAAACAAGTCAGAAATATCGGAAACCCCAGTTGTATATCAATCAAAATTATCAGTAAACAATTGCGGTATTAATACTCAATGCAGGAAATAAATGTTAAAAACACTTACTCAATTTTGATGCAGATTATCACATTTTGCTTACCCACAAAACTTCATATCTGATTATGCTAATTGATTTACAGCATTATTTTCATTTTTTCCGGACTGACACACATCTGTAGTGGTTACTTTGCGGAGCAAAGGGAAGGAGCGTTCTACTGTAAATTCGTCAAGGATGTCGCTCAGCTATAATGTATCCGTGTTTATGTTGTTCTGGGAATGGAGGCCACAGCCCGCTCGTATAGATGCTGGACTTACTTTCTAAGTACGGTACAGCTGTTTGAATGATACTGAAAAATAATATGCCCATTAATGGTAAGTAACGTATATTTTCAACTGACTCGTTCCACATCATTTCGACAAAGAAATCGTTCGAGTAACCCATGAAAACATAACTACATAACCAATTAATTAACAAGCTAACTAACTGACCCATTTTTACAGTTCGAAAAGGGCTGCATGAGGAAGCGACAGAAGATATTGACGACTCTATTTCGACCATTTGATAAAAGTTCTAAACCAACTTGACTGCTGGACTGCGTCAAGATAGCCGCCGCGCGAAGGAAATGGCATAAATTTCCCTAAACTGCAAGAAAACTGAACAAACCGAGGTAATTTAGTTATTGATAAAACAACAGCATTTCCTGTCGTGCTCTGCTGTGCCAAATATGCTCTCACCTAATGCCAGAAGCACAATAAATAAAAGGTCCGTCCCCAGATGCGAGGAGGGGACAATACTCTCACCCCCCCCCCCTCCCAGCCAATCCCCCTCCCCACTCTTTGCGCACGCCCATGATCACACCATTTGTTCGTCCACATTTAAAACGTAAAATCTCAAGCTTGATGTAGCTATGAGACTTCATCAGCTCAGGCTTCAATGAGCGTAGTAAAACGGTCGTTGTCATACAGGTTGACGACAGATTGCTTTATCTGGGAAATATTTCCTCTCCCGAATTTCACTGCTCTGTCCTGTTAAGCCACCAATCTCCTTGTCCCCAGGCTCGCCCATTGTGCCTTGCGTCTTGACCTTCATGCGAAGAAACGAAAGTCCCTTTGGGACCATACAACGATTTGTGGAGTTCTACGACGGCATCGTGCTTTCTGCGTGTCTGGGAGCTATCTTAGGGACCCCTTGTATGGCCACATCAGAAATTTAAGGTGTTTTACAGGGGTTCAGATTTTTAATGTTGACCACTTATACAATTTTGAAGGAAATACAGCTTATTACTTACTCTTTCACAGATAATGAATCCAATATTCACCTGAGGAGAAATTTTGATGCAATTTATGTTGTGACTTTCCGCTCGGTCATTTATCAGAACTATTTCCGTGCGCTGTGCCATTGATGAATGTATTTAACAATCCATAAAAATCCAGTTGATATTAAAATCCCTTTTTTAAACATACGAAAATTATTATTTTTTTATCATGACGTGTGTGACAAATGTCCTCACTGTAATAATTTGTTTTTGTTTAGTCTACATAGAACAAACAGTTGTGTCTGCCATATTGTGTGTATTTATTAGTCTGTCGATGAAGTTTTGTAAATGCAGTTGCATGCTATGCAAAGATGATACAAGCGAATTCCTGCTCCTCTGCACTAAGTTCTTGTCAGTTTCTTCATACAGTTACAGCTGTTCTGGTGGTTTTGCCTAGTTTGTCGAAAACGATGTATACATAAATGTCATAAATGTCACAATAGATAAGGAATCCGAAAGGTCCACGAATGGACATTTCACTCAGCAGTGGAGTGTACGCAATTGCGAAATTCCCTGACAGATTAAAACTGCGTGCCGCTCTGTAGTTCGAATGTGGACCTTTGTAACTCGCATGCAATGTTCTAATCGACTACGCTTCCATACATGCCCGACGGTCAGTCGCATAGCTTCAATCTGCCACTATTTGTCTTCACTTCACAATTCGGAGCACCGTGCGATAGATGAAAGAATATGACTTCTAGTCAGGTGAGGAAAAGATTGTCAACACAAAACAGGAGTAAGGCAGAAATGAGTTTACTAATAAGAATGTGAGTAAGCTGCTGGTGAACAACGTAGTGACGAAGTAGCGTAGCCAAGGTACGCATGGTGATTCGAAAGTAAATGCACACTTAGTGGGTGTGATGTATGGACCACAATTAGAGTGAAGTTCAAAAATGCTTTAGTGTGTGGTAGGCATTAGACCATGGGCCAGTACACGCTTTTGGCGTGTCGTGTTCGCCTAATGTTGCTTTGTCGACGGTTCCCCCGCACATTCCAGTCGGGGGGGGGGGGGGGGCAAAAGAGTATCTGCAAGTTGCTTATCCCTTAACTGGACAGATCGTGCGGGGCCATCTGCTTGGCCCGCCATATCTCTGGATCTTAACCCCTGGGCTTCTACCTTTGGAGCTCGTGTATGGCGTTGCAACTGAGACTGTAGCACAGCTACAGCAACGAACTGAAAATAGCTTTGCAACTGTGCGGAATGAGATGAAAGGAGCCTGCAGCATTACGTGAGCGGAAAGATGTCGAGCATGTCACTGTCTTCGTCTACATGGGCATCATATTGAATAAAACCTAGGGTAAACGCACAGTAAGTAGTTGCGTTGAATTATGAGTTCTTTCGTGTCGCTGCTTTCTGAAAAGAATTCATTTTATTTTGTTTGTGTTATACTTGTGTTCCCTATTCCACTGCATAACTCTGAAATAAATCAATTTCAGACAAAACTTTACTGAACGTTTTCTTCATATTTTGATGCATACATTACATCCACGAAGTGTTTACAGTTACTTTTGGATCACCCTGTATACAAGTCAGCGCCCTCTACAGTGATACAAGTTTGTAGTTATATGCGCACTAGCTCCGCAGGTGATGAAGACATTAAAAACGAATGTACGATTTGAGAAAATAAATTATTCAGATAGTTACGGGAAACAAAGTTTAGTTATAGTGGGGGAAATCAATGGTAGGAAGAGGACGAAAAGGCAAAATAGGCGAAAGCCTCGTAGAAGAATTCTGCATGGTCCGCAATCGTTGATAATACGAGGCTTAAATCTCATGTAACAAGGTTGTGTACGTAGAGAAGATCTAGTAATATACGTACGTTTCAGATAGATTCAGATAATAAGACAACGATTTTGAAACCAGATTTTGAACTGCAAAGCATTTACAGGTGCAGATATGGACTCTGATCATAATTAATTGCTTATGAACTGCAGGTTAAAACTGAAGCAATCACAAAAAGGGAGGAACAAAGGGGATGAGGCTTGGATAAATTGAAAGAATCACTAGTTAGAGATAGTTTCAGACGTAGTATTACAAAACGATTGACTGAACTAGTGGAAAGAAATACAACAGAAGACAAATGGGTAGCTTAGAGAAATGAAATAGTGAAGGCAGCAGAGTGTCAAATAGGGAAAAGGCGTCGCGCGGGGTAGCCGCGCGGTCTGAGGCGCCTTGTCACGGTGCGTGCGGCTCTCCCCGTCGGACGTTCGAGTCCTCCCTCAGGCACGGGTGTGTGTGTTGCCCATAGCGTAAGTTAGTTTAAGTTAGATTATGTAGAGTGTAAGCTTAGGGAGCGTTGACCTCAGCAGTTTGGTCCCATAAGGCCTTACCACTACCACAGGCAAAAGGCGAGGCCCAGCAGAAATCTTTGGATGACGCATGACATATTAAATGTAACTGGTCAAAGGATAAAAAATAAAACTATAGCAAATAATTTCTAAAATTGAGACTGACAGAATGTGCAAAACGCAAAGCAGGAATGACCGGAAGACAAATGTAAGGATATAGAAGAATGCGTGACTAAGGGAAAAATAAATAGATCTTTGGAGAAAAGATAAACAACCGTATGAACATCAAAAGCTCAGATGAAAATCCGAAACTAAGCAAAGAAAGGAAAGCTGAAAGATATATGAAACATATAGAGGCTTTATACAAGGGAAATGAACTTGAAGTCACCATTGTAGAAAGGGAAGAGAAAGTAGATGAAGATGAAATGACAGATAGGATACTGCGAAAAGAATTTGACAAAGCAATGAAAGAGCTAAATCGAAACAAGATCCCTGGAGTAGATGACATTCCGTCAGAACTACTGACAGTCTTGGGAGAGCCAGCTATGACGAAGCTCTTCCATCTGATATGCAAGATGTATGAATCAGACTTCAAGAATAATGTAATAATTCCTTTTCTAAAAAAAATCAGGTGCGACAGATGTGAATATTCCCGAACCATTACTTTAATAAGTCATGGAGTCAAAATACTAAAACGAATTATTTACTAGAGAAGGGGCAACTGGTAGAAGCAAACCTCGGAGAACAGCAGTACGAACACGTGAGGCATTATTAACCTACGACTTACCTTGGAAGACAGACAAGAAATGCAAACCTATATCTAGAAAAAGCTATTCTCAATTCTAGCTGGAATACACACTGTGGAATTCTGAAGGTACCATGGATAAAATACAGGAAGCGAAAAATTTTCTACAAATTGCACAGAAAGCAGACTACAGTTGTAAGAGTCGAAGCACATGAAAAAGAAAGGATAGTTAAGAACTGATTGAGAAAAGCCTGTAGTCTCTTCCCGATAATGCGTAGTCTGTGCACTTAGCACACGATGAAGGAAACCTAGGAGAAATTAAAGTTTAGGGAGAAGAAATAAAAATTTTGAGTTTTGTCACTGTCACTATAATTCTCTGAGAGACGACAAAGAAATTCGAAGAACGTATAGTACACTACTGGCCATTAAAATTGCTACACCAAGAAGAAATGCAGATGATACACGGGTATTCATTGGACAAATATATTATACTAGAACTGACATGTGATTACATTTTACACAATTTGGGTGCATAGATCCTGACAAATCAGTACCCAGAACAACCACCTCTGGCCGTAATAACGGCCTTGATACGCCTGGGCATTGAGTCAAACAGAGCTTAGATGGCGTGTATAGGTACAGCTGCCCATTCAGCTTCAACACGATACCACAGTTTAAGAATAGTGACTGGCGTATTGTGACGAGCCAGTTGCTCGGCCACCATTGACCAGACGTTTTCAGTTAGTGAGAGAGCTGAAGAATGTGCTGGCCAGGGCAGCAGTCTAACATTTTCTGTATCCAGGAAGGCCCGTACAGGTCTGCAACATGCGGTCGTGCATTATCCTGCTGAAATGTAGAGTTTCGCAGGGACCGAATTAAGGGTAGAGCCACGGGTCGTAACACATCTGAAATGTAACGTCCACTGTTCAAAGTGCCATCAATGCGAACAAGAGGTGACCGAGACATCTAACCAATTGCACCCCATATCATCGCGCCAGGTGATACGTCAGTATGGCGATGACAAATACACGCTTCCATTGTGCGTTCACCGCGATGTCGCCAAACACGGATGCGACCATCATGATGCTGTAAACAGAACCTGCATTCATCCGAAAAAATGACGTTTTGCCATTCGTGCACCCAGGTTCGTCGTTGAGTACACCATCGCAAGCGCTCCTGTCTGTGATGCAGCGTCAAGGGTAAACGCAGCCATGGTCTCTGAGCTGATAGTCCTTGCTGCTGCAAACGTCGTCAACCTGTTCGTGCACGTGGTTGTTGTCTTGCAAACGTCCCCATCTATTGACTCAGGGATCGAGACGCGGCTGCACGATCCGTTACAGCCATGCGGATAAGATGCCTGTCATCTCGCCTGATAGTGATACGAGGGCGTTGGGATCCAGCACGGCGTACCGTATTACTCTCCTGAACCCACCGATTTCATATTCTGCTAAGTGTCATTGGATCTCGACCAACGGGAGCAGTAATGTCGCGATACGATAAACCGCCATCGCGATAGGCTACAATCCGACCTTTATCAAAGTCGGATACGTGATGATATCCATTTCTCCTCCTTACACGAGGCATCACAACAACGTTTCACCAGGCAATGCCGGTCAACTGCTGTTTGTGTATGAGAAATCGGTTGGAAACTTTCCTCATGTCAGCACGTTGTAGGTGTCGCCACCGGCGCCAACCTTGTGTGAATGCTCTGAAAAGCTAATCCTTTGCATATCACTTCTTCCTGTCGGTTAAATTTCGCGTCTGTAGCACGTCATCTTCGTGGTGTAGCAATTTTAATTGCCAGTTGTGTATAATGTACTGAAAGAAATTGTAGAACGAACAATAATAAACTTACAACAGGGGTAAACGAATTTAATAGAATTAAATCAGGCGATGTTGATAAAATTAGATAAGGAAATAGGATAGTAAAAGTAGTCAATGAGTTTTGTCATTTGGGGGTACGAATAGCTGACGATAGGGTGACGTAGAAGGGATATAAAAAACCAGCTGCCAATAGCAATAAAAGTGGTTCTGAAAGAGAGACCTTTGTTAACATCAAACATGAACTTAAAAGCTACAAAGTCTTTTCTGAAGGTATTTGGAGTGTAGTACAAAACGAAAACAAGTATTATAAACATTTGAAACAAGAACATAATATAAGCTTTTGAAATGTGGTGCAGCAGAACTGAAGATTAGGTGGGTGCATCGAATAACAAATGAGGAGTTACTGAGAGGAAAATATATTTGCGGCACAACTTGACTAAAAGAATGGGTCGGCTGACAGAACATCGTGATGCATCAAGAACTTGTCATTACGTTAACGGAAGGCAGTATGGAGGGTAAACAAATGTTGTTAAAACAAGAAGTAAGAAGCAATCTGAGATAAAACTGCAATCATTCTCTCCCAATCTCACCCATGATCACCCGCATAATCGCACTAACCTCACATCTTGTAAGATTGTGTTAAAATGGCCAGATGTTCTAAAGCTGTCAAAAATAAAACACGAGTAAGTCGAGAAAAAAATTAAAACAGATTCACAGGACTGTGTGTCTGGCTGATCACTTACAAAAAACACGAATGAGCTGGTCACCGTGATAACACATTAAAAAAGTCGCCCTAAAATTTTAGGACACAAGCTGCACATTGCATAAACGATCAAAAATCACCGGTGGTGAGTGGCGACTCTCCAACCACCGGAAAGAATCTGGGTATGTGCCTGGTCCCGCAAGAACCCGTGGCCAGTCTGAGCTCCTGATGGTGGATAGCGTCGACGATTTGCAGGTAAGAAGTTCTCGCTGATTCGTACACTGTGCATCGTGTAGCCGCGATCGCACGAAAGCCCTGTAACACTGGAGCAGAAGTGCCCTGCTCAAGCCCCAAGGTCTGTGATTGAAGACACTTTAAGATGTCCAGTGTTCCCTGTGTCCTACCCTTCATGTGTGGTAACTTCGGCGGTTTGGAGCAAAAAATGAGCACTAGAAACCGAGAATGCTGTCCCTCACATAGATTAAAAATACGATGAGAACGATTCCAATGAAACCCTCCCCCGCCCCCCACCCACACTCACACAAACATACACACACACACACACACACACACACACACACACACACACACACACACACACTTATCTGCAGAAAACTGACTCACGACATCGCAGCCCACTCCTCTAACATCTGTACTATAAATTTCAACTGACTAGTGGCTGCAAATTATTGGAAGAGGAACACAGAACTGCCGGCCGCAGTCGTTCCAGGCGCTTGAGTCTGGAACCACGCGACCACTACGGTCGCAGGTTCGAATCCTGCCTCGCGCATGGATTTGTGTGATGCCCTTAGGTTTAAGTAGTTCTAATTTCCAGGGTGAAAGACCTGAGTCGAATCAAGGCCCCGGGAGTAGACAATATTCCATTAGAACTACTGACAGCCTTGGGAGAGCCAGCCCTGACGAAACTCTACCATCTGGTGAGCACGATGTATGAGACAGGCCAAATACCCTCAGACTTCAAGAAGAATATAATAATTCCAATCCCAAAGAAAGCAGGTGTTGACAGATGTGAAAATTACCGAACTATCAGTTTAATAAGCCACAGCTGCAAAATACTAACGCGAATTCTTTACAGACGAATGGAAAAACTAGTAGAAGCCGACCTCTGGGAAGATCAGTTTGGATTCCGTAGAAATATTGGAACACGTGAAGCAATACTGACTCTACGACTTATCTTAGAAGAAAGATTAAGGAAAGGCAAACCTACGTTTCTAGCATTCGTAGACTTAGAGAAAGCTTTTGACAATGATGACTGGAATACTCTCTTTCAAATTCTAAAGGTGGCAGGGGTAAAATACAGGGAGCGAAAGGCTATTTACAATTTGTACAGAAACCAGATGGCAGTTATAAGAATCGAGGGACATGAAAGGGAAGCAGTGGTTGGGAAGGGAGTGAGACAGGGTTGTAGCCTATCCCCGATGTTATTCAATCTTATTGAGCAAGCAGTGAAGAAAACAAAAGAAAAATTCGGAGTAGGTATTAAAATCCATGGAGAAGAAATAAAATCTTTGAGGTTTGCCGATGACATTGTAATTCTGTCAGAGACAGCAAAGGACTTGGAAGAACAGTTGAACGGAATGGACAGTGTCTTGAAAGGAGGGTATAAGATGAACATCAACAAAAGCAAAACGAGGATAATGGCATGTAGTCGAATTAAGTCGGGTGATGCTGAGGGGATTAGATTAGGAGATGAGACACTTAAAGTAGTAAAGGAGTTTTGCTACCTGGGGAGCAAAATAACTGATGATGGTCGAAGTAGAGAGGATACAAAATGTAGACTGGCAATGGGAAGGAAAGCGTTTCTGAAGAAAAGAAATTTGTTAACATCGACTATAGATTTATGCGTCAGGAAGTCGTTTCTGAAAGTATTTGTATGGAGTGTAGCCATGTATGGAAGTGAAACATGGACGATAAATAGTTTCGACAAGAAGAGAATAGAAGCTTTCGAAATGTGGTGCTACAGAAGAATGCTGAAGGTTAGATGGGTGTATCACATAACTAATGAGGACGTATTGAATAGGATTGGGGAGAAGATGAGTTTGTGGCACAACTTGACAAGAAGAAATGGTTCAAATGGTTCAAATGGCTCTGAGCACTATGGGACTTAACTACTGTGGTCATCAGTCCCCTAGAACTTAGAACTACTTAAACCTAACTAACCTAAGGACATCACACACACCCATGCCCGAGGCAGGATTCGAACGTACGACCGTAGTGGTCACGCGGTTCCAGACTGTAGCGCCTAGAACCGCACGGCCACTCCGGCCGGCTTGACAAGAAGAAGGGACCGGTTGGTAGGACATGTTCTGAGGCGTCAAGGGATCACCAATTTACTATAGGAGGGCAGCGTGGAGGGTAAAAATCGTAGAGGGAGACCAAGAGATGAATACACTAAGCAGATTCAAAAGGATGTAGGTTGTGGTGGATACTGGGAGATGAAGAAGCCTGCACAGGATAGAGTAGCATGGAGAGCTGCTTCAAACCAGTCTCGGGACTGAAGACCACAACAACAATAACTTCCAGGGGACTGATAACCACAGATGTTAAGTCCCATAGTGCTCAGAGCCATTTGAACCATTTTGAACACAGAACTGCAAAGTCGTTCAGAAATAAGGAGCACTGTACAGGGCTCCTTATGTAGATGTTATGCTGTTTACAGCTACGGCAAAGAATGTAACACTTAAAACACTTCCCTGGGGAACACCATTCTCCCGCTCAAGACTATATGACAGCACGTCGCCAACTCGATACCCAAAAAAAGTGCGTTGATAAGAATAACCGAATGAAGATCGGGATGTGGGCGCGGAAGCTCCATTGGTGGAGCTTTCCAAGAATGATGGTCACGTCATACGCCTTACTGAAGTCGAAGAGCATACCTGTACAACGCCGTTTATGTAGGAAAGCCTGCTAGAAAGTCGCCCTAGCATGCTCAGGTTGTCGACAATGGAGCGACATGTCCTTAATCCATACTGAGAGAGAGGCTAAGGACCGGTCTGGTCTCTAACACTCAGACCAGACGACGTCGACCACTCACTCCAATGTCTTTCCTGTACAATTCACTAAGGTGCTGCTCTGGAACTACTCGGACACGTTCTATCTTTCCTGGTTTAAGGAGAGGTATCAAAATTTCCTCTCCACGAGTTAGCAAAGTGTCCTGTGTGCTACATCGAATTGAAACATTCGAGACACTGCTTGCAAGTGTTGCAGCATGCAGTACTAGATTTGGTCGTGACTGGGCGAGTGTCACAAGCGCTGAACCGAATCCAGCTCCCACATGGAGAAAGGAGAGTCGTAAGACAGGATTGTTGGCTCTTGAAGTCCAACTCGCGCCTCTCTCCGTGGCCGCACAGCAGCAACTAAATGCTAGATCCTGGCTGGCATTTGTACCAATTCCCGGAAAATGCTCTGCCATTGTCTCAGCGATGTATCCATTTGTAATTTGGATACACCTCTGCTTCAGCACCGATGCTGTTGGTAAACGACTGCATTTACTGGAACTATTGTTGATAGCTTCCCATACTTTTGTACGACAAGTGGAGTGAGTGAGAGCTCTCCTTGATTTCGTGTCCAGGCCTGGCTCTCACAACTCGAAACGCTACAAGGGATTCTTCCGTTGAGTGGTACTTAAACCGTCACAGTACCACAAACCATACCCAGATTGCTGATCAGCATGCATCAGTCCACCAAGGTAGGCTGCCTTTGAAATGACCTGACAACTTCAAGATGGATAAGTTAGCGGCATGGTGGATCACACGAGTGATATCCCTTGCTGGACGCTGCCTCGATATTCGAACACAGCCAGTTAGATAAACAGCATCCATATAACTTTGTTGATGGTGCATTTCAGAGTGTTCCTTTCAAGTATTTCTCAGTCAAATAGGTGAATCCACAATGCAAAGTCGTCACTGAAATGAAGTTCATCAGTTACTTCCACTGTGCAGTCTTCCAGTAGGAGAAATGGCCGAGGGAGTAGTTCTATAAGGGCTGTGAGAACCTTGGAGTCTATTGGATCTTGTGGAGCCAAATACAGTGAGCAAACTGTGATCCTCTGATTCACATGAACAACTGCAACTGCTTGCAGAACAGTAACCAGGAACGGTGTGTGTTATCGATGAACACAGTCACCCCTCCATTGGCCCTGTCACCAGTCACGTCATCGCTGTGGTTGAGGGGATAGCCCTGTAGGGGCATCAGTAAGTTTAAAATGTGTTCCCCTTCTGGACTAGTAGGTGCAGTTCCTCCGTATGTGTCTTTACACCACTGATGTGCCACTACAATATGAGAGCGATTTCATCGATGAGATTTTTCTTACACACTGTCTCTCATCAGGTTGGGGATCATGCTGCAGATGGTGATTTAGTCTGGTGGCTGTATTGCTGACCTAGGCGCCCCTCATTTTCCGTTGGCTCCAAAGCAGAATCGTGAGAACTGTCAGGTAGATTAAGGTCGAGATGGTTTGACCTGTGTTTATCTGCAGTTGACACTTCTCATTTGGTTTGTTTGACTGAGAAGGCTTTATAGGAATGACTGCAACAGTAGTAGTGGCAGTGCTAGTCTTTTTCCTGGACTCTGCCTTTGGATGTGCCAGGAGCTCCCCAGTGTTCACAGCCATGGCTTTTTTCCGATATTCTTGAGGAGATGTAGGCTCCAAAATAATAGCACATTTGCAAGTGCACTAAGAAACGCAGGTAGCTGCGTTGATACTAGCAGTCTCGATTTGTTTAGAGGCATCGACTGCTGGGTTTCGCTTTTGAAGAGTTGAAGCTAAAGATGTGGTAAATGTGGGAGGCTGCAAGGTCTCATAAGCTTTTTGGCCTCACCGTAGGGGATATGCTTTGTTGTTTTGAAGTGATGTACCTTTCCTTTTTTTTTCCAAGGTAGACGCTGCAGTCTCTACTTCAGACAGTGTGATACCCAGGACAGTTTACACACTTTGGAAGGAAGGAACAAATGACGCTGTCTTGGGCAGCTATATCACATTTGCCACAAATGTTTGCTCCCTCACATGCTAGACTGATGTGTCCAAAGTGCTGATATTGAAAACAGCGCATAGGCTTTTGTACATAAAGCCACAGATTTAATATCTACAAGATACCTGCATGACACAACACCTTTGCTGCAGTTCAAGGCATTCCATTTAGACTGCATATTCGGCAAGGCATTTAGCTTTCTGAAGTCTCGTTGCTTGTTGAGACCTAAAAGTTTCGACTAACATTCGCTTCAGAGATTTTAAAGTGCAGCAATGCCCTCTACAAAATTTGAATGTAGAAAGGTAACATTTTCCTTTTAACTATTAAAAACACATTCTGACAAGCAGCATGTTCGCTGGTACTAAGAACAGAAGTCTTTGAATTAATTCCTATGTCAGGAGGATTGACGCCACAAGCCCTCTTGTTAGTTTTAGTGTTGATTCCCACCAGTAGCATACACATTCCACCTAAAGTTTAGAGAGAAGTTCGAGGTTTCCATCTCAGTCCCACGAACCGCTAGGAAAATATGGGTCCAACCAGACAGAGCCCCACCTGTCTGTGGAAGCCTTGTCCAACTGAGGTTTGGCAGGTTCCCCGGAGGTTGCCCGCTAACGACTGTTCCACCTGAACAGGCATTCGTCCCATTGGCTTGTAGAGCAACTTGGGATTGGGGGAGATCATCCTCACTAAACGGGGGTTGAAACGAAGATTTCCGTTCCCTGTAATACACGAAGTCCCACTGCCACACTACACGATGGTCGCTGAAGAATTTCCGGAGCTTGCAATTACAGGAAGACTATAGTATTCCGCTCAGGAAGGCTGGGTTCGCCAAGCCCACACCCAGCAAACGAGTTCTGAGCTCATTGAGATACCATTTAGCACGGGCGGGGGTCTTGTGTGACTTATCGAATGCATGGTCCCAGTGAGCATTAACGCTTCACCAGTCTTTGAACTTAAGGCCACCACCACCACCACCACAACCACAACCACAACTACTACTACTACTACTACTACTACTACTACTACAAACATTACTGAACTAATAGCGCTAGAAGAAAAATATCACAGAACACGAGAAACTCTGTGGGTTTTTAGATTCTTCAGCATCTTTAAGAGTTATTCCAGAAAAACAGCAATACAAGTTTTGAGAAACCAACATATACAGGGTGAATCACCTAAAAATTGCGCCACAAATTTTGCAGAAATGGAAAGTGCTATTGATGTGCGGTTTTCGCAAAATGGACTGATAGACAGGCGCTGATATTAGTAGTCAATAAAAAGATTGTAATAATACGTGAAATGAGTATGTTTGTGCAAATATACACTTTTTAAATGGAACAATGCCTATTGACATTAACAAACTAAAATTAGGGTAAATTAGATTGTCAGTGGAGTTTATTGCAGGATTCTCAGGATTCTAGTGCGACTCGTTTACGTGATATCGTGTTTTCCACTGTTTCCACAGAGACACTTGTTTGTGCCATTCAACTCACGTACTTGTTAGGTACGATGTTGTTATGTTTGCGTACAGTGAGCGTGTATGTTCCTTGAGTGCATTACGACCGGCTAGTCAGTGTGTGACAGTCGAAGCAGTAGGTAGTCAGTGGACGATGACACTAGAAATGTATAAAAAGACGATATGGTCATAGAGTATGGAGAATGTAGGAAGAATGTAGTTCGTTCTTGTACAGTGTACGCGGAAAGATATCCTAATAAACGTTAGCCATCTCAGCACTTATTTATCGGCCTCTTCAACAAGTCACGTAAAAGTGGTATGTAATAGCTAGACAATGTGACAGGAGGAAACAAATGA
This sequence comes from Schistocerca cancellata, assembly GCF_023864275.1. Taxonomy (NCBI): domain Eukaryota; kingdom Metazoa; phylum Arthropoda; class Insecta; order Orthoptera; family Acrididae; genus Schistocerca; species Schistocerca cancellata. Next base: position 584,151,926 of record NC_064628.1, on the reverse strand, counting down.
CGACGAAAGAGAGGAAAATTAATGTTCTTACAGCTTTTGCAGCTATCTCCCGCGCAATCGCATGAGGATGTAGCATGAGTCAGGCAAGTGTCCTACGAATTTTCCATCTACATAGGTTCCATCTATATCACATCTCTCCCCATCGAGAGCTGCATGAAAACGATTATAAGAATCGTGCTAACTTCTGTACATGGATAATGAGATAGGATACTCCAGATTTATAACGTATCTTGTTTAGTAATAAAGCCACATTTACCAACCATAGCCAGGTACTCTCTTTTTGACAATCGGCGTTGGCTTCGTCAGACGGAACATCAGCGTCCACAGCATGTAAAAGTGTGGTTCCGGTAGTGAACCATCAGCTCACAGGCCTGTTTTTCACAGATGGAAAACTGAACTCACACAATTATTGGAGCCTCCTAACAGACCATGTTCCACAGATCTCACGCCTGTAGGCTTTTTTCTGCGGGCATAGCTGACACACGCTGTCTATATGGACTTACCAACTACACCCAATGATAAGCAAAGACGTATTACTGCAGCCTGCTCGGACATCTCCACTGGAATGCTAGCACGTATGCAGCAGTCATTCCATACCAGACTGGAAGCGTGTATTGCCGCTGTCAGTCATCTTTTTGAACACAATCTGTGATGGTCAGATGTTTTGTTAGTAGTCAGATCCACATAACTAATGTATGCGCTTGTGTTGTTCTTTAGTATGTGCTACCACAGATACTGTCCAAGTGCCGGTTTGTGAGAGCGATAATCCCAGAAATGCTAGTACAGAACAAAAGAAATTGGTTAGATGCTGGTGGGAAATTATTAAAAACGATATATGGGGAACAGCAGATAATGATGATATCGCAAAAACAGTACGATAGGGATAGTACAAGAACAGCCGTTAGTTGGTATACAACATAAATTACAAATAAAGAACAGGGAATGTTAAACATAACAAGAACTATGTTCAAAACAACAACTGAGTTGCAACAGTACATGAAAGGAACGGTTGAAACACTGAAGAAAGATTTGAAATATATACAGCATCAGTTAAGGACGTCAGATGAGAAGCTAATAATAGCCACACTGCTGAGCCAACTAGTGAATAGCTTGGGAGATGCGCGAATAGAGACTGAAAGGGTACAAGAAATGATACACCATGCCACACGTGGACATTTAAGGACAACGTTGTTAATGTCATAGCAGTTTTTATTGGGATTCCTCCAAACAAAACAAGAATTCCCAACAGTGACACATGTTGTGCCACTAATGAACAGTAATGTGGCGTTCTTTGTTCATGTTTATACATTTAAGATTTATTCAGATCGAGGTAGAGTGTATATTAACATATAGTTTCCTATTACACGTTTAAATTCTCGTTACCAAGGTTTCACGGTCCATCTGTATCCAGTCAAGTGGAAAATTAGAGATAAGTGGGTACAAGAGCACATTAATGAAGTGTTGCTTACGTCAGAACAAGGGGATAAAAATTTGTCTTTGTCAACAGGAGACCTTGGTAATTGTGTCAAGGAGATAGTTACCATTTGTGCAGCACAGGTGGTTGGAACTGACAAGCGATCTAGTTAAATTCAATTGTTCCTAGGAAACTGGAAACACCAGAGTGTAAAAAAGTAGTATCAATGCCGCAATCACATTTTCAGCAGATTGGCAGTCACTGGTTATATTCTATGTTTTCGCCAGAGACAGTAATAGTAAACTGCTACAATAATCAGACATTTATAAGGATGACAAAATTGGACTTTAAACAAAGTGGATTATTAGTAAATGGAACCAAGTGTGACATTGCTGGAAAAAGTTTCACCTTCCTGCTACAATTACAGGTACCAGGATAAGGATGGGAACTTGACCGACGCTGTATTGGGCGGAGAACCTATTACATGTCACCCATGCAAAACGTAACCTTCCCGAGTAATACTTTAGACCCCACTTCACTGCAGGCAATAGATGAATTAATCATTGCAGAAAAAGAACAAATTTCGGTCAATCAGTATCAAGAGTAGCGCAAATAAAATATCGTTACAGTCGGTGCACCAACCAACTAGTGTTGTGATGATACTAGCCTTGATTTGTGCAGGCTACGTCTGTTTCAGATAGAGAATAAATCATGCAAAGGGGAACACCATCCATGAAGTTCCTTTGGAATGGATTCGTACTACTAAGTAAGAGATTTTTTGAGTACAGTGGAAAAACAAACAAGTTAGAAAAATAATGCTGAGCTAGGCTAAGAATTTCTGTGTGCTTAAACAAGCGAAAGGTTCAAAGTAGATGTAAATATATCAGATAGTTAACTAAACAGATAGAAAACGGTAAAATTCAGGACGAATTTTATTAGAGTTGAGGGGAATGTTACGTGACAAATTAGTAAGGAAATGGCAGTTCCAACAGTCGGCGTTACTCGGTAATGCAGAAGTAACAGCAGCTGCCAGCTGGGAAGCGTAAACATTTACATGCTATTACTTGGTCAGGACGACAGCAGCCTCGACACTCTTGCATGCAACTGCGGGCGTGCTCATCAGGAAATGATTAGATGAGCATAGTCTGAGCTACTCTGGTAACGTTATGCGACACTGGGCAGGACGCAACGTGGCCTAGGAGTTTGATTAAACAGTACACAGACACTATAACAAATGAGTTAAGCAAATGAAGAACTGATTCAGCCATTATGAATGACACCGTAGAGCGGAGCCTCGCCTCGGCGACGTAAATACTCCGTTGACACTAGCTTAGAGCACTCGATCGGTAGAATCGATGGTGTTCATGTCATTCACACTTGATTCTCTGATTATGGCACAGTAACATCTTGTGTGTGAGACTGTTCTGGTCTTTCACTTGCTGCCTCATGAAAAGTTCAGCAATCCAGAGATGCAGATGATGAAGTTCAGCACCAAGCACTGAAGTAGCACAGCACCCAGCACTGATAGGTAGTCCAGGGTCTATCAAAAAGGTAGCTACCTTAAAGCTCAGCATTGCAGGAGTCTGACGGATTAATGTACCAACAGACCAGGTCTACATCTACATCTACGTGATTACACTGCTATTCAAAATAAAGTGCCTGGCAGACGGTTCAATGAACCACCTTCAAGCTGTCTCTCTACCGTTCCACTCTCGAATGGCACGAGGGAAAAACGAGCACTTAAATTTTTCTGTGCGAGCCCTGATTTCTCTTATTTTATCGTGATGATCATTTCTCCCTATGTAGGTGGGTGCCAACAAAATGTTTTCGCAATCGGAGGAGAAAACTGGTGATTGAAATTTCGTGACAAGATTCCGTCGCAATGAAAAACGACTTCGTTTTAATGATTGCCACTCCAATTCACGTACCATGTCTGTGACGCTATCTCCCCTATTTCGCGATAATAAAAAACGAGCTGCCCTTCTTTGTACTTTTTCGATTCATCTGTCAGTCCCACCTGATGCGTATCCCACACCGCACAGCAAGACTCCAGAATAGGGCGGACAGGCATGGTGTAAACAGTCTCTTTAGTTATCCTGTTCCACCTTCTAAGTGTTCTGCCAATGAATCGCATTCTTTGGTTTGCTCTGCCCACAATACTATCGTTGTGATCGTTCCAATTTAGGTTATTTGTAATTGTACTCCCTAAGTATTTAGTTGAATTTACAGCCTTCAGATTTGTGTGACTTATCACGTAATCGAAATTTAGCGGATTTCTTTCAGCACCCACGTGAATAACTTCACCCTTTTCCTTCTTCAGGGTCAATTGCCACATTTCGCACCATACAGATAAACTTATCTAAATCATTTTGCAGTTCGTTTTGGTCATCTGAAGACTTAACAAGACGGTAAATGACAGAATCATCTGCAAACAATCTAAGATGGCATCTCGGGCTATCTCTTATGTCGTTAATATAGACCAGGAATAATAGTGTGCCCATAACACTTCCTTGGGGAGCGCCGGATATTACTTCGGTTTTACTCCATGACTTTCCGTCTATTATTACGAACTGTGACCTTTCTGACAGGAAATCACGAATCTAGTATAGGAACGCAGTTTGGTTAGAAGACGCTTGTGAGGAACGGTGTCTAAAGCCTTCTGGAAATTTAAAAATATGGAATCAATTTGACATCCCCTGTCGATAGAACTCATTACTTCATGAGTATAAAGAGCTAGATATGTTTCACAAGGACGATATTTTCTGAATGCGTGCTATGTGTCAATAAATCGTTTTCTTCGAGATACTTCATAATGTTCGAATACAGTATATGTTCCAAAACCCTACTGCAAATCGACGTTAGTGATATAGGCCTGTATTTCAGTGGATTACTCCTACTTCCCTTTTTGGGTATTGGTGTGACTTGAGCAATTTTCCAGTCTTTAGGTACGGATCTTTCTGTGAGCGAGTGGTTGTATATAATTGCTAAATATGGAGCTATTTTATCAACATACTCTGAGAGGAACCTGACTGGTGTACAACCTGGACCGGAGGCCTTGCCTTCATTAAGTGATTTAAGATGCTTCGTTACACCAAGGATATCTACTTCTATGTTTCTCATCTTGGCAGTTGTTCTTAATTGGAATTCAGGAATACTTACTTCGTCTTCTTTGGTGAAGGAGTTTCGGGAAACCGTGTTTAATAACTCTGTTTTAGTGGCACTGTCATCTGTGACTTCACTGTTGTTATCGCGAGTGAAGATCCAGCATTCATCGCGAAATTAGGCATCTCAGATTGCGATCCATCTGAGGGGACAACACGGGCAATGATCTGGGAAGGACTATGTCTTTCCCAATAATGACTTGTGAATCAAACACACACATCGTGGTCAACACTATCCCCAAGCAAGGCTACCAACAGGGCGTACCAGCTGACAACAAACCGCTGCACCAGGGCAGCATCGATTTTCACATCGAGCTGATGCAACATTCTCGGCAGTTTTGAGTGCCCTGTTGGATTCAGTGGTTCATCTCTGGATGACATAGCCACCAGACATAGCAAAAGATACGGAAACAATTTGTATTCTGAATAATAAATAATTGAATAATGTTTTATTGGTCTAACAACACCACACAGGTCCTCGGTCTGTATGCTGACAAAATAGTAGGGGTTTCTACCACAGTAGTGAGCGACCTCTACGACTCCATAGACGATGTTTCGTGGCCTCGTCACCACGACATGTGTATCATTGGTAAGCAGTTTTGGATTTCCAACTCGCTCTGCAGGTCCTTGATTTTGCTGCTCCCTTAGTGTTCCTTTGATGTTGACTTCACAAGTGCGACATTCAATTCTGAAGTGGTTCCTGCAGCTGTCGTATTTTTCATTTCAGTACTGTTTAATGATTGTCACGATCACTCAACACACACTTTCGTCGAAATTGTGACTCAGTGGATGATATTTTTCCGTTTTCCCTGTGCGTAGTAGAAATCTTCAATATGGTGCCTCTTGAAACACCAAACACTTCGGCTACCTTGGATATGGAAGCACCCATCACAGGGGCACCAACAATGTGCTCACCTTCTAATTCACTTAGCTCCGACAATGCAGTCAGAACTACACAGAACACTGTTTTGAGCACGACTGATACTTGCAACGTATTGAGAATATTGCACAGGTTCTGTTCGTCGTAAAATACATAAGCGAAACCTGCAGGATTCGCTAGCAACTGCATTTATGATGAAGCATGCATTTCTTGCGGTGTTTCCATATTTTTGTAGAAGCCTGTAAAAACGTCTTCGTGATTACAAGCGACCCAGTGAAGTAGCCAAAAATGACGTTAATCCTCTTATCAGTGGATTTGTAACTTTATTACTGTGTAGTGAAAGAGAGGAGACGAAGGGGAGAGAATAGTGTTTGCCACTCCGGACAGACAGAAGAAATGTGAATTAATAATGACCAAATATTTTGTTATTCAGAAGACACTGTACTCTTCTCACAGAGGATTCGAGATGTCCTACAAATATTCGGGAAGAAAGGAAGACAAGTGTTTAACTTTTCCTATGTAATGAGGTGAAGACAGACATAATACAGTCTCCAGTTGAGGCTGAGTACGAAAAAAATAGGTCGCGTTCTTTTCAAGAAACAGTCCCAGCATTCACCTTCAGCGATGTATGCGACATACAGAACACCTAAATTCAGATGTCTCGCCAAGTCCCCGAGGAGATGGAGAAGCCTGTGATCCATAATTCCAGAATTCTTGGCAAACATAGAAAAAGCTGGTAATGAGACCCTACGCTATTTTCTTTTGTCTCCTCTGGTGGTGTGCTATGAAACTCCTCTTATCACCCATGATGAAAAAGGAGACTTCTATGGAGGTAGGTAGTCTTCACTATCAACTGTACTAAGTTCTTCTTTGGGACTGAAGCTGCAGAATATCAGGAAGTGGTCTACCTGGCCGCTCGACATCTCAGTGCAGTGTGTGTCGGTCGCTCAAGGGCTATCAATAGATGACGAAACGTCCTAACATCTCAGACATCTATACGATCAAAGACCTGACAGGTCAGTGGTAAGTTACACCAAACAGATAGTCCAATAACTTCACAAGTGTGCACCCCCTTTTAAGTTTAGCATACCATTTTCTGTACATTCTGAGATGTCAGCGTTCATCGGTTTTCTACCACTGGTTGGAGGAAATACGAGTATGTTTTCCCGCCAGTGTTTCCTGCTGTTACTTGTTTATTGGCTAGTCACTTCTGATACACTGCTCATTAAATTTACGCCGTGCATTTAAAAAAATCTTCCCACGTTATTTTCACAATTTCCCTGGCGCCATAAACACTGAAGAGCCAAACAAACTGGTACACGTGCCTAATATAGTGTAGGACCCGGCGACCACGCAGAAGTGCGATGGACTCAACTAATGTCTGATGCTGTGCTGGATGGAATTGACACCATGAGTCCTGCAAGGCCACCCACAAATATGTAAGAGTACGAGGAGGTGGAGGTCTCTTCTGAACAGCACGTCGCAAGGTATCCCCAGATATGCTCAATAATGTTCATGGCTGGGAAGTTTGGTGCCTCGTGGAAGTGTTTAAACATATAAGAGTGTTCCTGGAGCCACTCTGCAGCAATTCTGGACGTGTGGGGTGTCACATTGTCCTGCTGAAATTGCCCAAATCCGTCGGAATGCACAATAGACCTGAATGGATGCAGGTGATCGGACAGGACGCTTACGTCACCTGTCAGAGTCTTACTGCGAGGTACCTGGGGTCCCATCTCACTCTAACTGCACACGCCCTACACCGTTACAGAGCCTCCACCTGCTTGAACAGTCCCCTGCTGACATGCAGGGTCCATGGATTCATGAGGCTGTCTCCATACCCGTATACGTCCATCTGCTCGATACACTTTGAAACGAGACTTGTCTGACCTGGCAACTTGTTTCCAGTTATCAATTGTCCAATGTCGGTGTTGATGTACCCAGCGCGAGGCGTAAAGCTTTGTGTCATGCAGTCATCAAGGGTACACGACTGGGCCTTCGGCTCTTGAGAGCCCATATTGATGATGTTTCGTTGAATGTTTCACACGCTGACACTTGTTGATGGCCGTCAATGAAATCTACTGCAATCTGCGTAAAGGTGCACTTTTGTTGTACGTTCAACCATTCTCTTCAGTCGTCGTTGGTTCCGTTCTTGCAGGATGTTTTCCCGGCCGCAGCGATGTCGGAGATTTGATGTTTTACCGGATTTCTGATATTCACGGTGCACTCGTGAAATGGTCGTACGGGAAAATCCCCACTTCACCGCGATCTCGGAGATGCTGTGTCCCATCGATCGTGCGCCGACTAAAACACCAGGTTCAAACTCACTCACATCTTAATAACCTGCCTTTGTAGCAGCAGTAACCGATCTAACTGTGCCAGACACCTGTTGTCTTACATAGGCGTTGCTGGCAGCAGCGCCATATTCTGCCTGTTTACATATCTCCGTATTTGAATCGCATGCTACACCAGTTTCTTTGGCACTTCAGTGTACTTCTTGTACAGAAACCATAGACTGCAACCAGTAGCCTTTCATAAATAAGACGCAGGGGGTATAAAGCAGACCGTACAGGGGGCTGGGCGTTAATTGCACATTATATCGTCTGGTCGCCTTGTGTTAATAGTCGTTGGTTAAAGTTGGGGTTTCAAATATATAAAGCGAGGCCTTGAGGAAAGTTATATAGCTGCCCTGAAGAAGGGCATGTAGCACAACATTTTTAATATTCTTTTACAATGTATAATTTTAGATCTTCACATTTTTCTTCTTCTCCAGTTTTCTACAATCCACACTTCCTTTTTCACGTAGTATCATACCACAGTTACATCTACATGCATTTCTTCCTCAATTTAATGCCAATACTTCATGGTAGTAAACCATGTTATTGGAGAACTGCTTTTATTTGTACCAACTTATTTCTGATCTCTCCACTGCTTTAGCCATCTTCTGTAATGCAGCTTTTTATGCAGCAAATTTCTTTCACTTCAGCTGCAGTCCTGCCCAGTTTTGACGTTAAGCTAGATTCTATTCTTTTATCTGCTACTCTTAACTTTCCATATTCTCTGCTGTGATGCTGTTCATTTCTTCCAACAGCTCGCTTTAGACCTGCTTACTGTCGGCCAAATAGGTCTGTCTGTCAACTTCAGCAATAGTATCGATTCCCCGCGCCATCTTATCCATCTTGAAATTTGCGTTAATTCATCCGTTACTTCTGTGACAAGTTAAACAACATTAGCATTAAGCTGCAGTCATCTTTCAGTCCTAGACTGCTGAATTGCAATTTGTCCGATTCACATATAAACCGTCACAGCGTATGTATGTTCGTTGGTAATAGCAGGACTCGACGGATTTTCGTGGGAGGCGCGTCTACAGAACTCACAAAGAACGTGTTCCCTTTGAGTGCTTGCAGAATGAACTCAGCTGTTTCTAGGCTGAGCCCATTAGGACAATGCCAAGTACTTGGAGATAGACATTTGCCTTCCTTTGTGCCCATATTTCTTTCATTCTCTACATGTAGGCTTCCTTTCTCTCTTCAGATCATGTTGTTCCAGTCTTCTTCTTTGGTTATATGTCTTGGCGAATCTGCATTTGTGAATTATGGACATCATCTGGTGTAGCTCCCGGCAATTTCGGTTTAATTTTGATGTCGCCAATCCATTTCATCGTGTCCATTTTGGCTTTACTCCTGTTGTTAAAGAATCCAATTATTTGTTTCGTGTTTCTGTCTGGGTACATTCTTTTAATCTATCTATACACTCTTAACCTGCGTTTTGTAATGTTACTATGGATATATGTATATTGTTTCATTTCCTGACTGCCCCTGAATCGGTATCGTTCGTCTAAAAATTTTGGGCCTAGAATTTTTCTTACGATTTAGCGTTCCATTTTTTCAATGTTTTCAGGGTCTGTTTTCTTGTTCAAAATTAGTGTTTCTGATGCATGGAGGCACATTGGTATAATTACTGTAGTGTAATCTGTTAGTTTTATGTGCTTGGAGACAAATTTCTTGGTACAGATCTTTTGAATAAGTCTGTATCCAGTTTCCATTTTTTGACATCTAATTTCGTTTGCCTTTGTTTCGATTCCATTGTGCTGACTGGTTTGACCGAGGTATTTAAATTACGACATTCGTTTACTTTTATCATATTACGTCTCCACGAATTTTGGTCCTTGTTAATTGCACGTTTCCAAATGATACCTGAAGACCGACTTTTGCCGCAGTTTCTTTCAAGAGTTCAGTCCGATTTTGAGCTGATGCAATGTCGCGAGTTAATCTTGCTAAATCATCTGCAAAAGCTAAGCAGTCTACAGATAAATTGCCTCAGCCTAAAGTGATTGGCTGGTAAGTTTTGAGGATTGATTTTTTTTGTGACATTCTTGTGTAACTTTCTCAAAGACACATTTGAAAATTAATGGAGACAGCCAGTCACCCCGTTCTTAACCCCATTTTGATTTCGAAAGGATCTGAGATTTCGCCCATAAATTTAACCATTGACTTGGTGCCTGCCATCTGATATTGCCACACACATACTCTTCACGTGTGAGCCGGAAGCTACCTCACGCCGTCGCGAGATACGTAGAACGTAGAGGCTAACTGCCAGAAGATGTCGTCCTATACAGGTAAGCTCCCCAATTATTGTTTGTCTAGACCAGGGATGTACAGACCGTGGCCCGTTGGTTGCATGTGGACCGGCACTTTTAATTTTTTTTAATTGTTCATCTTTTATTGCCTCCCAGAAAGGAAACTGCGAGCCCTTGCACAACTTAGGTCTTTTGAGCCACACCAGTCTAGGTGGCATGTGGGCAGGATGATCGTAATTCGGAGTAATAACTTTTCTCACGGCACGTTATGTTTGGATTTGTACACTTGAGCGACAATGTAGTCGTGGCAACAAGATCGGCGCACAGGCCTGCAGGGAGCGACATAGTTTAGTCGTCATTCGTTCGTATAATCTGTAGTACATACCTTGCGCCAGTAAGCTTCACCAGCCTACGCACCAGTGCGACAAACTTTTTGCCACGAAGGTAAGCGAAAATTTTATATATTTCTATGAACCTGGAAACATTTACTTCACGATGATCGGCCAATAATAATGTAAAAAACTGTATACAATTATCGCTTTTCTTGCATACGAACATCGTTGTTCTCCTTTTGACAGGCGTTGTTGCGAAGGTTCATTGTGCCCACCTGGAGAAGGTCTCAAATAAACTTAGCATGGATAAAGCAGGAACAAGTAGGAAGCGCAAATTACAGGACGAGAAGCGACAGTTTCAGAAAAGCTGGACCGAAAAAAAATATTTTTTGTGCAATCGCTGAATGATATCATTTGTCTTATTTGCAAAAGTGTTGCAGCCGTCCCAAAACAATACAGCTTAAAGAGACCCATGAAAATCTGTATTCTGCATTTTCTGAATTGTCACAAAATATAACACACACAAAATTTCTTTCTTGAAACGAGAACTGACATGTCAGCAGCCAAGGTTCAGAAGACCTGTTATAGATTCAGAAACTGAAACAGGAATAAGTTTTGAAATATCTCCCCTTATAGAAAAAAGTTGCTGACCACTTACGGACGGAGATTTCGTCAAAAATTATTTCGAAATAACTATTAAAAAGACGTGCCCAAAACCAATTAACCATTTTGAGAAAATTCATTAAACCGGATGACAGAAAAAGAGGATAACTGCAATATCGGCAGGTATGACGATACCAGTTATAAACTTTCTCAAAATATTTGCTTACTTTTAACTGACTATTGATGAATCAACCGACAGGACATTCACATTCAAATGACATGCAATATTAAACTACCTAAATCTTCAACTGCATAAATGGTGCACTACACGGGGCCACAAACACACAAATACTTCACAATATAACTGATAAGCGATCCTTGCCAAGTTACACACAGTTATTCAATTCTGACTGTGCTAAACTTAATGACCTGTCTAGCATTAAATATTTTCGTCCTTATTACATTATATTTACCTTCTACTGAACTACCTTCAGCATTTATTGTACTCTGGTAGTCAACGCCTCAGGGAGTTTCCAGGTTGTCTCATTTTTCCTTAAGTTGTCAGTATCAAACTTTCTCGTGTCTGTATTTTTCTTTTCTTCCTGATTTTTTTTTTCTTTGAGGCTTGTATGTCACCTTGAGTGGATGGAAGCATTTATTTCCCAGCTGAATATGTATAACAACATTGGCCACTATTACAGCTTTCTGCAGTCTACACATGGATCCTCTAGCTACTCAAATGACACTGTGCAGTTGGCATGCCCTTGATACCTTCAACAACCCACACCCCTTGCTAATTGTTACTCTTACATCTTCCACCTGATGTTTATGGGGCACACTGTGATATTTCAGATGGTATGTGTTCGTTATAACATTGTGATGAGGTAAGTTATACTGGTAGAGTGCACATCGGAACTATTTTTCAGTCTACTGAAAATGTTTTCCCTCCTGTTTAACGGTTTTCATTGTGCTACAGTCCCAATATTGGAACATTCAAACAAAATACTTTGCAAATAAAATAAACCAGAAACCATTTGTATAGTACTTATGTTGAAATTCTTTGTGCAGCACATTCAGTTAAAAGAGCTACTCATGAAATATAATTGCAAATTGCAAGTTTTTCTTGGGGAGTAGATACTATTCTGTGGTACACTATTTTTTTAATTTTTGAGTGCAAAATTAACTATGATATTGGTTTATAGTTATTTTCATCCTTTTACCCTATGTTTAGAGACAATATGACTGAATATCCATTTGGAAAAGATGTTCTTGAAAAATATGTTAGAGTCATAAGTAAATACACTACTAATGCAGGATATATAACTTCACTATCATACTAGAAACATGATCATGATCCCTATGATTACATACATTTCCCATATTTCATAACTACTCCAGTCTGATAGTTCATTTACTCAATCTGCTGTCATTTCCTTAAAAAGTATTCTGCAATAAAGCTACATAATTTATGCTACGAAAGAGTTTTTAATCAGTTTACCAACAACAGACAGGAAATGTTGACTCAAGATTTTGCATTTCCATCACCCTTACTCAGTTGATAATTCTAAATCTTTATATTTGTTATAAATTTCCTATGTACCTCTAAACTCACTATAATTTTTAATACCTTCCACGTTTAAGATCACCATCTGATAATTCAATAGGATTCATGTGTAAATTGCTATTAGAACTCATAAGAGAGCAATGAAAAATATTAACTTTCGTGGTGTCACTGCTTCCCTGCATTCATGCAAAGGAATTTGAAGCTGTACTACCTGTGTTTCCTCCGGAGAACGCATCACAAACACAGTATTCAAGACCTTCTATAGAACTGAATTTGTATTTTTCTTCTTATAGCAAGTAACACAATTTCACTTTTCATCACATCAGAAATATCCAACAGTTAGAACGGGGAGAATCTATAAATTACCATGAAAAATTCGATGCCAATAAATTCAACTCTTGTCACATAGCTCTAATACTTATACACCACAAAAATTGTTAAATAACATTCAGGCAGACAATACCTTTGTCGGAAATGGCAACTCCTTCACCAATAAGGACCAGATGAAGAAAAAGGTGGGTGATAGCATCCCCAAAGGGGGAAATGTGAATATGTTAACTTTGAAGCTTATATCCTGAGGAACAATACATGAGACTACAGATGCACTGATTCACAAGCATTTCAATGAAATAGTCATCTAGTGCCGGCCGGAGTGGCCGAGCGGTTCTAGGCGCTACAGTCTGGAACCGCGCGACCGCTACAGTCGCAGGTTCGAATCCTTGGGCATGGATGTGTGTGATGTCCTTAGGTTGGTTAGGTTTAAGTAGTTCTAAGTTCTACGGGACTTATGACCTCAGAAGTTAAGTCCCATAGTGCTCAGAGCCATTTCAATCATGTTGTCATCTAGTTCTGTAAACAATGAATGAACTGCTACAGCACAAATTTTCCCCATGTTTTCCTGTTTCTTACAATATACGAAATTCGAGTATCACACATGAATGTTAGTCCTATTTATCATCTTCATGGTAGCTACCACTCTAGTTGTGTTCATATTATATATAAGAATAAACATATATCAGTACAATGGATTAGCCCACATCTACAACCCATTTATCATCCATGATGTGGATCTAATACTCCACAATGCATATGAAAAGCCGTATTTTCATTGGTACTCTTCCATTTTTTTTTCTTTAGGTCAAACAAGATGAAAAGAGTTGGTCATTTTATGTACTAATAACCAATGGGTTGTATGAGACTGGAAAGCTGTTTAGAGGCAGAACATCACTCCCTGACACTTATTAATGACCGCATTTTATACTGCACTATTTAATTTGTTATGACATTACTGCTAGTTCCTTCTTGGTTCCCCATCAATACTATCATCAAATTAAGGTACTACTAATTATCCTTACAGAGAGGTAATCTGCTGGTAACATTTTATGAAAAACGTTCTTTTTGACATTTTGTCTTTAATAATATCTAGAGACTATACATGAATATTTTGCAGGAACCTATCCTGCTGACCTACGTGACGAATGTATGACTTACGGAGAATCCTTGATAACCAGAGTGTCAGAGTCTATGTTATCCAGTGTTGTAGTTATGCAAATTGTTACTTAGAAGAGAAAACTCAGTATTACTGAATAACAAAATTCATTACAACTCTCTATTTAAACTATATCTCATATTTTAATAGCTTAAATTCCTGTGAAGTAATGTGTCTGTAGTTTCTGCTCTTTCTGTAAAGTTTTTAGTGTTATGTGCTACACAACTGGCATCTGGGTGTGCCTGTAGTATTCCATGATCAGTGATCTTATGTTCTGGAAGACAATGATTCAAAAGTGCATGTTTCTCTCAGGGCTTTGGTGAAATAACTAATATATGGGCACTGAAGAAATTTTAAAATGGTATGACACATTCTTTAACGGAGCCCCATAACACTGAAATGGTAGCAATTTTTGACTTCCACTCGGCTTGTGGTAGCTACCCAGTGCATGATCTATGGAACATTTAGCTAACTAAATAACATGATCCAGAAATAGAGGGTAGGATGTACAGGTGATGGGGGCCAAGGAACAAACCTGACAGAAGAGGACTTGAGATGTGAGGAGTTAATCACTTGTGCAATGATGACAGCATAACGTTATTTTTCTAAATAACTGGATTTACCATTCAAATTGTGCAGATAAGCCTTGATTCTTAAATTGTAAACAAATGTAAATGAAATATTTGCTCATTAATTTTTGATGCATAACAAACCTCATAACAGATCTTCTCAATCCCGCGTCCAGCCATCCTTATTTAGGTTTTCCGTGATTTCCCTAAATCGCACCAAGCAAATGCCAGGATGGTTCCTTTGAAAGGGCATGGCTGACTTCCTTCTCCTTCCTTCCCTAATCCGATGAGATCGATGACCTCACTGTCTGGTCTCCTCCCCCAAAACAACCCAACCCAAAGATCTTGTCAGCACTATAAATATATGTTGAGAATGAATTTGGGTAGCAGCAACCATCTGTACCATTTCACTGAATTGATCTTACTGAATTCTTGGTAAAAGTACAGTAATGAAACATTACCCTTCATGATGGATGGTAATATGTAAATTCCCTCCCTTGCTGTTTACAGAAACTCAGTTCTACTAAACCCATCAAAAAACCACACATTGCTAGGTGAGAGACAATATGCATCTTTCACTGATCTGGAAGTATTCTACTGCTAATTAAATAACTAAGAAACCTAGAATTCTATGAGCAATGATATGAGCATATTTAAGGATGCAACAGTGAGCAAACAGAAACTCAATAGTACAATCTGAAGTTAAGAGATAGCAAGCAGATGTTTGCAACATTTATCTATACTACTAAATGGCTAGCTCTATGCACATCACACACACACACACACACACACACACACACACACACACACACACACACACACACACACACACACACAGACACACACACACACACACACACACACACACACAAAAATGAAGAAAATAAGGTTTATAGCTAACTACATTTTCACTATTCTTGCACTGAAACTTCAGCATCAACCATAACATTTTAATTTATTACTTCTTTACTATTATCTCCATTCACAACACGTTTTGCAGATAGTATCCAGATACACCAATGAATGTACCAACAAAACTACATAACTATACAACACATAGTTCAGGAGATATATTTTATCAAGGGTGTTGGGTATTTTTTTTTAGAGTTGTGGCGGGGGGGGGGGGGGGTGTGTTTACTGGTGTAATAGGTATCAGTTGATGACAGAGTCTGAAAAGGAGCATCATTTGCTCATAGATAAAAATAGATTGGTAACATTGAGCCTATGGTTCAGAACTAAATGACACATTCAAATTGTAGCCTGAACTGGAATTTGAACCTTTCATTTTGCAGGGAAGATTGTATCTCTACACTGTAATGATTTTTAGTGTAATTTTCCCCTACTTCAGTGGTCAATAGTTTCTTTAGTTTCATTTCACTGGTCATTGTCAAACTTACAGAACAATATTTAGTATTTTATAATGGTGTAACATTCAAAAATGCCTCACTTTCTTTTTTTTCCTTCAACCTAAAGAGCAGGTGAACCTTCAGCAATGATTTGATGCCAGTAACTAAATTTGAAACTGAAGTCAGTGGTAAGAACTTGCTTTTGATTGCAACATACACTTCCAATTTTTGTTGCCAAATACAGATTATTACTCCCCAACAACACCCTTTTTGGAAACTGCTGACAAAATTAAAATTAAGAAGGAAACTGTTTATGACACATTAATAACTGAATTTCGAAATTAGAGGTGTGACTCTATTGCAAGCAGTATATTCAGCTTCAAAATAAAATACCACATATTCAGATTGTTAACATATTAAATACAGCACTAGCGAAAACCAAAAGCCTGTAATAGACGTACTGGTCAAAAGGATCAGGTGATCTAAACTAAGATGTAACTTCCAGATCTAAGATCTCTACCACATAACACTACATGGAGAATATGTTTACCTAATAATGGTGTTATACAACCCATCTAAAGCTCTTACTATTCAAATAATTTTGAAAGTAACACTTGTCTGTGGAACAGGTAAACACAAACTTTAGTTTAAGCAAATTTGAGTAATTAAGTTCCTAAATTATAACTTTGTGGTGCTACTATATTGTGGTACATGTATTACTTAATTTGACCAACACACAAGAGAAAGATATTTTCCCATAAAAAAATCATATTTTGTTGTCATGTTCTTTTGATCAATGGTAGGATCTTTTTCACAGGAATGAGAAGCAGGGTATATGTAAGAGATCTATTTTTATATTTAGTTGCAAAATGTACATTTGTAAATCAGTAAACACCACAATGAAGCATACTGTAATATAAAAGTAATATATCACTTTTCTACACTGTATAAATTACTAGCGAATATTTTTAAATTTAAAAGCAGAAGCATATGTTTTTACCTATGCCACTTAACCTACCATTCTGGAGTCTCCCAGCGAACAATACCACGTGACTGTACTTTATTTTAATTATGTATTTGTATATTGGATATGTGGAATTGTCTAAAATGAAAAACTGCAGTTTAATTTAAATTTTTGTTTGCTTTCTCTTATATATTCTGCATTCATGGTTCAAATATTTTTATGAGCTGTAATGCAGGTATTACTAAGCAATAAGACATCTTGAGTGAGGAGTAATGAATCTCTTTTATTCTTCTAGTATTATAGCTGTGGACACAGTTCCTTTCAAAGTGCAAGATAAAAACTACCATATACAGCTATTATTAATATCTGCACTACAAAGGTATCTATGAAACAAATGTGTGTCAACACCACGTATTAATTATACTGTTCACTTTTGATCACTTTCTGAAGAATGAGAGATGACACTATGTCATCATAGTGATAAGATGAAATGAGTGAAATACATTTACAAATTGACATGATGTACCCAATAGTTGCAATGATGCTAGGTGCAACAGTTTCTAAACTTAGCTATGGCAGATACTTAATTGTGTATGTTCTTGTGGTTACATTTTCTTCAGTATATACAATTGAAAGCTTGGAAGATTCTGTACTATTTAAGACCTCTGTTCATTTGCTAAAGTTATTATTGACTTTGTTGCATTTGTGGCACATATTTCAGTTTCTTTTCAAAAATCAAAAATCCATTTGTACAAAATTACATGTTCTCTTGAAAATCTTCTAATTTCTATAAATGCAATTGAAGGTCTTGAAATATATAAGGAACAGTGGCTTCAAAATTAAACCAACCATTAAAGTTTTCTAAACTTTATACATTGCTTGCATTATCTAACATCACTTTTTGCACTTCTTTTTGGATCAGAAAGCAAATTGGCTTTCAGCATACTTAACATGCTTACAGTAAAAGTTTGATTTTTTTTTTTTTTTTGCAGGGAAGTAACGATCTGTGTAGATCATATGAAGTATTAATTTTAGTTAACACAGGTTTGTGATATTGAATGGGGAAATATAACTACAACAACAGTAGTTGAAGCCAATCAACCCTCCTGGAACCCACACTGACATGTAATGGTCTGTTAGATAGATAAATGTTGTTTCATAGATCCACAGTAAGGGGATGTAGATCATATCACAGAAATATTTAATATTAATTTACAAAATGAGATAATATTCCTTCCACAGATCCTAAGTGAAATGGTCTGCAAGGATGTGGAATAAGTACAAAATCTGAAACATATTTTCATTTACAAATTAATACGAAACTTGTCACAAACATATACAGACATATATTCACTGAAGTGCATGAAATAATTCTTACGCTATTCTATACATGCATCATGAAATAGGTAATCAGTTCACAACACTTATACATTGATCACATTACTGCACTGAAGATGTGCAGTAATTAGATTTTACACAACATTCAAGTTAATTAATATTGTTAGTACTGACTGTATATACATCAATTGGTTCAATTAAGAAATTCACCAGTAGAGTATTCGTAGTTTGCTCTCAGTAAATTCTTTAAGTTCCTCTTACACTATAATTCATTGGTAGCTAATCTTTTTTTACCTATTGCAAGTTATTGAAAATGGGTAATCCTGAATAATGGACCCATTTCTCAACAAAAGTAAGCAACTCTTAAATCTTTATGCATATCATTCTTCCTTCTATGCTGACACACTGAACTGAGATGTTGGTATCATAGAGATGGATTATTTATGAACAGTTCCATTAAGGAATAAATACATTAACAAATAGTACTTAATAGCGAAGGAAATCTGCCCCATTGCAGTGTCTCCAGAAATACAGTCAAATTCTCAAGAACCTAAAAGCCTTTCAGGAAATGTTTAATTCTGCTGCAATCTCTTGACTCTATATGCAAATCACTGTACTGTTAATGTAAAAACTGCTCTCTAGGAACACAGCTATCAAGTTTAAGCTGTGGCTTATAGACTCAAATGTGGTTGTACAGAAGCAAAACAAGAAATCACACATGGCAGTTGGACATACAGACATACAGTGTTAAATACCTGCATTTTCAGTCAGGTGGAACATCTGCTCTAAGTTAACATGGCAAAAACAGTTTCCTTACAAAAGTAAATGCCATGGAAGTAAACCCAGTTTACAAAGATTAACTACTAGTGCTACTAGTTGATGCCCGACTGCCTTCAAATAGTTCATTGTTTTTCAGATGCCAAATTACAACCTTTCGTCATTCCTTGCATAGCTAATATACCAGGAACAAATACGACATTACACTTAATTTTCTGTGACATCTGTGAGAAGTTATTGAGTCCCTAATTTCCTCTTTGTTACCACCAACAAGCACTACAAGGATTGCATTTTGCACAACTCCTCCCTATTCATGATACGACTCTAATGAAGTGACTGAATTTTCATCGAGGTTGTTTGGCGTTGCAGGCCTACCAGATTGCATATACGCTATACACTGTGAATAGAAAGCCACTCCACTAATAACTCAAACAGTTGGCCCATTCCACAACGTATGGGCCAGTAGTCGCTCTCGGACTCTTGAGTGCCATGGAACCGTGACGTGAGGACCTTGTTTACAGTCTATGAAGAGTATCAGGCATGGTTTACGAAAAACGCATCAAAAATTTTTCCAGCTTCTCAGGACATGTGCTCTCATTTCACATCCCTCTTATTTATCTATCTCCCATTTACTTTTAAAAGTGCTCTATAGGACATCCTCAAATTCACACCAGATATGATCTGTATTACTCGCTTCTAGACCCCAAGCCTTTAGCTGAGCTTGATTACTTATTCGAAAATATAAACCCATATGACATTATGGAATTAAAGCATGCCTTTTTTATTTTTGTAGCCCCCAAGTCTGTTAACATCCGACTGTAAATTAAGATTTATGTAGGCGTTTTTGTGATGTATTCTTTCTAAGTGCATCTATTATCAAGTTTTCATCCCAAGAATTAAACACTGTCAATCTTTTCTACCTGCTAGTCATTATATCCATGACAAAGAATGGGCTAGAAACTATTTATTGATCTCCATAAAATTTATATAAACAACTTTTTCTAAAGCTATGCTTAATGTGCTATTATTGTAGTGTCTTTATCTTCAGCAAACATTTAATTTTTTGCTTAATTACGATATGGTGGACTCGAAATACTTTCCGATTCTGCACCCATATGCGTCTGTTACATCAGAAGTGCCAGAAGCGGAGAAACAGTGATTGTCACTGCAGCAGAAAATCAAACCTAGAGCGTGATCTGGGCATTAACATGCTGATTAGAAAACTATACTGCTTTATTTCAAATTACAACTATTATGATCAATCGCATGTTAATACGAGGAAAACTTATGGAAAGAAAGCGAATGGAGTATCTTAAAAACAAGCTAGACAGCTGTAATGGGCATTACAACGAACAGTACGAACAAAAAATAGTTCTGTTTAATAAATGGTTGCAAACATCGAAAAATATACTTAACCTATCTAGCAAAAGAGGAGACTGCACTGTGTGGTTGAGTTGCAACGCATATTTACCTCTTGCAGCAGTGGTCTCCAAATATGGAGAAACTTACCATGTCTAACTGTTCGTACACGAGAAAGGCAACTATCCTTCTCTGAAATCGAACTTTGGTGTTCTAAAACAAAATTTTAGTATATCTTAAATGAAACTAAGCGAATAAGAGAATAACTTACTATCACCCCGTTCACTGAAGCAGAGCAATTAAACAACACTTCGTCTATAATAGCTGTACATGTCCCCCACTTTCACATATTCTACTGATGCAAAACCACCTTCATTGTACAGAAGAACTTACTTTGAATTTGTATTTGTGTGGCTATTATGTTTATATGATTCTCTGTATCATTTTATTCTTAATTTTTCTGGAGCGAAAAGCTTCTAGATTCTTCAAAACTACATCTACATCTACGTGATTACTCTGCAATTCACATTTAAGCGCTTGGCAGAGGGTTCATCGAACCACAATCATACTATCTCTCTACCATTCCACTCCCGAACAGCGCGCGGGAAAAACGAACACCTAAACCTTTCTGTTCGAGCTCTGATTTCTCTTATTGTATTTTGATGTCATTCCTACCTATGTAGGTTGGGCTCAACAAAATATTTTCGCATTCCGAAGAGAATGACCTCGCCACGACGAAAAACGTCTTTGCTTTAATGACTTCCATTCCAACTCGCGTATCATATCTGCCACACTCTCTCCCCTATTACGTGATAACGCAAAACGAGCTGCCCTTTTTTTGCACCCTTTCGATGTCCTCCGTCAATCCCACCTGGTAAGGATCCCAGTTTAAGCTGTCTCATTAGTGGAGTTGTTGCATCTTCTAAACGCAACCTTTGGCTCGCCTGCCCCACAATATTATCTATGTGGTCTTTCCAACTGAAGATGTTCGTAATTTTAACACCCAGGTACTTTGTTGAATTGACAGCCTTGAGAACTGCGATTTTCGTAACTTTACAGCTGAGCCTATAGTCTAACGTAAGGGACTCCCTTGTTTATATACCACTACGTGCTCTCCATTTCACTTTACCGAGTGTGAAGTATCTATGAACAGATATTAAACAGAGGTTGGCTACTATCGAAAGAACATTAAAAAAACATTATTCCAAACAGTCTCCACTGTTAGATGTTGGAACACTACGACAGCACATCGAAGACAATAGGAACGCCAGCACAAGCACAGTTGCACAGTGATGGAGAAGGTAATCGACTGCGGCCTTATTGACGAATCCATCCCAGCATCCATCTGAAGGAAGTTGGTGAAACCGTGGAGAACCTAAACTGGGATGGCCGGACGTTTATTCGAACTCTGCTCCTTCCAATTGAGTTCATGGTCTTAATCCTTAAGTCTATCACAAGGAACTTCCTTCGTAAGTGATATATTTAATCAAGTGATATAGCCAAAATTAGCTAGTTATTACAAGACATTCAACAAATCTCATTATCACTTTTTCACGGATCTAAAACTCCCATTTCTCGTGTAGCAGCAGCCATTTTGGAGCGCTTCCTGCGAAAATCTTTTGACAGGATAGAGTAACCTTTACGGATTATGGAGACCAAGTAATAGGATCAGCTCAACACCTGAACAGCAGATTAGTAACCCATTGTCGACAAATAAATAAAATCTAATGTTCACATGTTAAGGCCCCTAGAAGAACACTTTTTATCTTTGAGGTGAGCGACATTGAACTTTTCTGTTCAAAAAATGGCTCTGAGTACTATGGAACTTAACTTTGGCCATCAGTCCCCTGGAACATACAACTACTTAAACCTAACTAACCTAAGGACATCACACACATCCATGTCCGAGGCAGGATTCGAACCTGTGACCGTAGCGGTCGCGCACTTCCTGACTGAAACGCCTTGAACCGCTCGGTCACAGCGGCCGTCGAACTTTTCTGTGATACGGTTGTAAAGTATGTGTCTGAACAACATAGCTGAAATAGTCATTGATCCACTAAGTAACTGACGTAAACCCACATAGGTCCAACTGCATGGCTCCCATGTCCAGATGACATGAATTGGATTACTTAAATATTATTTTTGCTTGAGTTTTAGAGTTCGCTAACTATTAAAAATTGGGATTTTGTAGTGCTTATCGCGATTTTCATCTGTGATAAGAATTTCGTGGACCATATGTTTCATGTGGCAAGTCACGCCGTGACTTAGTTTAACGACACGAAATGCTGACAAAATTTTCGAAGATACTCAGTATTAAAACACATGTGTATATTCTTTCGGTCCTGCTGAACAGTAACTATAGGTACTTACACGAAAAGTTGCCACATATTCCAAAGTTACAGTGAACACAAACAATTAAAATAAATAATGCTCTCACACAGCAGAAAAAAGGAGGAAGAAATTTAAGCATTGGACTAATGCACTAAGGAAAGCAAGGGGATATAGCAGTAATGATTCTCTTTCTGGCTGGGTTTTTGTACGAGGTGCATTCAAGTTCTAAGGCCTCCGATTTTTTTTCTCCGGACTGGAAAGAGATAGGAACATGCGCATTGTTTCAAAATGAGGCCGTCTTCATTGTCAATACGTCCCAGAGATGGCAGCACCGTACGGCAGATGGAATTTTACCGCCAGCGGCGAGAATGAGAACTGTTTTAAATACTTAAAATGGCGACGTTTTCCTTACTTGAACAGCATGCAATCATTCGGTTTCTGAATTTGCGTGGTGTGAAACCAATTGAAATTCATCGACAGTTGAAGGAGTTATGGATGTGTCGAAAGTGCGTTCGTGGGTGCGACAGTTTAATGAAGGCAGAACATAGTGTGACAACAAACCGAAACAACCTCGGGCTTGCACAAGCTGGTCTGACGACATGATCAAGAAAGTGGAGAGAATTGTTTTGGGGGATCGCCAAATGACTGTTGAACAGATCACCTCCAGAGTTGGCATTTCTGTGGGTTCTGTGCACACAATCCTGCATGACAACCTGAAAATGCGAAAAGTGTCATCCAGGTGGGTGTCACGAATGCTGACGGACGACCACACGGCTGCCCGTGTGGCATGTTGCCAAGCGATGTTGACATGCAACGACAGCATGAATGGAACTTTCTTTTCGTCGGTTGTGACAATGGATGAGACGTGGATGCCATTTTTCAATCCAGAAACAAAGCGCCAGTCAGCTCATTGGAAGCACACAGATTCACCGCCACCGAAAAAATTTCGGGTAACTGCCAGTGC
Source organism: Schistocerca cancellata (assembly GCF_023864275.1). Lineage (NCBI taxonomy): Eukaryota > Metazoa > Arthropoda > Insecta > Orthoptera > Acrididae > Schistocerca > Schistocerca cancellata. Next base: position 584,128,259 of record NC_064628.1, on the reverse strand, counting down.
TGAAAAAATGATGGTGTCCATGTTCTGGGACAGCGAGGGCGCAATCCTTACCCATTGCGTACCAAAGGGCACTACGGTAACAGGTGGATCCTACGAAAATGTTTTGAAGAACAAATTCCTTCCTGCACTGCAACAAAAACGTCCGGGAAGGGCTGCGCGTGTGCTGTTTCACCAAGACAACGCACCCGCACATCGAGCTAACGTTACGTAACAGTTTCTTCGTGATAACAACTTTGAAGTGATTCCTCATGCTCCCTACTCACCTGACCTGGCTCCTAGTGACTTTTGGCTTTTTCCAACAATGAAAGACACTCTCCCTGGCCGCACATTCACCAGCTGTGCTGCTATTGCCTCAGCGATTTTCCAGTGGTCAAAACAGACTCCTAAAGAAGGCTTCGCTGCTGCCATGGAATCATGGCGTCAGCGTTGTGAAAAATGTGTACGTCTGCAGGGCGATTACGTCGAGAAGTAACGCGAGTTTCATCGATTTCGGGTGAGTAGTTAATCAGAAAAAAAATCGGAGGGCTTAGAACTTGAAAGCACCTTGTAGTTCACACACGTTGTCAGGTAAATGCTGTGAGAAGAAACACATCATAAAAGAATCAAAATTTAAGAAGAAAAATCATATAGGAAAAATAAAGTTCCAACTTCCCTATCACAATTTAATAGCACTATGTCCTCAACAAAAGTACACTATGTTACTCAAGCAAAAACTTACGCGATTCATTCTTCAGCAGTGAATACACCTCTTCAGCGGTGAAAGAAGAAGTCGGAGAATCTCTTTGTCTAACTCTATAGCCCAAACATCAATCAGCATTGCTGATTTATGAGCCTAAACTGTAGGTAAACGATCCGCTCAAAAGTATACGCCCACGTATTAGTGGATATTAATACGGGTGTGTCCACCCTTCGCATTTATGATGGCTTGAACTCTGCTTAGGGCACATCCAGTGTGGTGCCTGAATGTCTGGAGGCATGGCAGCCCATTCATCCTCAAGAACCAAAACCAGACATGCAGTAACGCTGGACGCTAGGGTCTGCAGAGAAGCCGACATTCTAGCTTATTCCATTGTGTTCCATTGCATTCAGATCGGGGCTCTTGGCAGGCCAGAGCATTACAGGAATGCTACTGCCCAAAAGCCGTTGCCTAACAGATGCTGCTTTATGACAGGGTGCATTGTCATGTTCAGACAGACAGAAATATAGTGCACGCAGAATACTGTGGCCGGTAGATGTGCAGACGCGTGGAGATAGCGGTAGTGGTCGGGGCTGCGCACAGGCGCCGTAGCGGAAATGCCGAGCGTTGGAAGGGCAGTGCCAGTCTAAACTGAAGCCTACACTCACATTTTCTGTAAATATTTAGCGGGGCCCCTTCACGCCCACACTTGCGTGGTGACCATTCAAGGAGATCTGTGACCTCTTCTTTGGTTAGTAGCTAAAAATAATTCCGCCGAAAATGCAGCGATTTACTGTCGCCTAGTTTGTTAACTACACTACTGGCCATTAAAATTGCTACACCAAACAGAAACGCAGATGATAAACGGATATCAGAAAAGCAGATGATAAACGGGTATTCATTGGACAAATATATTATACCAGAACTGACATGTGATTACTTTTTCATGCAATTTGGGTGCATAGATCCTGAGAAATCAGTACCCAGAACAACCACCTCTGGCCGTAATAACGGCCTTGATACGCCTGGCCATTGAGTCAAACAGAGCTTGCATGGCGTGTACAGGTACAGCTGCCCATGCAGCTTCAACACGATACCACAGTTCATCAAAAGTAGTGACTGGCGTACTGTGACGAGCCAGTTGCTCGGCCACCGTTGACCAGACGTTTTCAATTGGTGAGAGATCTGGAGAATGTGATGGCCAGGGCAGCAGTCGAACATTTTCTGTATACAGAAAGGCCCGTACAAGACCTTCGACATGCGGTCGTGCATTATCCTGCTGAAATACAGGTTTTCGCAGGGATTGAATGAAGGGTAGAGCCACGGGTCGTAACACATCTGAAACGTAACGTCCACTGTTCAAAGTGTCGTCAGTGCGAACAAGAGGTGACCGAGACGTGTAACCAATGGCACCCCGTATCATCACGCCGGGTGATACGCCAGTATGGCGATGACTAATACACGCTTCCAATGTGCGTTCACCGCGATGTCGCCAAACACGGATGCGACCATCATGATGCTGTAAACAGAACCTGTATTCATCCGAAAAAATGACGTTTTGCCATTCGTGCACTCAGGTTCATCGTTGAGTACACCATCGCAGGCGCTCCTGTCTGTGATGCAGCTTCAAGGGTAACCGCAGCCATAGTCTCCGAGCTGACAGTCCATTCTGCTGCAGACGTCGTCGAACCGTTCGTGCAGATGGTTGTTGTCTTGCAAACTTCCCCATCTGTTGACTCAGGGATGGAGACGCGGCTGCACGATCCGTTACAGCCATGCGGATAAGATGCCTGTCATCTCGACTGCTAGTGATACGAGGCCGTTGTGATCCAGCACGGCGTTTCGCGTTACCCTCCTGAACCCACCGATTCCATATTTTGCTAACAGTCACTGCATCTCGACCAACGCGAGCAGCAATGTCGCGATACGATGAACCGCAATCGCGATAGGCTACAATACGACCTTTATCAAAGTCGGAAACGTGATGGTACGCATTCCTCCTCCTTACACGAGGCATCACAACAACGTTTCACCAGGCAACGCCGGTCAACTGCTGTTTGTGTATGAGAAATCGGCTGGAAACTTTCCCCATGTCAGCACGTTGCAGGTGTCGCCACCGGCGCCAACCTTGTGTGAATGCTCTGAAAAGCTAATCATTTGCATATCACAGCGTCTTCCCGTCGGTTAAATGTAGCGTCTGCAGCACGTCATCTTCGTGGTGTAGCAATTTTAATGGCCAGCAACTCCGAGAGAATTCTGATACAGTGTTTTATCAAGTTTATTAAATGAGCAACTGAGGAAAAGTGAGGTCAGCATCTTATGAGAAAGCACGTCTTCAGTACACAATAAACGTGTAATGACTTCACTTTTTTTGTTCCAAAACCCACAGCATTTCTCGTTTCAACAGCTGTCGATGGCCCTTAAAGATTACCTTCTTTCATCGGAAAAGCCTGTAGTTAATGGAATAACACGGTAGAATGAAGTTTTGCATAATGACCACAGGGAAAAAATATTCTCCTCTTTGACTGCTGCCATTTGCCAAAGTATCGAAATGAGATCTCAAACAATTTATGAAATATGGCTTTATCGCTGGCGCATGAAATCGCAAATATGTTACATCAGATCAGTTTTCACGAGATTGATGACAGGAAGAAACCTCCAGCCAACTCTAAAGCAAAATTTTATATGCCAGCTAAATTTCACATGCGGCAACATTTCATGTGATGAGCATCATACGCAAAATCATAGCGAACCCTATTTCTAATTGCAAAATTTTTAGAATTTCGCGCAGTGTATTACTTTCATGAAAATATCACAATAACTATGGCCATTAACGAAATGATGAGATCATCATAATGAACCTGACATATAAAGCTACAAATAAATCAAAAAGGAACTGCTTTGAGTTTCTGTAAAATCGTTTTAGAAATATTGCAGGGCGCGCACGTCGATTCCGTCATCGCCGACTGGCCGAAAGCTGGCAAACGCTTGTCGGCATTCCCTTCTAAACAAACGAATGAACTCGTCCAGCATTTTGGACGAAAACTGGTTCAATACCCATCGGCCACCATATCCTGTGCGACCTATACCCATTGTTCCACAATTAAGCGATTGCGAAACAATCACTGTAATCAGTTACATCCATAAAATAGCTAGGAGTATGTGTACAGTCGATTTAAAGTAGAACTACCACATAAACTTAATCGGGTGTAAGGCAGATGCCATACAGATCCATTGGGAGAATCCTAAGGAAACGTAGTCCATCAACAAAGGAAGCATATTACAAACCCCCTCGTTAACTCAGTACTTGAGTATTACTCGACAGAATGGGATCTGCACCACATAGAATTGATAAAGGAAAGCCGAAGTGGCCGTGCGGTTAAAGGCGCTGCAGTCGGGAACCGCAAGACCGCTACGGTCGCAGGTTCGAATCCTGCCTCGGGCATGGATGTTTGTGATGTCCTTAGGTTAGTTAGGTTTAACTAGTTCTAAGTTCTAGGGGACTAATGATCTCAGCAGTTGAGTCCCATAGTGCTCAGAGCCATTTGAACCATTTTTTTGATAAAGGAAATAGAGAAGATCCAAAGAAGAACTGCATGTTTCGTTACAGATTCATTTAGAGAGCGCGAAAGTCTAACGGAGATGCACAGCCGATTGCAATGGTAGCCACAGCAAGAGATGTGTTCTGGACCACGGTGTGGTTTACTGTCAAATTTATCAACGCATAGGTTCCATATGAGTCAACCAGTACTTTGCTTCCTTCTATGATATATCTTGAAGATAACATTAGAGGAATTCAATACACAGAGGCTTACCAGCTATCGTTCTTCTGGCAAGTCATTCGCAACTGAAACCAGAACAGTGGGAATGGGATATAGAACTATTTATGGGTGTAGACATAATCAATCATCATCGTTTCCAAACTGTTCCTCTGCTGTCTTACATTTAGTTTGTTTCCATAACAAGCCACATATACTTCTCAGACATTTCGTTGGATAGCATTGTCTGACCAAATTCTCTCAGTTCTACACAACCTCGAAAATGTGGCTGGGAGCTATTTTTTTCCCTCTGTATCGGATCATGATATACAGAAGCAGATTGGTGGAAAATGTATTGTACGTTTTAGAAAAACAGGGAAGCGATATGCCATTACGAATCTAGTCGGGTAGTGTCACAGCGTTCGGAAGACATCTATATAAAATGTTCTTTTTGCCTCAGATTACATATTCCATGAGCGTTGTGGAGCCACTTCCTGGAGAGTATGAATAACGTAATGACGCGTCCGATTTAAGATTTCGACGACGGCTAGATCTCTTTCATGTGGAGTTGGTAGTACATATAATATTCCACTATGGAAACCGACCATGGTTCTATTGGAAATTTAATGGCCACCGGCAGAATGCCCCAGCATCGGGTTTAAACTCGTTAGGTTTCCCCACATGCAGGCACTGGGCTTTTAACTGGCCCCAAGAACCGTCATCTGTGGGAAAACGCTGTTTCGGTAAAAAGTAGCAACGCCTGGATCAAGTACCGTGGTTAACAAACTTTGGATAACAGGGGCTGCAGGCAGATAAATTGTTTTGTGGCCATCAACAGGATGTTCGAAAATTCCCGTTACAAACTTCTAGGACTTGCAGGGTGGAGTGAATACATAATATTTTGAATAGGAACCCACATCCGGAAACGTAATGTTTCCGTGCTACAGCCGTTTTAAAACATTTTTACTAGGTAGATATGCAATAGGGTAGCAGTGGAAGGGGGGGGCGGCAGTTATGTATCTTCGACTGATGTCGTTTGACGTCAATCCTACCTCTCTGACCTAGTTCGAACCTCATTCATGGGTTTGTGAGTGTTGGTGCAACATTGTTGAGTACACGTTTGCAGAATAGACCGACATGATTCTTCTGAATGGGGACGCTCATGGTAATGAATGAGCTGCTCGTCGCTTTAGTCAAGATCGATCGGCTTCGAGAAATGGTGCCTTCAGCGTCACCAGACGTGCGTGACTATGGTGATCCAAGGAGACATCGCGCACACAAATTGGAAGAGGCCGTATTGCATCAGGTTGAAGAGAGTCAGTCAACGAGTACACGAGCAATTTCTTTGGCTATTAGTGAGTGGAACTTTAAAACAAGTGATGTACTGGATCACGTCTAATCAATTACTTGTAAAAGTGGTCGCATTACCAACATGTTTCCAAATGGTTGTAGCACTGAAACGGTACGTTTGCGGATATGTGTTCCGATTCAAAATATTATCTACTCACTCTCCTCTACAAGTCCTAGAAGTCTGTAATGGGTATTTCCGATCATCCTGTACACAACTCATGGTTACCTCCATGCTGTGGAATATAGAAGCAAGTGTTCCACTGGGGCACCTTCATCCATTAAACGTTAGAGGATACATAGAGATGGAAAAACAGGTAACATCATTACTGCGCGCTTAGAGTACATGAAAAGGTCTGCTGCAATGACTGAGCGCTGTATGTGTTTCTACACGACGATGGCAGATTACAAATGTATCGAAAAGAACACGAAGTGAAGCAACCCTCTTCCCTATAGGATACAGTTCAGTAGGCTGCGGTGTCCTCGTCCGGGGAATGTTTACATAAGATGAAACAGCCCCTGTTTCAGCTGCCCTCGTCCGTCAACGATGATATTTCTAGTGATGAGGATGAGCCGACCCACTGTGAGCACACATTTGCTCGACAACAATATCCCATTAGAGTAGTTTGCCTTCATCAACACAACATATTCCCATCACGCTAGCGAACTGTCAGAGTAGTTCATTTAACATGCCTATACCCGAGGATGACGTACTTACCTGTGTTCTGCCGTCAACTGCTCTCGCGTGATGCTCCATTCATCTGGGATACGGTGAATCATTCATCTGGGATACAGTGAACAGGAATTAGTTTCGAAACTGATCACCCCATTTTCTCTTATCCGTTAGGGCTGATTAGCCATACCTGATCAGTACGATTCTTCTTCACTCCCACTGTTTTGCTCAGTTTGTCAATACGAACTACTGCCGTCATTAGCGATAACGAAGGTGTGTGTTACTAAACGCAACTAAAAAGTTTAACGTAGAGTGTGTGTGGGAAGAGCAAACACAAGGTGCCGGAATTCTGAAATGATGCTAATAAAAAAAATAAAAAAAAGAGTACTAAGCTAGGCCTAGCAAGAGAGGCCTCTACGGAAGTAGTTAGTGATTTCTGGCCGTAGTGGACGCTGCGTTGCTTCCCTGTCTCTGACACGAAGGATACGAGGCATACCGAAGAACGAAAAATATCGTTTGTCCTGCAGAAGAAGTAAAGCAATAATCTTTAATAATCATTCCAATGTGCCACACTTCCTTAAGACTTAAGTTAAAAATCTGCAAAAATACTTCCGTCATCAAAGTTAATGGAAAAGTGCACTGCATAAGTCTCCAATATTATTCAATACATTCGACGTTTTCATTAGTACGCTTGGCTAACAACGAATGTATCCCTTACGATGAATACTTGCTGCGTATTAATTGCAGGTAATTTTTCAGTCCAACAAATTTTACAGCTGCTCAAGGTAGTTTCCATATTGGATACATTATATTTAACAGCAAGACGATAAAGTCGGTCAGAGGAGCGATGGAGAAACCTATGCTGTGCAACTAAGTATTGACAGGGCTTGACAGCATTACTGGAGCCTATTCTTGTCATGCAATCACTCCAGTACAACAAAACAAAGCAAATGACTGGCAAAACGTCGAATATTCGACGATGTAAGGATTTTCCTTCTTGCAGTTAATAAATCACAAATAGCGCCAGCTATCACATACATACAAGCTGTTGCAAAGTCACAACAGTCACAAGTAAAATTACACGAATCCTAAAAATTTTAGAAAATGATGAATTTGCTGTAAATCTTCACAGTACGATGCTGTTACTTGTCGTTTACTTTCGAATAAATTTCATATGACAAATGCATTTTCTGCAAAACTGCGAAAAGATGCAGTCGTAGGTCTACTGCCGCCGAAAACAAATGCACTTGCTTCTCAAAACATGCAGAGCAAATATAAAAGTCACACAGTACGTCACATCCAAAAATTTCGGATCACGTTCACCAACACTAAAGCAGAATGGCTGATCAGGAAGCAACAGTGGTTACCCACATGTTTAGATGTTACTAATATAACTGTAATTAACTTGATTTTAAGTGCGCTATGACTGTGTCCGTACTAAGTGTGGACAAATGACAATGTAGTCTAGCAAGACTGCTACGGTTTTCTATATCTTAAGACATTCAATGGTGTACCACGCGCACCACATCGCCATCCTGTTCCAATCGCATGCGTGGCACAGGAAGAAACTTTCACAGCAAGCTTCTGTAAAAGCCCCAACTACTCTGATGTTAGTGTCATGTCAATTTCTTAGTATACTCGAGGCCGTGCTGAAAAGTAATGCCACCGAATTTTTTTACCTGAAAACACAGAAAACTTTTCAAATAAAAAAAACGTTATAAACATTGTACTTCTTTTTTCTTCAAGTAATACATATTTATTTTTCAACGTAGTCATCCTGGCGACGAACACATTTCTCCCAACGAGAGACCAGTTTGTTGACAGTGTAGAATGTTATGCTTTGGAGCCACAGCCTCACGTGTGCTTGTACGCCCTTCGTCACTATCAAAGTGTAGACCTCGAAGGCGTCCTTTGAGTTTCGGAAGCAGATGAAGATCGGATGGGACCATGTCGTGAGTGTATGGAGGATGATCGATGACAGGGAGCCTAAAGCGTCGGATTGTTGCAGATGTCGCGGCGTTCGTGTGAGATCTGGCATCTTCACGCTCAAGGAGTGGGTGCTCCATGAGTGGACGAACTCTTCGAGTTCGAAACTCGAATACAGCTCGCTGTTTGTCACACACCGATACACTACACTGAAGCGCCAAAGAAACTTGTATAGGCATGCCTATTCAAATACAGAGATATCTAAATAGGCAGAATATGGCGCCGTGGTCGGCAACACGTGTCTGGCGCAGTTGTTAGATCGGTTACTGCTGTTACAATGGCAGGTTATCAAGATTTAAGTGAGTTTGAACGTGGTTTTATAGTCGTCACACGAGCGATGGGACACATCATCTCCGAGGTAGCGATGAAGTGGGCATTTTCCCGAACGACCATTTCACGAGTGTACCGTGAGTATCAGGAATCCGGTAAAACATCAAATCTCCGACATGGCTGCGGTCGGAAAAAGATCCTGCAAGAACGGAACAAACGACGACTGAAGAGAATCGTTCAACGTGACAGAAGTGCAACCCTTCCGCAAACTGCTGCAGATTTCAGTGCTGGGCCATAGACAAGTGTCAGTGTGCGAACCATTCAACGAAACATCATAGATATGGACTCTCAGAGCCGAAGGCCCAGTCGTGTACCCTTGATGACTGCATGACACAATGCTTTACGCCTCGCCCTGGGCACATCAACACCGACATGGGACTGGTGAACTGGAAACATTTGGCCAGGTCAGACAAGTCTCGTTTCAAAGTGTATCGAGCACATGGACGTATACGGGTATGGAGACAACCTCAAGGATCCATGGACCCTGCGTGTCAGCAGGGGACCGTTCAAGCAGGTGGAGGCTCTGTAATGGTGTGAGGCGTGTGCAGTTAGTGTGATACGAGACCCCTGATAGATCTAGATACGACTCTCACAGGTGATACGTCCGTAAGTATCCTGCCTGATCTCCTGCGTCCATTCATGTCCGTTGTGCATTCCGACGAACTTGGGCAATTCTAGCAGGACAAATGGATACTCCACACGCCCAGAATTGCTACAGAGTGGCTCCAGGAGCACTCTTCTGAGTTTAAACACTTCCGTTGGCCACCAAACTTCCCAGACATTAACACATTGAGCGTATCTGGGATGCCTTGCAAGGTGGTGTTCAGAACAGACCTCCACCCCTGGTACTCTTACGGATCTATGGACAGCCCTGCAGGATTCATGGTGTCAATTACCTCCAGCACTACTTTAGACATTCGTCGAGTTCATGCCATGTCGTGTTGCGGCACTTGTGTGTGCTCACGGGGGCCCTACACGATGATAATTATAATGGCGTGTGACGAGGGCCTCCCGTCGGGTAGACCGCTCGCCTGGTGCAAGTCTTTCGATTTGACTCCACTGCGGCGACTTGCGCTTCGAAGGGGATGAAATGATGATGATTAGGACAACACAACACCCAGTCCCTGAGCGGAGAAAATCTTCGACCCAGCTGGGAATCGAACCCGGGCCCTTAGGACTGACAGTCCGTCGCACTGACCACTCAGCTACCGGGAGCGGACCTACCGCCTTGTTACACGCTACAGTTCGAAGCCCTCTAGCGGCAGAAGGCTGTAAAGATGTAGAATATTAATACCGTTCATTTAACTTAAAAGCTTTAAATCTTTTGCATAAAAAACTTCGAGAGATTACTATTTGGTACTCCCTCGTAGAAGAAAGTAAGAAATTGACAAATACAATACAGCAATGGTGACCCCCTTAAAAGAACAGACTGGCCGCTTTGGATCACTGTAGGTGGTAGTGATGGTGGATAGTGTTTAACGTCCCGTCGACAAGCGGTCATTAGAGACGGAGCCCAAGCTCGGGTTAGGGAAGGATTGGGAAGGAAATCGGCCGTGCCCTTTCAAAGGAACCATCCCGGCATTTGCCTGAAACGATTTAGGGAAATCACGGAAAACCTAAATCAGGATGGTTGGAGACGGGATTGAACCGTCGTCCTCCCGAAGGCGAGTCCAGTGTGCTAACCATTGCGCCATCTCGCTCGGAAGGATCACTGTAGATAGCACCAAGCGGTCATATGACGCTCCATCACTGACGTAAGTTATGACAGTAAAGTAACGTGTGTGTAGTACAATTTACTACGTGATAACAGTGACTCATAATAACTTTTACGCTAATTGACGTCACAGGTTTCATATCACCATCCAAGTCGTTTTAAATGGCTTATGATACCTGACGAAGGTCTGAGGACTGCAAGTGATATTTATCAGCAGCTTTTGGCGTGGAAATAATACTGTTTTTTTTAATACTTCACGAGCTGTCGTGCACTACCATCACAAAATATAATGTGATGTGATGTGTATGCGCCATTCAGTTGTATGGCAGCAGCGTAGTAAGAGGTAGAGACGTGACAGAATAGCGGAAAGGAGTTATCTTGTCTGGACGTGCCCATGACCACATAGTAAATAAAGCTGTCAGATTTGTCGATGTATGAATGCAGACTGCGCAATGTATCTAAAAGGAATAGTGTAGACTCGCAGCCATGTGAAGAGTGGTCGTAAGAAGCTCCTAACCAACATAGACCGGAAACGAGCGGCATACCTTCTAAATGACCATCAGTTTCAAACTGGACAAGAACTGTTTCTGCAGTGAATGCAAGTCTATCTCAAACAATTCTCGAGAGAACATTGTGAACGGAATTGTTATGATTTGGGGGAGCTTTTCCGTGCCGTGACTTGCGCCCACTCGTTCATTTTCAGCGGCAGTTCATGCAAAATTTTACCAATATGCTACAAATTTACAAAAATTGAACAGACTGTGTGAGCAAGACTTAATATTGCTGCGATACTGGTTTTATGTAAACCACTAAGATCAAGTATGTTGTTTATATGTTTATGATTTCAGTCACATTTTTGTATTAATGCTGTAATATGTCCTAGATCTGTCATTTTCCTGTACTCCCACGTCATTGTTGCCAAATAGCAGACATGGAAATCAAAGAAGATGCTTTGCAAAAATCACACCTGCAGAAACAACTCGTTTCAAACACTTTCACGCTAAATTTCCTCGTGTACTCGCTTCTTTTTCTACCTGTAGCCTTTTGACCTGCAAGGGTAGTAATCGTAACTAAATTGAATACATGAATTTTACATATATAAACTGAACTATTTAAATTTTAGAATTAATAGTTTAATATTGCGAGGAATAAAATAAAATGGACAAAAGTGATGGTAACGGTGGGAATCGAACCCAAGCCAATCCACTGCGAGTCAGTAAGCACCACTGGGCCATGGCACCATTACGTCGACTGCTCCTCAATAGTCCCTCATAATCTTCACTGGAACACAATACTTCACATGCACTTTCAGAAAAAGATACTGAGCTAGAGCCAGACGTCGCCACATATCCTGCTTGCTTTATAGAGCAGGGAAGTCTCAGACCTCCATATTCTGTAACGACTGGTGGCTTCGCCGTTTTTCAACCGCTTTCCATAATACAACAGTAGCAAGCGAATAGCCGATAAGTTTCGCTGTTTCCGAGATGCTCGGTCCCAGGCGCCCGGCCATAACAAGATGCCTTTTATCAGGGTCGCTGGTGTCAGTGAATTTCCCCATTTGCGAAAGCGACATTCAATTTCACTGTGGACAGTGATCATAATGTTTATCCACAACGAGTAATTACGTCGAGGTGCAGTGTTCGCTAAGTTATAAAGGACAATATAGCAAATTTTCTGACATACACAAACAATATCTAACGTTAATTGTTGCCAAATTATGGCGAAGACTTTTTAACTGAATAATGTACTTTTTCTATGGCACTGCATAGAGGCTTTCAAGAGGACTTCAGAGACACGGCTTTTGTGGAACTTGGCCAAACAGTACCAGCGTAACAGCGTCGTGAACCACCGTTTCTTGGAAAGGTCCGATAAACGTTGGATCTACTACACCAAACGTACACAAATATGTGACTCAGGTACAGTTCGTGCCTGTGCGCTATTACTTCATCATCTATGCTCTGCCGTTCTAGCAACAGGACAAATCTCTCCTGCAGCAATCCAGAGCTTCACACTGTATATGACAGTCGATCAAGTTGATATGATTTTAGTTTATGGTGGAGCTCGCCAATTTGAGTAACAGCACAGTTTTATGCTGAAAGGTATCCTGGCTGGGCCAAACTCCCCTCTATCTGTCCTTGCAAACAATATAAAAAAGTTCAAGAATCTGGAAAAGTGAAGAATAAAACACCATTACTTATGAAAGTGTTCTTGTTGTTTGGAGGGACAGCATCTCACAAGAGCATATAGCATCCGATAAGCACATCCTGTCACGTTGCAAATACCTGCAGCCTCCTCTGTTCCCATCCCCAGTGCACAGGTACCCTTTGCCATTGAACACAAACTGCTTGAGGAGTTACCACAGGAAGGACACAGGCTTTTTCAGTCAACTGTTACGGCCAAATACCTTGCGACGCTGCCCGCACCGGGCACCGCGTATAACCTCAAACACTGCCGGCCTTGAGGTAACTAAGTAATAGTAGATAAATGGGTGGCCATCCTAAGTGCAACTTTTTCGTCTGAAGTATAGGAACACAGCCCCCCTTAATGGTGAGGGGGCCCTCGTGCGATGGCGACCTGATTCACACTACGCACATCCCCAACGCCGTCAATAAGCCTGTTGTCCTGTGATGAAAAAAACGCTTATCTAACGTTGACACAGCTCTTCCTTACAATCTGTTAAACGTATTTCTCAGAAAGATCGGTCCCATCTGGAACAACAACGAAATTCCAGAGAACTGTACAAATGGTTTGCAGTGTCTTCATTAAAATGCGTATCTGCGAGCACTTCAATTGGCTCGCTGGGGTATCATCGCCAGCAAAAGCTGCACAACGCTCGCATCCTTCAGAACAGAACTGAGACCTATCTTGACTGCGGGTTGTTTGTGTAAAAGGGCAGCTACAACTTCTCACGAAACTTGGTCAGCACACCGTTCTAAACATGGGACTGTAACGAAATTGCGACTATAATAAATGTCATCAGAGTAAAGAAAAAGAGGGAATTTGAACACTGAAGAAAAAAAAAACATCTATGTTAAGCAGTTTCTTTCAGATTGATGGATAAATTACACATCCTGAGAGCGTCACTCGCGTTCAGTGCCTGTAAGTAAACTGTAATGCATATGTGTATTAAAATCATTTTAGACACGTGAAATAACATAAATACCATTAGCAAATACAATCTTTCATGCCATTGGCTCACATGTGGGTAAGGAACACAAACATTTTTTGTTTGACACCAACAAGCTATAATTGAAGAAAACTAAGCTGTTTTGTCCACTATGACAGGTCCGGTTTTACAAAACAAATCGTGAGAGCCTGTCTTGTAATACAATCCGTAAGATTTTATCACCCCCTCCCCCCCCCCCCCTCTCTCTCTCTCTCTCTCTCTCTCTCTCTCTCTCTCTCTATCTATCTATCTATCTTAGCAAACAATAGCCGTCCACGTGTTGTCACAGAGCATATTGCATACACACGTATCACTCCACGGGGCTACATGCCAGTGCTCGAACTTGTTCGCACAGATCTGCACAAAGTTTTGGCGTCTGTACTGGAGGAAAGTCCTATCCAACAGACTATTAATCACACGAGAGGAATCCTGTATTCCTCCTTCATAAGCAGTTTAATACAATGTTTTTTCGGTTGTAACACATTCAATCAATTTACATCACCACCATACACTTCTAGACTTCAAGCTCTGTGTCAGCTGCAGGTAAACCGACAGTAACACATTCTGACTCTGTGGCTCTCACAGAAAGCTGAACATCATGTGATGTAAACTGTACAGCTCACACAACAAACAAATAAAACACAGAGGTGTTGTTTATCAGCGACAAAATATGTGAAAGACATTGCGACATATGAGAACTGGATGAGCTTGCGGTATTGTAGAGCACTTGCCTCTGCTATCTGAAGGTGTACTGATAATCTCTTCTACAGCGAAAGTGTAGCAGGCATCTAATCAAGGCCACATCAAACTAGTCTTGTAAAACACAAGGGTCTGGTACATCAAACTAGTCTTGTAAAACACAAGGTTCTGGTACTATGTGATACAAACACCAAACGAAACGCGCACCGTATCACCTGTCAATGCTGTAGCTACCATGCCATAGAAAGTAGCTCAAGACCAGAGCATTGTAACTGGCATTCAGATCAGATGAATTCGGTGGTTAAAGAGCGTTCGTCAAACGATAGCATGCTCATTTACTACACCGGTCTGACTCAGTTCATTACATTAACATGGCACTACAGTCCTAGTGAAAGAGGATGAGGTAACTTATTCAACCTAAGAATGTCGCCATCTCCTGAGATGGAGAGGCACCAAACAAAATCAAACTGAATGACGGATGAGTCTTCTAAAATGGAATCCATGGTCGCTACACTTCCCGTTACTTTTGAGAGGGTTAATATGCGGTTGATTTCTCTCTCTGATTACAACATTGATCAGTTGGTGAAGAGTCTGTATTACATTCCGAGTATAGAGTATTACAGAGAGGTCCGCAGCTCGTGATCGTGCGGTAGCGTTCTCGCTTCCCGCGCCCGGGTTCGATTCCCGGCGGGGTCAGGGATTTTCTCTGCCTCGTCATGACTGGGTGTAGTGTGACGTCCTTAGGTTAGTTAGGTTTAAGTAGTTCTAAGTTCTAGGGGACTGATGACCATAGATGTTAAGTCCCATAGTGCTCAGAGCCATTTGAACCATTTTATTACAGAGAGGAGGATATCGCTATTGTCAAGGCAATCATGTAGTGGTATCAAAGTTATTGTGTAAACTGGCGATGTATTGTGAGGTACAAGTTGGTACCAAAGTTATAGTGTAAACTGAGGATATATTGTGAGGTATAACTCAAGGAAGATTGAAAGAAGTTATGAGGTAGACTGACATAAATATCAAACACAGTTACGTACAACACATTCTACCTCAGCATTTCCATCTTCGGTGGCAACAGTGGGGTTTACTCCAGGGCAGACAGGCTACGATGAAATTAACACAGATGCGTAGCGGTGGTATACTCTGTTGTAAGGGACTCGTCTTGTAGAATATGTCGGGTTTTAGGAGAGAGGTTTTATTTTTGTTTATAGATAAAAAATATAGTCCTTTTAATCGATATTTATTATTTCGTATGAGAATATAACATCATCATCATTGCCCTCATCTACATACTCCTCAGGGAGCATGCGCCACCTTGGTGGTGGTGGTGGTGGTAGTGGGTTCTGCGGTGGTGGCGGAGGTGATGGCGACGCTGGGCTTTCTGGTATAGATTCTGAAACAAAAATCAATAAATTAATTAATAGCATGAAGATAGAATGAAATTAGTTCTATGCATCACATAGTCACAATATTAGTTATGCACTGAAATCCGCCACAAATTTTCTGTGTATTAGCAGACCCTATCATAGATACCTGGCCACTTCGTGTCAGGCAATATCGCTTTTGTAATTAACCTCGCTTGCAGTTATCAGTACTCGTAGCTGCAAGGAGCACTAAACAATACCACATGTAAGTTGTATGTTTAGGAATCGAGTACTGTTGACATAAATGGAAAACGAGGATGATGTATAATTTGACTGATATTTGCTGTCGGTAAGCTGTAGGAAAAATAATAATCTAATCAAGCACATTTATATATCGACGCAAGGTCTCGTAAGCCATTAGACAGCTAGCAAAATATTAATGCGTGAAGCATATAACTACCACCGTCACATCTTAGAGAAAGATCTGGCAGGGAGCCGAGAAAATTCAGGCCATATGTAAAATCGGTAAGCGAGTCTAACGATTCTTTCGATCACTTGTCGACAAGTCTGGTGCGGCAGTCGAAGATAGCAAAACCAAAGCCTATGTTTTAAATTTCACGTTTAAGACATCGTTCACGCATGAAAACCACACAAACATGCAGTCTCTTGACCTTCTGACAGACCCCCCATATGGATGACATATAAATAAGTATACCAGACATAGAGAAGCAACTTAAAGACTTGAAAAACAAACAAATCATCTGCTCCGGATTGCATCCCAATTCGATTTTACAAGGAGTACTCTAAGGAATTGGTCCGTTACCCAGTCTGCATTTGTCATTAATTTCTCTCTCTCTCTCTCTCTCTCTGTCTGTCTGTCTCTCGTCGAACACAGAGGACTGGAAAAAAGCGCAGGTGACTCCAGTATATAAGAAATGTGAAGGAATGGATCCACAAAATTACAGACCAATATCCCTAACTTTGGTTTGCTGCAGAATCCTTGAACACATTCTCAGTTCAAACATAATCAACTTTCTTGAGGCTAAGCTGTATATGTTCATGAATCAGCATGGTTTTAGAAAGCATCACTTGTGCGAAATTCAGCATGCCCTTATTACACACAATATTTCGAGAACTATGAACAAAGGGTAACAGGTAGATTCCATATTTCTAGATTTCCAGAAAGCATTTGACATGGTGGCCCATCGCAGCCTGTTAACGAACGCACGAGCATATGGAATAAATTCAGAAATACATGAGTGCCTGTATCCAATATGTTGTCCTCGACGGCGAGTGTTCATCAGAGACAAGGATATCGCCAGTAATGCGTTAGGACCGCTACTGTTGTGTTTATACATAAATGATTTGGCTAACGGCAGTCTGCTGCTGCTGTTTGCTGATGGTGCTGCAGTGTACGGTAAGGCATCAAAGTTGAGTGACTGTAGGAGGATACAAGACGATTTAGACAAAATTTCCGGTTGGTGTGATGAAGGACCGCTGGCCCTAAATGCAGAAAAATGTAACTTGATGCCGGTGAGTAGGAAGAACAAACCTGTAATGTTCAGACACAGTATTACTAGCGTCCTGCTTGACACGTTAAAGTCATTTTAAATATCTGGGCGCAACGCTCCAAAGTGATATGAAATGGAATGGAATGAGCGTGTGAGAACTGTAGTAGGGACGGCAAATGGTCAACTTCGGTTTATTGGGGGGGAATTTTAAGAAAGAGCGGTACACATGTAAAGGAGAACATATGTAAGATGCTGGTGTGACCTGTTCTTGAGTACTTCACGAGTGTCTTTGATCCGTACTAGGTTGGATGGAAGGAAGACATCGAAGCAATTCAGAGGACGGCTGCTAGATTTGTTACCTGTAGGCCCGAACAGAACACAAGTGCCACCGAGATGCTTTGGGAACTCAAACGGAAGCCCCTGGAGGGCGGCATTCTTTTCTAGGAACACTATAGAGAAAATTTAGAGAACGGCATTCGAAGCTGACTGCTAAACGATTCTACTGCCGTCCACATACATTGCACATAAGGACCACGAAGACAAGATATGAGAAATTAGATCTCATATGGAAGCGTACAGACAGTCGTTCTACCATAGCTCTATTTGCGAATGGATCAAAAGGAGGAAATGACAAGTAGAGGTACAGGATAGCCTCCAACACGCATCTTACGGCGGCTTGCCGAGTATCCATGTGGATTTAGAAGAACCCGAAAATTGAAGTATAGATTGATCGTACATGGAGACCACTTAACTTAAAGAATTCGAAACATGCATTGCCATACACGTATACAAAGAAAAAAAAAACTCAGATAATACCTTCTCTATAATGCATTAAAATCACACATACGTGAAAACAGGAAATTCACCCATCTCGCACTTAGCTACTATTGACTCCAGCACCAATCAGGTGCTGAGATTCAAATGACTTATGAAAATAACAACACTATGTGAAGTGGAAACCTTGGGATAGTCATATTTACCCCAGTCATGTGCACTACCACATATATACGAGGCAGTTACAGTGCATCATCTGTTAGGTCAATGAAGTTGCAGCACCAGAAAACGAAATATCACAGTAACGAAGGCGTTCAGGGCAGCAAACGCACTCTTCATTAGCATCATTTTTCACTTACTTTTCTATGGAAGTAACTTTATAAGCATTTATCTCCGTTTCCCCCCTAAGTTTGAAGTAAGTTCCTAGTATTCAGTTCCTTTCCTTTCAATAATATCGACTTTCTCTGTTATATGAAAAATATGTTTGCTTTAGCCTATGCCTCGAAGTGTAAGAGTAATAGGTTGGACTGAAAGAGGAAGACATAAAGATGCACAATTTCGGTGTAGACGAGGTAATAGGAATAATTTTGATGTTGTTAATAATAATAATAATAATAATAATAATAATAATAATAGCATTGATATAATGAAAGATAAATTTAAAATTAACACTTCACGTAACTCTGAATAATTTGAGGGTTGCAACTATGATTCAAAGAATTTACAGTGCAGATTCTGTAATGCCTCTAGTTTAACATCTGTGGTTACTTCACGTGATAAACGGTATCTGTACTGCACTGTCATAAGGAGGAGTTAAACTGATTGCACTAGGTCCACTGAATCATTTGACTGAATTTCGAACACAGGTGATACTAACCTCTAGTAAAATTTGAACTTCAGTGTTTCGTCCTCGAACCCAAATAATGTAATGCACTTACCAGTGGCCGCCTCCATCTCCTCCTTTTCACCCTCAGTATCCTGGGATGTAGGACCCCACACCATCTCATTCGCGGACGACATCGAAAAGAGTGTATGTAGTTAAATTTATTGCAACACTTGCATGATTCGAAAGGTTCAGATGTATTTTCAACGTGGAAAGTATGCAGGATCAAATTCTTTGGTATTAAACACTGTATTGATAATATTAAGACAGCAATGGTGATTTCACTACTAAATGCAGAGGTGGGGGTGGATAGGTGGGAAGAGTGCATTGAGAGTCGCTGTGAAAGCAAAGTCCTATCTGATGTCATGATAGAGGAAGCAAGAGTCGACATAGAAGAGAAATGGGATCCAGTATTTGACTGAGAATTAAAAAGAGCTTGGGGGGGGGGGGGGACGACTAACATTCCATCACTGGGAGGGGGGAATGACAATAATTCGATTATTCACGTTGATTTGTTGAATGTTTGAGTCCGACTTCATACAATTTGACTTTTAAAAAAATATATCGTCCACACAATTCCGAAGACTGCAGGAGTTGACAAGTTAGAGAATTGTCACGCAACCAGCTAAACAGCTCATGCACTCAACTTGATGACAAAAATAATATACAGAAGAATGGAGAAGATAATTGGGGAGTGTGTTATATGACGATCAGTTTAGCTTTAGGAAAGGTGAGGGCAGCAGAGAGACAGTTCCAATGCTGCACCCGAAAATGCAAGCTCGACTAAAGAAACAATAAGTACATGTCCATAGGATTTGTTGACGTGGAAAATGCGCATGACAATGCAAAAATGCGGCACGATGTTCGTAATTCTGAGAAAATAGGGGTAAGCTATAGGGAGAGACGGGTAATATACAACATGTTCAAGAGCCAAGAGGTAATAATAAGTGCTTAGATTAAAAAGCGTGTAAGAGATGGATGTAGTCCTCACCCCTACTGATCAATCTGTATATCGAGTGAGCAGTGATGGAGATAAAAGAATGGTTCAGAGGGTTGAAATTTATATCGATGATACGATTCACTGACGGTAATACTACCCTAAGTGAAAGTGAGGAAGAATTACATGATCCGCGGAATGGAATGAGCAGCCCGAGGAGCGCAGAATATGGCTTGAGAGTAAATCGAAGAAAGATGAAAGTAATGTGAAGTAGCAGAAATGAGATGAGCAAGAAACTTAACATCAGGATTGCCGGTCATGAAGTAGATTAAGTTAACGAATTCAATTACCTATACATAGAAATAACCAATAATGGACGCTGCATGAAGGACATCAAAAGCAAACTAGCTCGGAAAAAAAATTTAAAAAGAAATGCACTTACCATCAACCAGTTCCACCTCCAGTTCTTATTCCGCCCCTGATGATTAGAAGAGCTCCCCTGCGGATAGCAACAAAAAGTTACACCTCTGCAAGTTATTTATTTGTAATTGTATACCAGTCGACTGAAGATGCAGCAACTAGATTACTTACTTCCAATGAACTCCACAGTAGATATTGCTTCTTCTTCTTCTTCTTCAATTATACCCATCCACACAATTATGTGGATGGGTGTTACATCTTCATCGAAGCTGACTGGAACAAAATGAAAGAATCACTATCACGTTCTTTCAGGCTACATATGTATGTGCAGAAATAAAAACGTGGAACTGATCCTAATCAAAGAGAAAGTGGTACCCACAGCAAATTCTGGAGCTCATTGTAACCTCAGATCACAGACTGACTTGTGATGGGTGTTGACGAGAGACAGGGTGATGGATGGTGGAGAGGGAGGTCGAGTGCATCCCCATCGGACGAGCTACCCTGGAGTAAACCCACTGTTGCCACCGAAGACGGAAATGCTGAGATACAATGTGTTGTACTGAACTGCCTTTGATATTTATGTCAGTCTATCTCACGACTTCTTTCAATCTTTCTTGAATTTTACCTCACAATTCATCCTCAATTTACACTATAACTTTGATACCAACTTGTACCTCACAATACATCGCCAATTTACACTATAACATTGATACCACTACATGATTCCTTTGATAATAGCCATATCCTCCTTTCTGTAGTACTCTGTACTCGGAATGTAATACAGACTCTTCACCAACTTATCAGTGTTGTAATCAGAGAGAGAATTCAACTGCATATTAATCCTCTCAAAAGTAACTGGAAGTGTAGCGACCATCTATTCCATTTTAGAAGACTCATCCGTCATTCAGTTTGATTTTGTTTGGTGCCTCTCCATCTCTGGAGATGGCGGCATTCTTAGGTTGAATAAGTCACCTCATCCTTTTTCACTTGGTTTGCAGTATCATCTTAATGTAACGAACTGAGTCAGACCGGTATAGTGTAAATGAGCGTGCTTGCTCCAGCCGAGGTTAGTAAACAGCGCTTTAGCACTTTTCGGTACATTTTAGATTTCCATTAACCAAAATTAACCATGTAATTGACAATCGTTTGACGAACGCTCCGTAACCAATGGTATCCTTCGATCTTTGAACTGACTTAACCAGCCGATTAGAGAGGGGTACAGTTTAACGTGGACTCCAAATAATGGTGCCACTTAACATTTTTCACATTAACAAACGTTGCCAGATGTTAAAGAAGTGATAAGTGACAAAAATCCTAGAGCTGTTCGCAGATCAAATCTGAGACCTTTGGAGCTGCAGTCTCTCAATTTAGCAAATTATTGAAAAGCAGTCGGTAAAATGATGGTGCAGCCACTATCCACAATATAAAGTTGTTTTCCAGATGTTATGAAACCCACAGTATTTAAACCACTATTCCAGAAAAGCGCAGAAGAACGTAAGTGACACTATCGTCCAATCTCTCCTCTTCCAGCACATTCTAAGGTACTTGTAAAGGTTGTCGTAATCTAAATTCAAAAATCATACAAAAATTTAATGAAAGTTCAAAAAGTCAGTTACAGTTTCAAAATGTCAAAAGAACATTAAATTTGAGAAAAAAATTAGCTCATCTCTAGAAAACTCTCCGCAAGCCACAGTAACTGTGTAGCTCATCAGAGGTCTTTGATGGAGTGAATTATCGTTCGATATACTCTAAACTGGAAAGCATGAATTAGGTGGCATTGTATTATAATGGTTCAGGTCCTACTTGACCAGTGGAAGAGAGAAATTAGTTATAACGTCACAGACAGGAAATTAAGCTTCAAAATAGGAAACAATTTCACAAGGGGTCTCCCAAGATTCAATTTTAGGTCCCATTCCACCTCTATAAATAAGTGAAATATTTTATTTATTTTATGACAGACTGTTTCGCATTGAGTTGCAAGACATTACATTACATCAGTTACACCAGTACGATTCTATATGCATTCTTTTTCAAGTCGCCACTTTTAAGAAATTGGAGGTGTTGGGGATGTGTCTAGTCTGCATCATGTCGCCATCACATGTGTACCCCTTCACCATTATGGCGGCCTGTGTCGCTATACTTTAGACGAAGAAGTTGTACTTAATATAGCCATCGGTGTTATTCTGAGCTATTTTCGTAAGCAGGTCCTGTTAGGTCAACAAAAGCGACCGTTAACTATTTATGCGAAACTTTATTGTTTCTATGATGGGTTGATATCGTGATGGACGGGCTCTGCCATTAGGAGTATGAGGAAGAATTCATTTGGTGTTATTGTGGACTATTTTCGCTAACAGTTTCTGAAAGCACTGCAGAAGATTTCTATAGTGCATTCAGAGAGAGACTTGGCTGTTAGTTGCACTGACATGAGACATCACTATAACACTGACAACCTTTTAGCTGCTGCTGCACGGGTGAGTCGCTACGCAGACATATCTCATCTGTCAATTAGGCCTTCGCTGGACCGGCAGGTAGACGCAGTGGCTGGTGAACACGTATGTGCGGTCAGAGGCGTCTCGCATGTGGGACGGGCTGTCACATTAGGATCGCTAGGAACAATGCATTCTGTGCTATTCTTGGAAGCGTACGCAAAATATTTCTGAAGTGTGTTCAGAGGGAGACTTGGCTCTTATTTACGTAGACCTGAGGCGTCAGTATAACATTGAGAACCTTTTAGCTGCACTTGCGATGGCGAGTCGCTCGGAAACTAGACCTTCGCTGGACCGCGGGTGCAAATGCTATGCATCATTGCGCCAGCAACGGTGGTTAGGTAAACACGTGCGCGGCTGGAGGCAACTCGCAGGCTGGACCGACGTGTTTGCACTGCTCCGACGCCAGTATGATTCTATGAGCATTCTTTTTCATGTTGCCACTTTTAAAAAATCTAAATACATTATTATTTGTGAGCCGATTAGCTTATTTCACAGCAAGCCCCATTTCTTTGTAGCAAATCAACTTCAACATGTTCACAACACTAAGAATAACATAATTTTATGTTGTCAACCCGTTGTTTGAAACTTTTCTGCTTGCACGGAGAAAGTATTTTTTGTGCAAACGTACATTTTATTAAATGGAACAGTGCCTATTGACATGAAGAGACTAAAAGTAGGCTAAGTTAGAATGTCACTGGTGTTTGTTGCAGGATTGTAGTGCGAATTGTTTACGAGATATCGTACTTTTGAAAACTTCCCACACTAACCCTTGTTTGTGCCATTCAACCTAGGTAGTTCCTAGGCACGATGTTGTTATGTTTGTTTACAGTGTGCTTGTGTGTTCCTTGAGTGCATTGCGACTTGCTTGACAGTTAGTGTGTGAAGTCCAAGCAGTAGGTTGTAAGTGGACGATGGGATTTACCAATGCAGAAAAAGTCGATATGCTCATGCTGTGTAGATATTTTACGAAGAACACAGTTCGGAGAAAAAAAAAAAAACATGGTTCAAATGGCTCTGAGCACTATGGTACTTAACATCTGAGGTCATCAGTCCCCTATAACTTAGAACTACTTAAACCTAACTAACGTAAGGACATCACACACATCCATAATGCAGTTCGTTTTTGTGCAGAGTATGCTCCAAGATATCTCAACAGATGTCATCCATCTCGGCAATTATTTATCAGTCTCTTCAACCAGTTCCGTGAAAGTGGTAGTGTAAGACTTCGACAACGTATCAGAAGGAAACAAGTGACAACAGAAGAGGGGGAAATTAATGTTGTAGCTGCTTTTGCAGTTGATCTGCACGTTAGCTCCCGGGCAGTTGCATAAAGGAAATAGCAAGTGTCCTACGCAATCTATATCGATATAGGTTCCATTCCTATCACATCTCTGTCCTAGAGCTGCATGGAAACTATTATGAGAATCGTATTAACTTCTGGACATGGGAATTAATGCACTATACTCCAGGTGTACCACGCGTCTTGTTTAGTGGCGAAGCCATATTTACCAATCATGGCCAGGTCATCCACCAAAACACACACAATTGGACGGTTGACAATCCCCATTGGCTTCATCAGGTGGAACGTCAGCATCCATGGAGTGTAAATGTGTGGTGTAAGATGGTGAAACAGTTCACAGGCCCTTTTTCACATACGAAATACTAAACGCGCAGAAGTTATCACAGCCTCCTAATAGACCATCTCGCGCACGAAGCTCTACAGCATGTTTTCACGAATTTTTTCCGTATAATTTGCTTGGATGCAACGAATCTTTACCTTGACTGGTCCGTTCCCCGAATTCGATGCCCGTAGACTTCCTTCTGAGGAGGAAGCTGAAAGACGATGTCTACAGGGGCATACCAACTAAACGCGATGAAATGCAATGACGTATTACTGCAGCCCACTCGGACATTTCTGCTGAAATGCTAGCACGGTGCAGTAGTCGTCCAATACCAGACTGGAAGTGTGTACTGTCGCTGCCTGTGGTTATTTTGAACATAACCTGTTATAGTCAATTATCTCGTAACTAGTGAATGCACTTTTGTTTTTCTTTAGTGTGAGCTACCAAACGTATTGTACAAGTTTCGGTGTGGGGACTTTTCAAAATATGCTATCTTGTACATGACTCGCACTAGAATCCTGCAACCAACACCACTGACATTCTAATTTACCCTACTTCTGCGAACCTGCAGGAGAGCTTCCGTAAAGTTTGGAAGGTAGGAGGCGAGGTACTGGCAGAAGTAAAGCTGTGACGACGGGGCGTGAGTCGTGCTTGGGTAGCTCAGTTGGTAGAGCACTTGCCAGCGAAAGGCAAAGGTCCCGAGTTCGATTCTCGGTCCGGCACACAGTTTTAATCTGCCAGGAAGTTTCATATTAGCGCACACTCCGCTGCAGAGTGAAAATCTTATTCCGGTACTGAACACTTTGGTACGTAGAACAAGGTCCATCTGCGAGAGGGGGAGGGGGGGGGGTGCCACAGGAGTTGCAGCATCTGCAGGAAACTTTCCGAAAAAACGACTACAGCGAGACGCAGATAAGACGCGCGTTACGGACAGACAAGAAGCGGGAGGACAAGACGGAAGTAGACGAAGCTAATCGTGTGGCATTCCTGCCCTATGCTGGCCCATAAACAGCCAAAATCACAAGAATACTGAAAAAAGCACGGTGTTAAAGCCATCTTCCATGCAACACGAAAAGTTACAGAACATACTTGACTCGACCAAAGACCCTTTAAAAATACAGACGCCGGACATCTACAGTATCGAATGTGAATGTGGAAGGCCATACATCGGACAAATACAACGGTGTATACCACATCACTGTACGGAGCACATCACATCAGAAACGTGCACTTAGGACAAATAAGCAAGTCCGCAGTAGCAGATTATAGCGTTAATGGAGTGCACACCTTCGTCTTTGAAAATACGAAGAAGACATGCAGTGCCAACGCACTTTGGGACTCCGTCTTCAAGAAGGCAATGGAAATACGTCTCCATAACAATCTGCTCAACCGAGATAGAGGACTTCAACTTAGCCCAGCGTAGCATTCCGCAATTGAGAAAATACGTCAGGAACGCTCCGTTCTGAGGGTAGCGGGTGTTCGCGGACAGAATTTACAGCGACCAGGACTCAACGTCCGTACCACAGCCGCGCCGCGATTCCCCATCATCGGCGGCACCCTGCGGAAGAGGACAGCAGTCAAGTAACTACCGGTATATAGATATGTGTAGCGCAGCATCCCGATACCTCGCCTGAGGATGATGGGTACGAAACTCATCGATACGTTGCGACAAGCCGACGCCACCACTCGGATAATCAACCAAGAGTTCATCACATAACTCGCCCTATTAGACTGGAAGTCTGTCCAGCAGAATTCTGCCATCACCAGAAGGATAAGGTCGGACGTCATCCTACAAGGAAGTTACGTAGCTTAGTCTCTCTCAATGTGTCCACATACAGTACCTCCTGTAAGGGGAAACAGAACGCAAATGAGCAATACACAATTTTCCTGTTTTGGTAACATAGCTATTTCAATCACAGTAGTTTCCTACTTCATTAGAGATCTATTTCATTTTATTATTTCTGAACATCTACATAAAACTACCATCAAAAGTTCTCGAGCTATCAATAATTATTCTTCCTACTATTCCCGAAGTCATCACTGCCACATCAGAATCGCCTCATATCAAAGGCTTAATGACTGAAGATTTTCAGAGTTTCTAGGTTGCTGCCAGTTTTATTATCCCTGCCACCATCAGTGACCTACCTTGTATATTGTAATAATAATACAAGGTCAAATCTACAGTGAGAAATCAACCGTACAGTTTTCGACAAAAATCCTGGGTTTCACAATGACTAATCTGAGACAATTGTTTTCGTGACAATAAATATGGCTGCCCTCAGAATTATAAATAAGGTAATCTGCACTAGCTACTAACACTGTAGGCTTTTGCAGTTCAAAGGGAAAGGTCTCTACCGCCCGAATCTTCCAATGCTTCAGGTGTTAGTTGTGCAGTGGTTAGCTATAAGATGCACAGAAGTGCAAGCGTCCAGTATAGGTCACACACTGTGAAACATCTTTATGGTTCATTTCGTCTGTATTCAGAAGCGTGTGTTTAAGAAAGCAACCATAATTGACTTTATATTCTGAAATGCGTAAGACAGCACTTCTGTTCAAAAAAATTAAGAATTCATGAGCGGATGTCCACTATTGAATACCTGTCATCACAGGTTTCAACGATCTTACAATCAATGGGCGCCAGTCGCCACCCAGGTGGTTTTGCATTGCTCAGTTCGCCTCCGGTCTGCATCACTTCGGTTAGTAAAACGTGCTTTGTTGTTTTCATGGGGATAATCTATGATACGTCGAGAGACTATCGTGCAGAAACACAGGGACGCAATCAACTTTTGGGATCCATTAATGAATCATGGTCAATTTAAGTCTATTGAAAAAGGTGTAACACGAATTTAATAGAACTGTATGACGAACTCCATATTTTTTGAAACTTCCTGATGTGGAAAGCTTATGAGAAATTGATGGCTTCTAATGCCAACGAATAATTCATTTCCCTGTAGTGACGTTACATTTTTTTAGTATGAAGTCAGAAAATAAGCATTCTAGAATTCTGCAGCTTTATGTCACATCGGACCCTTACTGAAGAACTCCAACTGAAACACTATAAAAATATAAGAGTTCGTGCTTCCATTAAATAGCCTATTTCCAAACATGTGTTTTTACAGGTCACTGTTTTCTATTCAAGGACTTGCTGCCAAGGAGTCCTTCAGCACAACCAGCCCTGCGTTATTTTATTAATTAGGACTACTGTAATGATTAACATCAACTAAGAAGAGTTGTTTCCTAAAGACATTGAGGAGCTTTGCTTTATTATTTTTCTTTTATTCCACTCATCACATAACGTTGTCTTTAAACTATCGATTTCAGTCCGTAATGACCATCTTCAGGCACGACTAAAACAAAAGAGACCTTATATTATCCTAACACTAAAGCGCCATTGTCAAAAGAAATCAACAAAATTAGGTTGGCATCGAGAATAGTTATAGTAATATTGTATAAACCAGTTTTAGGCGGACTCCGAACCACGGTGAAACTCGCGGTTTTCGCATTAACAAAAACTGCCAGAGGTGAAGAAATAATAAATGACAGTATAATCCCACAGTTAACCAGGGTCGTAACCAACACTGTTAGTTCCACAGTCTGACATTTGAGTCACTGAGCCGCACAATACGAAACTGTCATGGAAGAAAACAAAATGATAGTAAAAGTTTTAACAGGCCGAGCATGAACTGGAGATTCCATGTGGCCTTTCCCCTTTCATGCAGTTAGCTCTTAACTAAACTCAAACGAGCCGAAGGGGAGAGACTGCATAGAAATGTCCTATCGTTATTTTGGTTGATCTTGTCTTACGCGCACCGTAATGCAAATTTGAAAGCTCGTCCATCAGTGTACTGTTATATTATTACGTCAATAATCTTTTCCTTTTTTGATTGTTATAGACTGAAATACTTTGCTTGAGGCGGCCAAATTTCAGTGTTTGCCTTCCTTTTTACACGTACACAACTGCTTCTCATTTCACTGTCAGCAGATATGCAGTCTGACTGGGATTGGACACATTCACTGATTTCACTTCTTCACTGCTTTTTGTGCCAGCTTTTTCGGTGATTGCGCAATTTTCTTCAACTGGTCACTTTCTGAAATGTGAACTTAGTGTTATTGGTACTTTCCGTTATTTCTCTGTGGATGTTAAAAGTTTGCAATCGTAATGGTACACTGACATATACGTCATGTAGATGAATGTGTCTGGAGCAAGGACCTGTACACATGATTCATCAGCAACATCCACTGTCCACATCGTGGCGGTTCACTACACTAGCCTCACAACAATGCCTGTAGTCCGATTCATTAACGACGGCGGTTCGCATAGGTCATGTCGCGGAGGAGGTTCGCATTGTTGCCGGTTCCACGTGACTGTCACGGTACCCGCATACAGGTGCTTTGCGCTCGAAGAAAACGTGTATCCTGCAAACTACGTCTTTGCTTGCTTACGTAGAATTTGTTGGTTGCCATCACCGTCATCGATGACAAATCGGAAAACTTGAATAAAAATTCAGTAAATAACTCGCTACGATGAAGTTTAATGCTCGCATTCCGTACTACATTCACAGCAGAGCGCTCAGAACACTACTGAACGCTCATTGGCTGTCGGAAAAATCGTGACGTTGGCGCACAGAACAAGCCAGAATACGCCGGCCATCGTTTGTGACTCCAGCTATAGTTGTGGAGCTGGTCCTGAGGCAGACCAAATCCCCTCAGACTGAACAGCAACAATGAACTTAAGACAGCAGCGTCTTCAAAATCCAAGAATTTAGTAGCAGTAATCAATCCAAGGTTGCAAATACGAAGACCATAACTCACTTCGAACGTTGTCCTTGACCTGCAACAATGCTGGATTTAAAATGTACCCTGAATGGTCGCAATCAACACTTGTGCCGCTGCAATGGTCTCTGTACCATGGATGTTACGTATTCTACTAATGACAAAGTCAAAGACGGTGATAATTCGTTATGTAAGATGGAAGGCAATGTTCTTTCTTCAAGATAGTCTGTCAAGATTACCCCAACAGAACAGCTGATGTACAGCTGCAGTAGAAAGAGGACAATAAAAATGGGAAGACATCCACAGATGCCCCACTGAGAATGTTTGAGGATATGCTTCTAGGGATTTCTTGTAAAGAATAGTAGCCTTCAGAAGGGTCAGGTAAAAGTGTATGGAATCTCCTGAACCTATTCTGGAAGTAAGAGCACAGATGACAGCAACATAACAAATCAGATTCCCTTCTCCAAAGAATACAGGATTTTTCTGGTGCCTGACCATATCTCTGAAGCGACCCCACCTAGCAGCAAAAAACCACCGTCATATTAGGGCCCCCGCTGTCCCATGCAACTTTTGCCCCACAAACTTTTCAGAGTTATTCTTGGTGGCAATAGTTAGTGACTCACCCTGTGTGTGTGTGTGTGTGTGTGTGTGTGTGTGTGTGTGTGTGTGTGTGTGTGTGGGCGCACACGTTCACACCATCAGAGTCTGCTTTAAGACTGGAACTTGTTCTTAAAGAAATAAACACTACATACTCATATGTTGTAACAAATGTGTTTTTCATCATGTTCATTTGTTTGCAGTCTTCTTCATAGACAAGGAAATTATATCATCACACAATTTTCTGTTCTTAGTAGCATCTGAAGGTTCACATGTCTGCCAAGGTATCTACTGTGATCAAGCTGTCAATCTGAAGAATTGTAGATTGTTGTTCTAACCACTCATTTTCCCATCACTTCCCAACCCTATGCGACAGATAGTTGGTAGCAGGCTCTAGGACTGCACAGCAAATCACAGTGCTTCCTCCACCAGTTCCCTGAGTGCTTCAGCAATTATGTTATTTCCCTGTACTCAGACATTTCTCTCTATCTAGAAAAAACTCCACAGTTTTCTTTGTTCTGCACATTCTGTAGCACATCTTCAATGTTTTAGTGGGTAAACTGTTTTGTTGTTAACAGGACAACAAAACTGTGACCTGATAACTTGTCTGCAGTGATGGCCTTTCACTTGTTCCAGAAATATATACGCTCCTGGAAATGGAAAAAAGAACGCATTGACACCGGTGTGTCAGACCCACCATACTTGCTCCGGACACTGCGAGAGGGCTGTACAAGCAATGATCACACACACGGCACAGCGGACACACCAGGAACCGCGGTGTTGGCCGTCGAATGGCGCTAGCTGCGCAGCATTTGTGCACCGCCGCCGTCAGTGTCAGCCAGTTTGCCGTGGCATACGGAGCTCCATCGCAGTCTTTAACACTGGTAGCATGCCGCGACAGCGTGGACGTGAACCGTATGTGCAGTTGACGGACTTTGAGCGAGGGCGTATAGTGGACATGCGGGAGGCCGGGTGGACGTACCGCCGAATTGCTCAACACGTGGGGCGTGAGGTCTCCACAGTACATCGATGTTGTCGCCAGTGGTCGGCGGAAGGTGCACGTGCCCGTCGACCTGGGACCGGACCGCAGCGACGCACGGATGCACGCCAAGACCGTAGGATCCTACGCAGTGCCGTAGGGGACCGCACCGCCACTTCCCAGCAAATTAGGGACACTGTTGCTCCTGGGGTGTCGGCGAGGACCATTCGCAACCGTCTCCATGAAGCTGGGCTACGGTCCCGCACACCGTTAGGCCGTCTTCCGCTCACGCCCCAACATCGTGCAGCCCGCCTCCAGTGGTGTCGCGACAGGCGTGAATGGAGGGACGAATGGAGACGTGTGTGTCGTCTTCAGCGATGAGAGTCGCTTCTGCCTTGGTGCCAATGATGGTCGTATGCGTGTTTGGCGCCGTGCAGGTGAGCGCCACAATCAGGACTGCATACGACCGAGGCACACAGGGCCAACACCCGGCATCATGGTGTGGGGAGCGATCTCCTACACTGGCCGTACACCACTGGTGATCGTCGAGGGGACACTGAATAGTGCACGGTACATCCAAACCGTCATCGAACCCATCGTTCTACCATTCCTAGACCGGCAAGGGAACTTGCTGTTCCAACAGGACAATGCACGTCCGCATGTATCCCGTGCCACCCAACGTGCTCTAGAAGGTGTAAGTCAACTACCCTGGCCAGCAAGATCTCCGGATCTGTCCCCCATTGAGCATGTTTGGGACTGGATGAAGCGTCGTCTCACGCGGTCTGCACGTCCAGCACGAACGCTGGTCCAACTGAGGCGCCAGGTGGAAATGGCATGGCAAGCCGTTCCACAGGACTACATCCAGCATCTCTACGATTGTCTCCATGGGAGAATAGCAGCCTGCATTGCTGCGAAAGGTGGATATACACTGTACTAGTGCCGACATTGTGCATGCTCTGTTGCCTGTGTCTATGTGCCTGTGGTTCTGTCAGTGTGATCATGTGATGTATCTGACCCCAGGAATGTGTCAATAAAGTTTCCCCTTCCTGGGACAATGAATTCACGGTGTTCTTATTTCAATTTCCAGGAGTGTATGATGCTGGTTCACAAACTGCTAAGATGAGTGGCATTCAACCCAAAGACACTATCTGGGAAAACATCAGAGTAGCGGCAGTTTAGTATAGGAGGTTATCACATATCCACAAATAAATATGAACAGAAATCTGTCTTGTTCCAGAGTCTTGAGAAAAATAGCCAAATTCTCCACGATCACATAAAGTATGCTGAGAGTTATTGAACTATGTTGCCCTCTCCACCTGGGTAAGAAGTCACTGCTATTGTGATAACTACTTCCTGGGGCTGCAGCTATCAGGTTATGCTGTGTATCATCCAGTTACAGCTGTCACGGTGTCAACTGCAACTGTTACATGTGCAAAATTAACTTTCTCACTTAACTATTGCTCATATCAATACACTGCCTTAAACAGCTGAATTTCCTGTTGGTCTGCAAGAACATCTGCACAAAACTGTAGTGAAACAACAGTCCATTCACACACAGTAATGACTCTTTTATTGTCATCCACTGAGCATAGCTATCTCCATTTTTTCATCGAATTAGCTTCTGGTTTGTCTTAATTTTCTACCCAGAATAATAAATGCTTAGTCAAGGAAAGACAAGAGACACAAAGTTGAATAGAACAACGTCTGCTTCACTGTGTATTAGACCAAATAATGCAAATACAAACTTAGCTTATTTGGATCTTACCGAGTGAGACTGGACTCTCATTTGGGAGGACTTAGGTTCAAACCCCCATCTGAACATCCTCATTTAGGTTTTCTGCGATTTCCCTAAATCGCTTCAGGCAAATGCCAGGATTTTCCTTTCAAAGAGCATGGCCAATTTCCTTCGCGATCTTTTCCTAATCCGAGCTCTAATGACCTCATTGTCAATGGGATGTTAAACACTAATCTCCTCTTCCTCCTCCTCTCTGTATCTTAATTTTTGTGCCAATACCCTTCCTAGCAGACTTCACAACCCATGATCAGGTGAGCTGTTTGGACTGTAATAATGCTGAGGTGGCATGGTGCAAGACACCAGACTATCACAGTGGCAAGATGAGTTACCCCATGCCACAACCTGACGACGTACTTTGTACTGCCTCAGCCACATATATGACCAGAGGTGTGTCCCACTCCTGACTAAGTGGTATTTGTGTCTTACTGCTGCCCATGTTAAGGAGAACTCCATGTCAGCCAGCCATCAGCTCAATGGTGGTCATCCAGCCTCATCCTCAACTCGCCACTGCGTCCACTACCTACAGGAACCATTTGGCTCAGGTGTCCACTAGGCTGTCATCAACTTGCTCCTAGGTATCTGGAAGGGGTACTGTGCTTGCAGTCCACACCTGGCTGCATCTGGCACCTGACCCACCATATCTACCAGCTGACTGGCTCCTTCTTGCTGGAGGAATGCCTTATGTAGCCACGCACTGCAAGGCTGTCTGCACTGCGATTCTACCAAAGCCACCTTCCCACGCAGCAATATTGTCCCGACTGCTGCCAAACAAGTCACTTCATATTTTGGTGAGGCACACTCTGTCACCTGTTGTCTCACACACCATCGAGATGCTGCCTGCAGGTACTGTATGAGATCTTGCTAAATGAAATATGGTGTTGATATCTATGCATTTCCGATTCCTTGACTGCCTCTGAACTAATTCTTTGCATGCAACATCCTGCTCATCATCCTGAGTGGGCATCCTGGTTTTGAAAGTGTCAATGGGGAATGGACCATTCTTGTACGTAACAACTGGTGTCAGCAGTGCTCAGTAACAGAGCAACATTTACTATTAGCATACAGCATTGTCATCGGAGCATGTTGAGTGAAGACAAACTGTCTTTTCTTGAACAACACCTCAGAGAGAGATTGTAAGATAGAACAGAGATTCAGAAGGCTATTACACAGAAATATAATTGAAAGTACACCATACTTATGACAACATATAAAGGTTTTATCCCTGAACCACATATTTAAAAACAACTTTCTCTCTCCAAAAATTAGCAACACACTGTAATTAGTCATATATTAACTAGTAGCTTACGAACAGAAAGAGCTGCAAGTTTATGCCTGACTGCCTCAAAATATTTTATGGTTGTTTAAATGGTATAAATCATGCCTATTATAGTTTGGCTTTCAAAACTTATTTTATGCAGCTAAACATGTCCTTGCACTTTTATTTTTTATGATCTGTGAAATATTCACTACCAATATTGCATTTCGTACAGCTTTTCCCTAATTGCACCAAACAAATGATACACATTACAGGATATGACTGAATTTTAATCACACTGTGTCTGGCATTGCAGGCCTACCAGATTTCATGTATTCTACTCTCATGGATATGATGGAGTGCCTAGCAGAACATTTAAGTGCTGTGCTGCACATGTTAGGCCTTTATTTACCCATATTTGTAATTTTTCCTTTAGGAATGGCCAGTTTCCTGAACAATTAAAGTACTCAGTAGTAAAACCACTTTATAAAAAGGGAGAAAGGGATAATGTAGGCAATTAATTTAGACATATTTCTATGCCATAAGTGTTTGCTAAAGTTATTGGAAAGGCTGTGTATGAAAGGGTAACTGATCATTTTATATCACATGATTTGCTATCAAATGTACAGCACGGCTTTAGAAGTCGTTTAACAACTGAAAATGATATATTCTCTTTTCTCTGTGAGGTACTAGGTGGGTTAAAAAAAAAGGTTTCAGATGGCAGGCATATTTTTCAATTTAACTAAAGTGTTTGGTTGTGTTGATCACAAAATATTGCTCCAGAAGTTGGACCAATACGGAATACGGGAAGTAGCTTACAATTGGTTCACCTCTTCCTTTAGCAACAGACAGCAAGAGGTCATTATTCACAGTGTTGAGAATGGCTGTGATGTGAAGTCTGAGTGGGGTATAGTCAAATGGGGGGAGGAGGAGGGGGGGGGGGAGGAAGAAGAGCGGGAGGAGGGAGGGGGGGGGGGTGCCCCAGGGATCAGTGACGCGGCCACTCTTGTTCCTTATTTATATAAATGATATGCCCTCTAGTATTACGGGTAACTCTAAAAATGTTTCCGTTTGCTGATGACACTAGCTTTGTAGTAAAGGATGTTGTGTGCAACAATGGCTCAGTTTCAAATAGTGAAGTTCATGACACAAGCTCATGGCTTGTAGAAAATAAACTAACACTAAATCACAGTAAGTCTCAGTTTTTACAGTTTCTAAAACACAATTCAACAAAACCCGACGTTTTAATTTCACACAGTGAAGATACAATTAGTGAAACTGAACAGTTCAAACTTCTATGTGTTCAGATAGATAGTAAATTGTCATGGAAAGCTCAGATTCAGGATCTTGTTCAAAGACTTAATGCTGCCATTTTTACTATTCGAACGGTACCTGAAGTAAGTGATCGCTCAACACGAAAATTAGTCTACTTTGCTTATTTTCATTCACTTATGCCGTATGGTATTATATTTTGGGGTAACTCTTCCCATTCTAGAAGGATACTTTTGGCTCAGAAACAGGTGGTTCGGGCAATAAGTGATGTAAGTTCACAAACCTCTTGTCGACCCCTGTTCACGAGTCTGGGTATTTTTACATTGGCCTCTCAAAAACTTATGGACTGACTTATTTTGGGCTCATAAACATTTTATTTTTATCTGTTAGTAGTTTTATGTTGTAATATCATGTACTGACATGTTCCATGACCTTGGTGCTTGTAAATAAATAAATAAATAAACTGGAAGTAAGTTTCAGAGGCAGAATTCTTCATCATAATTGGAACCCAAATAAATAAATAGAATGTCACACCCACTGATACCCAACCTATAGGCCCACTCCCCAACATAAAAGCCTGCTGTTACCCTCTGTCTCTTACAGGGCTGCAGAATCTTACTTAATCCCCTGGAGTCATATGAGGCACATATTTCAAGAAATGCAATGAAGTTCTTGAGGCATGTGATCTCATTTCCGATCACTACAAATAATACTACCATAGCCAAACCAAGACCTTGTAAATTCCCCTGGTCCATGCATCTTCTATTTGCAGTAATCAAGGGCAATTGCTTCTCAAAAATTAAGCCTAGGGAAAAAAATTATTTAAAATTTAACCTGAATGATTAAAATCTACAAACATTATCTCAGATAAAGTCCTTAAATCAGTCTATTCTGGGTAATATTCTAGTCAGCTGACCTGGTTGTAGAAGTGAATGAAGAACAAAACACATTAGGGTACATGCATTATTGTTTGCGGCTATTCCAAATACATGTAACACCGTATTGGTGAACGCCATGCTCCTGAATAAAGTTGCTCCACGGAACATTGACACAGTAGCCACAGTCAACCTTACCACCGCCCACCCCCCCCCCCCCCCCCCAAAAAAAAAAAAAAACCTATTGGACATCTCTGTTGGCCCCTTTCACAAATCTGGCAGTACGTGTTGAACCACCAAGTGGTGCCATCATCCAGTTCTGTAACCATCACCATAATAAGCTAAAATTTTGTATTTCCTCTTACCCATCTGTTTGTTTCTATCTCTGCTTCTATCATATTTTACAACTTGTGACAATTTCAGTTTTAAGAAAAATACAGAATACTTGAAGACTGAAGATGACTGAAATGAATATTGCAGAACAAATTAGGTAGATAAAGTGAACATTATCAGGGATTATGAAACTACACCATCAAAGCAGCTTTAAAAAAAAATTCTGTATGGTTTAAAGCCTGAACAACTGAAATTACACTCTCAAAACACCGCGGTGGGGAATCAAAGTTGATCTGGATATGTTTCTGAGGACTGTAGGAAAGTTCACGAAGCATCAACTAGGGTCCCTAAGGTCTATTAACCAACAACTTTTTGACCAAACATATAAAAAGCATGACCAATACACGAAATTTTAATTTCTGCCAAATGTGTGCACCAAGGAAGCTTTATCCTGTAAGGCCATACAACCTCTCATTGCACGTATCTGAGCACCGAACAGCTGAAATACAGTACAAGCTGTTAATTTGAGGAGATAGTAATTCTAGTTCTAATACTTCAACAATATAGCAAGTTTGTTTAGATCATTCTCAATATGTAGGAGTCAAGACTGCACATAGTGACAATAGCACTCGCAACTATCATTTGGTATTTGCTGATTATAGTGGTTAACACCACATGGGGGCAGATAGTGAAAGAAATTGCAGCATGCAACATGTGTGGGATCATAACTATAGATTGGAACTCGCCCAAACAGCGTATGTTATGTATGCCAACTATGGTGTAAATCATCCATAATAGCTCGAGTCTTATTCAATTTATAAATAATGGAAGGAAACAAAGCCATGATTCCACTAATCCAGTCTGCATTGGAATATGACCCACTCCAATTTCAGTGCTACAGTGGTGAAAAAATCCTTCTGATCCTGGAAATGTTCCCAGCATAAGACGAAATTTCATGGTGAGGGAAACCTGCTCCCAGAGACTAATCCTTTCCCCCTTTCAATACCTCTCCTAAGTCAACACTGTGCCATCTGCCATCTACAAGGCATGCTTGTACCGTATTTCTCATTCTTTCATTTACATACTACTTTCTACAAATCCATTTACAAATTAGAGGTTTCAAGAATGTGGAAAAAGTCAAGTTACACATTAACAGACAGAAGCAGCCACTGAAGGTTACTTCTGTAAAGTATGCTAATAACAAATTACGACTAGCAGTGATCTAGATTTTATATTTCTAAGTGTATATTACGAGAAAACAGCTACACTGAAAGTAGCCATAGCCCTTCCTTTAACGCTACTCATTTGCTATTTTAATGTAATACTTCAAACAACACATTTAAATAAGTTAAAGCAATATTTGCTATTTAAATGCTGCCTAATTCAAGAACTTTTAAACACAAAAGTCAGAATCAAGTGAAATTTACATATGGGAGTCTAAATATTCTGAAAATGTGTAAGACCAGTGACTAATAAGGTATCTTTTTACTTTGTTTTCTAATATCTGGAGATTTTTAACTTCTACATAGATCTACATCAAAGGCAGATACAGAGGACAGTTGTTGCTGTACCACAAATTAAGGTTTCTTCCAATTTGGAATAGGATTACTAGCCTAAGTTTTTCCATTGCCCACAACTATCCTACACCATACTCAGGACAAATCCGTGATGAATCAGTAAATTTTGTCTACTTGAATGTGAAAAAGTCAGTACTTGTGATGGACACACTACTGAAAAATTTATCTACTCTTGCTAACATAAGGCATTTCAGTTAGTGTAAACCAAGAGAGTAATACAACTTAGGCAAAAAGCCTCATCACACTGGATATTGCAGGTCTGCAGTGTAACTGCAAGGCAACAACCGACAGGAATTTCAGCCACAGGAACTGAGGCCCATTTGCAATGCATAGAAAAATCTAACCAAATGAAATGTTCAGGAGATTCAACAACAAATTTTGACACTTATCACTAGTTATAAAGGTAAAACTTTTAAGATTGCAATTACTATAATGCAACATTTACATTCACTGTCATTCTGTTCCCAATTTCTGTATATGCTGGTATAGCAGAATAATATTTGTACTACCCATATGTGTAAAGTCTCATAAACTAAGGCTGTACTCTGCAAAACTGAGTTAAGTGAATAGCAGAAGGTACTCAACAATGGGGGTTATCGAGTCTGTGGGGTCCATCCACAGAAAATAAAACAAAATACCGTGGTAGGCTGCTTCACATTCTAATCACATAATGAGCATAGGAAGAAAGGTTGCTTTAATGCCTTTGCACACACTGTAATGAGTCTAATCTTGTCTTTGTTGCCTCTAGGGATGCTAAGTAGGATGCTGGAAGTAAATTTCTAGATTTTACATTTAAAACTGGTTCTTGAAACTTTGTAAGTAAATTTTTGTGGGATAAGCCATACTCAGAAGTGTATGCCTTTAGTTTTTCAGCATTTCAGGGAATAATGGTGTTGTGAGTGTTCACCAGTGAGGTTCTCAGCATCATGTAGATTTACTTTCATATTTGGAAGTCCCTAACACAATATGATCGTAATTTCCCACTATAGTTTCACCAACAAATATTGGTGCTCTAGGAGAAAATAAATGCCACTACTTTAACCTGGGAAAGCAGTTACAAATGTATTTAATAGCAAATTTTCAAGCAATGATAAAAGTGGTAACAAAAAAGAATTAAATAAAAATATGAATATTGGAATGTTACATAACCTCTGTGCCAAGATGTTAAACTGTAATATATCTTCATCATATTACTATATAAATTGAACAGCATCCTTAATTCCAATAGAATTAGCAGATCTTTGTTTCTGTCATCCACTACATTCTTTTCTGATTATCCCACCTGTCTTGCTGTGTGCAAAAATGCATAATTTTGCTTACATGTTTTACTTGAAACATTTGATTCACTTATAAGAAAACTGATCTCAGAAATAAGAGAAACAGCTCACTTGAAAGTGTCCAACATGAATTATGTGTAACAGAGACACAAGCTAGTGACTGAAAAAAAGCACAGCAGGACAAGACTACAGAAAAATTAACAAAATCCCTTCTTAATTTTTGAAGTCTCATTTCTTGGTGGATCCAAGAGGCCTTTGTTTCAAATGCTTGAATATCCTGCTGCAGCCATTAGCTACAAAGTATTACTGTACGCAGGAGTCCCAATGCAGGGGCAAGGGATGCCTCCTGCTGTTCCTGACCGCCACCACGTGAAGGGTCAACTTATTGTGGACAAATGGTCCATGTACCAGCATTTATAATTTTTTGTGTCTATACCCTGCAATTGCTGTTCTAGATATAAAAGCTCAAAGGAAATCATTTTCCGTGTCATTAAACTTTTTAGCACCACATTACTGTTTTTTTATTTTAAAATCACCATTCAACAAACTAATTAATGGTACTCTTAGACATACTCAAAAAATAATTGCTGAAGTGAACCACCACCTATCTCAGAATCTTCAATTACATAGCTATCTACGTACAGTGTACTAACAAAGCAATAAGAAGAGGGAACAAACAAGATTATTGGTTACATGGACAAAAGGGTAACAGATTCATTGGGAAAATTCCAAGCAATGGTGGTGCAAGCATAGAAAGGCACACTATAAGCACAACTAACACAAAGAGTAATTTTCTTTCACAATCACAGAGATAGTATTTTCTTAAGACTAGCTTCCTCACATTATTACACATCACTGTTCTGTTTATCAGTTTTAGTAAACTGCCTAATGGATATCAATCCCAAACAGCACTGATGCTCAGCTTACACAATGACTGATAATGACTATATTCAATTTGTGTGTGGCTTATGAGATTATGTCCACTGTGTTTGACACCCTTGTGTGTAACAAGTGTCTCATCATATACAGGAAAGGGATAAATTGCTTGCACATCATTATAGGTTTACTGGTACCACAGGATGAATGACAAGTCAACAAATGAAATCACTTAAATATTAAACCACAGTTCTCCACTGTCTGTTTCTTATACCTTTCAAAGTGCAATTTCCTTTTCTTCACTACAAGTTTACTTGTGATTACACATACTAATTTCTTCTTTTTTTTTCAGCTGACAACTAGTGAAGTTTTTTCCTTATCAACAGAACAAAATATTATGTTAATGAGCCATGTTTATTACAAATGTTGAGGTCAAAACTTTCGGTATTTAATCCAAGTAACATCTGACGACTGAGCAAAATACCAAATGTACTATTTATATTTAATTTCTGAATGTTGGAAATAATATGACTGAAGCCAATGGCAGTCACACTTCAGTTTACTTAAAAACACATTAACACCCAACCATTAGGCCAAGTTTCCATTAAGAAAACTTCGTCTTTATATGCACGCATCGTTTTCAGAAGTTTGCATTTCTTTTAAATGCATGTCAAAATAATATAATTACTCCCAGAAAATATAATTTGCAGCACTAATATTAAGCTGCAGTCAGACTTTCAAGGAGTGGGGTCGAGGTAGCGAGGGAGGGTGAAAGGGAGGTAACTCATGATGCAAAAATTAAACCAAATTACATCATGTCAACCACAGCAGCCTTTTTTTTTTTCTAAAAAGATGTCTAAGCGGTTGGTACATAGCATGGCCTCGACACACAGAGTTGTCACTCTAGGCCTTTGCATTGACTAGAGCTCCAATCACTCTTGGTATTCACATTTCGAACGACTCTTTCAATCCCTCCTCACTCTACATACATTCAATACACATCTCTGCATAGATTTATATAGTGTCTGCGTGAAATATAAACAGGGATAAGTATTAAGAATTACTTTGCCTATTTCGCCACGTTTGATGTTTTTTGTACATAAATAATCTCCATGACACCAGTATGAAAACAGGCTGCTTCAATAAAATTATGCCGATCATCACCTGAAATTCCGTATCAAATTTAATGAATCACCTACATTGAATGATCAGCCACCCTGTTACACAGTTGCGCACTTTTCTGTTAACAACAGATAACCCACATCAATTACGCAAATCCCAGCGTGATTATGCTGTCAGCTACGTTACATATCTGTATTCAGTAGCCCCATAATTCATCATTTTCCATAACATAAAACGTTCAATGCATCCGCGCACATGCGCCATACACATCCACGCCGTAGTCACTGTTTAATGATCATTACGAAATCTTATTTACATGTTGCTGAGCAACACGTGGTTACAAAATAATGTCTTTGAATATTTCTTGCCAAGTGAATTTGGGATGGAATTCAATATTTTTAATATTTAGTTTCACATTTCCACATACCTCATTATGGTTTTCTGTTACGAATATGGGTAATTCTTTAAATTTTTTGTAA
This sequence comes from Schistocerca cancellata, assembly GCF_023864275.1. NCBI lineage: Eukaryota > Metazoa > Arthropoda > Insecta > Orthoptera > Acrididae > Schistocerca > Schistocerca cancellata. The sequence continues at coordinate 584,086,700 of NC_064628.1, read as the reverse complement.
ATCGCAACAGTTTCTGATGCGGTTGATGCCATCTCGTAGACACTCACGGGAACTTCTTGAATAGTTCAAGCCTCAAGGTATCGATTATGGAGTATATCGATGTTTCGTTGCCGAACTACAAGCGCGAATCGGATGCGATCTTCACAAACAAGACTAAACCCTTTCTGCTTGTACGAACGCGAACTAACTGTATTGAATGTGTGTTGTAGGATATATGACTGTTCCCTTATGCAAGGCGTCGATGTTTTGGCGATTGTATCGATTATTCTCATTCACCTCGACATCTGCACATTTCACCAGAAATGAGGAAGACGTAGTACGGCAAACGCTGTTGAAGTAATTGACATTAGTGTGACTAATTATGGAGTAAGAAAGTATGATGACGATGCAAACGGATGCATAAATCGTAATGTCTGATATCGCTTCATAAAGAAGTCAACGTTTACTATTTCGTATATTTTTAACTTTTTTTTTTACTTACGAATTTGAAGCGGTGGGAAAAAAATTATAGATGATCACTAATCAAATTATATTTCTTTCGTAGGAATAAAATTATCACATACAGTTTCAAAACAGTTTTCTTCATTTTCCTTTGTTGTTTTGCTGATTGATTAGTAGAATTTTGCATGATACTGCACGAGTTCTTGATACACGCAATTGTAGAAAATGATCCAGTGTAACTAATGCGACATGAGTGATAATGTTATTTTTCCTCTACGGTCAAGGAGTAGTAATGTCTAATATCTCGTCCAATCTATTTTTCTAGCGTCATCGTAGCGTGAAATATCTTGGCAGTTAAAGGCTTTGACGAGTACTGTCAGATGAAACACCGGTACTCTGTCAAAATATGTACATATATTAGTGTCTCTGTAGTTGGTAGAATATTGACATGGATTTGAAAGGGAAAGTAGCTCTAGTAACAGGAGGAGCTGCAGGAATAGGTCGCGCTTACTGCGAAGAGTTGCTGAAACATGGGGTGAAGGTAATGAATTGCGTAAATTGGGACCTGCTTCGATTTTGTTGATGTATTTTTGCAAGAAGAATAAATTTCTAAATTAAGCGTGTAGTGTAACCGACGACGCGTAGACCGTACTAGTGCTGTATCAGCACTTCAATACTTGAGATAGAATTCCATATTGTAATGATAGTGTGGAGGAACGCCATGATACAAAGATTAACAAAACACCAATGTTACAGGTTTCTATATGCGATATAAATGCTGAGGCAGGGGAGCAGCTTGTTCAACGGTTGGAAGAAAAATATGGCAAAGACAAAGTGCTGTTTTGTCAGTGTGATGTCACGGATTACCCCCAATACGAAGGTTTGCTACACTTTGAGTATTGCGATCGCTCGACGTTTTTGCATGCTTAACATATAAATACTTCAATATTTACGGTTCTGCTTGTGATAAAATGACGGTCTAGTAGTGTAGAAGCTACCTTATCATAATTTTTACTCATCTGTCAAATTTAAAATCCGTCCTTTTTGCGAGTGAGTTAAATAGTGTGTCAGCAAAATATTTTTCTCGTTTTCGAAGTAGGCAAAATGAGCATGTGCCACAATTTTTACGACTGTAGACCAACCAGTAGAGGTTAGGGAGGGGATGGTGCCACATTTAAAATACGGGCACCGTTAAACAATTTCAATTACTCACCACTGCAACCTCTGTGTAATTGGTTGACAGTTCCTTATTTGAACAGTTGCTGACTGTGCTGTACTGTTATGTAAACATGGTGTGATGCTGTGAAAAGTACAGTTTTTGAATAGCACAATTTTTGTACACCAAGGTAACTGAGGCACATCATACTCATCCTCCCCATTTATTGGGAGCTGCTGTATTTAAAATTTCATGCACTACTTGAAACACTTTTTCTAAAGTAAGTAATCTTGATGGCTGCACATGGGGAAGATGTCAATAAACCTGTGGGCCTAGATTTCAACACTCTTGAAGTGTACCTGCAGCCCATCAAAATAATTTATTTGGGCAGTAATATATAACTATGTGGAATAATAGGTCCAAAGTAAGTTGCTTTCCCATTGACTTGGGTAATATGTTGTGAAATTATAGAGAGAATTGTATTAAATCAGAAGTGAGGAAAAAATCACAAAAGCCATGAAAGCAGTAAAATATGGCATGTCTCTTAAAACTGCTGTAGATCTATTTGGGATGTCTAGTGTAGTGCATTTGATAGGGTGAGAAACATGAATGCAGCTAATATTACACTGGGTGACAGTAATCAAGCACCAGCTTCACTCATGGTATACAAGTTTTCAAAGAAGAGGAATTTAAATGTTACAGTTACATTATTAAAAGTTAGAAATATTAACTATGCACTGACAAATATATCTTGCATACAAAATGCAAAACTAATGGGCTCTATCATACATAGTAGTAAGGACACAAACAAAATAACAAATTTGACTGGGTCAGGGAAGTTATCTGCTTCCCTTATGGAAAACTGAAACCCAAGAGCAACAGCTGTTAATAAAAGGAAACATCAGGCAGATATATATTTCGTATTAGGGATAAGATAATCATTCAGTTACTTTCATATAAGACTGAACATACACCATGGATGTATTAGTAGGTTTCTTGCCTCCGGAAGGAAACAGCACAACTGAATATGAACCTAGCACAAGCAAACAAAATCCAGCAGTTTTGTTGTATAGTATTAGGTCAACAACATTAAAAGCAAAGGACTGCAATCAAGCACAGGTAAATGAGACCTAGGTGAAGACATCGGTCCTTTTCCAAAGGCATTTGGAAAAGCCAAAACTGGCAGAAGAAAGAAGAAAATCATTGGTAAGCCAGAAAAACGAGTGGGGCCGAAGAAAATCAAATCTGGAAAACAAACAAAAAATTAAATTGGAGGTTGCGAGAAAAGTTACGCTGAACAAATTTTCTGAATGTGATGATGATTAAGCCGTTTTACAGGGCAAGTTCGATGGTGAAATTATGGACTTAAGTAGTGATTACTTAAGGACTAAATGTAAATGTTTTTGAATCTGTGATGTTTGCAGGAAAGAACAATGATATTTATCTGTAATTTTTTGCATTTGCAACCACAGATATGTTATACGACTAGTAAATCAATATTTAATATATGTTTGTTGACTTAAAAATAAAAACAACTGTTGTTGTTTAGGTGTTGAAAATGTTACATGAAGTGTTGAAAAATGCTGCATTCTCAGGGTGGATTTCAACAAAAGTATGCTTCAGCTGAGATGTAATATTTGACCTTTCATTCATTACTGGAACTGTGACAAAAATTTGCAAGCGCTAATTACAAAACAGTAAAATTGGTTTGATAGGAACAGTTTCATAATCTAATAGTTTGTGCAATGTGTTCCTCCTTTGTATTTCTTGCAGAAGTGGTGTGTCATATCAGGGAAGTTCAGGAGATGTGTTCTGTCAACTTTCCATACTAGAAAACCTATCTTTGAATGCCATGTACATCATTTGATGACACCATCCTTCCTTTACTGCCACTAGTATGGTCTGTGGTGCATATCCAGTGTGTGTGTGTGTCACTCAATTTTCCCTCCTCCATCTCTCTTCCAGGACCAATGTAATCACCACTAGTCTCAGTACCATGTCCTGCCAGCACACCCACTTCTTTTGGTGCATGTATTACATCATTTTTCAAGTCATTATTGTGTGTCGTGATAAAACTGAAACACAATTAAACACCAAACATCACCTGAAGTTCATTTCATTAGCAGGATACAGGAAAAATGAAGACAATCAACAAAGAGACAGCTTACAAAATGTGTGCATCCCATCTACGAATATTGCTCCAGTACAATGGACCCATACTAAATAGTACTATATGGGGATATTGAACATTTCTGAAGGAGGCCTGTGCAAGTAATTACTCGTTTAACTCTATATTGTAATCACTAAAATAAAATCGCATACCCTATCAACCTGTGAAGTTTCAGTTCATTTCCTCTTCCTCTTCTGGGTGCCTCACTCCCCCCCCCCCCTTTACGCAGTGTGATAGCACACATAAAGGACAAGAAATGCAGGGGAGGTGGTGAGCACAACATAAGTTTTCACTTAAATGTGTACAATTGTGGAATTAGATACATAATGATAATTTGGAGGGCAGGCCATATGATGCATATAATTTTTATGTAATTGTCTTGATTTTTTTTAACAGAATTAAGTTTTGGCTGTACAATAGACATCTTCCAAATCTGTCATTCTACTGCACTGCACTGCGCTACGTTAGAATCCTGTAAAATAATGAGTTTTGACAAATATTATTTTTACATGTCATTACTTGTTGCAGTGCAGCAGAATGAGAGATTCTGAAGATGGCTGTTGTATTGTTGAACCTGGTAATTCTGTTCAAGAAACTTTGCAATAAAGACCTTAAAAAAAATAAAATAAAAAAAGCCACTGACAATTCATATCTGACAACGTATTACTGCTCAAGAATTCTCCAGTGCCAGAAGTAAAATAGTTCAGGAAAGAAACTTTTAATTTACATATGAAAACACTTTTTCTTACTCTGACATTTTACTTCTATGGCTAAATGCTGTAGCTTTGTAACAGTTTATTTTACTGACCCATGATTGAGGTAGGTTTACTAAATAGCAACAGCGCATTTGTAAAGATCATTATTACTCTCTCATTACTTTCTTTTGTGCAGTGAATACTATTTGCATAATTGAGGAGTACTCCTAAAAGTTATCCCAAAGGATGTCAGTGACTGAAAATATGTTAACTTACCAATTTATACGCAATTCATCGTTAATTACTCTAAGTGTTTTAGCAGTTATTTGACTAGGTGGTTTAATTGATAATCTTAATTGCAAGCTTATATGCCAGCTGATGATGGCGCATATCCACTGATACAATTTGGAGCTAGAAAAGTAAGGGAAAAAAAAAGGTTGAGCACATACTTAAAGATCTTCCTACTGAAATATCTGCTCGAGCTACACAAAGTAAAGTATGACAGTATGACCTTTCCCCACCCCCCCCACCCCCCACTCCCAGAATCCCAGCCATCGTTCTTTGACGAGGTAAAAAATTTGTAATAATGATGGCAGAAAGTAAAATAATTCTTACAAAAAAGTGTGAGGAGTTCTTGAGCAAATTCATGTGTAATTTGCTTTCACATTTATAAGACTGAAGTATTCTGTTTGCAGAGAGTTGCGTTGCAATCATGACAATAATTGTTCTTTTTTTCCTATTTGTTTTGCCAGTAAATTGTTTCATCTTCTCCAGACATATATTGGAATCACATGTTGGATGATGCTTTGTCCCGAGATTCATCAGTAAAAAAGATGAGATGAAGGCAGATAAAACAAAACTAAACTAATTATACCAGCCTTGTCTGTAGCAACAAAAGTAGCGATTAAAATTCTATAGCAGATTGACATTTACCTCAATATGAATCTTTGTCAAACTCTTCCCAATCGAATATTTCTCCCTCCGATCCAAAATGGTTGAATACTTCCCCATTAGTTTTGAAAATTTTCTTGATCATTCAATAAACTTGTAACAGTGTTACAGCAAAACATAATGAGTATATGCATCAAACTCATGACAGTGCAAGTATGCATTGGCTCAGTCAGTTGCGATGACAACTCTTATGTTCACCACTGTTTCTTACAATGTTGCTCTAGAAATTGACAACAAAAGGCAGCATCTGTCATGGGCCAGGTAATGAGATGTCCGTACATTGTTCTTACAGAAAATGAGCCCAATTTTTGAGTGACAGGCATCTCCTGCTTCGAAAATTGTGGGCCGAGATATACTTGGTTACGGGCTTCTGAACACAGCATTGTGACCAGAGTTATGTTCAGGCTTTACTGCCTAAGTGTTGACTAATAGATGTGCAACCAGTGTATCATCAATATTTTGATAGTAATCGCAGTGGAGCAACAAGCTTTGTGCATCACCAAATCAAGTATTCAAGATATTCTCCAGAATGCTTTGAAGAAGAGAGAAATGTGTGTAAAGTTTGTCTCGCATATCTTGAGAGTTCTGAACAGAACTGACAGTACTGGGATGCCTGCTGTGATTTTATTCAAATGAAAATGCAGACATTCTTTTCTGGAAAAGAATCATCATAGGTGATGAGACTTCGTTACAAATACAAACCTACCACAAAACAACGAAGTGTGGAATGACTCTTTAATGGTTCACAAAGACCAAAGCAGGTGCAAATGTGATGCACAAGTTGATCACCATTCCAAAAGAGGATTTTTGTGACAGTTTCACATGGTTGTATGAACAGAGTGAGTTGGGGATGCGGTGGGGGAGGGGGGGGGGGGGTTAGGTGGACAATGGAGAACATCTGAAGTGTTAAAACCACCATCTTGATCTTACTCTATTTTTTACAGTCTCATAACTTTTTGGACTCACAAGATGTATGTATAATGCGTTTTCATCAACAATTATAGACAGTAACTTGGAACTTCATGCTTCATTTATTATATATAGTTGATAAAATCTGTGCAGATGAACTGTATTGCCCATTCCACCCCCAAGTTTGATGCTACCTCATATTTTCAAAGCCAGTTAATAACTTTCACAAAATATCATTATTTGTTTCCTCACTATATGAAGTGGCAATATGTGTATCATCTGCAAAAGTAATTGATTCAAATGCCTGACCAAAATGAAATGTTGCATTGTTAATATGAAATATGAACTCTTACTGCCCTATAGTTAGGTACTATGGTATTCCCATTGCAGTTTCTCCAGATGCAGAAGCGGTGTCAGCCTTGTGAGGTTTATTGTAACTTAACTACATTTCAGTTGTTGAATTGGAAGTGCACCAAATGTGTGCAGAGTGATATACCCATATGTATTACAAAAAACGTATGCATATACATATGTACCACATCTACTCCTATACCACTGGATCAGTTTCAACCAAATTCGGTACCCATATCACTTACTGTCTGGAAAGAATCCATGGTTGGGTAAGGACCATTTACCCACCATAGGGGTGTAGGTGACAAGAAGTGCAGCCCACGATATGCAAATACCCAGACTTTATTCATCGAGTATTTGATGCTGAGAGAACTTAGTGACTTGCAACAAATTTTGCAAATCATTTCAAAAATGCTTTAAAAAAAAAAAACCCTCTTTCTTGATGACAGCGCCCTCGTCCTCCCACAAAATCATGAAAGGGAAAAAATTTTCACTGTTCATGCAGTAAAACTGCCGCATCAGTTGTGGTGTTTTAATTTGTTACTTGTTTACTACTAACTGTACTCACAATACACTTTGTAGACAGTCTTCATGTAGACAACTGAATGTACCTGAAAAATTATATCATTATACAATACATAGTTCAGGACATATGACGACATAAACAACGAGATGTGTGAAAAACTGCTGAATCATGCATAAAGTTCAACTATATTACTTCTTTGCTACTAACTCCAGTCACAACACATTTTGTAGACAGTATCCATATATGCCACTGAATGTACCTAAAAAATTGTCATTGTGCAGCACATAGTTGAGGAGATATAAGCGATAATCATTGAACTGCATGAAAAGGAAATTGTAGGACAACATTTGCTGGAGACACAGGTGAATGATGTGTACAGATAGGTTGTGTGTGTGTCTATATAAACAAAGATGATGTGACTTACCAAATGAAAGTGCTGGCAGGTCGACAGACACACAAACGAACACAAACATACACACAAAATTCAAGCTTTCGCAACAAACTGTTGCCTCATCAGGAAAGAGGGAAGGAGAGGGAAAGACGAAAGGATGTGGGTTTTAACGGAGAGGGTAAGGAGTCATTCCAGTCCCGGGAGCGGAAAGACTTACCTTAGGGGGAAAAAAGGACGGGTACACACTCGCACGCACACACACACGCACACGCGCACACACGCACACGCGCGCACACACACACACACACACACACACACACACACACACACACACACACACACACACACACACACACACACACATCCATCCACATATGTGTGGATGGATATGTGTGTGTGTGCGCGAGTGTGCACCCGTCCTTTTTCCCCCCTAAGGTAAGTCTTTCCGCTCCCGGGACTGGAATGACTCCTTACCCTCTCCCTTAAAACCCACATCCTTTCGTCTTTCCATCTCCTTCCCTCTTTCCTGATGAGGCAACAGTTTGTTGTGAAAGCTTGAATTTTGTGTGTATGTTTGTGTTCGTTTGTTTGTCTGTCGACCTGCCAGCACTTTCATTTGGTAAGTAACATCATCTTTGTTTTTAGATATATTTTTCCTTCGTGGAATGTTTCCTTCTATTATAACCATCTTATATATATAAAGAAAGATGATGAGACTTACCAAACAAAAGCGCTGGCAGGTCGATAGACACACAAACATACACACAAAATTCAAGCTTTAGCAACCAACGGTTGCCTCATCAGGAAAGAGGGAAGGAGAGGGAAAGACAAAAGGATTTGGGTTTTAAGGGAGAGGGTAAGGAGTCATTCCAATCCCGGGAGCGGAAAGACTTATCTTAGGGGGAAAAAAGGACAGGTATACACTCGCGCGCGCACACACACACATATCCATCCGCATATACACAGACACAAGCAGACATTTCATGTTGTTGAAAGACAGGTGAGGTATGAGCGGTGGCAAATTGAAATTAGAAATTAGCGGAGATTGAGGCCTGACGGATAGCGAGAAGAGAGGATATGCTGAAGGGCAAGTTCCCATCTCCGGAGTTCTGACAGGTTGGTGTTAGTGGGAAGTATCCAGATAACCCGTACGGTGTAACACTGTGCCAAGATGTGCTGGCCATGCACCAAGGCATGTTTAGCCACAGGGTGATCCTCATTGCCAACAAACACTGTCTGCCTGTGTCCATTCATGCGAATGGACAGTTTGTTGCTGGTCATTCCCACATAGAACGCTTCACAGTGTAGGCAGGTCAGTTGGTAAATCACGTGGGTGCTTTCACACGTGGCTCTGCCTTTGATCGTGTACACCTTCCGGGTTACAGGACTGGAGTAGGTGGTGGTGGGAGGGTGCATGGGACAGGTTTTACACCGGGGGCGGTTACAAGGGTAGGAGCCAGAGGGTAGGGAAGGTGGTTTGGGGATTTCATAGGGATGAACTGAGGTTACGAAGGTTAGGTGGACGGCGGAAAGACACTATAGGTGGAGTGGGGAGGATCTCATGAAGGATGGATCTCATTTCAGGGCATGATTTGAGGAAGTCTTATCCCTGCTGGAGAGCCACATTCAGAATCTGATCGAGTCCCGGAAAGTATCCTGTCACAAGTGGGGCACTTTTGTGGTTCTTCTGTGGAAGGTTCCGGGTTTGAGAGGATGAGGAAGTGGCTCTGGTTATTTGCTTCTGTACCAGGTCGGGAGGGTAGTTACGGGATGCAAAAGCTGTTTTCAGGTTGTTCGTGTAATGGTTCAAGGATTCCGGACTGGAGCAGATTCGTTTGCCACGAAGACCTAGGCTGTAGGGAAGGGACCGTTTGATGTGGAATGTGTGGCAGCTGTCATAATGGAGGTACTGTTGCTTGTTGGTGGGTTTGATGTGGACGGACGTGTGAAGCTGGCCATTGGACAGGTGGAGGTCAATGTCAAGGAAAGTGGCATGGGATTTAGAGTAGGACCAGGTGAATCTGATGGAACCAAAGGAGTTGAGGTTGGAGAGGAATTTCTGGAGTTCTTCTTCACTGTGAGTCCAGATCATGAAAATGCCATCAATAAATCTGTACCAAACTTTGGGTTGGCAGGCCTGGGTAACCAAGAAGGCTTCCTCTAAGCGACCCATGAATAGGTTGGCGTATGAGGGGGCCATCCTGGTACCCATGGCTGTTCCCTTTAATTGTTGGTATGTCTGGCCTTCGAAAGTGAAGAAGTTGTGGGTCAGGATGAAGCTGGCTAAGGTAATGAGGAAAGAGGTTTTTGGTAGGGTGGCAGGTGATCGGCGTGAAAGGAAGTGCTCCATCGCAGCAAGGCCCTGGACATGCTGAATATTTGTGTATAAGGAAGTGGCATCAATGGTTACAAGGATGGTTTCCGGGGGTAACAGACTGGGTAGGGATTCCAGGCGTTCGAGAAAGTGGTTGGTGTCTTTGATGGAGGATGGGAGACTGCATGTAATGGGTTGAAGGTGTTGATCTACGTAGGCAGAGATGCGTTCTGTGGGGGCTTGGTAACCAGCTACAATGGGGCGGCCGGGATGATTGGGTTTGTGAATTTTAGGAAGAAGGTAGAAGGTAGGGGTGCGAGGTGTTGGTGGGGTCAGGAGGTTGATGGAGTCAGGTGAAAGGTTTTGTAGGGGGCCTAAGGTTCTGAGGATTCCTTGAAGCTCCGCCTGGACATCAGGAATGGGATTACCTTGGCAAACTTTGTAAGTAGTGTTGTCTGAAAGCTGACGCAGTCCCTCAGCCACATACTCCCGACGATCAAGTACTACAGTCGTGGAACCCTTGTCCGCCGGAAGAATGACAATGGATCGGTCAGCCTTCAGATCACGGATAGCCTGGGCTTCAGCAGTGGTGATGTTGGGAGTAGGATTAAGGTTTTTTAAGAAGGATTGAGAGGCAAGGCTGGAAGTCAGAAATTCCTGGAAGGTTAGGAGAGGGTGATTTTGAGGAAGAGGAGGTGGGTCCCGCTGTGACGGAGGACGGAACTGTTCCAGGCATGGTTCAATTTGGATGGTGTCTTGGGGAGTTGGATCATTAGGAGTAGGATTAGGATCATTTTTCTTCGTGGCAAAGTGATATTTCCAGCAGAGAGTACGGGTGTAGGACAGTAAATCTTTGATGAGGGCTGTTTGGTTAAATCTGGGAGTGGGGCTGAAGGTGAGGCCTTTGGATAGGACAGAGGTTTCGGTTTGGGAGAGAGGTTTGGAGGAAAGGTTAACTACTGAATTGGGGTGTTGTGGTTCCAGATTGTGTTGATTGGAATTTTGAGGTTTTGGAGGGAGTGGAGCTGGAAGTGGGAGATTGAGTAGATGGGAGAGACTGGGTTTGTGTGCAATGAGAGGAGGTTGAGGTTTGCTGGAAAGGTTGTGAAGGGTGAGTGAGTTGCCTTTCCGGAGGTGGGAAACCAGGAGATTGGATAGTTTTTTAAGGTGGAGGGTGGCATGCTGTTCTAATTTGCGGTTGGCCTGTAGGAGGATGCTCTGAACAGCCGGTGTGGATGTGGGAGAGGAAAGATTGAGGACTTTTATTAAGGATAGTTCGCCCTAGCCAGATTACACTCCCATATTTTATTTTCTCAGTCTTGTCTGACATTTGGCATCACCCCCAAAGGCCTCACACTTAAAGTTCCCATCTCTGGCTGCAACCCTTCTTTCCATCAGTCCCTATACCAGTTCCAGACTGAACAATCCATTGCCCTCACCCACCTAATCCTTCACCTACACGTCCACTCAGCCAATCAACACACCCATCATCTCCTATCCTTAATAAAAGTCCTCAATCTTTTCTCTCCCACATCCACACCAGCTGTTCAGAGCATCCTCCTACAGGCCAACCGCAAATTAGAACAGCATGCCGCCCTCCATCTTAAAAAACTATCCAATCTCCTGGTTTCCCACCTTCAGAAAGGCAACTCACTCACCCTTCACAACCTTTCCAGCAAACCTCAACCTCCTCTCATTGCACACAAACCCAGTCTCTCCCATCTACTCAATCTCCCACTTCCAGCTCCACTCCCTCCAAAACCTCAAAATTCCAATCAATACAATCTGGAACCACAACACCCCAATTCAGTAGTTAACCTTTCCTCCAAACCTCTCTCCCAATCCGAAACTTCTGTCCTATCGAAAGGCCTCACCTTCAGCCCCACTCCCAGATTTAACCAAACAGCCCTCGTCAAAGATTTACTGTCCTACACCCGTACTCTCGGCTGGAAATATCACTTTGCCACGAAGAAAAATGATCCTAAACCTACTCCTAATGATCCAACTCCCCAAGACACTATCCAAATTGAACCATGCCTGGAACAGTTCCGTCCTCCGTCACAACGGGACCCACCTCCTCTTCCTCAAAATCACCCTCTCCTAACCTTCCAGGAATTTCTGACTTCCAGCCTTGCCTCTCAATCCTTCTTAAAAAACCTTAATCCTACTCCCAACATCACCACTGCTGAAGCCCAGGCTATCCGTGATCTGAAGGCTGACCGATCCATCGTCATTCTTCCGGCGGACAAGGGTTCCACGACTGTGGTACTTGATCGTCGGGAGTATGTGGCTGAGGGACTGCGTCAGCTTTCAGACAACACTACTTACAAAGTTTGCCAAGGTAATCCCATTCCTGATGTCCAGGCGGAGCTTCAAGGAATCCTCAGAACCTTAGGCCCCCTACAAAACCTTTCACCTGACTCCATCAACCTCCTGACCCCACCAACACCTCGCACCCCTACCTTCTACCTTCTTCCTAAAATTCACAAACCCAATCATCCCGGCCGCCCCATTGTAGCTGGTTACCAAGCCCCCACAGAACGCATCTCTGCCTACGTAGATCAACACCTTCAACCCATTACATGCAGTCTCCCATCCTCCATCAAAGACACCAACCACTTTCTCGAACGCCTGGAATCCCTACCCAGTCTGTTACCCCCGGAAACCATCCTTGTAACCATTGATGCCACTTCCTTGTACACAAATATTCTGCATGTCCAGGGCCTTGCTGCGATGGAGCACTTCCTTTCACGCCGATCACCTGCCACCCTACAAAAAACCTCTTTCCTCATTACCTTAGCCAGCTTCATCCTGACCCACAACTTCTTCACTTTCGAAGGCCAGACATACCAACAATTAAAGGGAACAGCCATGGGTACCAGGATGGCCCCCTCATACGCCAACCTATTCATGGGTCGCTTAGAGGAAGCCTTCTTGGTTACCCAGGCCTGCCAACCCAAAGTTTGGTACAGATTTATTGATGGCATTTTCATGATCTGGACTCACAGTGAAGAAGAACTCCAGAAATTCCTCTCCAACCTCAACTCCTTTGGTTCCATCAGATTCACCTGGTCCTACTCTAAATCCCATGCCACTTTCCTTGACATTGACCTCCACCTGTCCAATGGCCAGCTTCACAAGTCCGTCCACATCAAACCCACCAACAAGCAACAGTACCTCCATTATGACAGCTGCCACACATTCCCTGAACCATTACACCAACAACCTGACAACAGCTTTCGCATCCCGCAACTACCCTCCCGACCTGGTACAAAAGCAAATAACCAGAGCCACTTCCTCATCCTCTCAAACCCAGAACCTCCCACAGAAGAACCACAAAAGTGCCCCACTTGTGACAGGACTGGATCAGACTCTGAATGTGGCTCCCCAGCAGGGATACGACTTCCTCAAATCATGCCCTGAAATGAGATCCATCCTTCATGAAATCCTCCCCATTCCACCAAGAGTGTCTTTCCACCGTCCACCTAACCTTCGTAACCTCTTAGTTCATCCCTATGAAATCCCCAAACCACCTTCCCTACCCTCTGGCTCCTACCCTTGTAACCGCCCCCGGTGTAAAACCTGTCCCATGCACCCTCCCACCACCACCTACTCCGGTCCTGTAACCCGGAAGGTGTACACGATCAAAGGCAGAGCCATTTGTGAAAGCACCCACATGATCTACCAGCTGACCTGCCTACACTGTGACGCGTTCTATGTGGGAATGACCAGCAACAAACTGTCCATTCGCATGAATGGACACAGGCAGACAGTGTTTGTTGGTAATGAGGATCACCCTGTGGCTAAACATGCCTTGGTGCATGGCCAGCGCATCTTGGCACAGTGTTACACCGTCCGGGTTATCTGGATACTTCCCACTAACACCAACCTGTCAGAACTCCGGAGATGGGAACTTGCCCTTCAGCGTATCCTCTTTTCCCGTTATCCTCCAGGCCTCAATCTCCACTAATTTCAAGTTGCCGCCACTCATACCTCACCTGTCATTCAACAACATCTTTGCCTCTGCACTTCCGCCTCGACTGACGTCTCTGCCCAAACTCTTTGCCTCTGTATGTGTGTGTGTGTGTGTGTGTGTGTGTGTGTGTGTGTGTGTGTGAGCGTGCGTGCGTGCTTGCGTGCGAGTGTGTACCCGTCCTTTTTTTCCCCCTAGGGTGGGTCTCTCCGCTCCCGGGATTGGGGTGGCTTCTTGCCCTCTCCCTTGGAAACCGAATCCTTCCCTCTTTCCTGGCGGGGCGGCTGTTGGTTGCGAGAGCTGGAATTTTGTGTGTGTGTTTGTTTGTGTGTCTGTCGACGTGCCAGCGTTTTCGTTTGGTGGGTCACATCATCTTTGTTTTTAGATGTAATTTTTTTTTCCCCACGTGGAATGTTTCCCTATATATATATATAGAGAGAGAGGGAAGCGTTCCATGTGGGAATAATATATCTAAAAGCAAAGATGATGAGACTTGCCGGGCGCTGGCGGGTCGGTGGACGCACGGACAAGCGCAGGCATGCACGCGGGGTTCGGGCTTTCGCAACGGACGGTTGCTTCGTCGGGGGGGGGGGGGGGGGATGTAGGTTTTGGGGGAGGGGGGGGGAGTCGTTCCGGTCCTGGGGGTGGGGGGGACAGGAGTGCGCTCGCACGCACGCACGTGTCCGTCTGCGTGTGCACAGGCATGGGCAGACATTTGTGAGGGCCTTTACAAATGTCTGTCTGTCTGTCTCTCTCTCTGTGTGTGTGTGTGTGTGTGTGTGTGTGTGTGTGTGTGTGTGTGCGAATATGTACCTGTCCTTTTTTCCCCCTAAGGTAAGTCTTTCCGCTCCCGGGATTGGAATGACTCCTTACCCTCTCCCTTAAAACCCACATCCTTTCGTCTTTCCCTCTCCTTCCCTCTTTCCTGACGAAGCAACTGTTTGTTGCGAAAGCTTGAATTTTGTGTGTATGATTGTATTTGTTTGTGTGTCTATCAACGTGCCAGCACATTCGTTTGGTAAGTCACATCATCTTTGTTTTGTATATATACACTCCTGAAAATGGAAAAAAGAACACATTGACACCGGTGTGTCAGACCCACCATACTTGCTCCGGACAGTGCGAGAGGGCTGTACAAGCAATGATCACACATACGGCACAGCGGACACACCAGGAACCGCGGTGTTGGCCGTCGAATGGCGCTAGCTGCGCAGCATTTGTGCACCCCCGCCGTCAGTGTCAGCCAGTTTGCCGTGGCATACGGAGCTCCATCGCAGTCTTTAACACTGGTAGCATGCCGCGACAGCGTGGACGTGAACCGTATGTGCAGTTGACGGACTTTGAGCGAGGGCGTATAGTGGGCATGCGGGAGGCTGGGTGGACGTACCGCCGAATGGCTCAACACGTGGGTGTGAGGTCTCCACAGTACATCGATGTTGTCGCCAGTGGTCGGCGGAAGGTGCACGTGCCCGTCGACCTGGGACCGGACCGCAGCGACGCACGGATGCACGCCAAGACCGTAGGATCCTACGCAGTGCCGTAGGGGACCGCACCGCCACTTCCCAGCAAATTAGGGACACTGTTGCTCTTGGGGTATCGGCGAGGACCATTCGCAACTGTCTCCATGAAGCTGGGCTACGGTCCCGCACACCGTTAGGCCGTCTTCCGCTCACGCCCCAACATCGTGCAGCCCGCCTCCAGTGGTGTCGCGACAGGTGTGAATGGAGGGACGAATGGAGACGTGTCGTCTTCAGCGATGAGAGTCGCTTCTGCCTTGGTGCCAATGATGGTCGTATGCATGTTTGGCGCCGTGCAGGTGAGCGCCACAATCAGGACTGCATACGACCGAGGCACACAGGGCCAACACCCGGCATCATGGTGTGGGGAGCGATCTCCTACACTGGCCGTACACCACTGGCGATCGTCGAGGGGACACTGAATAGTGCACGGTACATCCAAACCGTCATTGAACCCATCGTTTTACCATTCCTAGACCGGCAAGGGAACTTGCTGTTCCAACAGGACAATGCACGTCCGCATGTATCCCGTGCCACCCAACGTGCTCTAGAAGGTGTAAGTCAACTACCCTGGCCAGCAAGATCTCCGGATCTGTCCCCCATTGAGCATGTTTGGGACTGGATGAAGCGTCGTCTCACGCGGTCTGCACGTCCAGCACGAACGCTGGTCCAACTGAGGCGCCAGGTGGAAATGGCATGGCAAGCCGTTCCACAGGACTACATCCAGCATCTCTACGATCGTCTCCATGGGAGAATAGCAGCCTGCATTGCTGCGAAAGGTGGATATACACTGTACTAGTGCCGACATTGTGCATGCTCTGTTGCCTGTGTCTATGTGCCTGTGGTTCTGTCAGTGTGATCATGTGAGGTATCTGACCCCAGGAATGTGTCAATAAAGTTTCCCCTTCCTGGGACAATGAATTCACGGTGTTCTTATTTCAATTTTATATATATATATATATATATATATATATATATATATATATATATATATATATAGCGGCAAAGCCATGGGTAAAAAGCTCCTCCTAAACAGCTGGACCAATTTCATCAAAACTTGGCATGCATAATACTTACTATCTGGAAAGTTGCTACTCGCCATATATCTGAGATGCTAAGTTGCAGATAGGCACAATTACATTCTGTCCTGGATTTTCCATTGTTTGAATACTATCTGGAAAGAAATACTGTGGGGATAATAATCAGCAACCATCTATTGGGGTGGAGTTGATAATTTGGAAAGATAGAAGAGAGTAGGAGGAGATGAAAGCAGATAGGGGGAGGAGGAGGAGGTGGTAGACAAAAATGGAAAAGAAGGAATTGTCAGAAGTGAGAAGAGGAGATGGACAGCAAGAAGGATGGGGATGGGAAAGGGATTAATAGGAGATTAGATTAAACCATGGGTACTTTGTTTGTATATCTTAAAAATGTAGCTTTCTCGTTAACAGTAATGGAAATTCATGGATGGAGCAATATGTAAAGTTAAGGAAAGGCAACTACTCACTTATAGCAGATCAGTGTATGGAGCACAGAAACACAAAATAGAAAACAGGATTTACACTAGCTCTCAAGCACTCTCTCTTTTTCTAGCAATTCTCATGTTGATCCAACATCATCATCAGTTAAGACTGCAGTGAGCATTGGATCATAGAGATTGGACTATAGATTAATTGAAAGAAGTCACCTGGACAGAGTAATCATGCTTCCTGTTAGACCGTGATCTTGAATGTGTCCAGATATGCATTCATCCAAGTGAATACATGCTCAAAACATGCATTGCCACATGGACACAGAGCAGTGGAGGTCATATTATGCAACGAAGAAAATTCGCATGGCCTCCAGTGGGAAATGTAGTGGTAATTGAAGGGACGTTAACAACTGTGAACTACGTGGACATTACTACAACCACCTGTGTCCCCTCACACATATCTTCCTTAACAGTGGTACCATCTTCCAGCAGGGTGACAGTTGTCATAAGGCAGTAATCCTACTTCAGTGGTTCTTGGAGCTTGAGAGAGAGAGAGCTCTTGTTGATGTCTTCACCACTAAATTCATCTAATCTGAATCCGATGGAAAATATCTAGGCCACTGTTGGGCACCAGCACCACACCAATGGACCACTGGCTGGTAATTTATGGGAATTGTGTGTCTTGTGCATAAACATCTGATGCCACCAACCTCCCGATTCCTGCCAAGGACTTGGTGAATCAGTGCTGTTAGAATCACTGTTGTATTGTGTTCAAAGGTCGGCCATTATGATATTAAGCAGGTTGTTGTGATGTTTTGGTTGATCAGTGTACATCCTAGTGGTCATTTTGACATACAACCTGTTATTGACTAAATACATTGAAGTGACAAAAGTCATGGGATAGCGATATGCATATACGCAGATGACAGTAGTATGGTGTGTACATGATATAAAAGGGAGTGCTGTGCCGCAGCTGTCATTTGTATTCAGGTGATTAATGTAAAAAGGTTGCCAGTATGACTGTGGCCACGTGAATTAAAACTTTGAATGTGGAGTTTTAGTTGTAGCTAGATGCATGGGACATTCCATTTTGGAAATTGATAGGGAATTCAGTATTCCGAGATCCGCAGTGTCAAGAATGTGGCAAGAATACCGCATTTTGGGCATTACCTCTCACCAAGGACAATACAGTGGCTCATGGCTTTCTTAATGACGGAGATCAGCGACGTTTGCATAGAATTTTTCAATGCTAAGGACAAGCAACACTGTGTGAGGTAACTGCAGGAATCAATGTGGGATGTATGATGAATGTATCCTTTAGGACAATGCGGCAAAATTTGTTAATGGGCTATGTTAGCTGGTAAATGATGTGACTGACTCTGTTAATAGTACAACATTGCCTGCAGTGACTCTCTTGGGCTCGTGACTGTATTGGTTGGACTCTAGATGACTGGAACACTGTGGCGTGGTCTGAAAGTCCTGATTTCAATTGGCAAGAACTGGTGGTAGGGTTAGAGTGTGGCACAGACCCCATGGAGCCATTTACCCAGGTTGTCAACAAGGTACTGTGTAATCTGGTGGTGACTCCATAATGATGTGGACTGTGTGTACATGGAATGGACTGGGTCCTCTGATCCAACAGAACCAATCATTGACTGAAGATTGTTATGGTCAGCTACTTGGAGATTATTTGCAGCCATCCGTGGACTGCATGCCCCCAAACAACCATGGATTTTTTTTAAGACACTGCACCATGTCACTGGGCCAAAGTTGTTTGCGATTGGTTTGAAGAACATTCTGGATATTTGGCCACTCAGATCACACAGTATGAATCCCATTGAACATTTATGCAACATAATCGAGAGTTCAGTTTGTGCACAAAATCCTGCTCCAGTAACATTTTCACAATTATGGATGGCTGTAGAGGCAGCATAGCTCAGTATTTCTTCAGCAAACTTCCAAAGATGTGTTGAGTCTGTGCAATGTCAAGTTGCTGCACTATGCCAGGCAAAAGGAGGTCCGACACAATGTTAGGAGGTATCCCAGAATTTTTGTCATTTCATTGTATCTTATTATTACATAGGTGAGTGAAAAAATGGGAGTACATCAACTTCTCAAAAGTGAAATGAGAGATTTTTTGGTAGTTATTGACATCTGTGAACTCACCCTTGTAGAAAGGCTTAACAGTGACATATTTTAAAATGTCTAGAGAAGTAGTTGTGGTTATATTCCACATCTGTTTAGTTTTTTGTAATATGGGGGCTTCATGGCTTGCTGATCTGTGGGAGATTCACTGAAGCAAATATTTTGCTATAACAAGCAGAAATGATGTAAATCCACTAGTTTTCACTGTGCAGAATCCTCATGAAGAAGAATCGTGATATTGTTACACAAACGGCTCCAGTCTTTTGTATATGTAAGAACAGCTTTTTTGCATGTGTTAATGTCTCTGTCTGAAACAAATATTATTTGTGATCCACATGGTGAAAACAGTGCAAAGTAAATCCTCTCCCTGTGTGTGTGTGTGTGTGTGTGTGTATTTTGACAGACAGTAAAACGATTTTCAAAAATGTTCGCCTCATTAATGTTGTCTTTTCTGCATGAGTAATGTTGCTCGAGTACGTGACAACAGCATATTATGTTAAGGCTTACTTATCAACATTATGACCACCTGTATAATAGCATATTGCTCCACCTGTGAAATGCAATACAGCAGTGAACCTGTGAGACATAAATTAGATAAGTCTTTGGTAGGTTTCTATGAGTATGTGGTACCATATATTTACTCGTGGGTCATACAGTTCCCTTAAATTATAGCCCAGTGGTTTATGTTCATGAGTCTGTTGCCCAGTAGTACCCCGGATGTCCCCATCAGGTTCAGATCAGGCATGTTCGGTGAGTTGATTATTTGGCTCCTCAAAACACTGTGCCATGATTCTGGCCATGTGCATGGACAGTTATCCTGCTGGAAGATGCCACCACCATCAGAGAAGACATTACGCAGTATGGGATGCAAGTGGTCCACAGTAATGTTCACATAGTTCACAACTGTCAGTAATTGTAATGCACTGCTAGTGTCAAAAAATCAGGGGTCATTTACAACATAGCACTTCACATTCCCCTTCTGAAAAGTTACATATCTACATCCATACTCCGCAAGCCACCTGGCGGTGTTTGGCGGAGGGTACTTTGAGTACCTCTATCGGTTCTCCCTTCTATTCCAGTCTCGTCTTGTTCGTGGAAAGAAAGATTGTCGGTATGCCTCTGTGTGGGCTCTAATCTCTCTGATTTTATCCTCATGGTCTCTTTGCGAGACATATGTAGGAGGGAGCAATATACTGCTTGACTCTTCGGTGAAGGTTGTTGTTGCTGTTGCTGTTGTTGTTGTGGTCATCAGTCCTGAAACTGGTTTGATGCAGCTCTCCATGCTACTCTATCCTCTGCAAGCTTCTTCATCTCCCAGTACCTACTGCAACCTACATCCTTCTGAATCTGCTTGGTGTATTCATCTCTTGGTCTCCCTCTACGATTTTTACCCTCCACGCTGCCCTCCAATACTAAATTGGTGATCCCTTGATGCCTCAGAACATGTCCTAACAACCGATCCCTTCTTCTAGTCAAGTTGTGCCACAAGCTTCTCTTCTCCCCAATCCTATTCAACACCTCCTCATTAGTTATGTGATCTACCCATCTAATCTTCAGCGTTCTGTAGCACCACATTTCGAAAGCTTCTATTCTCTTCTTGTCTATTTATCGTCCATGTTTCACTTCCGTACATGGCTACACTCCATGCAAATACTTTCAGAAACAACTTCCTGACACTTAAATCTATACTCGATGTTAACAAATTTCTCTTCTTGAGAAACGCTTTCCTTCCCATTGCCAGTCTACATTTTATATCCTCTCTACTTCGACCATCATCAGTTATTTTGCTCCCCAAATAGCCAAACTCCTTTACTACTTTAAGTGTCTCATTTCCTAATCTAATACCCTCAACATCAACCAACTTAATTCAACTACATTCCATTATCCTCGTTTTGCTTTTGTTGATGTTCATCTTGTGTCCTCCTTTCAAGACACTGTCCATTCGGTTCAACTGCTCTTCCAAGTCCTTTTTCCGTCTCTGACAGAATTACAATGTCATCAGCGAACCTCAAAGTTTTTATTTCTTTTCCATGGATTTTAATACCTACTCCGAATTTTTCTTTTGTTTCCTTCACTGCTTGCTCAATATACAGATTGAATAACATCGGGGAGAGGCTACAACCCTGTCTCACTCTCTTCCCAACCACTGCTTCCCTTTCATGCCCCTCAACTCTTATAACTGCCATTTGGTTTCTATACAAATAGTAAATAGCCTTTCGCTCCCTATATTTTGCCCCTGCCGCCTTCAGAATTTGAAAGAGAGTATTCCAGTCAACATTGTCAAAGCTTTCTCTAAGTCTACAAATGCTAGAAACGTAGGTTTGCCTTTCCTTACTCTAGCTTCTAAGATAAGCCGTAGGGTCAGTATTGCCTCACGTGTTCCAATATTTCTACGGAATCCAAACTGATCTTCCCCAAGGTCGGCTTCTACTAGTTTTTCCATTCGTCTGTAAAGAATTCGTGTTAGTATTTTGCAGCCGTGACTTATTAAACTCCTCAGTGAAGGTATGTTCTCGGAACTTCAACAAAAGCCCGTACTGAGCTACTGAGTGTCTCTCCTGCAGAGTCTTCCACTGGAGTTTGTCTATCGTCTCCGTAACATTTTCGCGATTACTAAATGATCATGTGATGAAGCGCGCTGCTCTCCATTGGATCTTCTCTATCTCTTCTATCAACCCTATCTGGTACGGATCCCACAGTGGTGAGCAATATTCAAGCAGGGGGCGAACAAGTGTACTGTAACCTACTTCCTTTGTTTTCGGATTGCATTTCCTTAGGATTCTTCCAATGAATCTCTGTCTGGCCTCTGCTTTACCGACAATCAACTTTATATGACCATTCCATTTTAAATCACTCCTAATGCCTACTCCCAGATAATTTATGGAATTAACTTCTTCCAGTTGCTGACCTGCTGTATTGTAGCTAAATGATAAAGGATCTTTCTTTCTATGTATTCACAGCACATTACACTTGTCTACATTGAGATTCAATTGCCATTCCCTGCACCATGCGTCAATTCGTTGCAGATCCTCCTGCATTTCAGTACAATTTTCCATTGTTACAACCTCTCGATATACCACAGCGTCGTACATAGTGTCATGTAATGCTCCTTATCTGGTTTTCATTTCTTCATGTGGAGAAAGCTACTTCATTGCCAAATGCCAACAGACTTGTAATATCCAGTTCATTATTTATTGTTTCAGTTAAAATGTTAAATATTCTGTCACTTTGTTATAGCCCTGTCAACTTGAATTTGATGTGCTTGTAACTGTAGGTTTTGTTTTAAAATGTGACACAGTATTTTTTTCTTGTATTTGCATCCTATATGCAACTCCAATGCACCCTGTAACCATAAGCATCAGTTAGTGGGTTGATAGGTAAAGAGGTGGCATTTGCCCTCTCTATCTTGAGTACAGACTATTTATTCATTACAGAATTTTCCTACACTGTAGGTAACCATCAATTCTCTGGAATATAATACGTTCTTTGCACACCTTTGAAATTTAGTTCTTGTGGCATGACATGGCTCGAACTGATCAACTCATTTTTACCAAATATGGCTATTTTAAAGACTGCCCACTCCTCCGAATAAATTTCTGGTGACACCTATCCCTGTAACATTAATTGCTGCTAGGTAGTGATACTTTACTTGTACCTCCATTGAGCCATCCCACTGAGTCTCAGTGGTTGTCTACCCTAGATTCACTCTAAACAAAGTTTTTCTTATTATGTTATATAGTTACACTAACTACATACATCTTATTAAGTTTAGAACTATTCCTTTTTGGTTCAGCACAGTACTATCAAAGGAAACTGACAAAATTTCAGTATAGTCATCACTGTTGAATAAGTTGAAGCAATTGTTCTAACATGTTTTGTATTTGGAAAGAGTGGTATTCAAATCCTTCAGCCCTTCTCAAATCATTCTGAAGTCAGTGCAACATGCAACTCTTGTAGATGATTACTCATATAGAAAAAAATAGTTCACTGCATGATACAGATTAAAGAACCCAGTTCTAATACCAAGGGGCAATGAGAAATATGGCAGCCACTAAAATGTCAATAGTATGACAGTTTAGGGTGTCACATGTATTTGAAAATCTACTGAGTCATTAGGAGACTCAATGAATGCTCCATACATGATTCACACCATTTAGCAGATCTCTCTTAAAACTAATGTTAGTCTGTCTTTTGTCCACAATGACGGAATAATCTTAGTGAACCATTGTTGTCTTTCCTTTCTGTTGTTGTACATAATGCATGATATCTATATAATGTCAAAATGTTTGAATGTTCCTATAAATGGAATGTGGAAAATAAAAGCAACAGAAATTTGTGTTTGAAAAGGAGGTGGTGAGTGTTCTTGTTGTGAGTAGGTTACATTTTCAAACAACACTCGCAGTTTTCATCAACCATGGAGTTAACTGCTGAAATACACACACAACCTACCACAATTGGAATGCACATTTTAAAGCTACAATACTTTGTTTCAAATCTGATAGTAATCAGTGACTTCACTATGTTTCATTACAGAATCTTTTCAGACAACAATTTCTGAATTTGGCTGCCTTGACATTGTTGTAAACAATGCTGGAATAATGAATGACAGATTTTGGGAGCTGGAAGTAGATGTCAACTTGGTAAAATATAATATCAGTAATTATTTATTTTTAAGAGTTACAAAAAGATAGCACCTTCAGAAACTGTTATTGTATTTTGGATGTACCTAACTGTTTAATGTCAATAACTTTTGTTTCTTGTCTATGCTTTTACAATTTCCATAGTATGTTTCATAGTGCCTGTAACATTAGTGATTTCTGCATGGTAAATGTTCACAGAAGTGTGTACTAATAGTGTTTCCAGGGAAAGTCTTTATATCTGTAAATAAGAGCTTTCATATTTGTAAGCTGTCGAATAACAGCACAAATTTTATACTGTGTGGGGGGAAGACAATGACAAATCTGGAAAACTGTAGCTTGGAAAATATATAGCAAATAATTTTCTGTGGTTTTTTTTTCAATTACATTCGTTTTTTTGGCCTAAAATTCAACAAAGGAAAATAATCTCTTGATTTAAAGTAAAATATTCTGGATTCAGTCTTTCCTTGTAAATGTGGACTTCAGAGAATCCCATCAAATGTATTTTTTAAGGCTTAGATACACTATGTGATCAAAAGTATCCGGACAGCTGGCTGAAAATGACTTAAAAGTTCATGGCACCCTCCATCGGTAATGCTGGAATTCAATATGGTGTTGGGCCACCCTTAGCCTTGATGACAGCTTCCACTCTTGCAGGCATATGTTCAATCAGGTGCTGGAAGGTTTCCTGGGTAATGGTAGCCCATTCTTGACGGAGTGCTGCACTGAGGAGAGAGATCGATGTTGGTCAGTGAGGCCTGGCACGAAGTCGTCATTCCAAAACATCCCAAAGGTGTTCTATAGGATTTAGGTCAGAACTCTGCTCAGGCCAGCCCATTACAGAGATGTTATTGACATGTAACCACCCCACCATAGGCCGTGCATTATGAACAGGTGCTCGATCATGTTGAAAGATGCAGTCACCACCCCCGAATTGCTCTTCAACAAAGGGAAGCACGAAGGTGCTTAAAACATCAGTGTAGGCCCTTGCTGTGATAGTGCAATGCAAAACAACAAGGGTTGCAAGTCCCCTCCATGAAAAACATGACCATACCATAACACCACCACCTCCGAATTTTACTATTGGCACTACACATGCTGCAGATGACGTTCACCAGGCATTCGCCATACCCATACCCTGCTATCGGATTGCCACATTGTTACTGTGATTCATCACTCCATACAATGTTTTTCCATTGTTCATTTGTCCAACAGTTACACTTCTTACACCAAGTGAGGCATCGTTCAACATTTACCGGCGTGATGTGTGGCTTATGAGCAGCTGCTCGATCATGAAAACCAAGTTTTCTCACCTCCCACCTAACTGTCATAGTTCTTGCAGTGGCTCCTGATGCAGTTTGGAATTTCTGTGTGATGGTCTGGATAGATGTCTGCCTATTACACAGTACGACTCTCTTCAACTGTCTGTGGTCTCTGTCAGTCAACAGACAAGATCGGCCTGCACGCTTTTGTGCTGTTCGTGTCCCTTCACATTTCCACTTCACTGTCACATCGGAAATAGTGGACCTAGGGATGTTTAGGAGTGTGGAAATCTCGCGTACAGACGTATGCCACAAGTGGTATCCAATCACCTGACCACGTTTCAAGTCTGTGAGTTCTGCGGAGCACCTTATTCTGCTCTCTCATGATGTCTAATGACTACTGAGGTTGCTGATATGGAGTACCTGGCAGTAGGTGGCAGCACAATTCACCTAATATGAAAAAGTATGTTTTTGGGGTGTCTGGATACTTTTGATCGCATAGTGTATATGCAGCATTACAGCATGTTCTTTTCTTGCATGGTTTTCAGTACACAATATCTCACACGAGCAGTTAAGTGGGAAAGTAGTAGTTGCATCATCCTTGCCATGATGCTGATACTCAGTGCATTGAGATGTGCATGGTAACAGTTCATATATCACTGTAACCTAGATGACATTAATATGCATGATATACATATGGACTTGAAAAATGTGCAAATTTTGAGTTCCAAATATGCAAGCAAACAACCAATTTAACAATGAAAAATGTTGATGTGTGCTCAGTATCTTACGTTAATCAAATTAATCAGCTGTTACTTATTATATAAGGTTTGAATACAAATGTGCTAATGAAAATTCCTTGGTGGAATATAAATGATGAAAGAAATACAGATAATAACTTACCACATAAGTGAGGTGCTGAGTTGTCAGTCCACACTTAAACAAGACAGACTGTTACTAGCTTTTGAACGAATCTTTTGTCAATAAATGTACATAGGCTCTGCTACAATGTTTCTGGTCACTACATTGTGCTGGCACTGCAGCTTGACTGTGGTGAGTGATTGTCAGATGGAGTGCATAAAGGGAGAAAGGAGATGGGGTTTAGGAGGGAGGGCTAGGGAAGAGAGACTAACAGCCACGAGGGACAGGGAGCAGGTACCCAGTATAGAAATGTGCCATAGGTCACCTCCTTCTGGCTGTAGGCAGGGTAAGATAGAAAAGGGGAAGAGGATGATGGCAGAGACGAATGTATGAGTACAGGATGAGTAAAATTAGGCTGGTGAATGATACGATTATGTTGTTCTACAACAGGATAATACTCAGTAATAAATGAAATGATCATATGGCATTGTAGGCCAGAAGACATTGTATGTAGTTGTTCGGCCTCCTGATGCAAATATTTCTATTTTACGCCACTTCAGCTAAATGTGTGTCAATGATAACATCCAATCTCCAAGTAAAGAAAATCTGCGCCCTGGCCAAGAACCAAACCTGGAATCCTGCAATCTAGAGGTAGCAATGCTGACCACTAGACCACAGGTTGCAGACGTATTGGGTGATGAGGATGATAGGTGTCACAATGTGGGTACTGTTGGTGGCCAGTTAGCTTGCTGTGAACAGAGGTTTGTTTGAAGCCATTGAAGAGATGGTGACTATCCAGGAATGTGTGTTGAGAAGGTCCAGATGAATTAGATGGAAGAGAAGGTGTTGAGGCTGTGGAGGTACTGGGACACTGTTTTGGCCCTAGGTCCAGATTGCCAATGAATTTGAACCAGACAACTGATCAGAGGTTTTGGATGGGTAGAATGGTTTCTTCTAAATAGTCCACAAAGAGGTTGGCATGGGGATGCATGTGGATGGATTATTTTTGTATAACTTTCCCCATCAAAAGTGAAGTAGTTGTGTGTAAGGATGTAGGTTGCCAAGACCATATGCATAACTCCCTATCATCATCATCATCATCATCTAAGGAGAAGATATACAAGCAGGTTCATAGTTAGTCAGTCACCCAGTGGCAGAATAAATGCTGATGACAACGTGCTAGATTTCAGTGGCTGCTACACATCTGGCCCTTGGATCCTTGCCCCCTGTCCAACACCAGCTTCTCTGAGTTACATAGACAGAAGTTGTCCTTGTAACAAATCTTTTATTTCTGTACCACCTCCTCTGCCCTATGACCTTAAATTCACTGTCTGCAGCCCCATCCTCCTCTCTACAAACCCTGTCTTCCAGTATCCTATGTGGATCATTTTGAAACTAATGCCACCAATTTATTTTAATGCAAACTAGAAAGATAAAGAAAGCACAGCAGCACATTAAATACAGTAAGATTTCAGATACATACTATCATTTTTCCACAGAGTTCCCACAATTCATTATGCACTTTTGTCAAGAGCCTTCATGCTCTGCTTATAGGAAACAGTACCAGCTCTGTTGTGCAGCCTGACATTATTGTTGCCAGTGGGATTTGTGTGTTTGCTTGTCTCTGGAAATTGCAGCTTTCAGCCTAGTCAGTGTGGTATTAATTGACAGTTGTGTTAGACTTACAGACATAAATAAGAACCACACCCTTCTTATACTAGAAGACTGTGCACATCACTTTGCCTAGAAATTGGCTTTGTCTTCAACTTCTTTGTTGGAGAATTTGCAGGTAATTACTCTGTGGACTGTCTTTGGATTCCAGCTTGTAGTGGTGATACTACATCTTATTGTCAGTGATGATGTTCAGAAAATTTTCACATTAGCCTCTTATTGGTCCAACAAGCCCTGAAAAATATCCATGTGATGATTTTTTTCCCATCTTGTTGAAGTAATTGTGGGACCCAACTCACACACACTTTGAAATAACGAAGGTTGCACAGTGTCTGACCCAGGTCATTACAGCCAACATTTTTGTGCATACAATTGATGGGTAGAAATACACAGATCATTATGAGAACTGAAAGATGAACAGGGTCGAAAAGGTATGGCTTCTTGTGCACATTCTTTTCACCACTATTGACTTGCAGTGTCCACCACCTTGCAATTACTAGTGCCTACTGTGTCATCTCCACGCACCCTTAGCAAGTATAGGTGAATATCAGTTGGCGCAGTTTGTTAAGTTCGTATATTTGATGCCATGGGAAACCTATCTCTATCTGGAATCTTTGGAGTCAGCTGGCCGCAGCAGTGCACAGATGCCATGAACATGAGTTGTAGGGATTCACATGCCTGCTAAAATTGCCTCCCTCCCACCCTTGCCATCACAAACCCAGAATGTTGTCTAGCCTATGATGCGTCATTGCAGTCTACAATGCCATTGAACTTGAACTGAATGTGATTTGTGTTATCAGTAACAGTGCAATATTTTTGTTAGTAGCTAGTTTCATAATGGAAAAAAAAGTTATTCATACAATGGAAGCTATAAACTGAAAGTAATAGCATATGCAGAATAACATGGAAACAGAGGAGCTGAGTGGCATTTTGGCCCTCCACCAACAGGAAACACCATTTGCGATTGGCGGGCTAGCAAAGAAGAAATGAAAAAATGAGAAAGACTAAATATAGAAACAGAGGACTAAATGGAAAGTGGCCAAAACTAGATGATGTATTGAAATGGATTAAAGGATGCCATCAAAATGGTATTGGAATTAATACAAAAATGATTTAAATACATGCTTGTAAGCTAGCGCCACACCAGAACTTAGAGGACTTTAAGGATGGAGTTGATTGGTGCTACTGGTCTTTGAAGCATCATGTACTTTTTTTTTTTTTAAAAAAAAAAACCCTCAGAAAATGCCACAAGAGTATGGAGAAAGAATGTTATCTTCTCATCACTGTATTATCCAACACCAAAAGAAAACCAGTGTGGAACTAAGCCAAATAATGAATATAGACTAAACATTTCTGACATTTGATGTGCTGAATAACAAACTGTTGCCATGAAAGGTGCTAAAACTGTAACCATAAAAACAAATGGACATGGGAAAAAGCAATACAATGCTGTCCTTTCATGCTGTGCTGATGGTTCTAAACTTAATCCAATAATTATTTTCAGGCACAAAACGATGCCAAAACCTTCTGAAATATTACCAGGCGGAGTTCACATACTTGATAATGGTTGGATGGAAGAAACTGGTATGTAATTAAGGAGAGTGTGGGAGAGAAGGAAAGGTACTATATTGAAGAGGAGTTTTCTTCTTGTGCTAGGTCAGTTTAGTAGTCATTTGAAAAATTTTGTGAAAGAGAAACTGAGACAGGGAAATACAGAGCTTGCTGTTATTCTGTGAGGACTTCACAATTGAAACGTCTTGATGTCTTGATAAGTAAACTGTTTATGACAGAGGAATGGAACAAATGGATGATAGATGAAACCCAACACGAATTCGCACCAAAGGGAGCTTTAGAACGACCTACAATCAAACAAGTGCGTCAGTGGATACAGCAGTCATGGTCCAGAGTGAGGGCCAAAATTATTGTTAAATCTTTCAAGAAGTGCAGCGGAAGTAACATTATCAATGGTGGTGAAGAAGAAAACAACAATGACGACAAAGAGGAAGGAGGAGGAGGAGGAGGAGGAGGAGGAGAAGAAAAAGAAGAAAGTTCAGATGATTTTCAGGGATTTTAACGGTCAGTTCAGTTTTATAAACTAAGAATTTTTTTATTCTGGCTGTACACTCTAGTAATAAAAATGGTAAAAATGTTATTTTTTTAAAAAATTCTTAAAAATTAAGGTGCATCTGATAGTCTGTAAATGTGGCATGTACCTTGGAGTTAAAAGTTTATTTTGGAATGCTAAGAAGAAGAAGAAGAAGAAGAAGAAGAAAAAGAAGAAGAAGCTATTCATTCTGGCAGCTTAGCCTAGGGTCTAAACAAAGATATCAAAGGCTTGTTGATGGTAACTAAGTGAAAACTATTTTCATAAAGGAAACTGCCAAATTTACTCATTTTCAAAAATGATAGCTAGCACTTTATTCTCTATTTGCAGATAAGGTTCTTGAGGCTGCTCTAAGGTGTAGGCTTTTTGAAACTGTCTAGTAACTTAAGGGAAAGGACAGCACCAGTACTGTGAGGGGAGGCATCCATTTCCATAGCCAATGGCAACCAAGGCTGATACATTGATAACACAAGTTTTTACAGTTCTCCGTGCCTACAGACGAGCTATGGACCATTGAAAAGGAACACACAATGCAGCCGATTTTAACAATTGGCAATAAGAGCTCCCCAAGGAATATATCAGGCATAACAGGTAATCTTGCAGAGGTCTTGACAGATTTGGGAGTGGACATACTTGTATTTGCCTCAACATATTCCTGTGTGGATTGTAACTCTTCTTCACTGATCACATATCCTTGGTAAGTGATGGAAGGTTGAAAAAATGAACATTTAGAAAAATTGTACTTAAGACAGTTTTTAAATAGAGCCATTAAAACATGACACAAAATGCAGAGATTTTCTTAGTTTGTACATCCCGTAACTGGGATGTTGTCAAAATAGTATATTTACTCAGGAATACGCTGATGGAAAAAAACTCGCAACACCAAAAAATAATGTAGAGTAATGAAATTTTGGGAATACATTTGTCTAGAAAACATATTTAAGTGATTAACATTGCAAGATCACAGGTTAATGTAAACATGAGATAAGCCATTTCAACTGTGAAATGCTGATCCATTAATAACCTGTGTAACCACCAGAATGTTGAATACAGGCAGGCAAACATGCATGCATTGTGTTATACAGGTGATAGATGTCAGTTTGTGAGATGGAGTTCCATGCCTCTTGCACTTTGTTGATCGATACAGAGACGGTTAATGTTGTTTGTGGATGATGTTGGAGTTGTCGTCCTTGGGTGTCCCATATGTGCTCCATTGGAGACAGATCTGGTGATCAAGCAGGCAAAGCCAACATATCTACACTCTGTGGAGCATTTTGGGTTACAACAGTGGTATTTGGGCAAGCGTTATCATGTGGGAAAACACTCCCTGGAATGTTGTTCATGAATGGCGGCTCAACAGGTCAGATTACCAGATTGAAGTTCAAATTTCCAGGGTGTGTGGTGACAGCCACAAGAGTGCTCCTGGTGTCATGTGAATGTGCATGCTAGCACACAGACAGGTTGGTTGCAGGTCTTCAATTGGCCTCCTGGCACTGAAGCAGAACCAGCTTTCATCAGGAAATACAACAGACCTCTACTCTGCCCTCCTGCCTCCTCGCTTGACACCACTGAAGTCACAAATGGCGGTGCTTTGTAGTCAGTGGAATGCATGCTTCAGGGCTTCTATCTCATAGTTGTCCTTGACGTAACCAATTTTTAACAGTTTCTTGTGTCACTATTGTGCCAAATGATGCTCACGTTGCTCCTGTAGATGCAGTATGATACACCAAAGCTATATGCCAAATGTGATGGTCTTCCCTTTCTGTAGTGTCTTATGGCTGTCTGGAGCCTGAACTTATGACTGTATCTTCTCGTGGCCACCACTGCCAGCAATCATGTATGGTGGCTACATTCCTGCTGACTCTTTCTGCAGTATCCCAGTAAGAACATCCAACTTCTTGCAACCCTATTTCATGACCTTGTTCAATCTTGGTAGGGTGTTGATAATTGTGTTTGTGTCATCTTAAAGGCATTCTTGGTAAACATCAGCTCAACATGTCCAATCTCAAAGGTAATTAACACTCAAGACCGTTACAGTGTGTATTTAAAGCAAACCTGATCGCATCCTCATGGTGGTGCTATTAGCGTCGCTCTTATGCGACTGGCACAACATTGGAATAGATGTCATCTTTCAGATGTAGGAAAATACCTACAAGGTTTATTTTGTCACACAACTCCTTCTTGGTGCTGTGATCTTTTGTCCCCATCAGTTTATATGCTATCGACTGTTCTGAAAACCTTTGGAAAGTAGCAGGTTCACTCGTGACCTGAGTCCTTGGTTACAGAAACTGGAAAAAGTCCTCCATCGTATTAGTTTTCTAAAAGAACTGACCACCAGCTAATTTGGAAAAGTTAATGAGTTTCAGGTAAGATATAGGAATCCATTTCATTGATAGTAATTTTAGTCGCCACACTGATGTAGGTTGTCACCAGGCTTAAGTATGACCATTGAAAGAGAGTCCCATTGACTGAAGGGAAATTGCTGTTGTTCCAGCCTAATTCCAATTTCACTTTGTCGCAAAAGGACAACGTAATACAATGATCTTTAAAAAAAAAAAAAAAATGTGCACTACTGCAGAAGATTTTAAAGCAATGCGTGCCTGAAAATTTAGGACTGTCCCTAGACCAGGCTCAAATAATGGCACAAATTGTGAACATAAAGTGTCAGTTTCTTGACGTGCCCATGAAGGCTGGTTGGCATTAACAGTATGTTGGATAGAAAAGCTGAATAGACATTAAGTCCAAAAATATTTTCTACAGACAGATTTGAAACCACAGGAAAGGTACTGTTCTGATTACTTAGTTATACTTCATAGAGCTTTGTTTGACTTGACAACTGAATTTCATGATGCCTGCAAGCCCACAATATGAAATGCACATTGAAAACCAATTATAAAGTTCATAGATTGATTCATCATAGAGATATACATATTTGTATATACAAGAATGTAACAGGGACAGTTCTGATTTCTTTGTATAAACTGCTTTTTTTGGAGCCAGTGCATGACCACAACCTGCAGTTTTGTTGATCTCGATCATAAAAACACATAGCTAGGCACCTGTCAAACTCTGGCGTACTTCTGCTGTGTGTCAGCATTCAGTGTTATAAAGAGAGCAGTCCTGACCTGGATGCACAGTTATAGTCAGGACAACTAGGCACTAACAAGTATGTCCTGCCTGATATCTCTGAACCATGCGAGGAGGAGCAGTAAGAGGTTCATGGGGCACCATTGGTTGAGAGATGCTTGTCATATTAGGAGCAGAAGAAAAGTACTGTTAGATTTCGTCGGTCATCACTGGGGTCATTGCACACACTTCAGAATCAGTGGAAAATGCTTGCTGGGCAGCTTGAGAACTTCAAAAGCATGAACTATTCACATTATCTCTGCCAACAATGATCTGACTGCTGAAAGGTCTTTGTGAATACATCTTCATCAGTGGTGAGGCAGTTGAGAAAATTTCTGACTAATTTCTCTGTGCATGATAGTCCACAGGTGCACACAAATTTGCACTTCCTTCTCAGTACTTAAAGCATGGCTTCGAGTCTGATTTAAGATGTAACAAAAATTATAATCAGACTGCAGCCACATGCATGTTAGTGACATATGTTGTCAACAGAGTATGAATGTCTGAAAGAGAAAACTCTGAAGGTTCTGACAGTGAGGCTAATTGCTATGCTATATAGTACAACTGAGGGCTGATTGGTAGTGAAAAAGTTCACCACATTGTGTGCTTTGAATGTTACTTGTCCGCATATTCAGTGCTGACGACAAAAACAAAGTAGGTGGCAGGGATTGCAGCTGTTAGTCGATTTAAAAACATATCCATGGTAACCATGCTATCAAATTGAATTATAACCTCTTTTGTCCCCAATTTTGAAGGGTCAAACTTATATCACAAAAGTTGTTTATTAATACTTTGTTGAACACACTGAAATCAAAATAAATGATATTTGGTTCATATGGGTTACTGAGCTTTTGAATATTTCAGAACTATAATGAAAACAATCAGAATTGACACCACTTGTTGTGGTGGAGGAAATCATTCATAGGTGGAGCTGAAATCAATCACGTGGCCAAATGTTATCAAAGGTCGCCAAAGGAAAACCTAGTAGTAGTAGGCAGAACATCACTATGATCATATTCCAAGCAGGCCCAGTTCTAATATGAACAATCTGAAGAATAACTAGTGTTGTGCAGAATTAGTGTTTCATTTGGTCACAGAAATATATCCATTAACTTTCAAACAGAAATGAAAGTGAGCCTGGTGTCACATCACCTAGATTGGCCAGCTAACACTCACGTGACATGCTGGCCGGATATGCTGTGTTGTTCACCACTCCTAGTGACCTCACCAGCCCTAGATGTAATGAGGCATATCAGTAGGATTGAATCATCCACAGATGTCAAAAGGGATTAGAAGATGAAGGATATATGCTCAGAACTGTTAACTGATATCACTGGTATCAATTTTAGAGTTATAGAATGTGTGTTATGTTTTTACTTTCTTAATTGAACAGATATACTGTAACACCACATGTACACACACCAAAAAAAAGTTCTGCGTGACCGCGGTTCTATAACTCCTGAAGAAAGACGTTGAGAGTGGATATTGTAACACAGACACAGTCCCTTTGACTGCTCAGAGATGTCACTAAACCCGTCCAAAGATGTAAACAAACCTGCATGAGCAGCGCCTATTAGACGGAGGTGGTCCAACAGTAGATCAGTTCCAGTCCTTCCACCAGGAAGGAGGTACGCGGCTAGTGTTATCTGTAGTTCAGCCATGCCTAGACAGTCAGTACCATGGTTCGATCGTATCCGCATTGTTACTTTGTGCCAGGAAAGGCCCTCAACAAGGGAAATGTCCAAGTGTCTCAAAGTGAACCGAAGCAATGTTGTTCAGGCATAGAGGAGATACAGAGCGACAGGAACTGTTGATGACATGCCTCGCTCAGGCCACCCAGGGGCTACACATTGCAGTGGATGTCCGCTGCCTACGGATTATGGCTCAGAGGAACCCTGATAGCAATGCCACCATGTTGAATAATGCTTTTCATACAGCCACAGGACGTCGTGTTATGACTCAAACTGTGTGCAATAGGTTCCGTGGTGCGCAACTTTACTCCTGATGCCCATGGTGATGTCCATCTTTGCAACTATGACACCATGCAGTGCAGTACAGATGGGCCCAACAACATGCTGAATGGACCACTCAGGATGGGCATCACGTTCTCTTCACTGATGAGTGTCACATACGCCTTCAGCTAGACAATCGTCGAAGACGTGTTTGGAGGCAACCCAGACAGGCTGTGAATGCCTTGGACACACTGTCGGACAAGTGTAGCAAGGTGGGGGTTCCCTGCTGTTTTGGGGTGGCATTATGTGGGGCTGATGTATGTCGCTGGTGGTCATGGAAGGTGCAGTAACAGCTGTACGATACGTGAATGCCATCCTCCGACTGAAATGCAACCATATTGGCAGCATATTGGTGATGCATTTGTCTTCATGGACGACAATTCGCGCCCCCATTGTGCACATCTTGTGAATGACTTCCTTCAGGATAATGACATCGCTCAACTAGAGTGGCGAGCATGTTCTCTAGATGTGAACGCTATCAAACATGCCTGGGATAGATTGAAAAGAGCTGTTTATGGACAACATGACCCACCAACCACTCTGAGGGATCTACACCAAATCACCATTTAGGATCGGGACAATCTGGACCAACAGTGCCTTGATGAACTTGGGGATAGTATGCCATGATGAATACAGGCATGCATCAATGCAAGAGGACATGCTACTGGGTATTAGAGGTACCGGTGTGTACAGCAATTGGGACCACCACCTCTGAAGGTCTCGTTGTACGGTCGTACAACATGCAATGTGTGGTTTTCGTGAGCTATAAAAAGTGTGGAAATGGTGTTTATGTTGATCTCCATTCCAGTTTTCTGTACAGGTTCTGGAACTCTCGGAACTGAGGTGATGCAAAACGTTTTTTGATGTGTGTATTTGCAATGTTAAAAATGGTTGCAAAACACAGGAGGACCTACAGGTGAACATTGCTTGGTGTAAAGATGGGTGCCTGACCCAACATATGTGAAAAATATTTTATTTTGTAGGTCTAAAGCATTGTGTTGGAGTCATTGAAATTGATCACAAAATTTTGGTACATGAGGATATGTATCTGAAGTAATTTAAGACAGAATCACCATTTTAGTTTGTGTGGAAGATCTCAGAATGAGATTCATATGGAGAACCTTAAAAAAGTGTACTTTCACAAAGGTAGTTGTTTATAAATATATATGATGGTAGTATCTGTTCCCGAAAGAACAGTTACTGTGGATGACCATGCAGCTTTGCTAGAAATGAAATGATAATTAAATGGACACCCTAGCTGCAAACAGGCGTTGATGTACTTCATTGGGGACATGTTGAAAAATGTGTGCCCCGACCGGGACTCTAACCTGGGATCTCCTGCTTACATGGCAGACGCTCTATCCATCTGAGCCACAGCGGACACAGAGGATAGTGCGTCCGCAGGGACTTATCCCTTGCACACTCCCCGTGAGATCCACATTCCCAACATGTCCACACCACTACATTCGTAGTGCGCCTAATACATACACCCATCATACTCCGTTACTCGTGGCAGATTAATCTACCAAGTCCCGTACGAGTTCGGGCATAGCGTGTGCGTTCGCACAAGAAGGTCAATGGCCGGGAAGCCATATTTTAACTATATATGACGGTAGTATCTGTTCCCGAAAGAACAGTTACTGTGGATGACCATGCAGCTTTGCTAGAAATGAAATGATAATTAAATGGACACCCTAGCTGCAAACAGGTGTTGATGTACTTCATTGGGGACATGTTGAAAAATGTGTGCCCCTTGTGATTTTATTTGAAGTCTTGTTTGTCTGTCTAGGATTCTGTAAGTGATGGCAATGAGTGCAGAGATAAAATACAAAAGCAGATAAAAGAAAGAACTTGAGGGCAGTCTTCGCCACACCCATAAGCATTCAGCAAGTCCCTTGTGCTTTCATGTTTATGCCAAATGGCGAGCTTCTCTGAAACCTCAGTCAGTGTTGCATAGGTATGAGTTTGGTAATCCCAGTGCTCTGAGCTGGATGCTGATGAGTGCAGCCAGTCCTCTGTAATCTTAAGCTCTGTGCATGTTCCAGTACCTGCATGTGAGGCAGCAGCAGAGCTGTGTGTGTCACAGGGGATGAAGATTGAGCCTTAACAGTTGGGATTGGTGAAATATATGTATAATCAGAAAGTACTCTCAACTTCAAAGTGTGCCAATATCACTTGCAGCATTGTAACATGGTGTAAGAACAGTGGTTAAAAAATCCTACCAACAGAGATTAGAGCATTGTCTCTCACATTTTCAATGAAAATCAATTTCAAATCCAGCAAGGATTGATGATGATACTGAATGCAGGTTCGTCTCAACCAGATTCCAAGCAAACATTACAAAGTCAGCTGCATACAATGGGCTCTGGATTCAGGTACCTTGTTCACATTGCTCACAGTGGCATTTAAACCTGCACATCTTCAATTGACCAGACAACACAGAAACAAGATGATAGCTGACTGGAAACATAGTATTATATAACAAGAAGTTGTGATTTTCCCTCGTTTTAAATGATGGAAGGCATCAAATGCATCAGTGACCCCATGAGGTATTTAATAGACAGTGTCTTAAGAATATAGCTCATATTGGAGGTTGTTCTGTGATGTTTTTGGGGTGTTTTTCGTGCTATGACTTGTGCCTACTCATTCATGTATTATTGATAGGAACCAAGATTTTTGTTTCAACATTCTCAGTGACCAAGTGTTGTGTTTTTCATGATGAATATGCTGTGTTTACAGAGCTGCACATATACATACTACTTGGTTTGTTCAACAGTGGGAGAC
The DNA here is from genome assembly GCF_023864275.1 of Schistocerca cancellata. NCBI lineage: Eukaryota > Metazoa > Arthropoda > Insecta > Orthoptera > Acrididae > Schistocerca > Schistocerca cancellata. Next base: position 584,049,236 of record NC_064628.1, on the reverse strand, counting down.
ACTGTAGCTCTTTCACTGACCTGCTAAACTGCCCAATCTTAATCCCGTAGAAATTGCTCTGGACTGTTTGGAACAGTGTGCAAAATGCAGCAGTCAGCATCCCCACATTTTTTACTTCTAAAATATCTGCTCATCAAGTGGCTTTGGTTGCTTATGATATACCTGAAAAAATTGTGAACTCATCGTACCTGAATCAAGTCCCTTATCAAGTATAGAAGTGTAGCTACACAATATTAGTGTGGTACCTCCTGCAGATGACCAGTTTTTTTCCCTATGTGTTTATATATCACTAGTTGCTTATGGAACATTGATGAATCCTATATCATCAAAAGGAAAAACTTTACCAGTGGTTTGGGTGTGTTTTTGGATAGTAGTAATACCCAGCCCAACAAGAAAAGCCACCTTGAAAACACACCTCAGATATGAGATGAAATTATGGGCACAGACCAGCTCCCACAAGATATTTTTAATCACAAATGTGAGTGACGGCATGTTATAATTGATAAACTATCACTGTGATATATCCAGAATGCCTTGTGTGATATGGCAGGAACTTTAGTTGGTGAAATACATAGGAAGTGCTTCCTTATCATATCAAGGTACACAGCTGCAAAATGTGATATGTCTTCATGAGTACCATTTATGAAAGTGCTGCATGACTCCATAAATTTCAGCAAAAGGGTTGTTACATGCAGAGATTTAAAACACTTACACTAGTGAATGTACCAAAACAGAATTAAGGAGGCACTTGTGGAGTAATTCAACTTCCAACACAGGAAACACACTTTATTTATATTTCTAGGAGGCATATTTTAAACTCTGATGCCCTTGAACTAAGGGGATACACTCTCCACCATAAAGAGGACCTTAGTGGTGCAACAGCCAAAGGAGGGATGGCTGTGTGTGTAAATAACACATGCTGCCTTTATGCTCTCGCCCTCCTACCTAAAGAAGATATTAAAGCAGTTGATGGTGAAAATGATGAAAGAATGCTACCATTTATTTTCAACACCGGCAGCCATACACCTTGGTAAATTGTAGGTGACCTACATTCTGGTAAAATTTCCTACATGGTATCCATTCACCAAATGGAGCAGCCTCTGAAAGCAAGCCTCCAAAATGGATGCTGTATAACCATCTGGCATTTCTTGAACAAAAAGTGTTCAGGAATGGATGTACCACATCACAAACCAGCTGTGTAATGCCCCTCATAGCATCTGCCACTGGATTGGGGTTAGCACCTCTGTGATGTTTTTGCACTTGCACAAATCTGTGATGAAATGCCAGGCCCTTCTTTGAATCTTCACTATTTCCTCTGTCAGTCTTACTTGGCGTGGGACCCAAACTGAGTAGCAACTCTCATATATCGATCAAAAAGGTTTTTGTATGTTACTCCCTTTTTGGATGATTTCTCCTGTGGACATCAGCCTTCCGTACGATAAGTTTCATGTAGCCATTCCGTTTAAATCACTCTGCACACAAGCTCCCAGATATTTGAATGGTGTGACTGTTTCCAGTGATTATACATTAACAATGGAATAGGGCAATAATGGGTCGTTTTACCTATTTATGTCCATTATTTTACACTTATGTTAACGACCAACTGCTGTTCTCTGCATTCAGTGTTGATCTTCTACAATTTTTTCTGCATTTTGTTAAGATTTTCTAGTGCTGTCTTAAATAGTACTGTTGTGGAGCTATTTAAAAAATAGAAAACAAATTATTATTATACTGTATTTGCTAAATTGCAGACAACTCATAGGAATCAATCTGAAATGGTCACTATGTAATATAAGACGATACATTCTCCAGAAGACAATTCTGAAGAGAAGAGTGACATAATAGCTCATTCCGCCATACAGTTTAAATGAAAACTGTTAGTAGTCACTACTTTTGGACCCAGTAAAAAGAGTAACCCATTGTATTGTTCCCGGAGTTGTTCAGAAAGACAGGTGACATTGGGTGATGTTACTGTCAGGTGCCATGGAGTGTGACGGATGTGGCTTTGGTATGAAGTGCTACACTCCATGCACAATCTGTCACCTGATTGTTATGAGTGCCAACTTTTACCTTAAGAATATCTTGTAGCCACTGCTCTTGAAGTTATTCACAGTAGTGGACCTGCTATGTAGTGCTACTAGACCATGACGTGAGACTTCTTCACCTTTTGCAGTAACTCTTCTGTATTATAAGCATAACGTTTCCATTGCACTACTACAGTTACAGTTGAAGGTGAAGCAGACCTCTCATAACTGGTAGTTCAACATAGACTGCAACAAGTATTCCTGTACAGGTTTGACTGTAGAGAATGACATCTTTTATACCTTCTTCAATTGTTCTGTTGTTGACATTGTCACCTATGCCTCTGCTCTGTGATTTCCAAGGATTTGTCATGCCACAGTGCTGAAGCATAAGCAGGCCTCCATGCCTTGTCAATGTTCTGAGCTGATGTCTTTTCCACCCAATCTGCACATGCAGCAAACTGAAGCACACACAGTGGGATGTACCACATTTAACAACTATGTAAACAATGCTTCAGGTTTCCATGAACATCTTTGCCAGCTTGATTGGTTAAAAGTGGAACATGTTATTTTACAGAATCATCATGTTAAACCACAGCCACCATGTATGTTAGACAATGTTAAAACAAAAACAAAAATTTACAGGCGTGGTAGCCATTAACCTTTTTCTGTGTCTAAATCTAGATCTGGATGGAAAAAAATGTGAGATTAGATAAAAATGAAATTACTGCTGTTTATAGTGCCTTTCACCATGAGTAATAACAGATAGATACTGGTTAAACAAATGTAAAAATGGTTGAACATCTTTTTTGTTTTTGGTGGGCACTGCCGAAGACACAACAGAAGTAGTTATTGATGAATTTATTGAAGACCTATCATATGATTCACACTGATCATCAATCAAAAGTGCATGAAGTATGAGGGTTGCCCAGAAAGTAATGCACCTTTTTTTTTTCTCAGCCGAAAACAGTGCTATGAATGCGAAACGTAACATATGTATTATTTGAACTCTCCTGAGTGAGTGCGCCAAGTCTCCGTCACTTCTGACGGATAGCCTAGTTGCAGGGCAATTTGAAAATGGTGTCTATAGGTGATGTACATTACAAGCAACGTGCCATCATGGAATTTCTCACTGCAAAGAAAGAAACTGTGGGAAATATTCAAAAATGCTTGCACTAAGTCTGTGGAGCATTGGCTGCCAACAGAAGTACAGTTAGTCACTGGGCATGGAGGATGATGTCATCAGAAGGTGGTCCGGTGGAGCTCCATGATTTGCAGCGGTCGGGGAGACCATCCACTGCTGTCACACCTGACATGTTGCAGCGAGCTGATGTTGTCATTTGCGAGGACAGACACATTATGACTCGGCAGTTGGTGCTGTATCTGTCAATCAGCAAAGGAAGTTTGACTGCAATTACCTGCACTCTTGGATATTCAAAAATGCGTGCAAGATGGGTCATGCCCTTTGGATCACAAATCAAACATCTAGTACCTTCCACCACGGAAGTCGAACATGCGCCAGAACAAATGGACATGGTCAGCCCATAGAGGGCTCCACCTCCGTGGCGGCTATTCCGCGCAGCGGCTATTCCGCGCAGCGAGGGCGCCACTGCTACGCCATGTGCAGACAGCGGCCAATAGCCGCTCCCTCCGGTTTCATGTATAGGGACCCGCTCTGCCCAAGTACAGTTAGTCTGGTACTTGCTCTGGATTTCATTTCTATCTCGGCGGTACTGCGTTCTGGTCGTTGCTCGTTGTTGACATTTGCCTGGCTCTGGTTCTGAGTGGATTTACTGTTGGTGTTTGGTGTTGTGGTTTCCACAAGGCTCCGTTGTTTATCTCTTCCTTGTTGTGTCGGTCCTAGTCGGTCGTGGTCGGTTGTTGTCAGTTGTCGTTGGTCTGTCGTTCGACTCGTCCTTGTGTTTACCCGGTGGTGCGTGCTCCACCGCCGGCGGCTTCCCCACCTGGCGGCTCCGATCCGCAGCCCAAGGCGTTCCCGCAGTTGGTTTTGGTTACTACAAAACAGAAAAAACATTTGCCTTGATTTGTTGCAACATTTTGAAGCTGAGGTGAAGGCCTTCTTGTCCTGGACTGTGATAAGTGATGCAACCTGGGTTCACGATTTTGAGCCCAAAACAAAACGACAGTCTTGGAAAGGTGCCATTCCCACTCCCCACAGAAGAAAAAATTCAAAAAAACTGCTTTTGCCAGTAAGGTCATGATCACCATGTTCAGGGACTGTGAAAGTGTGATTCTCATTGAAGTGATGCCAAGAGGCAGTTCCATTAATTCAGACGAGTGTGTCAACACGTTAACAATACTCAAGACCCACTTCCAGGAATTTCGGTGCCACAGCAACCCAGGATATGTTTTGGTACAACATGATAACGCTCGGCCCCACAAGTCTGAGAACTGCTGAACACTTCGGAAAACAGGGCTGGGCAGTGTTACCCCATCCACCCTACAGCCCTGACCCAGCCCTCTTGGGCTTCCACTTGTTTGGGCAAGGATTGGTACCAACAGGGCATGCACACTCTCGTTTTGTGCTGGAGGAAGGCCGTGGAACAGAGTGGAGATACGTGGAAAAATAGGGTGTATAGATAAAACAGCATTCTCTCTTGTGTGTAATTGTCATTACGTTCAATAAGGAATTATTGAACAGAAAAAATGTGTTGCATTACTTTCTGGGCAACCCTCGTAGTAGAGTTCATAGATGTATTGTTAGAAATGGCAACTGCTAATTTAGGTAATACCTTGGAAATGAAAAATTTGATGGTCCAGTGGTCAACAGGAGGGCATGGCTTTCAACTTCAACTCATGTTTTGATCAATATAAACAAAATTTGAAGGACTTTTTGCATCAGGTTGTCACTGTCAATGAATTCTGGATTCATTGTCATTCCCTATAAATCGAGTAACAATTAAAACAGTGGGTTACTTCCAGTGAATCTGCAGCAAAAAAAGGTAAAGACAATCCCATAGGTAGGAAAATCATGGCAGTGATGTTTTAGGAATCTAAGGGTGTCGCTCTCAAAGACTTATTAGAAAAAGGAAAAATTGTCACTGAACAATACTACAATGAGATATTCCGCTACTTTGGCAATAAATTTGGAGAGTCGTGTCCCATTTAGCAGTCTGTTGCCCCCACGATAATGCACCATCACATTCATACAAAGGCTTCACTCCAAAACTGCGAAATGCATAGTGAATAACTGCTACATCTTAGGTATTCAGTTGACATGTCTGTCTACCATATCTCCTTGTTGCCAAACATGAGGAAATGGCTCGCATGAAGAGGTCATTGTTGAGACATACCTGTATTTTACAATTCTTGACAATTCCTATTTTTTTTTGAAGGAATTAAAAAATAGCTTGAAGCATTTTAAAAGGAAATGTTTTAAGAAATAGCTTATTTTTTAAATAAATGGCATCCTCATTCCTAACAGTTATTGCTTTCCATTGTGTTGTGTGTCCACCAAATTCTGGAACAAGATTGTAGCAAATGATGGCCGTGAATTATATTAGTTAGCTACAATTGTCTTCAAGGCGGGAAGTTGATCTTATCTGTCTAGTTTCCATATCTTTCTTTATTTCTACAATTTCTGCATATGCGTGTTTGCTGTTCCTGTGAGATACTGTACCCTCTCACTAGTAATGTATTTCCCAGAGCTCAAATGCCCCATACTATTGTTCCTGATTGTCTTACATCCCCAGCCTTTGTCTCATGGCATTTCTCTCTCTCTCTCTCTCTCTCGCTCCCCCTCCTATGTGTTTCTCCGGAATTGAGAGATTTTCTTCTATAAATTTAAGAAGTGTTATTTTTTGTTTCATATTAATCCCCCCTTTACACCAAAGCAAACACAAGTGAATGCACATTTGCAAACAATGCCAGAAATGTACTACTTGGGATTAGATGCATTAGATGTACTTTTCATTCCAGTAGATACACAGTGAGAAGTTCCTCCAGCTTGTAGACCATATCAGAAAAACAAAAATACACAATGAAAATTTACAAAGAAGACTAAACGCGCTAATATACCTTCCACAGATCCAAGTGAAATGGTCCTCGTTGATATGGAATAAGCTGAATATATTTTTATTTAAAAGGTAATAGCGTGTCACAAAACACACAAATGTTCAGTGTACTGAAGTGCATATGTTAATTCCTACACTAATTTAGCCATGCATCATCAAATAGAAAAATCATTTTACAACACTTATTTACAATGATAACCTTACTGCACTGAATTTGTGGAATAAATTAGGTGTATCAATTGGTATGTAAATGTGAAATGCATGGTGATAGTGCACTTAACACTGAATTGCAGTTGCAGCTTTGCTTAGCATTAGCCAAAACATTGCACATATGTTGGTTGACACTTTTTTCTGGCTTCTATTTACAGCTGAGGAGAAAATTTAAATGGAGAACATTAACTAGTGATGACCAACATAACCTAAAGAATGGCTAGCATTTACACTATGGTTATTAGCGACTGGAAACATTTAGGTTATTGATTGCTTTGAATTCCAACAGTTGCAGTTTCTGATATCTGCAGTGACATACGCAAAGCACTTCAATGCTTTATTGCAGTATGTATAAGGAAGATAACAACAATAAAATATGATAAATGAAACTTGAAGTATGCATGTGACCTGCCACATAAGCTACTTAATAAACTCTACTATAGAGGTCATGCAGCATGATCCTGGGTAACCCATTTTTGTTTATCATGAAAAATCTCTAATATAACAGTGATACATAAACTGTGTAATTACAGATAACATGAATTTAAGCAACAATAGTTACCAAGTCTTTCATAGTTTTGATTTTAATCAGCATAACAGATACATATTCAAATTTGTTTACTTTCAAGTGACCTATGAACCTTGCACTCACTCACTCTAGTCCCGCCTAGTGCAAGCAAGGACCTTTGAATGCTTTGTAAATTTTCCACCAATCATATTTATTTTCCTTTGGCATTTGTGCGATGGATCTATTGGCTCAGAAGCATGAATAACATCTACATTCTTCTATTAGCAACATAACATTATCTTTGTACCACGTCATCATTCACGGAACTCATGTCAATACCAAAAACAGTAAACAAGATATCAGAGGCAAGCTTTCTGTACTGCTAGTGCCGAAGTGGAGAGAGAATGAGCTTTCTTTGATAGTTTGCTGAAAAACTGAAAACTAGTTGAACACCATCAAATGCCATTTGCACATGTGTACCTAGTATTTATACCAGAGAGAATTCTTGTTTGCTGTTGCATGTCCACTTGGGTTTGCTTCTTTGTAAAGGGTCACTAGAGTGTGCATAAAATAACTTGGCCTGTACCTGCACAGACAGCCTGGTAGGGGAGAGGACAACAGTAATGGAAGGACTCCACTGCGAGTGGCCATCACACTGTTGGGGAGGGACAATTGAGCAGCTGAAGGCTAATCACAAGCATGTCATTGCTAACTTGTACTAATTTTCATTTCACCAGCTATCAATGATCTTTAAAAAATCACATTATCTCATTGAGAAAACTCTAGCACCTTATATATTGTCACAGATAAGAAAGTTTTCCTTTCTAATGGTATGGCAGAATACTCTCTTTGTGTGCTGTCATTTACCAAAAACTTATTTTAGTATCTTGAACCATTTATGAGATAAAGGGATCATATGAATATTTCTCTCCCAGTAACATTTGCGCACAGGAGTGGAAGTTAGTGTATTATGCTCAGTCATTTTGCTTGAAACTGAAGAATGATATAGATCTTTTACCAAGTTTAAAGAAAAATTCAGTATGCCAGCTACATTTAATGTGCAGCAATGTAAACTCATAGAGGCTCCTATTTTTCGTGGCAGTCTATTCTAATTTAGTGTGATGGGTTACTTAATTTCGAAATATCACAGTAACTATCACCATTAACGAAATGATGGACAAATCACCATGAAGATGATGAATAAGAATAAGGCCAAAATCAACTTTTTAGTCAAATAATTTTCATAACATGATGTGTGCGAGATTGCAGAGCAACCGACACTGCCATTCCCGCAGTGTAGCGTGTTGGCCAACAGCCACATTAAAGTGGGTAAAGTGTGTTTGTTTTCAAGAGACAAAGCATACAACTCAGTATGGGATCGTAAGCAGAGGTGGCTCCCCTTCAGAACAAAAGGATACACTCCCCAGCACTGAGAACAGGAATGTGTTTCTGTGCTTGGGCCAAGTTATTTTGTGCGATTTCTACTACGGCTACTGCTACCACTATCCGCACCCCCACCCCCACTTTATAACAATTGTTAGTATTAAATTTTTTTTATTGTTGTCTATGAAATGAGTGGTTTATTCTTCTTGCAGAATGGAGTCATTCGTGGTACCTTACTGGCTCTACGTTTTATGGGAAAAGACCGTGGTGGCAATGGAGGAACTGTTGTTAATACTGGCTCAAATGTTGTTGTAAAGCCATATGTAAGCATTCCCATTTACACTGCCACTAAACACGCAATAGTTGGTTTCACACGTTCATTTGGGGTAAGTATTTTTTCTTCCTTTACTCTAGGAACTTCTTCACTTTTACAAGTGTCACAATATGTTGGGGATTCTGGTCATGTTAAACTTACTGAAATGAGAACATTTTGATAAGCCATTATTTTAACAAATTGGAGATCCCAGTACTGAAATTGTGATGTGAGTCTGGTAGATATCTTTCTCTCTGTTACTCTCTTTTTTGCCTCATCCTCACTAAGATTCCCCATGGGAACAATAAAAAATATCACCAGTTCATACTAGTTGCTTTCATACTGTCTTTTATAAGAGGAACTACACTGAAGAAATCTCTAGCAGGCATGTCATTTTGTTGCAGTTATTATTAACTCTTACTTTTTTCTTTTTTTGTAAAATAATATCTCAGTAACTGTACTTCAAAGCATGGATTGTTGATGAATTTCATTCATCTGAGATTATCACCCAAGTTAAGGCATCATGTTGTTGCAATGTTACAACAGGTTTCCTACTCGTCATCTTAAGATGAAGTATTGAATTCATGTCTGGTTTATTCCTTTATAGCCAATGGATCACAGACTCCTCTGTTGAGGGCCGAGCAAGTGTGCCAATCATGTGCCTCTGAAAGAGATGGCATGGCAGGTGGAGTGAATGGGATAGACTAGCAACTCAAGGACTCTACATCCGGACTCCCCTACACCTTTGCTAGGGGTCCTTGCACCACTGGCCACACCTCTTCTGTACACATGTGCTTGGCCCACCTGTTGAAGCATCACATGAGGAGTCTGTGGTTTAACAGCTATAAAGGAACAAACTGGACATAAACTTGACTCTTTGCATTAAGATGATGAGTAGGAAACTTACTGAAATGTAGTGACAACACGACAATGACTCAACTGATGGCCCGAGAAGACTTCATCAAATCTCAATAACTGTTCATTTTTAATTCACTTTTGCCAAATTTTAAGTTCTGCAAAGTAACTTCGTGTACTATTTATATCACAAAAATAAATTTTTGTGTTTCTTGTGGTGACCATTTTCGCGGCAGCCGTATATAAATTGCAATAATTTACAAGAAAAATGCATTTTAAGGGCTGGACATTAAGTTTGTATTTTTTTTAAGGACGCTAAAGCATTTTGTCTTTTAAACAAGGCATTTTCAGTGGGCATCGGCAAATAATATATGCTGTTTCATTGATACATATAAGTTACAGATTTAAAATAGTTCATAGTTTTATATATTTATATAATAAAATGGAAAGGTAGTAACAAATCAGTATCTTCTCATTATTTGTAAACTAAACAGCTTTCCCTCATATGGAGAACCAGTTGAAAGTTTCCAGTTTTCTGTGTCTATAGTGTCATTTGCTTTTGTTAAGTGTAGTAGTCTTATTTTCCTGGTTTTTGCTTACCTTGTTTGACTCTCTCTCTCTCTCTCTCTCTCTCTCTCTCTCTCTCTCTGTGTGTGTGTGTGTGTGTGTGTGTGTGTGTGTGTGTGTGTGTGTGTGTGTGTGCGCGCGCGTGCGCACGTGTGTGCGTGCGTGCATGCGCGCGCTTGCACACATGTGCTTTTGTCGCTTTTTTAATGTCTGTATCTGATCCAGTATAGTATGTTGTAAAGTATTTTAAAAGTATCACCACAGATAGCTATAGTATACTATACTGGGCCAGATATATGATGATATCCTTTAACTGCTTAACCACCAACAAAAATTGACCACTTGCATGCAGACATAAAAATAATACACAAAAAGATAAGATTCAAAATGAGAAAGAACATGGAAACCAAATATTCAGTCAAGCGGACTGTTCAAGAAAATTATCACTTATACAAAACAAAGGCAGCAGAGAAGATACTACTGAATACCCAAGTGAATATGACTAGCATCTCACTGTTTACATTAACTTGTCATACAATAGACAAATACACACACACACACACACACACACACACACACCAGCAAAAACTGGGAAAGTAGACAACACTTACAAAAATAAATCACACTGCTGACATAGAAAACTGGAAGCTAGAAGCTTTCAACTGGTTTTCCGCATGACGATAAGTTTCTTGGTTTACAAATAATGAATAAGATGCTGATCTGTAAGTATCTTACTATTTTAAATCTGTAACTTCCTTAACATTCATGACGCCCCTGAAGACATCTTGTCAAAAAGATGAAACACATCTTGATGCATAAATAAAATAAAAAAGCATTTTTTTTTAAACTATTGGTGTTTCATATGATGGTTTTATAACAATGTTAATGTTTTATTTCCTTACCTTTGCATTATCTGTTTATGACCTTGCAGATACTATGAATCACTCTTTTGATATAGGTCAATAATTTGTTTTCTTCTGCAGTAAAATTAACTAATTGCACTCTTGGGCAGTGATTATATTCTACATATAAAATATTAACACTGGAACATCTTCCTATTTGTCATTAGTGTTTTCATCTTGTTTTGCTACCTTTTGCTATATGCTTTTCATTTCAATTCCCCTCACCTCTGATATTAATTCCTTTCCTGCCGTTTCCTACAGTTATCTGCATAGCATAATTTTTTGTGTCCTGAAGCTCAGTTACAAATGTTCAGCAATAAGTGTCCATTTGTACTGATACATTCTTATTGTTCACACACTTGTCCCTATATAACTCTTTCACTGTAGAAACACTTAAAATTTAACAAGGAAAAACTTTGTCTGATGTCTGCAGTTATGTGTTTCCACTGTGAGGAAATATCTTGTTATGGTTCACTACATAACTTTCATCCTCTTGACACCATTATTGTAAACTGTTGGACATATGGGAATCATATGATCCTTGAGGTGGCTTGTTGGTTTTATTAATTTTTTCCCATTGTATTTTGTAATATGCTAAGTGTTATCAGTAAAGACGTTTGCATCTTTGAATTTCAACTTTTCTTAATTTTTTTAAAAAAGGTAAATGTGTATGTTCATGGTTTTCTTTTGAAAGACATTGTCATTGACAGTCATTTAGTTCCCAGCATGGATTACCATGCTGCAGCAGAGTGTGTGCTGATTTTAAACTTCTGACACATTAACACTGTGTGACCGAAACCTGTGACCTTTGCCTTTTGTGATCAATTACTCATTGACTGAGATATTCAAGAATGACTCATGACCCTCCCCCTCACAGCTTTACTTTCACCAGTATCTCATCTCCTATCTTCCAGTTCCATAGGCTGTGGAAATGTGAAATGTGATTTACTTATCTCACAACATACAATTTTCAAATCATTTGATTTGAGGCACAGAATACATGTCAAAATTTAAAATAAGAAATACTTTTTAAGACAACTAAGATAGTTTACATCTACATGTGTACTCTGCAAACCACCATGAGGTGCATGGCAGAGGGTACGCCCCAGAGTACCAGTCATTAAGGTTTCTTTCTTTTCCATTCACATATGAAGCACAGGAAGAATGGTTGTTTGAATGTCGCTGTGTGCAGTAATTATTCTAACCTTATTCTCACAATCCCTATATGAGTGATATGTAGGGGGTTGCAGTATATTCATAGCCACCATTTAAAGATGGTTCTTGAAACTTTGTTAGTAGACTTTCTCAGGATAGTTTACATCAGTCTTCAAAAGTCTGCCAGTTATCTCTGTTACACTCTCCCACAGATTAAACAGACTTGCAACCATTTGTGCTGCCCTTCTCTGTGTACTTTCAATATCCCCATTTAGTCCTATTTGGTACAGGCCTCACACATTTGAGCAATATTCTAGAACCAGCTGCACGAGTGATTTGTAAGCAGTCTCCTTTGTGGACTGATTGCACTTCCCCAGCATTCCAACAACAAACTGAAGTCTACCACCTGCTTTACCTACGACTGAGTCTGTGTGATCATTCCATTTCATATCCCTACATTGTGTTACATCCAGGTATTTGTATGAGTTGGCTGATTGCAAAAGTGGCTCATTGGTACTATATTCAGAGGATACTATGTTTTTCGTTTTGTGAAGTGCACAATTTTACATTTCTGAACATTTAAAGCAAGTTGCCAATCCCTGCACTGCTTTGAAACCTATAAAGATCTGACTGAATATTTATGCAGCTTCTTTCAGACAGTACTTCATTATAGATAACTGCATCATCTGCAAAAAGTGTGCTGTTACTATTAATATTACCTGCCAGATCATTAATATACAACAGGAAGAGTGTGGGTCCCAACACACGATTTTATATACATTTATGAGATACTGCTACATAAATGCATTCTGCAGTTTCCAGTTTACAAAATTAAAATGTATAATTACCTTGTAAAAACATTGAAACTGTCCTCAATGAATTCTTCAGTAGAATAACAACACTTTTCCACCACAAGGGTAAAAAGTAATCTCTTCCGTGAACCAAGCTGCAGGTTAAATATGTTACTGCCTTTTATTTTATTGTAAATTTTAAAATGAATATATGGTGGTGTTTGGGAATAGAGGTAAAGTGGTGTGTTGGCAGTTTAAAATTCTCTTTGTGGTGAGTGCTGTAGTTGTGGTTAAGTGGAGAGAGTTTACTGTATGCTGATTTTTATATAGTAATAAAAACACTTCATATACGTAAAGGGAAGGAATAGATAGTATGGAACAATACGAGAGAAGGAAAGTTGCTACTCATCATATAGCGGAGATGCTGAGCCGCGATAGACACAATAAAAAGATTCACACAATCATAGCTTTCGGCTGCGCGCGCGCTAGCGCAAGCGCTTGTCTGCGGCAGATGTTGTCATTTCCACATCTTCAATTGTTTTATATATTGTATGTCTTGAACGTCGACGATATCTTCTGTAAGGCATCTTGGCAGCGTTCAATGCAGTTGCCTGTGCAGCAGCAGCAGCAGCAGCGCAAATGAGCCGCTGAGCGGCGATCGCTCGCTTTTATAGTCGCGCGGTGGCGCGTCACCTTGATAAGAACTTAGAATATTTCACAGTGCCAGTGGCGCATTATCCCGTACGGGCGCACTAGTCCTACTAGAGTGCGCCCGTCGGCAGAGCGCTAAGTCTGCCGCTGGCGCGCTGCCAAGATGGCGTCAGCAGGCCTTATCGAACGGGGTCAAAGGTCAAGGGCTCAGAGAGCTGACGTAACATACTGTTCTCGCTCTATGCCGACAGGTTCTAGATGTACCCTTGTCCGGTTCTCAGTTACGCTACAAATCAATTTTCAGTAACGTGATAGGTTCTGTATGCGATGACATCACGGTCCACAAAACTTTCGAGGCCCGATACATTTGGAACACCAGAACCACCTCGTACAATAGCGACGGTTAACCATCCGTTGCCATGTGTGAAGGAATCATTGATGTCAATGCTGAAGTTTAGTCTGCATCCACAGAACACTGCTGGTCCATCGAGTAGAGAGTGTGCTGCGACAGATTTTATAGTATTCTTTTTCTTGTCTGCGGCAGATGTTGTCATTTCCACGTCTTCAATTGTTTTATATATCGTATGTCTTGAACGTCGACGATATCTTCTGTAAGGCATCTCTATCGTCGACGTTCAAGACATACAATATATAAAACAATTGAAGACGTGGAAATGACAACATCTGCCGCAGACAAGAAAAAGAATACTATAAAATCTGTCGCAGCACACTCTCTACTCGATGGACCAGCAGTGTTCTGTGGATGCAGACTAAACTTCAGCATTGACATCAATGATTCCTTCACACATGGCAACGGATGGTTAACCATCGCTATTGTACGAGGTGGTCCTGGTTGCGCTTGCGCTAGCGCGCGCACTTGCGCGCACTTGGAGCAGATTCGTTTGCCACGATGACCTAGGCTGTAGGGAAGGGACCGTTTGATGTGGAATGGGTGGCAGCTATCATAATGGAGGTACTGTTGCTTGTTGATGGGTTTGATGTAATGCCACTTTCCTTGATGTTGACCTTCACCTGTCCAATGGCCAGCTTCACACGTCCGTCCACATCAAACCCACCAACAAGCAACAGTACCTCCATTATGACAGCTGCCACCCATTCCACATCAAACGGTCCCTTCCCTACAGCCTAGGTCTTCGTGGCAAACGAATCTGCTCCAGTCCAGGATCCCTGAACCATTACACCAACAACCTGACAACAGCTTTCGCATCCTGCAACTACCCTCCTGACCTGGTACAAAAGCAAATAACCAGAGCCACTTCCTCATCCTCTCAAACCCAGAAGCTCCCACAGAAGAACCACAAAAGTGCCCCACTTGTGACAGGATACTTTCCGGGACTGGATCAGACTCTGAATGTGGCTCTCCAGCAGGGATAAGACTTCCTCAAATCATGCCCTGAAATGAGATCCATCCTTCATGAGATCCTCCCCACTCCACCAAGAGTGTCTTTCCGTCGTCCACCTAACCTTCGTAACCTCTTAGTTCATCCCTATGAAATCCCCAGACCACCTTCCCTACCCTCTGGCTCCTACCCTTGTGACCGCCCCCGGTGTAAAACCTGTCCCATGCACCCTCCCACCACCACCTACTCCAGTCCTGTAACCCGGAAGGTGTACATGATCAAAGGCAGAGCCACGTGTGAAAGCACCCACGTGATCTACCAACTGACCTGCCTACACTGTGACGCATTCTATGTGGGATGACCAGCAGCAAACTGTCCATTCGCATGAATGGACACAGGCAGACAGTGTTTGTTGGTAATGAGGATCACCCTGTGGCTAAACATGCCTTGGTGCACGGCCAGCACATCTTGGCACAGTGTTACACCGTCCGGGTTATCTGGATACTTCCCACTAACACCAACCTGTCCGAACTCCGGAGATGGGAACTTGCTCTTCAATATATCCTCTCTTCCTGTTATCCACCAGGCCTCAATCTCCGCTAATTTCAAGTTGCCGCCACTCATACCTCACCTGTCATTCAACAAAATCTTTGCCTCTGTATATGTCTGCTTGTGTCTGTATGTGTGTGGAGAGATATGTGTGTGTGTGTGTGTGTGCGAGTGTATACCCGTCCCTTTTTCCCCTTAAGGTAAGTCTTTCCGCTCCCGGGACTGGAATGACTCCTTACCCTCTCCCTTAAAACCCAAATCCTTTTGTCTTTCCCTCTCCTTCCCTCTTTCCTGACGAGGCAACCATTGGTTGCGAAAGCTAGATTTTGTGTGTATGTTTGTGCTTGTTTGTGTGTCTATCGACCTGCCAGCGCTTTTGTTTGGTAAGTCTCATCATCTTTCTTTTTATATATATATATGATATGGTTATAATAGAAGGAAACATTCCACGTAGGAAAAATATACCTAAAAACAAAGATGATGTGACCTACCAAATGAAAGCGCTGGCAGGTCGACAGACACACAAACATAAACACAAAATTCAAGCCTTCGCAACAAACTGACGCCTCATCAGGAAAGAGGGAAGGAGAGGGAAAGACAAAAGGATGTGGGTCCCAAGGGAGAGGGCAAGGAGTCATTCCAGTCCCGGGAGCGGAAAGACCCACCCTAGGGGGAAAAAAAGACGGGCCTACACTCGCGCGCACACACACACACACACACACACACACACACACACACACACACACATCCATCCACACATACACAGACACAAGCAGACATATTTAAAGACAAAGAGTTTGGGCAGAGATGTCAGTCGAGGCAGAAGTGCAGAGGCAAAGATGTTGTTGAATGACAGGTGAGGTATGAGTGGCGGCAACTTGAAAAACAACATCTTTGCCTCTGCACTTCTGCCTCGACTGACATCTCTGCCCAAACTCTTTGTCTTTAAATATGTCTGCTTGTGTCTGTGTATGTGTGGATGGATGTGTGTGTGTGCGCGGGTGTATGCCCGTCCTTTTTTCCCCCTAGGGTGGGTCTTTTCGCTCCCGGGACTGTCTATCGACCTGCCAGCGCTTTTGTTTGGTAAGTCTCATCATCTTTCTTGATATATATATATATCGTCGGGAGGGAGGGAGAGGGAGGGACGAAGGGATGTGGGTTTTAGGGGAGAGGGTGGGGAGTCATTCCAGTCCCGGGAGCGGGGGGACTTGCCTTGGGGGGAGGGAAGGAAGGGTATACGCTCGCGCGCACACACACACACATATCCGTCCGCATATGCGCAGACACAAGCAGACATTTTGTCTGTGTATATGCGGATGTGACTGTATATGTGTGGATGGATATGTGTGTGTGTGCGAGTGTATACCCGTCTTTTTTTCCCCCTAAGGTAAGTCTTTCTGCTCGCGGGATTGGAGTGACTCCTTACCCTCTCCCTTAAAACCTACATCCTTTCGTCTTTCCCTCTCCTTCCCTCTTTCCTGATGAAGCAGCCGTTGGTTGCGAAAGGTAGAATTTTGTGTGTATGTTTGTGTTCGTTTGTGTGTCTGTCGACCTGCCAGCACTTTCATTTGGTAAGTCACATCATCTTTGTTTTTAGGTATATTTTTCCTACGTGGAGTGTTTCCTTCTATTATAACCATATCGTATATATATATATATATATATATATATATATATATATATAAAAAAGCGCTGGCAGGTCGATAGACACACAAACATACACACAAAAATCTAGCTTTCGCAACCAACGGTTGCCTCGTCAGGAAAGAGGGAAGGAGAAGGAAAGACAAAAGGATATGGGTTTTAAGGGAGAGCGTAAGGAGTCATTCCAATCCCGGGAGCGGAAAGACTTACCTTAGGGGGAAAAAAGGACAGGTATACACTTGCGCGCACACACACACACACACATATCCATCCACACATACACAGACACAAGCAGACATTTGTAAAGGCAAAGAGTTTGGGCAGAGATGTCAGTCGGGACGGAAGTACAGAGGCAAAGATGATGTTGAAAGACAGGTGAGGTATGAGCGGCGGCAGATTGAAATTAGAAATTAGCGGAGATTGAGGCCTGGCGGATAGCGAGAAGAGAGGATATGCTGAAGGGCAAGTTCCCATCTCCGGAGATGGGAACTTGCCCTTTAGCATATCCTCTCTTCTCGCTATCCGCCAGGCCTCAATCTCCGCTAATTTCTAATTTCAATCTGCCGCCGCTCATACCTCACCTGTCTTTCAACATCATCTTTGCCTCTGTACTTCCGTCCCGACTGACATCTCTGCCCAAACTCTTTGCCTTTACAAATGTCTGCTTGTGTTTGTGTATGTGTGGATGGATATGTGTGTGTGTGTGCAAGTGTATACCTGTCCTTTTTTCCCCCTAAGGTAAGTCTTTCCGCTCCCGGGATTGGAATGACTCCTTACCCTCTCCCTTAAAACCCATATCCTTTTGTCTTTCCTTCTCCTTCCCTCTTTCCTGACGAGGCAACCGTTGGTTGCGAAAGCTAGAATTTTGTGTGTATGTTTGTGTTTGTTTGTGTGTCTATCGACCTGCCAGCGCTTTTGTTTGGTAAGTCTCATCATCTTAAAAATGTATTCACATGGGACAGTTAGGATTTCCAGCTTTTGGAAATGTTCAAGGCAGTGAACCCTACTGCCACTCTTGGTTATTATACAAACTGCTCTTTTCTGTAATTTTAAAACTATTTGAATATTTTTACTGTTGACTCCCGAAAATATAGGTAATAACAGAGTGGATATAAGAAAAATATACAGATCTGACACATGTAGTATCACACACTGCAGTCAAAATTCTAAGAGCATAGCATGCTGTAGTGATTCTGTAACTAAGTATTTTAACATGTGACCTTGGAAGGCAAATGTCCCAGGTTAGACTCCCAGTGCAGCTCACAGTTTTAATCTGCCAGGAAGTTTCAGTCATTTAGCTGTTTGTAGTGGGCTCATACAGGTGAGACAGAAGAAGATGTAAATGCAGCACTAGAGAATATGAACATTGATAATGTAAGTTATTCATCTACATGTATAACAATAGAATTTTACAAATTTCTGAAGTTCGGACATAGTGCTGTTGAACATTGAGATAAATTTATCTATGTACGAGGGGGAGTCAAATGAAAACCTTCAAAGTGCAATTAAAAATAGACATTTCACACTGTTGTTCTGCAAGGAATTTCCTACAGACTGCAGCATACTACAGACAAGCAAAATACGACCATAGTAGTACCAGTTCAAAGTGGCTGCCCTGCTTGCAACATCCACCAAGGAAGAACAACATTCTGTCATATGTTTCATGAGCAGTGAAGGTACAAAACCTATTGGAATCCATTGGCAAACCAAGGTCCAGTATGGTGATGTATGTCTATCACTGCAGCAAGTGTATGAGTGGAGCAGAAAGTTCAGAAAACATGTGACTTCTGTGACAGAAGGTCAGTGCCTGGTCAAGCATGTCACGTTGTGGCAACAGAGTCTACGGTAGCAATTGAAGCCCCTGCGATGGAAAATCACTGTGTGAGGATGGTTGAAATAGCTGCAGATCTGAACAATAGTTACGGCTCAGCACATCACAACATTCATGATTGATTTACCCCTTCACTCATGATGCCTGTGATTTCAGAGATCATACGTCCATACAGTTCACAGCGCCCCCCCCCCCCCTCCCCCTCCCCCAGTGTGCTCTGGTGAGCCACCAGAGAAACAGTATTAAGTAAGCAATCACAAATGAGCTCGGCCTATTCTCTAACACGTATTACTGTTGTCCAGTGTTATGCACAACCTGTACTTCATTGTGTTGCTCTGTAAATTATTATTTAGCGAACTTGGTGATGGAACGAGGGTTATGTTTTTTCTGCATGATAGTGTCACTGCTAAAGCACTCTACAAACATCTCAATGGAAGAAGTACTCCAGTGTATCATTGCCCAGCAGCAAGCTTTTGTGGAAAAACAGCAGGCTATCACCACCGCTCTGTCAAGTCGCATCTGCAAAGTCACAACTGGTTACCCTCCTGCCAGTGCAACCATCACCATTTCCAGCATATGATGAATCGGCTGGATATAGGGCCTCCTGCAAGAAGTGGTTATGCCCACATTTCCAGGTTTTTCCCATGAGCAATGCAACCTGTGTAGGGCTCTCTTTCTTTTCTGGCTTTTGCGGCACATTTATCAGTTGTTATGCCAATGTTTGCCTTTGCGAGAAGCAGCCAACTTATCATTTGATGAAATATGCAAGCTTCTCTCAACCTATTACTGTGACAGAATGCATTTCATTGTGTCGTGTGTAGATTTTTCCATACGCCCAAACCGATCTTACAAAGTCTAAGCTGCAGAATTACATGGGTTGATCCATTGTCGTAAATTTGTCACTAGTACACATCATGAATCCTATGCTGATCACATGGTGCATGATGATATTCTTTGTTTAGCCCCAGATAGGGAAGTCGACCGTCCAGGAAGTCTCCCCTGACCTGGGGTTTGGGTGACTTTCTCAAACTCTACTTCTTTTCCCAAACCTCTCCAGTGCCTTTCACTTCACCCATCTTCCTTCCCCTTCAACCATTCTGCCGCAAGGAGGAGCCACTGGCTCCCAAAGCTTGCATAAGAAAAAACTTTTTTTTTATATGAGTGTTCTCGTGTCGCCACTTGGTGAGTAGATTTTTTTATCTATCTATTTATATTATATTGTCAAAAATTGATTATTTTCATTGTTATAAAAATTGTAATAGGTATTTTGGCTTCAAAAGGTTGAAAACAACAGTTTAAAGGAAGTGACAGTGAGAAACCTTTTTATAATACAGCAAATACATTACCAGCAGCTGTTTGATCAGTCTGAGGCACATAAATATATGTGAACTGTGATCTCACTATTTCACGTTTTGGAATTTTGATGTTTTCTTTCCAAATTGGAACACTGTTCTAAACACCATACAGTTGACTGAAGACTTCCTGGTGTTTTCAGGACCCTTACCATGAGAAGATAACTGGTGTACGCGTACTTGCTGTCTGCCCTGGTGCCACTGACACAAACCTTGTGAAAGATGTAAGGAAACAGCTGCTGTCATCTGAATATGAGAATGCATGGCAACGAGATACAGCAGGAGGTGTATCACAAACGTGAGTTTCATTTTAATTCATCTGTTGAGGAAAAGTAAATGATTTGTATTTTTCCAATATTTATTCAGATATTAATTTGTCTCTTAAATTTATTTACTGCTAATAACAATGAATAATCATCATACATTTGGTGATAGGATTTATTGAAAAATAATCATAAGTACGTGGCAGTAATTGTGGGCCAGGGTAACTTGACAAAAATTTAATAGGCATCACAAGGACCCTAAACTCTATTGAGATTTCGGAAAGTAGCTGTTCAAACCTGGAAATTTGTTTTGACCTCATACTCAACCTCAGTCGTAGGATAATACTTTCTGCAAATCTGATTATCTGTCGGGAAACTGTCATTGCTTGCATTGTATCAGTTATAATAATTTGACATTCAAGATGAGCACCCTTGTACTCAGTTTTTATACTTGCTACTTTACCCTAGGCTGTTACAACTCAAGTGACTGCCAGCAGACATCCAGGTGCCCATAGGCACATGTCTACAGACAGGCAAACAGCGATGTGCTTGCAATCTACAGCCGGACCATAGCCCTTGTGATCATACTGCCCTAGCAGAGTGCTCGCTGGTGCAAGGAGTGGCCAACCAGCTCATGCATATGCTGAAAATGTACAATAGAGCTATCCGGCTGGTGTCTATACTAACTGCAACTGTCCATGGGTGAGCAGAGGGGTGCTGGGTGCACCTGTGCCCCATGGGGCAGTGTTGGAACAGCTTGCCTTACAGTATACTGTTTTAAACTTCATTTAATTACAGTTTAATTCTGTGGAGCAAGGCACTCTTATCTGGTGGTTTGAATGACTTCTTGACTTTGCCAGTTCCCTGTGTGTGTGTGTGTGTGTGTGTGTGTGTGTGTGTGTGTGTGTGTGTGTGTGTGTGTGTGTGTGTGTTCTTTCAACAAAAGTCACTGGCAATGTGAATTTTTGATCTGTGTAGACTCTGCTGGTTCTGTGGGGGAGGGGGGGGGGGGGCACTATTGCACTTGGAAACATCCATAATGTCTTCCTTGCTGCCTTGCTGTAACTGTTTTCCCTAACACAACCTTCAATGCAAATTTTCAGACTGCACTGCAGATAGTTACCATCATAAAGCATCTTCATTCCATGTACCATCTTGCCATCTTATTGAAGACAGGTTATTATTAAACAATGGAAAATACAGAATGGAATGGAACAATATTATGGAAAGGAAAGTTGCTTCTCACTATATCAACATCTCCACTATATGGTGGGTAGCAACTTTCCTTTTCATAATATTGTTACAGTTTATCATCATCATCATCATCATCATCACTACTACCTTTTTTCCTCACCTCCACCAGTGGAAACTATTTACAATCATGTAACAGTCAGTGTCGATTGGTTTCCTATACACAAAAATCAACTAAACAGATGCCTGCCTCTTTTTCAACTAGTGCATCCAAGAGAGGTAGCTTGCCACTTCACTGGTTAAATTTAATATTAGGATTAACACTGTGTATGTGATCCTTATCCCTATGAAACTGGAGCTACATCAAGGAAGTGTCATTGATGTACCAAAAGAAACTAGGTAGGTGAGAAGGCACAGAACTGAGAGTTTCTAGAGGCACCACTGTAGAAATGACACCACATAGGGATTAATCTTTATGGTGGTTTGGGCTATTTTCTGCTTGTTAAACATCTCAACAAATGAAACTTCCTGGCAGATTAAAACTGTGTGCCAGACCGAGACTCGAACTCGGGACCTTTGCCTTTCGCGGGCAAGTGCTCTACCAACTGAGCTACCCAAGCACGACTCACGCCCCGTCCTCACAGCTTTGGAAGGTAGGAGATGAGGTACTGGCAGAAGTAAAGCTGTGAGGACAGGGCGTGAGTCGTGCTTGGGTAGCTCAGTTGGTAGAGCACTTGCCGGTGAAAGGCAAAGGTCCCGAGTTCGAGTCTCGGTCCGGCACACAGTTTTAATCTCCCAGGAAGTTTCATATCAGCACACACTCTGCTGCAGAGTGACAATCTCAACAAATGATGCAAATTATTGATGTTGTGATTTCAAATCTCTGACTTCAGTGCTAATAGCCCTGACAGACTTTTGACAGTTGGCAAGTAGGTGAACTGGCACTACTAACAATTGCTTAGCCATCATGTTACACATACTGGCATCGTTGTGGTACTGTTTCTACAAGTACCCATTCTCAATCACTTGGTGACAAGACTGACAATAGAAATAAGTGGCAATCAAGTAACATTTTAACATTAAGATTTTGTTCATGCCTCTCTCTGGACCAAAGGTGCCAGAAGTTGCCAAACTTCTTTCCTTGCACTTGCGACATTTCAGACCACCTCCAAAAACTTAAGATGTTGCTGCATTGCCTTTAGAAGCAGATGCAAACAGCAGCAATCAGTAGTGCTCCTGAAGACAATGGCAGAAGCAGCTGTTGAAAGTTCCAGAATTTTGTTTGAAATGGTATGGCTTGTATGTATATCAAGAAGATCGTAGTTAGGCATGCTACCAGTGCTACCATGAAAGACTTCAAGAATGCAGAAGCTGTTTACAAATTTAGTTTATAGAAGTCTGTGTATTGGTGTCTTGATAATCAGTTTTGGCTTTGTACTCATTATATCTAAATTTGAGAAAATATAAACAAAATCATATCAATGGACTTATAAAATAAAGTTTACAATGATGAGCATCAAGAGTGCTGTTAAATATAAGTTACAGATGAATGAAACTGTATGCATGTAACATAGAAAAAATATGTATGTGACAAATGAGGGTCATCCAGAAAGTAAAGAATGATTGTTTACTACACCCAGTGCCAGATCGCACCGCCACAATAGCAAGTGTGCCAGTTAGCTTCTCCCCCCAACTCAGTGTGAGCTGAGTTTTGTTGGCAAACAAGTCATGCCTCTCTGTTCTGTAATGTTTGATAATTCCAGCACCCATCAAAAATCACACCAAATGCGAAGTGCATAGTGTCCTTCAGTTTCTGAATCCACAAAATGTTGGTCCTATCGAAATTTATTGGCAAATGAAGAATGTTTATGGTAGAAGTGCAATGAACGAGTCTTCAGTGTCGTGGAATGTTGTTGGCAAAGGTGTTTTTGATTCATTACAATATACAGCCTTTTGCATCAGCTCGAGCACAGCAAGAACTTCAGTGTCTTAAGTGGAAAATTTTCAGACATTCTCCTCACAGCTCTGACTTGCCACCCAGTGATTTTCACTTGTTACCAAAAGTAAAGGAAATTTTGGGTGGAAAACAGTTTGCAAATGATGAAGACCTCGAACAAGCAGTGATGTCTTGGCTCAGATCTTTGGTAGTAGAGGAGTACAACAAGGGAATTGAAAAATTGGTCCCAAGTTACAATAAGTGCCCTGACAGTTATGGTGATGTCATTGAAAAATAAATTAAGGTACCATAACTTTGTAAATGAAATTTTGTTTTGAAATTTAGTTTTTATTTTGTTATGCCAGAATATCCTTTACCTTCTGGACAACCCTTGTATATTAGAAGGTGCACAATCGAATACCTGTCATATATTTCTAATGTGTGGCAGAATCTAAATTTATAAATATACTTAATAAATTTAATATACGTAAAAGCTAAAGATCAGCTCATTTCTCATGCGATAAAAAGAATGAATATATTATAAACATAAAAGCTAAAAGCATAAAAACTATTTTAATGTGCTTGAAGGCACAGCTGTAATTAGCTGTATTACAAACGCTGAGGATAATTATGGTCAGTGAAGGCTTCAATGAGACCCTCAGTATATTTTGAGAGGGCTGCATGTCACTGCAGATGCGACGACCACAGGTGGCTAGGCTGTACAGAAGGGAGTTCTTGGTGTGGAATGGGTGGCAGCCGTCGAAGTGGAGGTATTGCTGGTGGTTAGTAGGTTTGATATGGATGGAGGTACTGATGTAGCCATCTCTGAGGTGGAGGTCAACATCTAGGAAGGTGGCTTGCTGAATCCTTCACCGACCGTAATTATCCTCCTGCCCTTGAACAAAAACAAATCCTCCATGCCTTATCTCTCCAGTTTCCCACCGACTCCCGAAGTCCCACAGTCTGGCCACAGAGGAGCATTCCCCTCATAACTCAGTACCATCCGGGACTGGAGCAACTGAATTACATTCTCCGCCAGGGTTTCTATTATCTCTCGTTGTGCCCTGAAATGAGAAATGTCCTGCCTACTCTCCTTCCCACCCCTCCTACCATGGTATTCCACCATCCACCGAACCTACACAATATACTCATCCATCCTTACACAGCCCCTGCTCCCAATCCCTTACCTCATGGCTTATACCCCTGTAATAGACCGAGATGTAAAACCTGTCCTGTACATCCTCCTGCCACCACCTAATCCAGTCCGGTCACTAACATCATCTATCCCACCAAAGGCAAGGCTACCTGTGAAACCAGTCATGTGATTTACAAGATAAGCTGCAACCACTGTGCTGCATTCTATGTAGGCATGACAACCAACAAACTGTCTGTCCGCATGAATGGCCACTGACAAACTGTGGCCAAAAAACAAGTGGACCACCCTGTTGCTGAACACGCTGCCAGACATGATATCCCTCATCTCAATGAATGCTTCACAGCCTGTGCCACATGGATCCTTCCCACCAACACCAACTTTTCTGCACAGGTGGGAACTTTCCCTGCCATACATCCTACGTCCCCGTAACCTCCTGGCCTCAACCTTCATTAGTCGCTGTCCTCACCCATCCAGCCCTCTCCCTGTTCCCATTCCAGCACTACACAACTGTCATTTCGCCGCCACACTCAGCCTCTTAATTTCTTTTTATTTCTCTCCTTTCTGCTACTTAACCCCTCCCCCCTCCGCACCTTCTCTCCTGCCCTCTGTCTAAACTGCAACACTTCACTGGCCGGCGCACGCACCATACTATCCCTCCCCCTCCCCGCCCCAGCCTCCTCCTTACCCCCACCCAGTCGCCACTCCCAT
Organism: Schistocerca cancellata; assembly: GCF_023864275.1. Classification (NCBI taxonomy): domain Eukaryota; kingdom Metazoa; phylum Arthropoda; class Insecta; order Orthoptera; family Acrididae; genus Schistocerca; species Schistocerca cancellata. The sequence continues at coordinate 584,023,855 of NC_064628.1, read as the reverse complement.
CAGGCACTGGTGCTGCTGCTCGCAGTGTGGTTTCAGTTCTCTGAGACTGCAGATATGTGTGCAAGTTGCAATTGTGTGAGTGTGTGTGTGCGCGTGTGTTTATGTGTGTCTACTGCTGACAAAGGCCTCAATGGCCGAAAGCTATAATTGTGTGAATGTTTTTGTTGTGCCTATCACGACTCAGCATCTCCGCTATGTGGTGAGTAGCAACTTTCCTTCTGTGGTATTGATACATTTAACAACCAAATTCTTGTTTTATAACTCTATTGATATGTTTTTTATGTATATTTTCTAGTTCTTAGACCTTTATCATGTTTAAAGCCAAAACTGGTTATCAGTGTTAATAACATCACATGTGGTCAAGACATTGAATTTTATAATCTAATCCAATACGAAGGTTAGAGTGTGTGCAGAATAATGTCCCCAGTAGATGTGCAGTTGGTAGGGCACATGTGGAAAGAGCGGTAGTGGTGGCGATTGCGGTCAGGTGCTCCAGGGAAAATGCCAAGCACTGGAGGGGGCGTACCATTGTAAACTGAAGCCTATGCTCACATTTCTTGTAAATGTTCAGTGAAGCCCCTCCACACCGACATTTTCATGGTGACCATTCACAAAGATTTATTGTTATGTCTGCTTTAGTTAGTGTCTAAAAAGAATACCACGGAAGATGCAACAAAAGCAGCAATTTATTTTGTCTATCTTGTTAACCATTTCTAACTTGCAGAGAAGCACCGTGAGTGGTGAATTTTGAGTAAAACCTACATTTATTTTGTTGCCATGTTAAAATTTGATTCATTTGCCGAAACACAGTGGAGTTCACTCAGTCTCACCTCACTAACATGTTGTGCAGACACTGTTGCGAGAGAATTCTGAAACCATGGTTTATTCAGTGTAATGTCTAATGTCTTAACTTATGTTGTTCCAAAACCCACAGCATTTTTCATTTCACCAGCTATTAATAACCCTTAAAATTATATTCTTTCATTGAAAAAGTTTGTAGTTAGTGGAATAATGTGGTAGATAATGAAGTTTTGCATAATAAACATAAGGAAAAAAACTCTCTTCTTTGCCTGCAGCCATTTGCCGAAATATCATTTTGATATCTCAAACTGTTTATGAAATATGAGGAATATTGTGGATATTTCATTTTGGCTTTATCGCTGGCTTATGCAGTCGCAAATGAGTGTGCTAAATCACATCAGTTTTCTTGAAATTGGTGACAGATAGAGACCTCCACCCAACCCTAAAGAAAAATTAAGTATGTTAGCTAAATTTCATATGCAGTAACATATAATATGATACACACCAAATGCAAAATCATAGTGACTCCTATTTTTCATTGCAAACTATTTTGGATAAAGCCACTCCCGGAAATGGAAAAAAGAACACATTGACACCGGTGTGTCAGACCCACCATACTTGCTCCGGACACTGCGAGAGGGCTGTACAAGCAATGATCACACGCACGGCACAGCGGACACACCAGGAACCGCGGTGTTGGCCGTCGAATGGCGCTAGCTGCGCAGCATTTGTGCACCGCCGCCGTCAGTGTCAGCCAGTTTGCCGTGGCATACGGAGCTCCATCGCAGTCTTTAACACTGGTAGCATGCCGCGACAGCGTGGACGTGAACCGTATGTGCAGTTGACGGACTTTGAGCGAGGGCGTATAGTGGGCATGCGGGAGGCCGGGTGGACGTACCGCCGAATTGCTCAACACGTGGGGCGTGAGGTCTCCACAGTACTTCGATGTTGTCGCCAGTGGTCGGCGGAAGGTGCACGTGCCCGTCGACCTGGGACCGGACCGCAGCGACGCACGGATGCACGCCAAGACCGTAGGATCCTACGCAGTGCCGTAGGGGACCGCACCGCCACTTCCCAGCAAATTAGGGACACTGTTGCTCCTGGGGTATCGGCGAGGACCATTCGCAACCGTCTCCATGAAGCTGGGCTACGGTCCCGCACACCGTTAGGCCGTCTTCCGCTCACGCCCCAACATCGTGCAGCCCGCCTCCAGTGGTGTCGCGACAGGCGTGAATGGAGGGACGAATGGAGACGTGTCATCTTCAGCGATGAGAGTCGTTTCTGCCTTGGTGCCAATGATGGTCGTATGCGTGTTTGGCGCCGTGCAGGTGAGCGCCACAATCAGGACTGCATACGACCGAGGCACACAGGGCCAACACCCGGCATCATGGTGTGGGGAGCGATCTCCTACACTGGCCGTACACCACTGGTGATCGTCGAGGGGACACTGAATATAGCACAGTACATCCAAACCGTCATCGAACCAATCGTTCTACCATTCCTAGACCGGCAAGGGAACTTGCTGTTCCAACAGGACAATGCACGTCCGCATGTATCCCGTGCCACCCAACGTGCTCTAGAAGGTGTAAGTCAACTACCCTGGCCAGCAAGATCTCCGGATCTGTCCCCCATTGAGCATGTTTGGGACTGGATGAAGCGTCGTCTCACGCGGTCTGCACGTCCAGCACGAACGCTGGTCCAACTGAGGCGCCAGGTGGAAATGGCATGGCAAGCCGTTCCACAGGACTACATCCAGCATCTCTACGATCGTCTCCATGGGAGAATAGCAGCCTGCATTGCTGCGAAAGGTGGATATACACTGTACTAGTGCCGACATTGTGCATGCTCTGTTGCCTGTGTCTATGTGCCTGTGGTTCTGTCAGTGTGATCATGTGATGTATCTGACCCCAGGAATGTGTCAATAAAGTTTCCCCTTCCTGGGACAATGAATTCACGGTGTTCTTATTTCAATTTCCAGGAGTGTAAATGCCAATACCACAATAACTGTGACCATTAATGATGGGCACATCATCATGAAGCTGACATATAAAGCATTAACACAAAAATGAAATTTGTTTGTAAAATATTTTGTCTAAAATCATTTGAGAAAGATTGCAGGACTTAGATTCTGTCATCACCGGTAATTCAAAAGTTGGAAGAAAATGTCGACTTGCTCTTCCGAACAAATGAATGAACTCACTCAGCACTTTGGACAAAAATTGGTCACTGCACATCAGCCACAGTATCTTGTGGGGGCTCTACTGGTCTCCTGCTACTATGATACTTCTTAAATGGCATTTATAGATTCTTTTAAGCTGTGTCATTGTTTTATTGTCAATGTGTTCTGGAAATTCTCAGTTGAAATACAGATGATGGGAAGAATCAAGATATCTACTCACATATAATTGAAGTGGTAAATGGCAGGGTGACAAAAGATTGAACTTACAACTGCTCTATTTGAGAATGTGGAGAACCAAAAAGCATTAGCGCTGTGTGTGTGTGTGTGTGTGTGTGTGTGTGTGTGTGTGTGTAAGGGGTGAGGGGCAAGGGGTATCTGGGGATGTCTAAGGAATGTGGCCCCAGTGAGCTCGTCATGGTACATTCAGAAGAAATCACCCCTTTTCCACGATGAAATAGCTAGAATAGATTGAGAACAAAAGGGGAGGATGAAGGCTATGTAGAGAGTCAAGTAGGTGCAGGTATGTAAATAGGTGAATCAAGCTAAAGAGAATTGATGGAGAACTATTGGGAGGGGGAGGGGGTGAACAGGGCTGAGCTGATACTGGAGAGAGAAACAAACTTCGACTGCATGCTCATTGTCACTTTGTGGCAAGAAGGTTACCAGCATGGGAGGTCACCCACCAAGTGGCTTATTCTTCTCGTTCTAGCTTCCCTCAAATCCAATTCCAGAGTGACATCATTTTGAATATTCAGCTTATGTCAGTGAAACGTTTAATATATGATGCATAGTGGTCACTTGCACTCAACAACATTAGCTGATGATTGTTACCTATAAATTATTACTCTTAGATGCCCCAGGGATAATGCAACAGAAGTGGGTGCTAGCTTGTATGAGGTAACTAGGAGTACTGTGTTAATCTGGAAACACGTCATCAGGTTGTCCTTCAGGTGTCCATTATGGACAACAGTGCTAATCCCTCAGCACTGTGTTGTGTGAAGGACGTGGGTAAGGGAACACCTGGAATGGAACATGTGTCATTGGCGTTAGGTTATTATCACTGATTAGTGCAAGATTTGTTTGACGCCTGATTATCATCGTGGAAATGTGTAGAGATGGCCAAACTTGCAGTATCAACGTTCAGCAGGAAGTGAGTCACTCATATATTGGGACAGTATTATGTATGGATGTCAGATGCATCTCATTGTATCAAGGGTAATTTGAGAGTGTTTCAGTATTAGAAAGGATGTTTCAACCTATTGTCCAGACTTACAGTCAATAATCTGATGACAGGCTTGTCTGTGAAAGGCAGTGATGCAGGAGCACACCATGCCCACCTTAGGACCACCTCCCTTTGGGAGGCAAGAGTCAATCAAATGCAAGTGCTTGCTGCAGTATTTGCTGACAAGGCACTGATTGAACATTCTATGGGCCAGTTGAAACTTACATCTTTGCAAGGATCCTCCTCACACCAGCGATCTTAGGAGGGTCATTGTTGAAGAATTTCTCAGGCTTGAACAGCAACTTCTCAAGCACTGTGATGTATGCTGAGGAGGATCCAAGCATGTTACACAGCCCAAGTTGGAATAGTACAATAATGAATGTTACCCAGCAGCACTTTTGAAGAGACTGCCTTTTTTTTTCATAAGGCTTATTCTTCTAGTTCTAGCTTCCCTCAAATCCAAACCCACATGCCTTCAGATATGCAGGTGAGGCAGTACTTTTGTGGACAGCAGGACAAATTTGAAAATATGGTCTGGTTTCAACAGAATATGATTTTAAAATCTGCCAATCATTTTGTGCTCTCAAAGGATTAAAAAAATTTTACAGTCATCTTATAGTACTGGAAGATATATATACACAAATCACATTGCTTTACACAAACTAATATTATGATTGCATGTTAACTTCAGTGAACAAAAACCATTACTTATTTTAGATACATATCAGGAATTTGGAAACTGAATGTGTTGGACCAGTGCAATGGAAGACATAAAATATTACTGAAACATAAACATACAACATTACTGAAAAGTGTCACATTTGTTAACCAAAAGTGATATAACAGGGCCACCATTAGAAAATGTGTATTGGGTACATGCCTAGTCAAAAACATGACTCATTCCACATTATAGCAATAGGTCGCAAGTATGATCTGTGGAACTTGCAAATAACTAAACTAAACTGAGGAACAAAACTGCCAAAAAGCAACAGATTTAAGATCTTTTCATGACTACCTTGAACAGTTCCAAAAACCATTACCATATTATTTTAAAATGTGGATGGTGGAGAACAGTATTAATGTATTTAAAAAATAATATCATGGAACCACTAAAAGCTGCTTAATGAATAAGTATTTCCAGAAAATTATATACAGGGGTTGGAACTTTAATAGTGGCAACTATTTATTTACAGCTTGTACAAAATAGATAAATGTTTCAAAGTTTTACTGACCTTCAAAGCAGTCACCAGCATTGTGTATATATAACCCATTGCCAGTGATGTGGAAGTCATAGGATACTCTTAGCAGTTCTGAAGTGAATGCTGTGAAGTGTTGAAGTGTTTCCTTCAGTTTAGAAATCGAGTTGAACTCATGAGGGCTTCGTCAGGGGAGTGCAGTAGGTGGTATAGTACTTCGCAGCCCCATCAGTCAAACAAATCGGTAACAGCTTGTGCTGTATGTGCTTGAGCATTGTCCTGCAAAATGATGGTCAGGTCCTGCAGAAAGTGTCATAACTTCTGTCTCTAAGCTGGTTGTAGGGTGTTCAAAAAATGAACAGCATTATGTCATAAAAGAAACAAGACATTAGAGGATACTCCAAGAGAATCCAAATTTCTTGAGCCATACTAAAATGCATAATGCGGCTTAATGTGTACAGTTGTATGTCCAGATTCAGATGTATATTTTCTTGGAGTACCAGCACCATATTATCTCATGTTTGGTTCTTTATTATGGCATGATGCTGTACGTGCCAGAAGATGAAAATGTGGACTTTAAATGCAGCGAACAGTTGAAGCCAGCCGGAGTGGCTGAGCGGTTCTAGGCACTACAGTCTGGAACCGCGAGACCGCTATGGTCGCAGGTTCGAATCCTGCCTTGGACATGGATGTGTGTGATGTCCTTAGGTTAGTTAGGGGACTGACGACCTCCGAAGTTAAATCCCATAGTGCTCAGAGCCATTTGAACCATTTGAACAGCTGAAACTAGCCAATAGTGTGGAATTAAATACTTCATTTCAAATAACTGACTGCCTGAGTGGAAAAGATTAATAAAAGCCACATTTATTTAGCAAACCGACAAAAATAACTTCATTGTTCCACAAGGTGATTAATTCTTGATTGTCAGAAAGGTGGAAATAAAATACAATCCGAAACTAATAACATATTTTAGCCTTCAGATATTGTTGTTGATGCAGCTCTCCATGCTACTTTATCCTGTGCAAGCTTCTTCATCTCCCAGTACCTACTGCAACCTACATCCTTCTGAATCTGCTTAGTGTATTCATCTCTTGGTTCCCCTCCACGATTTTTACCCTCCAATGCTAAATTTGTGATCCCTTGATGCCTCAGAACATGTCCTACCAACCGATCCCTTCTTCCAGTCAAGCTGTGCCACAAACGTCTCTTCTCCCCAATCCTATTCAACACCACCTCATTAGTTACGTGATCTACCCACCCAATCTTCAACATTCTTCTGTAGCACCACATTTCAAAAGCTTCTATTCTCTTCTTGTCCAAACTATTTATTGTCCATGTTTCACTTCCATACATGGCTACACTCCATACAAATACTTTCAGAAACGACTTCCTGACACTTAAATCTATACTCGATGTTAACAAATTTCTCTTCTTCAGAACCGCTTTCCTTGCCATTGCCAGTCAACATTTTGTATCTTCTCTACTTCGACCATCATCAGGTATTTTGCTCCCCAAATAGCAAAACTCCTTTACTACTTTAAGTGTCTCATTTCCTAATCTAATTCCCTCAGCATCACCCGTCTTAATTCGGCTACATTCCATTATCCTCGTTTTGCTTTCGTTGATGTTCATCTTATATACTCCTTTCAAGACACTGTCCATTCCATATTCCAATATTATGTGAATGTATTTTAATTCACTTGATAGCTCCTGGCCACAGAAATTCATTTTGTTTTCATTTGACATGAGAGCAATATACGAAGAGGAAGTAGCAAAATCGCTAAACATGAAGACGGGTCACATGGAGACTAGCCACCTCCCCATTACAACTCAAATTGGTCTGTAGATCAGCTCCAGATCTATGATATTTCCAAATTGGGGCAATATTAGATAGTGCCCCCTCCAAAGCATTTGAGGTAGGACACCAAAAGTTTAAAAAAATTGCATTTTCAAAAATATGCTCATTTTGTAGTGTACATCTTTCTGAAGAGTCTGATACATAAAACATATGTGTTTGAGGAAGTTTAAGGGATGTTATTTGGTCTTAAGTCTGCTAAAGTGCAGTGCCATGCCTCTTCACACAGCATTCTTCTATTGCACGTCACTGTATTTCACTCTGTGGAATTCAAAACGTATAATTTTGTAATGGGTGCCATCAAACTGTATTCAGGACAGTGGAAATTAAAATGTTCTGTCATGCCCTCCTGCTCCCTGCCTGTTTGACATCCTGCCCCTCACTATTATTATTATTATTGTTATTATTATTATTAATTTTTTTTAACAAACAAACAAAAACTTGCAGTTATTACTGGATGGGATTATTTGTAACCGGGAGAACAAGAACTCTTCAGAAAAGTTTCACTCTTTTTGCCTATTAGCTAATAACTTGCTGTTTAGTGTGACATAAAATTAAATATAGGATACATAAAACCAGTAAATACGAGACAAGCACGACAGTATACATTTCTTCAAACCTAAGTCCTAGCATTTTTTTGCTCTCTAATCTTGCTACACCTTTACATGGTGTTCTTTCCTTTCTGGGAGAGAATTTATTACCTCATCAAAGTTCATCAAATGTCTTGCTTCATAAATGAAATTTCATTGTCTAATGGTGAAAAAGCTGTTAATACAAACAATACCCAAGACTGGTGTGGTTTCTTGACCTGATTACTTGTATTTTGTCACTGCCTTCTAGATAAAATGAAATAGGCCTGCCTCTTATTGCAGCACCAAATAAACGAGACTGGTTTGGCATAAATGGTCATTTTTATAACATGACAGAATATAATTCATGAAGAACTACCAGCAAAAAGCTTTGTGTTAGGAAATAGTTTCACATTTCATTCATACACTCCAGTTTCTCAAGCATGAGATCAAAAAGTAGTAGTACGAAATTTTTATATAAATTTGGAATCGTCATATTCTTCCTTAATTTGCGTGATGTCCCCACTTCTTCTCCTTCCTCGTTCTAACAAACAATCTTGTCTTCACTAATTCTGTAACTATTCCTGCCAGCATCAAAACTTATTCTCCAGTTAAATTCACTAACTCTGCCACAATCACAGATTTAGTTATCCCACGCCTATTCTCTGGTTAGGCATTATTAAGTGTTTGTACAACGCGTTTTCTGCACCACTCCCAGAATATAACTTAAGAGGCTGCTAGCTGGGGACTGTACAACTTGCCCTTATTAGTGTAGTGATCTGGCCTAAAATGTTGTGTCAAAATTTCTCACCAAGAAGGCAGTATGTAAACTTTCTTACCTGTTACTCCTGTGAGTCATTTATTTCCACTCTGGTAGTATGAATCTATGGATTTTGCTAGGAATTTAACAACACTGATCATTCGCAAACCCTGTCAACCACATAACAGCGATTGGCATTCATCCGTTTGGCTCAGCCCCCGTCCCCTTTTGTCTGCAGGAAAGTTTATTTCTAGATGTGACGGGGTGTCCCCTGGCAGAGACTATGTGCACTGTGCACACATTCAAAAACCTACTTATGATTCATTCAGAAATCAACTTAGTACTTGTTCAGAAATGTTCAAAAACCAACAGAGATCTGTTTCAAAAACGTATGAATAATCAATAGACCAACATGCCCTGGATGCTACGCGCTTTGTGAAACCAGGTTTTTTCCTCAAGAATATGAATTTGACCCCCTCCCCCTCCCCTGAAATTGCCGCCCTGGGCAGATACCCCAGTTTGCCCCTGCCCCCTAGATCTGGTCCTGTTGTGCATGTGTAAATCTGGCAGCGTGGGCGAGCCAGTAAAATTTTTTCCTGGTAGCATCTGGCTGCTTGCTGCTACTGCTTCTACAGCTAACAGCCACTTTTCTGTAACCAGAAGCTGGAGAAGGTACTACTCTCACGCGACTTAACTGCGAATGCAGATGAGCTCACTCGCAACTGCTCAAATGAATCTAATGTAAACACTTGTGACATTCCTCTCATTGGCGGCAATTTGTTGTTATGAAGCATTGCATAGTCTTCCTAAAGCCTCTGACACTGCTGCTGGCAGATGCTTGTAGGAACACTGTGTTTTGTTGTTGTATATGGCACATCTCCTTTGCAACTTAAGCTTTTTTTTTTCGTGTTTTATTGCTGAAGTATTATTCTGCAATAGTGAGATACAGTAATATCCTTTGTTAGAGTATTGGTTCCTACCAGTCAAAATTACAAGGATGTAACTGAAAACTAAAACAGTGAAAAATTTCCAGAATTCAAAAAAATTCCTGGGCTTTTTCCCAGTTTTCACCCAGAAGAAAAAATTCCCGGGTTTTCCCAGATCTTCTGGTTGTCCTGGATCGTATACAATCTATCGTTTCTCTTTCATTGCATAATGGTCCCTTGGAAACCCTTGAGAGCCTCTTGTTCTTTCAAATTTTCCAGGTCTCATTGCCTATCTGAAATTTCTTCAGTTTTAGTCTACAGTTTGTAACAAATAACAAATAAACTGTGCTCAGAATTCACACCTGCCTTTGAAAATGGTTTACTGCTTTAAATCTGTTTTCGAAATTTTCGAAATATCTGTCTTGCAGTTATGAAATCTGTCTGAAACATTCTGATATCAACAGCTGCCTTCCATATGTGCAAGGCGCCCCCCCCCCCCCCCCCCCCAAAAAAAAAAAAAAAAAAAAAAGAAAGAAAGAAAGAAACAACCCTAAGTGTTGTTGTTGTTGTTATGGTCTTCAGTCCTGAGACTGTTAGCATTATGAAATTGTATTCTGTGCTAAATTCTACCTAGCAGCTTCTCCTTCCATTGCTTTCCCCACAGTCCATGTTCTCCAATTTTTTTCTTCTCTTCCTTTCCTATTATTGAATTCCTATCTTCATCATAATTAAATTCTCAGCTTCCTCAACAAAGTAGGTTGAGACCTTTGCAGTTCAAGTGGTTTTTAATGACCTGGCAGACAATACTAATAATATCAAACTTTTTGCAGGTGACTCAGTCTGTACGGAAGTACTGCCTCCAAAAAGCAGCATAACTATTCAGTGAGATCTCAATAAGATTTCAAAGTGGTGGAAAGACTGGCAACTAGCTTTAAATGTTCAGAAATGTAAAATTATGCACTTCTCAAAACAAAAATGACTATAGTATCAGTAAGTCACAATTAGAATCAGTCATATGAATGGGCATTACAGTTTGTAGGAATATGAAATGGAAAGATAGCAAAGGCTCAGTTGCAGGTAAAGCAGGTGGCAGAGTTCAGTTAATTGATAGAATACTAATAAAATGCAGTCTACAAAGAAAGTTGCTTATAAATGACTCATGCGACCCATTGTGGAATGTTGCGAAAGTGTATGGGATACATACCAAATAGAATTAACAGGGGATACTGAATACGCAGAAGGAAGTACTGCAAAATGACTACAGGTGTGTTTAATCCATGGGAATGCACGATAGAAATGCTGAAGAACCTGAACTCTCAGATAATTGAGGGTAGACGAAAACTGTCCCATGAAAGCCAACTTTGTTTCAAGAAGATGTTTTAAGTATGTCATCTAGGGTTAGGCTGTGTTGATAACCTAATATTGTGAAGACAAGATTAGATAAATTACAGTGCATACAGAGGAAAATCCAGGATGGAATGTAACAATATTATGAGAAAGAAAGCTACTCACCATATAGCGAAGATGCTGAGTCACAGATAGGCACAACAAAAAGTGTTTCACACTTAAACCTTTCGGCCAATGGTCTTTCTCAACAATACACACACACACACACACACACACACACACACACACACACACACACACACAATTGCAGTCTCAGGCAACTGAAACCCCACTGTTTCAGTTGTCTGAGACTGCAGTCGTGTGCGTGAGTTGTATTTACATGTGTGTGTGTGTGTGTGTGTGTGTGTGTGTGTGTGTGTGTGTGTGTGTGTGTATTGTTGACAAGGGCCATTGGCTGAAAGCTGTAAGTGTGAAACACTTTTTGTTGTGCCTATCTGTGACTTGGCATCTCCGCTATGTGGTGAGTAGCAACTTTCCTTCTCATAATTTTGTTACAGTGCATACAGAGGTGTTTAAGCAATCATTCTCCCTGTGCTTCATATGTGAATGAAACAGGAAGAAGCCCAAATAATCGGTACAATGTGAAGTACCATCTATCATGCACTTCACACTGGTTCGCAGGAGAAATCATATTTGGAGTAATATGCCTGTGAACACAATGGTTCTTGACCTCAAATTGTTCTGAGAGCACACAAAAAGAATAGGAACAGTTTATCTTAAGAGATTATAGTATAGGAGCAATGAGAAAATTGCTCTAACAGGCACAAAGATAGAAACGATATCAATGAAATCTTGTTTTCATCACATTTATACATGTTACACAATAATGTAAGATAAGTGTCAACTTCATCTGCAAACAAGTTCTGTTTATAAAGCTTTTCATCTGCAAACAAGCTTTTCAAAGTAGTTGTGTGTGTTTTGTTCAAATGAATATTTGTGAGTTAAATAGTTTGACATCAGCAGAAATTAATATGAGGTGGGAAGAGGTTTATAACAAAAATGCTTCTTGATTTTCTGTATTTAAGAGACTGGTTGTCAAATTCAGATGTGGTTATACTTCTCTTCAGGATGATCCTTGTGAAAAATTTCACAATACTGAATTAATAGATGAAAACACTGACATAGTGTACAACATTATCACAGACCACTGTTGCTTAAATTTACAAATTATAAAGCTCAGCGTTCAGTCGTCCTTTTTTGCAGGTTTTATTTGTCAAATCCAGATTTCGGCTAGTGCCCATCAAATATCAATGCTAAAAAATACAAGAGCAACATGATCAGGCTATACTATAAAATGTTTCAACTCGTGGCATAACCTATGTGGCTTATACAGTAGATTACATACCAATATTTTCTAGTGTCATTGCGTGTCAGTTCCCTGGTGTTTTGGCGACAATCATAATTCTTTGAATACTACTGTTTAATGAAGGTAGGCTGTGGGGAGAACACTTCATTTGGCTGTATGACACCCTCTATATGAACTATGTAATATATAACACTCAAAGGAGAGCAATTGTGGTCTCCAGTAAAATAATTTCAAATTTGCTTGGGAATCACATAAAATAAAACATAAGTAAAATTTTTTACATTGCTGTCTGACTTATTTCCACATTTTCCAGTAAACACAGAAAATATTTTTAAAAAATTTCAGGTTCACTTCTTGCGAGTCAATTGTTTTGTTATTCTGTAAACACATATGTAACGTCAGATGGGTCAAACCTTTTTTAAAAATATATTTACAAGACACAAGGAGGCACATGCTGTATGTTGCAACTATTAGAATTGATTTGATTTAAATGTTTTTGTCTTTTATACTATTTTTCTCTTTATTTAAACATCATGATGGGTATGTTGTTCCTCTTATTTGCTGAATGGTTCGAAGATGGCACCAATTGTAAGCAAGATGGATAGTCGGTGTGACTTGCCATTCCATTACAGATGTAGACAGTACTAGTATCTGTGTGACTTCAAACAGATTTTAATTATAAATACAATAAAACCAATACACTGAATTGCTGTTATTAACAATGTACAGGCATCTAAACTAACGTACCATGGAGAAAGTTCTGCAGGTTCAATGTTATAACCATTGTATGTTAATGGCTGCTACATAATAGCGTGACGGCAGGAGCTACTTCATTCTCCCTGTGTCACACCTTACATTGTTAACTCGCAACAGGTTTTCAAACTATTCCCAGAACAGTGCATTTTCATAATAACCTGATCATTAATCAGGTTGCAGTTGGCATTCTTGTGATGGCAAAAGATCTTCAGCTCTTCTAGGAGGTCGAGAAACCTCAGCCTCACATTATATGCCAAAGTCGGCAACTTATGTTACGTTGTAAGTATATGAGCAGCCATACTCGATTTCCCCATGGTATCTTTTCTGCCCAACGTGACGTGTTCCCCAAACCTAATTTCCAGCCTCCTTCCTGTTTGGTCAACATAACAGGCCCTACAGTCCGGGTTATCAATTTTATGAACTCCAGAAGTATGAGATAAGTTCTTTGTATATACATCCTGTTGCAAAAGACATCCTTTTGCAAAAGACACTGTCACATTGTCCTTTCTATAGATAGTTGTTGTCCTTGTACTCATTTTTCCATAGTGAGGCAAACTAACAAACTCAGTATTTTCTTTAGAAGCTGTATTATTGTAAAGAGTCATCTTATTTTTCTATTTATTAGCTATGTTCTTATATATATATGAATATAATAGAGGGAAACATTCCACGTAGGAAAAATATATCTAAAAAGAAAGATGATGAGACTTACCAAACAAAAGCGCTGGCAGGTCGATAGACACACAAACAAAAACAAACATACACACAAAATTCTAGCTTTCGCAACCAACGGTTGCCTCGTCAGGAAAGAGGAAAGGAGAGGGAAAGACAAAAGGATTTGGGTTTTAATGGAGAGGGTAAGGAGTCATTCCAATCCTGGGAGCGGAAAGACTTACCTTAGGGGGAAAAAAGGACAGGTAACACTCGCGCACACACACACACACATATCCATCCGCATATACACAGACACAAGCAGACTGCAATAAATACTTTTCTACTCAACAATGAATTACCCAAGAATATGATGCCATATGAAAGCAGTGAATGAAAGTAGGCATAGTAAGCTAATTTACTGAGATTCTTATCACCAAAATTTGCAATAACCCTAATAGCATACGTAGCTGAACTCATACGTTTCAGCAGACCATCAATGTGTTGCTTCCAGTTTAACCTTTCATCAATGGACACACCTAAAAATTTTGAAAATTCTGTCTCAGCTACAGACTTCTGTTCAAAGTCTATATTTATTACTGGAGTTGTGCCATTTACTGTACGGAACTGTATATACTGTGTTTTATCAAAATTTAAAGAGTGTCCATTTGCTGAGAACCACTTAATAATTTTGTGAAAAACATCATTTACAATTACATCACTTAGTTCTTGGTTTTTGGATGATATTACTATACTTGTATCATCAGCAAAAATAAACTAACTTTGCATCTTCATCAATGTGGAATGGTAAGTCATTAATGTATATAAAGAACAGTAATGGACCTAAGACCGAACCCTGTGGGACCCCGTACTTGATAGCCCCCCCGTTTGAGGAATCAGCTGTTGTTTCAACATTACATGAACCACTTATTTCAACTTCCTGCATTCTTCCAGTTAAGTATGAATTAAACCATTTGTGCACTGCCCCCCTCAAACCATAATGATTTAAAACTTTCTGGCATAATGATTAAGCTTATCTAAAAGAATTCCATGATTCACACAATCAAAGGCCTTTGAGAGATCACAAAAAATACCAATGGGTGATGTCCGGTTATTCAGAGCATTTAATATTTGACCAGTGAAAGCGTATATAGCATTTTCTGTTGTAAAGCCTTTCTGAAAACCAAACTGACATTTTGTTAGTACTTTATTTTTACAAATATTGGGAGGCTACTCTTGAATACATTACTTTCTCAAAAAATTTTGATAGACCTGTCAGAAGAGAGATTGGGCGATAGTTGTTGACATCTGACGTATCCCCCTTTTTATGCAATGGTTTTACAGTGGCATATTTCAGTCTATCGGGGAAAACACCCCGCTCCAAAAAGCTATTACATACATGGCTGAGAATCCTACTTATCTGTGGGGAACTGGCTTTAAGTACCTTGCTGGAAATGCCATCAATTCCGTAAGAGCTTTTACTTTTCAGTGAGTTTATTATTTGAAAAGCTTGGAATTGATACTTTCAACGACTGTCTCCTCCTTTATAGAATTGGGGAGAGGTTTATGAACCTCATTTGTAATAATATTATTAATCGCTAAACTAATCTTATTCTGATAAAGTGTTAGCATTCTCAATGAGTCAGTAGCATACTTAGTATTGACTACCATGTCTTTTGTAGCCCTGCGATCCACTTTCCCATTTACATTATACTTCAAACACTTACTAAGCATTTCCATTTCACTCTGATCAAAAACAATGTTAGTCAAATTCAACGCTCTTGCGAACTAGTTGAACTTTGATATACAATCTTCATTACTCACTGTTGCCCTGTTTTCCAAGCTCACAATCTTATGATGATATTTTTGTTTTATTTTATGTACTGCATTATCCACTATGTTCCTAACACATGTATGACTGTGTCGAAGGCTAAAGGCAAAAGTACATTGGCAAGTTCAAAATGTGACCCATGTAAGTTATCACTGATCACTTGTTTTTTCACAAACAAAGCCCTAATCTCATTTTTCATTATGACCACTTCACATTTTTCATTATGACCACTTCACATTTCTGCCTACATCATGCCATTCAATTGTTTGTATTCTTGTTGTTGAACTGTGACTGTACATACTTTGGCAAGAGCTATTAGAAACACACATTTTGTTGAATGCTATATGCTGGATGGTGACTGCCAGTTTTATCTTGAGCTTCTTGTACCTGTAACATGTAATGCTGGCCCAGCTAGGTAAAATCTTCATCAGGTTACCTTCCATTAGGAATGTGGGCGCTCTCAGTGACTGTGTTCTGATTTATAAATCATAGACTGCAGCAATCAGTTGTCCTTTTTTGCAGGTTTTATTTAGCAAATCCAGATTTCGGCTCGTGCCTAGCCATTATCAATGCTAAAAAATACAAGTAATATGTGGTGAGGTGATACTATAAAAAGTTACAACTTGTGGGATAACCTATATGGCTTATACATTAGAATACATACCATTATTTTCTAGTCTCAATGCATGTCAATGTTATGAAAAATGCACTGTTCTGGGAATTGTTTGAAAACTTGTTGCTAGGAAACAGTATAAGGTTCGACCCAGGAGGAACGAAGTAGCTCCTGCCGTCTTGCCATTATGTAGCAGCCATTAACATAATACTGTACGAGTACTATGGTTGTTATAGAACATTGGTTATAGAACATTATTGAACCTGCAGAACTTCCTCCATGGTACGTTAGTTTAGATGCAAGTACATTGTTAATAACAGCAATTCAGTGTATTGGTTTTATTGTATTTATAATTAAAATCTGTTTGAAGTGACACAGATACTAGTACTGTCTACATCTGTAACAGAATGCCAAGTCACACCACCTATCCATCTTGCTTACAATTGGTGCCATCTACGAACCACACAGTAAATAAGAGGAACAATATCCCCGTCATGATGTTTAAATAAAGAGAAAAATAGTATGAAAGACAAAAACATTTAAATCAAATCAGTTCTAATAATAGTTGCAGCATATAGCATGTGCCTCCTTGTCTTGTAAATATATTTTTAAAAAAGGTTTTACCCATCTGATGTTACATGTGTTTACAGAATAACAAAACAATTGACTTGCAAGGAGAGAACCTGAAATTTTTTTAAAATATTTTCTGTGTTTACTGGAAAATATGGAAATAAGTCAGACAGCAATGTAAATAATTTTACTTATGTTTTATTTTATGTAATTCCTATGCAAATTTGAAATTCTTTTACTAGAGACCATAACTGCTCTCCTTTGAGTGTTATATATTACATAGTTCATATAGAGGGCACCATACAGCCAAATGATGTGTTCTCCCCCCAGCCTACCTTCATTATACAGTAGTATTCAAAGAATTGACTGTCGCCCAAACAACAGGGAACAGACATGCAATGACACTAGAAAATAGTGGTATGTATTCTAATGTATAAGCCATATAGGTTATCCCACAAGTTGTAACTTTTTATAGTATCACCTCACCACATATTACTTGTATTTTTTAGCATTGATAATGGCTAGGCACGAGCCGAAATCTGGATTTGCTAAATAAAACCTGCAAAAAAGGACAACTGATTGCTGCAGTCTATGATTTATAAATCAGAACACAGTCACTGAGAGCGCCCACATTCCTAATGGAAGGTAACCTGATGAAGATTTTACCTAGCTGGGCCAGCATTACATGTTACAGGTACAAGAAGCTCAAGATAAAACTGGCAGTCACCATCCAGCATATAGCATTCAACAAAATGTGTGTTTCTAATAGCTCTTGCCAAAGTATGTACAGTCACAGTTCAACAACAAGAATACAAACAATTGAATGGCATGATGTAGGCAGAAATGTGAAGTGGTCATAATGAAAAATGTGAAGTGGTCATAATGAAAAATGAGATTAGGGCTTTGTTTGTGAAAAAACAAGTGATCAGTGATAACTTACATAACTTACATAACTTAAACATTTTGTAGTATCACCTGATCATGCACTACTTTTATTTTTTAGCACTGGTAATTGATGGGCACTAGCCGAAATTTGGATTTGCCAAATAATACTTGCAAAAAAAGGACGACTGAGAGCTGCGCTCTATAATTTATAAATCGGATCACAGTTGCTGAGTGCATCCACGTTCCTAATGGAAGGTAACCTGAAGCTGATCAAATGTGTAAGAAATAGATGATGAATGGCATATTAGAAGAAAGATTAACTGTGAGAGATTTTTTCGCAGTATGGATGAAATTTTCCAAATTCTGACAAAAAGTAAATGCAAAAACAACATGTGAACCATTTTGAAAATGATCTAACTGAGTTAGAGGCATCATACTCGAACATTATCCTGCTCCCAAATATCTTGGAGTAACTCTGGATCGACGATAACATATAAAATGCATTGCCTAAACACCAAACAGAAAGTAGCAGCCAGAAATAACATAGTGCAAAAATTGACAGGTACATCATGGAGTGTTAATCCATGCACTGTGCGCTCAAGCGCACTTGCTCTATTTATTCCACTGCTGAATATGCATGTTCGGTATGCTACAAGTCCAGTCATGCCAGGAATGTAGATGTGGCTCTAAATGAGTCTTGCCGGATTATCAAAGGTTGCTTAAGACCTACTCCTGTGGACAAACTCCATTGCCTCGCTGGCATAGCTCCTCCTGAAATCAGACGTGAGGTAGCTGCGAGATATGAGAAAAGTAAGGCCACAACGAAGGAAGCCCATCCACTATATGGTCGTCAGCCTGCACACCCTAGGCTGAAATTGAGAAAGAGATTCTTGACAACTACTGAGGCCCTCATCGAGAATCCACATACGGCAAGGATCTCGCGATGACGGGAGAAATGTTGGTATTTGGGAGAATGGATGGCTCCAAAGGAAGAATTTCCCTATGGACATTCGGAGAAGTGGTCAATAAGGAGGTCTGTCAATAGGTTACAATCAAACACAATGAGATGCAAGACCAATCTGCGGACTTGGGGTTTCTCTGTGGACTCAGTTCTGTGCCAGTGTGGCATTGAGCAGACTGACAGCCGTTTCATTCAGTGTTCCTCATCACCAACCACCTGCACCATGCAAGACCTTATGAGAGCTACACCAAATGCTCTTGAAGTGTCCAATTTTTGGTCTTCTTTTTGTAAAATTATGTAAACACTTAATATATATATTTATAGACACACATACTTTTGACACGATAAATAAATAAATAAATAAGTGTGCTGATTTGTTTCTGTGGATGCCACATTGGTCCACCACTTCAGCCAAAAATATGTGAGAAGAGGATTGATTGTAAAATTACCAATCAACTGTCATCAGGACACTACAAATGGTCTGCCAATGAGCAGACTGAAATTCATGAATGGAACAATTTGTAAAGTATGGGAAAGGCAACAACTTGCTTATAGCAGACCTATGTGTGGCGCACGGAAACATGTGACAGAAAACAGTATTCACGCTACCTTTTGAGCTCTTGCTCTTGTTCTGATAAAAGTACACACATTCACAGACACAGCCATGCTTACATCCAAATGCACTTTCCTTCAGTTGCATTGAGACTGAATATTGTTTTTTTGATTATAGAGAGCAGTTGCCTGGCCTGCTGGAAGTGGGGAACAGATAGGGAAAGATGCACGAGGCAAGAAGGGGGTAGGGAGATAGTGAAAGACAGGTTTTCTCACAGATTACTAAGTGGCTGCACAACAAAATGAAAGGATTTCAGAGGGTAGAGTACATAGGGGTATAGAGGGAGGGGGGGAGGGGAAGGTGGAGATGAAGAAGGGAGACAGGAGAGGAAAGAGAAAGGAAGAGAGGTGGAAAGGGGGGGGGGGAGAGAATGCCCACATAAGGGGAGGAGGAAGAATGATAGGAGAAGGCAGTATATGATCTGGACAGGGAAGGAGAGGTGTGGACAGAAGAAAGAAGGGAAAAAGTAAGTCGAGACAGTGGGAAAAAGTTAGTGGAGGTTAGGCCACGAGTATTGCTAGTGTGTAGGATATGCTGGAGAGAGAATTTCTATCTGCATAGCTCAGAGAAGCTTGTGCTGGAAATAAGTATCCAAATGGCCTGCATAGTGAAACAGCTGCTGAAATCATTTATGTTGTGGTATGCAACATGTTTGGCAACTAAGTGGTCAAGTTTGCTGATTGCTCCAGTTTGGTATGGGCTCTCATTCGAGTAGACAGTTGGGTACTAGTCATGATTACATAAAATGCTGTAAAGTAATTGCAGCTTAGCTGATACACAATATGGCTGCTTTCACATGTGGCCCTTACTTTTATAGGATAGGATAGGAAATGCCCTTGATGCACTGCAGAAGTAGTTGGTGAGTGGGTATATTGGACAGGTCTTGCCCTGGCTTCACCACAAGGGAATGGTCCATGGGGTGCATGTTTGGAATAGGGATGGGCAAGGATATTCTGTAGTGTGGGGGGATGGGGGGTAGGAGACTACTTTGTGTGATGTGGTTAGGATTTTTGATAGAATTATCCTTCATCTCAGGGTATGACAAGAGTTTGTCGAAGCCCCAGTGAAGGAAGTGGTTGGACTTTTCAAGGCCAGGATGATCAGAGTAGTGCTGGTTGGCAGCTGGTTAAAAGGTTTGCTGTTGTCACAGGATGAGATGGCACAGCTCGTCCATAAACAGATCTCTACACAAAAACATACCCACATCACCCGAAGTAGTGTTCTGCTGCACAGCCACCTACAGAGTGTTCTTGTGAATCCCTACTCCAATCCAGCTCTCAGTCATGTGCCCCATGGCACATTGTCTTGTGGTTGAGTCAGGAGCAAGAGCCTTCCCATCCAATCACCGACTATCTCCTATCACAGGTATCTTCTACCCAATAAAAAACAGGGTCAAATGTGAAAGTGGCCATGTTACACATCACCAATGCAGCAATTACTGTACTGTTGTACAGCATTCTATGTGGCCGTTACGAGTAACGAACTGTCTTCTCGCATAAATGGACACTGCCAAAACGATGACCAAACTCGGACTTGACCATCCAGTTGCCAAAAATATTGCACACCACAACACAAATGACTTACACAGCTGCTTCACTATTCGGGTCATTTGGGTACTCCCTTCCAGCACAAATTTATCGAAATTACAAAGGTGGGAATTGTCTCTCCAGCATATGCTGCACTGTTGCCACCCCCTGGCATAAACCTCTGCAAACTTTCCACTGTTTTATGTTACCTTTACCCTTCTCTCTTCTGTCTACACCTCCTTCCTTGTCCAAATTGTGTACTGCCTTCTCCCACCACTCTCACTCCCACTTCTACTCCCCCCCCCCCCCCAATGTGACCCCCCTCTCTCTCCCCCTCTCCCTCTCCCTCCTCCTCTCCTTCTCCCCCCTCCCCTCCCCTCTCACCATACCCTCTCCTCCATTCTATCTACCCTCTGAACTTCTGTTATCTTGTTGCGCCGCCCCTGAGACACCCATTGAAATATCTGCCTCACACTATCCTGCAGCCCCCTTCTTGCTTCTTTCTCTAACCCCTCCCCCACCTCTATTTGACCAGGCAGCAGCTCTCAATAATTGACAGCTGCTCTCAGTAATCGATAACCACTCTAGCTGTGCCTGCAGGAGTGTATATTTGGATATCTGTGTGAGTATCCATTGCAAAGAGAGCAAGAGTGTGAAAGCTGGTGTGAATGCTGTTTCGCATTACATTTTTGTGTGCACCACACATCTGTCCCCTTAGTGTGAGTGATTGGCTTTACCATATTTTATGAATGAAAAAACTGTATGGAAGTATATCAGTAATTTCTATAGGAATGTTCACTCTGTTAGCAAGTTTTGACCCCATTTAACTTCCATCTGTTCCTACATTTACAAAATTTGGGGCTGGAAATGTTCCAAATTGAATGAAAATATTGTTGCAGGTATAGAGGAGTATTTTGCACACTTTCCTGGCTCACATTTCAGGGACAGAATTTACACACAAGAAAAATGTTAGAGATGGGATGTTGATTTAAAAGTGGTTGATATAAAAATACATCTTATTGTTTATGTAAAAAACAAACTAATTCATAACCAGCCTGATAACTTTTCATCTTCAACTCTAACTGTAAATCTGCGTAAAGCTATAGGCACCAAATATCACATAGAGTATAAACAAAGTAACTGAAAAGGTACACTGAAACCACGAAGTATCATAATTATGTTAGTGTTGGGCCCATTCATTACTTCATAAACAAGAGGATGAAGCTAGAAAGAAAAGGAAAGAAAATTATGGTTCCTGGAGTGGTTGACAGGAAGTGACCAGGTACTAGAAGAAATAGATGATGATCAGTAACAATATAACACCACAAGACTTTTCGGCTTCTGAGTAACTTGAACAGAGAGAAGCAGATTGACCATATTGCAGTCTGCAAAACAACAACAAAGCAAATTATGAAGATCAAAGTATGGAGAGGTACCATATGTGATTCAGTTATTATCTCAAGAATGTTAAGATAAATTTTATTTGTCCCAAGAAGACTCTGAAAATTGGAAATTCTTTGCTTAGACATGATAAAACTTAAGATCAGGCAAAATGTTTAGGTGCTGTACCATTGGAACATAGGAAAAAAATAGAATAATATTTTCTCTTGACATAAAATTTCAATTCATTAACTTAATATACAGAAGACTCTTGAAAATAAAATAAAAATTGGATTACAGTTTTTCTTAAAATTCACTTTAGGATTTAGGAAACTGACTGACCTTGCCTCTGAGATCCAGCAGGCAGATACTGCAACAATCTTGGTGGCTCCTTAATAAAAACCATTTAATATCTGTATCATTGACTTTTTGGCTTATGTTCTTGGTGTTAATACAGCACTCCACTCACAACCACCATGGCTTTGTACCCTGAGTACACATTCGTGCCGCATGCAAACACTTTAGTGGCAACAAGTTCTAGTGACATGTTTACTTCTGGATATTGTATATGGATGCCAAGTTTAAGTAACTGTGGCAGCAACAGCTGTCATTGTAGCAGCAGCTGCAAGAGCAGCAATTTGCAGCTCAAGAGCAGTAGGCTACTCTTCTCCAGTTCTGATCTCATTAGCAACAAATACGTCAGTCGGGTCTCCAGGGGCTCAGCATATGTTTGCTGGGTATGGGCCTGGTGACACTGAGGTTTCTGAGCTGTGGCTGGTAAGTCTGCAAGCCCTGTTGCCATAAGTTTTGGGCATTCTGCACTCTGTGGCAGTGGAATGTTTTTGCAACAGAGAATGGGGATCTTGGTTGAACCACCCAGATCACAGTGATGGTAAAAACTTCTATAAGAAACACCTCAATCAAAGGTATGCTGCACACCAATGAGGTGCATAGCTTTGAGGTAGAACAGTCCTTAGGAGGCACTCTCTGGGGAAACTACTGTACCACAGTTGTATAAGGCTTACCTAGACACACAGAGCTCTCTTTGGGTGGACCATTTTTTTTGTAGCTACACTTGGGACTGAGATGGAACCCTCAAAAATTTTCTCCTTCACATCCCAGCAGAATGGAGGGGCCACTGGCAGGTACCAACACCCACTCTAACAAGACAGCTTGTGTTGCCAGTCCTCCAGGCTCAAAAATTTTTCAGAGTTCATGTCATGATGTGGACACCTCGAAGCAGGAAATCACACACTAAATTGCCACCTCACATGCTCTGTAAAGTTTCCTCCTGCATGAAAGACATCTTCCACTAAAAGTGCTTTCTTTGCATTACTACACTCAGCTTACACAAGACTTAGACAATGACACAACTAATAGCTGCAATGTACGTGCAACACTACTTCCCCCACCCTACCACTGCAGGTCCACAGAACATATGCATGCAAGACCTGAATGAGCTGCCAACCTTGCACACCCTGCAAGGTGAGATACAGGAGGCTCGCCACTTAAGGAAGACTTCGGGGATACTTAGTATAAGGCCATGAAGCCTCCCGCTTGTACTACATCTTTTGCTTCGGCCCGTAAAAAGCCTGTTCCAACTGTTGATGCCTCTACACAAACTGTGGTTTCTGGTGCCAGTACTAATCTAAAACCTGCCTTCGTCAGTGCACTTGCAAAGCTGCAGAGGTGTTGCGCTGCTACCATGAGTTGGAGTTTAGATCGAACAATTCTGAGTCTTACAGCTGCCTAATCTCCATGTGGGAGCTGGGTTTGTCACTGTCTGAGGCTTGTGATACTGCACCTGGTCATGACCAAATGCAGTACACTATTCCAAAACATCCCAAAGATGTTCTGTAGAATTCAGGTCAGGACTCCATGCAGGTCAGTCCATTACATGGATGTTATTATCATCTAACCACTCTTCCACAGGCCATGCATTATGAACAGGTACTAGATCATGTTGAAAGATGCAGTTGCCATCCCTGAATTGCTCTACAACAGTGGGAAGCATGGAGGTGCTTGAAACATCAATGTAGGGTTGTGCTGTGATAGTGCCACTCAAACCAACAAGTGATGCAAGCCTCCTCAATGGAAAACACAACCACACCATAACACCACCGCCTCCGAATTTTACTGTTGGCACTACGCACGCTGGCAGATGACGTTCATCTGCCATTCACCATACCCACACCCTGCCACCGGATCGCCACATTGTGTACCGTGATTTGTCACACCACACAGCATTTTTCCATTGTTCATTCCTCCAATGTTTACATTCCTTACACCAAGCGAGGTGTCGTTTTGGCATTTACAGGCATGATGTGTGGCTTATGAGCAGTTGCTCAACCATGAAATCCAAGTTTTCTCACCTTCTGCCTAGCTGTCATAGTACTTGCAGTGGATCCTGATGCAGTTTGGAATTCCTGTGTAATGGTCTGAATAGATGTCTGCCTGTCTTCCATTACGACCCTCTTCAACTGCTGGCAGTCTCTGTCAGTCAACAGACGAGCTCGGCCTGTAAGCTTTTGTGCTGTACGTGCCCCTTCAGTATCATGTGCCTCTTCAGTATCACAGTGGAAACAGTGGATCTAGGGATGTTTAGGAGTGTCGTACAGACGTACGACACAGATTATATCCAATCACCTGGCCACCGTTCGAAGTTCACGAGTTCTGCATACCAACACATTCTGCTCTCTCACAACATCTAATGACTACTGAGGTTGCTGATCTGGAGTACATGACAGTAGGTGGCAACACAATGCATCTAATATGAAAAACAATGTTTTTGGGGGTGTTCGGATACTTTTGATCACAGTGTAAGTAACACGTGTGTTACTACTTGCAGACCGAGTATTCTAGGGCAGCTCCACCAATGGGGGTTTTGTGACCACCTCCCCATCTTCACGCAGTCCTTCCTCTCTAAGTGCTTTTTTCAGTCCCAAGTTAGTGACTTGCTCTTGAATTGTTTTGAGCAGGAAAACAATATTCATCAGGGCAGTATTTTAATTGTTACTCTTAGCCGTAGTCATAAACAATATCACTTCTAAGGTAAGGGGTCCTGCACAGTTCTCATTATTTGTGGATGATTTTGCACTTTTCTGTTCCTCCTCCAATGTTGTTACAATGAATCATCAGTTGCAACTTCCAGTGCAGAGTTTAGAGTAGTGGGCTACAAAGATGTATTTTCAATTTTCTGCAGATTAGTGTGTGTGTGTGTGTGTGTTGTGTGAGAGAGAGAGAGAGAGAGAGAGAGAGAGAGAGAGATTAGGCCCGGGGCCTCATTTTCAGCTCCAGGCTTTCATGGTTACCACGTGCGAGACTTGAAAGTCAGAACCTGGAAGTCACTAAATATCTTAAATTGCCGTAGCCAGGCATATGTACTCAAGTTTAATAGGGCTTTCGTGTGATTGCACCTAGACTGTGGGTGGGCAGTGTGTGGATCAGCATGGCATTTTTATCTGAAGTTTATTGATAGTATCCACTATTAGAGGATTAGGCTGGCCATGTGTGCTTATAGCACTAGCTCCATACCAGTCTCTGTGCTGAGGTTGGGAAACTGTTACTCACCTTCTGGTGGCAGCTCATCATATGGCATCATGCACGTAAGTTCCTTGCTGCTCCAAATTCACTTGCATACTATACTGTTGCTCGTCTGTATCTGGAACACCTTTTCTCCAGTTGCCCATGAACAACAATGGCATTTGGGATTCCCAGGCTGTGTGCTGGAGTCACTTGGTGTGAAATAAGCACAACCCCCAACTCCAGGGTTTAAACTGTGTACCACATAGATTACTACTGAGACCCAGAGTAACTTTATAGTTAGTACAGTGCAGGAGAAGTTTGCACTCCTGCATATGTTTTTAATACATTATTTTGTGACAATTTAACCAAGTACCTTGACTCTATAGTTGTATTTATGGGTGGGTCCAAACGGACGGACTCTGCTTGATTTCTGTGTTGTTGTCTGCGTTCATGTCCTAGAGATCCAATTGCCTCACAAGTTTGCTGTATTGGACACAGAATTATACTTGATCTTGTGGGCACTGTAGCAGAAAGACGTGTTTCTAGTGCTAAATTCCTTGTCCGTTCCAATTTTGAGAGGGCCCTTTACTCTTTACCATACTTGCACCCAGTCCAGGATATTCAGGATGCCCCCTTCCAATTACAAAGGCTGGTGTAGGAGGTTTCTTTCTGCTGGGTGCCAGAGCACATGGGTATTGTGGGGAATGAAAGGGCAAATGTAGCAGCCAAGGAGGCATGTCGCCATCTTCAGTCAGTCGAATGTGCCACCCCTCTGCAGGCTCTTGCCTCACTGTTGAGGTACAGTGTCATCTGTTGATGGGAAGAAGAGCATCTGGAAGTGGCAGATAATAAGCTGCATCCAGTAAAGTCTACGGTGCAGCTATGGCATACCTCCTTCCAGCCATGGAGATGGGGTTTGTTTTTGTTGTTGTTGTTGTTGTTGTTGTTGTTGTTGTTGTTGTTGTTGTTGTCGTCTTCAGTCCTGAGACTGGTTTGATGCAGCTCTCCATGCTACTCTATCCTGTGCAAACTTCTTCATCTCCCAGTACTTACTGCAGCCTACATCCTTCTGAATCTGCTTAGTGTATTCATATCTTGGTCCCCCTCCACGATTTTTACCCTCCAATGCTAAATTTGTGATCCCTTGATGCCTCAGAACATGTCCCTTCTTCTTGTCAAGTTGTGCCACAAACTCCTCTTCTTCCCAATTCTATTCAATACCCCCTCGTTAGTTATGTGATCTACCCATCTAATCTTTAGCATTCTTCTGTAGCACCACATTTCGAAAGCTTCTATTCTCTTCTTGTCCAAACTATTTATCGTCCATGTTTCACTTCCATACATGGCTACACTCCATACAAATACTTTCAGAAATGACTTCCTGACATTTAAATCTATACTCGATGTTAACAAAGTTCTCTTCTTCAGAAACGCTTTCCTTGCCATTGCCAGTCTACATTTTATATCCTCTCTACTTCGACCATCATCAGTTATTTTGCTCCCCAAATAGCAAAACTCCTTTACTACTTTAAGTGTCTCATTTCCTAATCTAATTCCCTCAGCATCACCTGACGCAATTCGACTGCATTCCATTATCCTCGTTTTGCTTTTGTTGATGTTCATCTTATATCCTCCTTTCAAGACACTGTCCATTCCGTTCAACTGCTCTTTCAAGTCCTTTGCTGTCTCTGACAGAATTACAATGTCATCGGCGAACCTCAACATTTTTATTTCTTCTCCATGGATTTTAATACCTACTCCGAATTTTTCTTTTGTTTCCTTTACTGCTTGCTCAATATACAGATTGAGTAACATCGGGGACAGGATACAGCCCTGTCTCACTCCCTTCCCAAGCACTGCTTCCCTTTCATGCCCCTCGCCTCTTACAACTGCCATCTGGTTTCGTACAAATTGTAAATAGCCTTTTGCTCCCTGAATTTTACCCCTGCCATCTTTAGAATTTGAAAGAGAGTATTCCAGTTAACATTGTCGAAAGCTTTCTCTAAGTTTACAAATGCTAGAAACGTAGGTTTGCCTTTCCTTAATCTATTTTCTAAGATAAGTCGTAGGGTCAGTATTGCCTCATGTGTTCCAGTATTTCTACGGAATCCAAACTGATCTTCCCCAAGGTCTGCTTCTATCAGTTTTTCCATTCGCCTGTAAAGAATTCACTTTATTATTTTGCAGCTGTGACTTATTAAACTGATAGTTCGGTAATTTTCACATCTGCCAACACCTGCTTTCTTTGGGATTGGAATTATTATATTCTTCTTGAAGTCTTAGGGTATTTCACCTGTCTCATACCTCTTTCTCACCAGATGGTTGAGTTTTGTCAGGACTGGCTCTCCCAAGGCCATCAGTAGTTCCAATGGAATGTTGTCTACTCCCGGGGCCTTGTTTCGACTTAGGTCTTTCAGTGCTCTGTCATACTCTTTACGCAGTATTGTGTCTCCCATTTCATCTTCATCCACATCCTCTTCAATTTCCATAACATTGTCCTCAAGAACATCGCCCTCGAACATAGACCCTCTATATACTCCTTCCACCTTTCTGCTTTCCCTTCTTTGCTTAGAACTGGGTTACCATCTGGGTCTCTCATAAGAGGCTGGAGACCCAGAGGCCCATGAACTCGGGTGAGACTTAGAGCAAAAGTAGATAATGGTAGGTGGGGTAACGTCCTCCTTACTCGTCTTTGTATAGGTTACAGCCATACAACACACGTCATCTTGCTCTGGCAAGAGTACCTTTCAGTGTGTGGTGCATGTGGCATAAAAATCACAGTGCACCACATTTTATTAGACTGGTTTTTACTTTTGAGTCAAGGGGCAGCTGCACTTTTGCTGAAGTATTAGCTGACCGCCAAATGAATGTGATACGAGTTGTAAAATTTTGTAAATTGTCCGACTTGTTCTCTGAAATTTAGGGTGATGGTTTTAATGTCAAGGTGGCTGGCTAATCCATGTTTTTATTTAAGTAATCAGCCAGCCACATATTCATGTCAATTAATTGTAGTTTTCCTGTCATCTTACTTCATTTTATTTAACAGTTTTAGAACATCTGAACACTTTTAACAGCTTATTCCTTGATGTGATTGTGCATGTGATTATGGGTGAGAGTGAATGCAGTTTACCTCAGATTGATTTTTGTCAATCTTATTGCATTTTCTCCTTTTTAATCAGCTTTGTTTCTGCTGATTTTGTAAAACTGTCATTGAATGCCCCTACCCTGCCCCCCCCCCCCCTCTCTCTCTTTCTCTCTCTTTCTCTCTCTCTCTCTCTCTCTCTCTCTCTCTCTCTCTCTCTCTCTCTCTCTCACACACACACACACACACACACACACACACACACACACACACACACAGCATGTTGGAGAGAGCTTGGAAGTCTATCTCAGTCATTTTGAATGCTACTGTTTTTTTAAACATTTATGGTAGACAGCACAGTGCTTTTCTTTTGTCTACTGGTAGTTGTTTATATGAAATGGTGCAAAAACTGAAACCACTCTCAGACTCCAGTGAATTGAATTGTCTTGCAATTATCTCTGTGCTCTTGTTACCTGAATACTATGCTCAGCAGAGGCAGTTTGTTGTGGTTAGGCTCCAGATTAATCACTGTCATAAACAACATGGACAGTGATACACAGCTTGGGCTGCTGACTTGCAGGGTCGTGCATGCAAGTGCAAATTCACGTGTCAGAACTTTTTCAGTCTCCTATGCGGATTCATTGATTTGAGATGTGATTGTGCAGCTTACTCCTGACAGGAAGGTCACCACAAAAGCTTTAGCTGAATCTGATCCTAATCTTGGTGAAGCACTTCAGATTGCTTAAATCTTTCAAAGTTGCTTTGGAAGCTCAACAGGTTTTTACAAATGATGCTCTGGTTTCTCAGATTGTTAGTCACTATTGTAAGCATTGGTCAACTGACGATTCCAACTCACCATCATCTACTTTTGCTCTAAGTCTCACCCGAGTTCATAGGCCTCTGGATCTCCAGCCTCTTATGAGAGACTCAAGTACGTTGATTATTCTGCTTCCTCCTCAGCATTGCATGGTCTTTTCTGTAATGTTTGGGGAGGTCTGAAATGCCCCTCCCTCCTCAGCACTGCAACATACATCACACACATCAAAAACCTTCAGTCCTGTCTGGCAGTTGATGCCTGCATCTTCCAGCAAACAGCTGGGCCTATGGCAAGAGCGGTCATCTGGGTGTCATCTGTCAGCGACCTGCCTGACGGCCGTATG
Organism: Schistocerca cancellata; assembly: GCF_023864275.1. Taxonomy (NCBI): domain Eukaryota; kingdom Metazoa; phylum Arthropoda; class Insecta; order Orthoptera; family Acrididae; genus Schistocerca; species Schistocerca cancellata. Next base: position 583,994,081 of record NC_064628.1, on the reverse strand, counting down.
CTCAACAGCAGCATGAGGAAAATGCTGCAGTAAATATGGGTACACTGCAGAATTGGCAGTTTCCTTATTACCCGAGCAGAAAGTCACTTTGGCTTTGATGCTGTTTGCCCAATCTGTGGAGTTCCAGCAAAGTGCCAGCATAGTCTTGTCTTTAATCAAGGGGACTAACTTAAATTAGTGCCCGCTACAGTATCTTTCTCCTATCTTGACAGACTGTAGATGTCTTTTGAGGAGATTTTCGAACCAATGATGGGGTTTGCATGTAACGTTATGGGTCATATTTCTTTGAAGCATTTGGCTGTGCTAAATTTTGCTGAGTTTGACCACTTCCATTTACAGTTCACATGGATTTTCAGGCATAACTTGCATGGCTTCAGGACCAAGGCATTATCTCCCCATTCTACCAAGGTGTTACATCCCCATTTTCCATCAGTCAGTGGGCAGTGCCTATAGAGTTTGTTAAAAAAGTGAACAGCTCATTACATATTTGTGGTGATTCTAAGTCCACAGTTAACTCAAACTGTGACATTTATCCTTACTCACTGCCTCGCTTAGAGGAGTTGTCTAAACTAGGTGGGGGCCACTATTTTTCATAAATTGGTTTAAAGGATGTGTGTATCCAATTGCTTGAAGAGGCTTGATAGCAGTTGATAGTCCTTCTAGGAAAAATAACATACTTCACCACATTTATTCTCAACGTGCCACAGATGGCACACCTTTTGAATCAGCCACATGAGGAGGTCATTGAATTCACACAGGCTTTTCAGCACCTTAAAGATGGTCTCAAGTCACCTTTATGTCTGATGCCTTACATACCTGGTCTGCCGCTGACACTGGTGAGGGATGTGTTGCAGAATTACATTGTGGTGATTTTGTCACACAAGTTGTCAGATAGCTCGCAGCACCCAATAGCCTTAGTCTCCAAAATTTCAAATGCTGCGCTGTTCATCTGTTCCCAGATTGAAGAGAAGGCTTCAGCATTCATTTATGATTTAAGAAGCTTCATGTTTTTTTTTGTATGGCAGTAAGTTTCCTGTTGATTGAACACAAACCCTTAATTTCCTTGTTCAGCCATCGGCCTAAGCTACTAGAGAAGGAGGCAAGCTACCAGATAAGAAGGCACAAAGTTTGCAGCAATACAGTTGTTTTTAATCGGGTATCATTATGAAATATATTTTTGCCCCATCACCCAACATACCAACACAGGTGCCCTACCCTGCCTCCGTCTTGTCTGCGATGTGGAATTCAATCCAAAGGAAACAGCTGTAAACCACCTTGAGCGAATTCTTGCTGGCAGTGTACGAGGTCACCTTGGCATTGTTCTGTGACCCAGTTATGCAAGGTTTTGTTAGTAGTCCAGAAGTGTTGGTCAGCATGTTTCCTCTCATGTCAAATCACTTTTCCACAGTTACTTCGCACTGTGATACTGGCTCAGTGCATAGAAAGCACCTTAATGTTAGCCATGGAGGACCATTGTGGGTTGTCATTCCACCCTCACTTCACCGCTGCATCCTCCAGCTCCATCCTGCATCACATTGGGGCGGTACTTTTGTACTGGCCTGACATTGATGTTTACATTAAGTCTGTGCTGCTCCTGCCATGCCCGCTCCCAGAGTTAAGTTTTCACAGCTTAACATGTTTCACTGTGGAACCACCATGACCAGCCTTGGAAGATTGTCCATGTCGATATCGCAAGACAATTAGGGGGCTCTATGTGGTTGCTGGTAGTAGACACTCTCTTGAACTGAATGTCTGTCATATGCATGCACCCCTGCCACCATCTGTGCTGTTAGAGGATTTGTGCCATTGAAGAGGGCACCTTGTACCCTAGTGTCAGACAATGGCCCCAGTTTATTATCTGAGTTCAAAACCTTCTGTAGCCACAATGGCATTGATCATATGACCACTGCCACTTTTCATCGCACCACCGTGTAGACCGGTCGATGTGGGAAGTCTTGTAAATGTCATCAATCTTGGATGTCTTGCACAGCTTCCTTGTGACATATTGATCCTCGCTCATCAGGCCTGTTCCCACCAGTGGGATCAGTCCAGCCAAAATTCTGCACAAGCAGACACATCGTTTCCTTGTAGAACTCCTATGTCCTAAGTAGCAGGTGCATCCTGCATACACACCTACCTACATATGAGGCTGCTGTGTCTGGGCATGCATGTTCAGTTGGCATACAGGATGGAGCAAAGCATTGTCAGCTGTTCAACATCGAGGCTGGACACGTTCGCATGGCTTGCCAACCCAACAGCTCCAGTCGCAACTGCAGTTCGCAGCCAGTGGCCCTGTCATTACCTCCACCTCAGACCAGATACCAGCTCTCTTCCAGCCACATCTTTCTCCCTCCCTCCGCACATCCTGTAACACAGTATGACCTCCACCTCCATAAGTGGCTGAAGGGATCACAATTTGAAAACCTGTGGAGAGACAGCTACTCCCTATGTCCCAACTGCCCACCACCCTGGTGGCCCTGTCTGCGGGAGTTCTGCCGTTCCAAACCCCCCCCCCCCCTCCTCCCCCTAGCAATGTAAAAGATAAACCATCTTATAGAAATGCCTGAGATAATAATCTAAAAATCTCCTTGGAGAAGATTAAACAAAGGACAAACATAAGAAATAGGCTGATGAGCACACTCTAAACATGTTTGTTAACATGCGATTCATAGAGACTAAATTGGAATGAGGGAAAACATTAAAGAAAAGTGGAAAATGAAAGGTCAAATAAGGATGCATAGACATAGATGTACAATATACATTGCGACTCCTAGAAAACTCTTTTCTGTTGGTTAAAAATGTTGTACATACATTCCTCTGGAACTAAAGTGTGTTTTAACACAACACCTAATATATTGGTTTAGAATAAGGAAATGGGTCTCAATACTATCAGCAGACTTCATAAAACAGAGAAAAGTGTGAAAAATGCAGATGGAGAAACTAAGAAAAGAGTGAACATTGTTACCCTCTGGACTCTGATGAAAATGGATAAGATAAAACAAACATGCTTTTCTCATGTACCTGGAAAAAACTTCAGTTGAAAGGGAGAGTCAGATAATTATGGAACATGAAAAATATTGAAAATTTGGTCTGGAAGAAAGAATGGAACAGTAGTATGTGAAAAATAAGCAATAAAAATACATTGAAGGCAAAAAAGCAGGTGAATTGGAATCCAAAAGTGAAAGATTCACATGAATGATTCCTTATGCCCATTTCTAGCTCTTGTCTCTTACATTTGTCAGATTATTTTCCTGAAGTGCCCTCCACATTGCCTTCTTTTCTAGTATGTAGATAATGTACCTATGTCATTGTAATTCAGCCTTATCATACCCGTGTGATAACATTACTCCAGTTTCCATTTTTTTATATCTGTCTATTTTTCCATTGCACACAGTGCAATTGCAGTACAATTGTGTGTGGCTGGAGAAGAAACAAATTAGCTACTGTGTCCTTTACTAAAAATAGTTCTAGTGTCTGTAAGTAACACTCATTGGATATTGTTTGGGAGGGTCATGTGTCCCCATTAGTCCAACTGTAGTGTATGACTGTAATTTGAGTCTAGAAAATTCATAGGCTGTGCGCCATAACTACTTTGTTTCCCATTTTGAACAAGTAATTAGTTTTTCATTTTGATATAGGCACTTCGTAACTTGTCCATCCTTATTTACCAATTAGTTATCAAAAATCTTCACTTTTATTTGTCCTAGGTCTCAATGAAAGAGCATACTGTTACATACACATAGTTGCCTACTAGTTATTTTCTCTCATTTTAGATATTGTTACAATGAAGTTCTTGTTGGTAAGTATTATCTTCTGGACACTACATTTACTTTCACAATTTATAAGAGAAGATTGTGATATACCTGCCAATTACATCTTACATTTGCATTGTGAAACATTCTAACATTGTGTGTATTAATAATGTTCACATAATATTTGTGAAAATCTGCAGGGCAGAACATGTGGCAAAGGAGCTGATACAGTTATTGCAGAAGGCAGCCAGTGGTTCTGTTTGGATGGTGGAGAAGAACCAGCCAGCACGGGAGATACATTTTACTACCCAGTAAACAGTGGTTTTACTGTTATGACAAGTTTAATTGCACAAGTAGCCTGTTGAAGTGCATCTATCTAACACACTACAAATATTATGCACAATTTTCTTCCGGAGCTTTGCAGATTTATGGGCTTTTTGTGGCTTTTCATTCAAGTCACATTTATCATATGTACATTATGTAATTTGGCCTAAACATTTGTATATTTGTATGTTACACTTAAGAAAGAACAGAATGACTGTTCACCTTTTTTCTAGAATTGATAATAATATTGGTTAAGAGAGGACATGATTACATACTACCAACTTGCTGTGTACATGTGATGGGAGCTAGAAGCATATAAGGGTAAACATGGAATTTTGTTGATGCAGTGGACCATTTTGGGAACGAAAGACTTACCGATTATTCAGTGAGCCAAAGGGATAGTGCTTAAACATGTAATTTAACCCGAATAAGTCACTGATATTTTCTTCTGTAAGAGGCCACTTTGTGTTCAGACCGTTAGTACTGCTGCTGTCCTCTTTTTATTAAAACAACCAAATAAATAAATAAATAAGCTAGAAGTAACTTCTGATGATAATCTTTTTAGTCCAAATTTGTGTAGTGTAATGGTTCAGCTGCTAATTACCTGCATTGTACCGAATTTTACAGAAAAGGATATTAATATTATTAAGAGCTACATATAAGATAATTCTAGCTTATACACAAATCCCAGTAAATTATAACCTATTAAGTCACTTTCTACATCATTAAAGTGAAAGCTTGGCTGTACTTCCCACCAAGGCTGATTCACCTGTCAGACATGTCTAAAGAAAGTAATAATGCAAGGTGGTTAGAAAATGTGTCATAAAATGGAGTATAAAATGAAGGAGTATAAAATTATTGCAGTGGAGGAGGAGGTGGGGTCATCCTGTTGAGAGAGAGAGAGAGAGAGAGAGGGGGGGGGGGGGGGGGATAAATATGTCAACCTGTTAAACTGATAAGCAAGCATACAAAGAAATTTGAGTAGAGTATTATTTAGCATGGTGAACTGGTTATTTGGCTACGGGGGCAGCACATTACATTCAAGAAACACTGGTATCTCCAGTGACATTGCAAGTTTCCACAGTTATGTCTCTTGTTTTGTCATTTGCTGTTTAAGTCACTAATGTGTTTCAGTTGATGATGATAGTGCCAGCTCTCATTCAGATCTGTGCAACCTGATTTTGTTGTATTTCAGTTTCCTCAATCATCTAAGTATCTCTCCTCCAATAGCTATAACGTATTTTTTTTGGCATTTACATTCTCTTAATGTCACAACAGTGATACGTAATGACACAAGACCAAAAGCAGACTGGCCACATGGTATAGATATTTGCACTTTTTGACTAGTAATGCTCAGGTCCGAGTTTTTGTCCTGCTGATTACCTCAAATTTTTCTCTGGTGGAAGGAGCTCTTGTCGACCTTGTGAGGTCAACTGAAAAGCTGCTTGCATACAAAAGCAGTGAAATTGATGCACAATTCACTGAAGTAGTGTCCTCTCTAGAGGCTTGTACCATGCTAGATGACACACAATATCTGTTTATTAGCAGCAAAAGCATCAGCCAATATTTTTTTCAGGTTAGGAAGTGTCGTGATTGACATAAGACAGAAATAGGATTTAAGCGTAGATGGTATGGCGCTAGTAGGAAGGAAATCATTTTCTTGGAAAATTTTGCCAATGGAATGAATAGGAGAACATTGGTGCTCCTTAATTAATGCCTATAGTTTGATGTCATTGTCTCCAAATATTTGTAATTTTTTTCTGTCCAGTTTTATTTGATACTATGAAGTACGTATTCCTGTTACAGTCACAGAGAAGTCACAATGTAGTGGGCATGAAGCAACAGTTGATCTAAATAAACCACTGGCTGCTTTTAATTCTGGTGCTAAATTTTTCATAAAAATCTATTATGGTATGCTGTGTTTGCAAGTATGTAGTCTCATCCATACAATATGAATAGTTAATTCTGCCACCTTTTGGAATCAAATCCTGTAGATGGAACAGTTTTTCCTCAGAGTTTCTTTGCTAGCCTGCAAGTCCAAAGTCTTTGCAGTAAAAGTTTTGAAGTTTTTGCAAAAAGGATATTTCCTTGTCCTGTTCATAATGTTGCAGAACTTTCTATCTAATAGTGCAGTTATCTTTATCATCAGTGAAACATTTATTTCATGCATTTTGTGTATTCTGCCTTGGGGTAGATACTTGAATCCTGCTCTACTTGACATCGTGTCCCTCTTTCGGTAATTTTCACATGAATGACTTGCTCAATTTTCTCTTGTCAACATTTGCTTTTACGTTCTGATGCCTTCTCGGGGCTATCACAAACTTCTCATAAAATTTATGAAGTTAACAGCATGTTGTCACGGCTTCCCATTAAAATATTTTTCGCAATCACTTTTCATGCCTGCACTGTGAGGTAAAATCGTGCTGCTTTGAATTGGAATGTGACTGTACCTAATCATGAGTCAGAGTTAGTTTGTGCTATGGCCCCATAGTAACTTCACCTTGCCGAGCATGAGAAGACATTGTTTTGGTTGTTGTACTGATCCAGTGACAGGAAAGTATAAAATAATGAGACAGGAAAGTACAGGTCCTCTTTAACTCACATGCCCAAAGTTGCGTGTTCAGAATTAAAATCCTTGATATTGAATTTTAGGTTAATTTCTGTTTGGTGGTAGAATTTTCTGATGCATAGGTTGACCATGTAGCATTATCACAGTATCATATTAGTATTTGTATAAGTGTGAATTGTTACTGTGTTTTAATAAAAAAAGAGTAACCCTTACATTTGTACATTAGTATGACTTATAATGTTCTTAATCTGTGACTGCTGCATATCACAGATGTAAACATAAATAATAGTATACTGAAGAAGATGGACTGTTAAATATCTCAAAAGTCTTATTCAGAATATCAAAATCTGTAATTCTCTGTTAGATTCACAGATACATGGTATATTTTGTGTTTCCAAATTAGTTTTACATTGACTGTATTGTATCTAGCATCAATCTTACTAGGCATAACTTTAAGTAAGCCCAACTAAGATATTTATTTTGCAGTACACACAATAAATTTGATATGTAGTATTTTACAACGGAATGCCTGTTTTTGAGGTGATATGCTGCTGACCAAGGATATGCTTAAAAACAGCACAAAGATCAGTTTATTCGACTTAACTCATGGGATACAGGGAAATAGAGGAGAAAATGGGAAATTATTAAGATAAGTGTGTAAACAGTGATACTGATAAACAAAGCAGTGCCGAATAATATGTAGGAATAAGATGAGATTAAAAATAATGATACCTATAACTATGACAGTCACTGATTTGAATGAATGATGAGCATCCTGACAACATAGTTATGCTCTACTTCCTTCAGTTTAAATCAATCAGTGGAAAAGACAGGATGGAATAATGACAGTATTATGAAAAAGATAGATTACTGCTCACCATACAGTGGAGATGTTGAGTCAGAAGCAGACACAACAGAAAGACTGGTAAACAAGTAAGCTTTCAACCAAAATTCCTTCTTGTGAATTAAACACACACACACACACACACACACACACACACACACACACACGACCACTGTCTCTGGTTGATGACAGCCAGACAGTGGTCATAAGTGTGTTTGTTGTGTTGCATGAATGTGTGTGTGTGTGTGTGTGTGTGTGTGTGTGTGTGTGTGTGTGTTTTTTGTCTAATTCAGAAGGTCTTTTGAATGAAAGGTTACTTGTTCAGCAGTCTTTTTGTTGTGCCTGTCTGCGACTCAACATCTCCTCTATATAGTGAGTAGCTAGCTATCCTTTTTACATTATTGTCTTCCTTCAATTGTCTATTGAAGATTTTCTAACTAGCAACTTTCATAATAAGAATTTTTTATGATAAGAGTAATGAGTTATAGTGTGTCATTTGTAACAGTAGTGGTACACAGTACCCACTGTTCACATTATGAAGCATTTGCTGATGCATATCAAAGACAACACAATAGAGAGAGAGGAATGCCTGGTGGCAGTTATGAAAAGAAGTATTCAGAATTGAATTTTATACTTTCACCGATATAAAAGATAAATTACAAAAAGTAGCACTGCCAACTGACATGTGTAGAAGCACACCCTTGTGCATTAAAAATGGTCTTTTTTTTTTTAAATAATATTCACCCTTCAAGGTCTGTGAGCTAGTAGTGGAACCAAGTTCTCTTATTAGCCACTATGGTGTTTTTGTGCATGACGTATTTCAAAGAGAGAGGAAACTATTTTCTGAGCCTGTATTTATAGTGTTATTTGTGCATGTGTGTTATGTAAAGCAAGATGGGTAGATTAATATCTTCTGTAACATCTTATATATCTCAAAAGAAAAAATACTGGTTGTCCATCAGAAGCAGGACCACTTTCCTTCAACTTTAACAATGCTTCATTACATAGATTTCCAGATGAAACTGTAACTTTATATTCTTATAGTTTCATGCCAAGACAAGCAATGAAAATGAAACAAGAACTGCACAGAAAAGAACACTTGACGAGATTTTCAAATAAAATGAATGGAGAGTGTGGCCCAATAAATCCACTGCCTAAACTCATGTGATTTACTTGGTTAATTGGTCTTCCCAGTTATTTAAAATCTCTTGTAATGATTCATCTGAAATTAGCACATATGTACAGAAGAAAGCTTCTATAAAATTTTGTAAAACCTACCCACTATTTGTTTTGTGAAATGTGATGTTACATAACTGATTTGTGTGGAAAAAAGAAAGAAGTGTTAAAATTTTAAAGTGGAAAACAGTAAATTAAAATAAATAATTTATGGGAATGTGCATTTTTTGCAGTATAATGCTGATGCGGATTTAAAAAATAACTATATTTTCTCAGGTTTTGAATTAAGGTATACTTCTGCACTCTAGTAATTTGTCTTGAAGACACATATTGTGCTTTCAGGAGGGGAAGGTTGTTCATGTGAGAAGAGGAAATATGCTCTCCCCTTTTAGTATCATATTTTCTATTCCATTAATATTTTATCCATTGGTGTGTGTATCTATTTCACTGATTTGCTGTTTTTTCACCATAAGTTGAAAGTGCATTCATTTCTGTCAAAATTTATATAGTTGTGTATTTCACACAGAATTTTGTAAAAGTACATTTTAAGGCTATGTTTTCATCTGGTAGGTCTTCCAACATTCAATTATAGGAGTTGGTTTTGGCTTCTATAGTTTTGGAAAGTTGTATGAAACCACAAAGTCTGTAGCTGTGGTATGTCCCTTCAGTATTATAAAATGGTTGAAATTCAATTAAGTGATATTTTGATGTATCTGATTGTATTAAGTGACTTTGTACATAAAATTTTGAATGGGTGGTACAACAGAACAGACCAGACCTTGGCAGAGTCGTATTTTCTTTTATATGTTGCTGATATTTGTGTGTCTCACGTGTGTGATTTATTGAAAGGCTCTGAGGTGATACAAAATCTTCTTTCCAGATAACTTGATACACCATAACATTCAGAATTACAGGTCAACTAAGTTGTGTGCAAGTCAATGAATATTAAATGACAGAAATCATGTAAACTTCCTGATACATTATTACATGAACTGATGTGTTCTTACTAGTATGTGTTTCAAATTATCTAGCTAAATAATTCATAACATCTATATCTTCCAACCAGAGAATGTTAGGTCATATATGACATTTTCTTTTGACCAATATAGGAATTTTAGAACGTTGCACATGAACAGAAGTGTAATAAATAGATGTTGTGCAACAACTGTAACATTCTCTTCATATGTAACAACAGGTGGTGGTTCTGTGTTTAATTGAAAGTTCTGTAATGGCAACTAATTGACAGTGTATTTTAAAATTCAGGAATGCGATTACAGAAAACTACATTCTAGAAACAATTTAAATCAGCACTGAGGAACATCTCAAGCAAATTAAGACACACCTGGGAACCAGCATTGTTACTGTATATTAAATTTGACATGCATACTAGTGTAGTTCTGATCAAATGTTAGCTTCTGTCTGTTTATTTAAAAGCAACATTATGTGTGTGTTTGCACTATTACTTAATGCTATCTCTCATCATCCATTGGCAATGAATTTAGGTACTACATTATTTCAGTGCACACAGCCTTTATAAGTGTTACAGATTACCCTTCACAGTGTCCTTGGCTGTTGTCTTTTGTCTCTCTCATTCCAAGGAAGAAAATGCTCATCCAAAAAACTCATCATCTGGTGTTTTTTCTTAATGTGTCTGTCCAATCTCATTTGTGTATTTCCTTGCAGAATAACTAACTATAAAAAATGAAGCAAATATAGTATTCCTGTTAACAAAAGATTTGTCACAGTTGTTAGAACACAATACTTGTATTCTGGTGATTTGAGCTATCACAATTTTGATTTTCTGTTGTTTCCCAAAGATAAATGGCTTTTCCATAGGACACAGACAATTTTCTTCCTCTATAAAAACTTGGGCTCTGTATCTAGTGACCTTGTTATTGGTAGGGCACTATATCTTACTAAATAGCTTCCTTATGAACTTAAATTCTCTTTCTCTTGTTCTCTCATATTCTCAAACATGATCTACACAGTTTACTTACTCTCCATCTAATTTGGTTATTTTCTATACATTTTACATCAGGATTTTTTTCCAAATGTTTTTATTAAAGTATTCATTGCATAATTTTATCAAAATTATGTTACTAGATTTGTAATCCTCAAGTTTTCTCTGCATCATTGATTACTCATCTGCTTCCAGCTGTTCTGCTGAATTGTTATTTTCATTCTAACCACAATATTTCAAAGACAGACCCTGCTGTCTTCTTCAGGGGAGTTTTGCTGTTATTTATACCTGCTGCCCAGAGTCCAACCACAGTGTTTGGAGCTTTGTTGCTATGTGTGCTTCCTGCCTGGATTCTTAACCAGACTGGTCCAGGCAGCAGGTACACACAGCAGTAAAACGCAGAACACCTTAGAAAGACAGCTGTGTTGGTCATTGAAATATTGTACATACAATGAAAACAACCACCTTGATGCACACTATTAACTGGTTTTCTAGTTTAACCCAAAGAACAGTAATTTTATGAGAGAGTAACTTGTGTATATACCATGAAAAGCTAACATGAATAAGATTTAACTAGTAACAATTTTAAGTGCCGTTAAATATTTCTAACTGTAATTTTTGTTTTGTGCAAACTGATTCAAAATTTCTAATTATCATCCAGAGAAGAGGGAACCACAAAAGCTTTCAAACCTGGGGGCAAATTAGCTGATCTACTTGTCAATATAGCTATTCAATGCTACATATAATAAAACATTGATAACTTTTATTGTAAGAAAAAAGAACGATGGGGAGGAAGATGGCATATGGTCGTCAGCGGTGCTTTCAGTGTTAAAATGCATGAAATATATACTAAATCTATTAAAGACTTTGCATGACTGATTGGCAAAAAGCCAACAAAAATATCAGTGCTTTAATTTTAATTGTGAATATTTTAGGCTAGGCTTTACTGTGACTTAATGTTTTAATTTTAAGTTACATGTCAGTTCCATTGCATTTAGTTATATAAGTAATATTCGTAGAATTCTTTTGTGTAGATACAATTATGTTCACCAGAAGGATGATTAGTTAATTTGATAGAAGTATTTTATCAGATTTGCATCAGAGAAGACTGAATCTAATGGGAAACATCAGTGTGTAATGATTTTCACATCTGATATGTAAAATCAGAATGCAGTTCTTAGCCAATCTTTTCTTTTACACATCCTCCTTTCTCTTAAGTAAACAGTCTCGATAAATTAAAAAAATAAATAAAAGCTACATGTTTTACCTGAAGCATATGAAAATCTTGTGTTACTCTTGATATATTTTTGTGATGGCTGAGTTTTATACTTCCTGACTATTTCAATTTAAGTGTTGTATAAATACAACCTAGTAGACCTGGTTGATTATAGGCCTCACAGAGCACTAATAATATCAAAATGAATGTGTGCCTTTTTATTTAATAAGGGATCAATAACCATCCTGCTCTCACAAAAGCACATGAACTTTTGTACTAAACTTCAAATAACCCACAAATACGAGATTTGAAATACCTCAGAAGACACCTTTCATGGTTAAACTTTTTGTAATAATGGATATTCACACTGTAACTACTAGCACACTCCTGGAAACTAATTGCTTTGGAATTTTTTTGTTGTATTTCATATAATCATGCACTAGTATGTACTTAAACTTTTTTTAACTATATATTGGAGGAAAAATTGCCTTTGATGGTTTTTTATAAGTATCAAACAACAGTAAAATATACAAAAATGTAATTATAGGGCTATGTCTTGTAAGTACAAATGTTGCTGGCTCTGTATTATGTATACAGATACATTTTTAACATTTTCTATTCTGTTTGTAATATACTCAGCAGTTGTTTTGATAACTGACTAGTCCATGCAATGTTTTTATATCAAAAGTTGAAATATGTTTTGTAAAGATTTTACAGTAAATTAAGATATAATTTATGAATGTAGTGAACTTTTAGGTGCTTTGTCCATGTAGATTGGAATGTATGTTGAATGGCATTTTGAAAGTCCTATAATCATGTCTCTAAACATTTCTGGATGTTACCAGATGCGAGACACTTGTATTGCAGTTGATGTAGAAAGCAAGCTTGTAACAGAATGAAACATTTCTGGGTAAGTATAAACTGTAGCAAAGCAACTAGTACCAATTCATGCTACCTACACAAAATAAGCAATGCTTTGCTTTAAAATTCAGTTTTGACTGTTTTCTTGTAAAAGAAAAGAAGCAAACTTCGAATTGTGTCTCGAAGCAGATTGTACCAAAACACTGAACAATAATTTGATAAAATATTACTGTATTCCAGGCTTTTTTGATGCTTGACAAATTATTTTGCAAAAGGAAGCCAAATTTTTCTCATTAGTTAAAACATCGTACCTGTTGTGTAACTGATTGATTGTTAATTCTAGTCCTATTGTACCAAATAAAGCTTAAAAAAAAAGTGCACATGCTGTTTACTTACTACTTTTTGCAAGCACTTAAACCTTTTTGACTGGCTTGGTGTCTAGGGTAAACAGGTCAGTTTAGAAGAGCTTGTGCTTTGAGAACCATCTCTGCAACACTGTTAACATGAGTATTAGGAACTGGTCCTGCTGGAAACATTACTTCATAAAGACATAAGTGTCACACTGAGGGAGTTACACTATCACTCATAATGTGAGTACACTTAGGCAGCATCATACTGTTAACATATCCAACAAAATATTCAGAACCCTTGGGGAGACATAAGAGCATGCAAATGAAAGTGCCGGCAAGTGAAAGTGCATGTCTAGACTCTTCATAAAACATGAATGAGACTCGTGGGAGCATTTCTGATGTGATTGTGTGGGAGCTCACCCTCTTGTGGAATGGGTCAAAAGGGTGATCCATAAATGGGGGTGTGGCTTTCTCTTCACAGCAAGCAGCATGCATAGAACTTGTTTGCAACATCCAATGACGCACAAAGCATATTCACTAATTTCATCTGAACTATATAATTTGTTTGGTGTGATTAGAAGAGCACTGTACTACACTCGGTACTTGTAATACATGCTGATGGCAGTGAAGAGGAAATTGTGAGCATTCCATATTTCATGAATGCTCCAGGATACAAAGTGCTATGTCATATTTGTTTTCAGAAACAAAAATAGAATAGGCTTGAACTGCCAGAAATTATTTTAAGGCACTCAGTCATCAACTAGTAAGTTATTGGTGCTCAAACTGCTAATAACAATATGTTAGGGGCTGAAAGATTTTATACGTATTTCAGGGATTATACTTTTCCATTATTTCATCATAAGTATATAGGAACTTCAGAAAGTAAATTACACATGTTGTCCCACACAACAGAGACAGAACATTGTCAGTAAAGTGTACACATGCCGGTTTCCTGCAGACATAGTTTTAATGGATTTGGGTAACAGGTACATCTGTGCACAAGTGAAATTGCATGGAAATTGGAGACATACTCGAAACTGAAGTACAATGGACAGTAAGATTCTTGTGAGCAAAAGTCTAATTTGAATATAGATTCTCTGTGAAATCTTGGCAGTTTATGGACCAAATCCAATGTCACATCCATTCATAGTGAAATGGTGCCAATAATTTAACCATGACCCACAGAAGTGAGTGAGGCATACAGTCCAGATCTCGCACCATGAGATTTTAATCTTTTAGACAAGCTGAAAGAATATCCTTTTACTTGGGGGAGGGTGAGATTTTGCAACAATGAGGACACTTACGTAATGGTTCTTGAATGGCTATGTGAAACAAAAGTTGATCATCATCATCATCAAGGGATTGAATGATAGGTACAGTATTCCAACCATTGTTTATAGGTTACTTGGTGACTATGTCAAAAAAAAGTCACTTTGAAGTGCAGTGTGCAATATTCAGTAACAGTTACTTGGCCACCATGATAATGTGCAACTTTTTGAAGTTTCCTTATATGATACATATGTAGGAGATCGGTTTTCTTTACACCAGCCTTATGTTATTACATATTTGTGCTCTTCTATCACATACATGTGGGGATTATGAAGTAACATTCTATTCTCCCTTGGGCATAGCACTTAGGAATATGGCACTACATCATTCCTTCACAAGGGCATTGAAAGCTATGATCATCAAAGCAGGGTTCTGCATGTTTGTGACCATCATTCCAGTGCTCTTACTGCCATAGAGCATGTGAGGCACTTACAAACATAAATCATTGTATTCAACTGCGAATCTACAGAGCAGAAGATTATCACTTCACATGTACTAACATTGAACGTCTCTCGATATTCTACATACTGGGTGTTTCAAATAGTTCACAGAACTATATTTTCTGCATGAATGAAGACACCAACGTGCACATGTAAATAAAGTGTACCTAGGCTATATATGTAAGTTTTCAGTTCATGTGGTTGCTGTTAATGGTCTCTCTGGTGCAGCTAGCTTGTGAGCTCATTACACAATTATAAAAACATACTGAAAATTTTGTTTTACAACAGGACATAACACAACTGCACTGACCTGCGTACAAGAGCATTTCTCAACAGTGGGCTGCCTCGAACATGGATTGGCCATAAGGAGTGAGTAGCTCTCACATTGCATCATTGGCCTTCATGGTCAACTGACCTCATGGTACAATATGTGATCAAAAGTATCCGGACGCCACCAAAAACATGCTTTTCATATTAGGTGCATTTTGCTGCCACCTACTGTCATGTACTCCATATCAGCGACCTCAGTAGTCATTAGATATTGTGAGAGCAGAATTTGGCACACTGCGGACTTCACGGACTTAGAACCTGGTCAGGTGATTGGGGTGCCACTTGTGTCATACATCTGTACGAGAGATTTCCACACTACTAAACATCCCTAGGTCCACTGTCTCCTATGTGATAGTAAAGTGGAAACATGGAGGGACACATACAACACAAAAGCAGACAGGCCGACCTCATCTGTTAACTGACACAGACCGCCGACAGTTGAAGAGGGTCGAATGTGTAATAGGCAGACACCTATCCAGACCATCACACAGGAATTCCAAACTGCATCAGGATCCACTGCAAGTACTATGACAGTTAGGCGGGTGGTTAGAAAACTTGGATTTCATGGTCAAGTGACTTCTCATAAGCCACACATCATGCCGGTAAATGCTAAACAATGCTTCGCTTGGTGTAAGGAGTGTAAACATTGGATGATTGAACGGTGGATAAACATTGTGTGGACTGACAAATCACGGTACACAATGTGGCAATCCGATGGCAGGATATGGGTATGGTGAATCCCCGGTGAACGTCATCTGCCAATGTGTGTAGTGCCAACAGTAAAATTTGGTGGCAGTGGTGTTATGGTGTGGTTGTGTTTTTCATGGAGGGGGCTTGCATCTCTTGTTGTTTTGCATGGCACTATCACAGCACAGGCCTACATTGATGTTGTAAGCACCTTCTTGCTTCCCACTGTTGAAGAGCAATTCGAGGATGGCAATTGCATCTTTCAACATGATCAAGCACCTGTTCCTAATGCACGGTCTATGGCAGAGTGGTTACATGACAATAACATCCATGCAATGGACTGGCCTGCACAGAGTCCTGACCTGAATCCTATAGAACACCTTTGGGATGTTTTGGAACACTGACTTCATGCCAGGCCTCACCGACCAACATCGATACCTCTCCTCATTGCAGCACTCCGTGAAGAACGGGCTGCCATTTTCCTAGAAACCTTCCAGCACCTGACTGAACATATGCCTACGAGAGTGGAAGCTGCCATCAAGACTAAGGGTGTGCTAACACCATATTGAATTCTAGCATTAGCAAAGGAGGATGCCACAAACGTTAAAGCCATTTTCAACCAGGTGTCTGGATACTTTTGATCACATAGTGTATATGTTGCTTTGCGTGTAAGGTTTTGTGGAAGATGCTATCTATGTGCGCCCCTTCCAACAACTTTGGCTTAACTGTAAAGCTGCATAGCACCACCAGTGACTGCAATAATTCCAGATATGTTCGCAAATGTGGGGGAGAAGTTTGGCAGTTGCCTGTATGCTTGTTGCAAATTGAACATTTGTGAGAGGAAACTGTAATCCTAAATGTAACTGTAAACGGTACCTCAAGTTGTATGAGCTATGTGCATGTGTGTACCCATGTGAAATTGGCGGTTGTTTTGAAAATGATCACTAAATACTCCTATGCGTAATTTACAATTTATCCCAGTTTCTGGCTTCATTAATGTAGAATATATAGGCTTGCGAAATTGTATATCATCTTTGACCATGTACATTTACTGCAGAAATATGGTAAGTTAGGATGATGATATCATGTACTCACATTAATTACTTTCTTCTACTTCCACAACATTTATCCCACCATGTAGCAGGTTCGCCTCTGTTGGCTCTCATATCCACTTGACGGGATCTTGTGCTTGGTTAGGGTGGAGGCCTGGCATCTTGAGTTCTATATGAAGGATACCTAGCTTTTGTTACCCCCGTCTCTTGGTAAGTCATTTATCAAAGATTTTCAATAAAAACCTGTGTTTTACTGTCGTATCTTAGTTTGCTCTCAGTAAACATCCTTGTCATGAAAGCTTTCTCTCATTTCAATGAAAGGTGCCACTCTGTACCACCTGCATATTTTGTAATTGATCACAGAGTCAAGAAGTGTAACACCAGATGTCCACTGAAGCATTTTTGTTTCCACTACAGCAAATTCTTGCTCCACTTCTTTTATTGTAGGCCAGCATTCTGCAATGTATAAGGGAACTAGATGGACTGCAGAGCAGTATATTTTCAACTTGAGTCAGCCAAGAAGTACACCAGTCATTGTCCACCATTTAAGCCATGCTTTGATAATATAGTTTGTGATTTCAGGTGACTAACAACTTACTGGCAGTGGCAGATTTCTATTTGCAATTTTGATTGAGTCCATATTATTTGCATCCGTTGACAGGTATACGGTTTTCTTTATTCTGAGGCATAGCCCAAAGTGTTCCAAGGTGGTTCTTCCAAGCTTGGACCGGTTGCTAAGGGTTGTTCTTGGCTTCAGCAGCCAGTAGAACATCATTAGCGCACAGCATGGTCCAAGGTGAACGTTTCTGAGGAATGTGCCCGTTATTATTATTATTATTATTATTATTATGAACAGATGAACAGACAATCTTTGCAGGACCGATAATTCTGTAAGTCACACGCTAATAATGTTTTAATACTTCTCTCAAAAAAATTTTGAGGTGGTTTTTACGTTAACTGAAAGGCAATTTTTGTTTGTTTCCATAGATCTGAGGTGGTTGGTAGTGAACTGAAACCAGTTACTGTCTTAAGTGTTCTTATAAAATGTGATCAAAACATTAACATTTATAATAAATAATACAGCAAAATCACTGTGGCTCCCTCACCTGATGATATCAGGTCTCCTAAATTTACATCATTGCCTTATTATTATTATTATTATTATTTACAAATTTATACTTACTTATGGTCAGTCTCCCCCCTCCCTCAAACACACCCACACACTCACTTGTATTTTATTTTTGTGTATATTATGCAGGTTATTTTATAGTATTTGAATAAGTAGGATGGGTGTGTTATATTGTACAAGTAACTTAACTCGCAACCTTTCCAACAGGCTGAAACAGAATGTAAAAGTGCAATGAGTAAGTAAAGTTTTTCTTACTGATGATAGTCCATTATTCCAATTTTAACCGTTTCCTTTGGTATTTTGTTGCAAAATAATAAAAAATTATTTTTCTTGTAGTCTGCATACAAGTTGCCAACTGTTTTATCGTACTTACCAGCAGAAGTGACCCTTATAGTCTCTAAGGAAGCATCATATATGCTGTGGGAAATAAGCTGTTCATTGTCATATATGAGGGATGTATTGTGTTGCATACTGCAGATATGTTGTCAGTTGTAGACACGTGAACCCAAAAGAAATAGGCAGTAAACAGACATAATGTCATCAATGATGAAACAGGGCAAATGTCATTAAATAACTTTAATTTACAGTCATAAATATCAATAACTAAATATCAGCATGTATAAAAAGGTGGGTGGTACAGTTTTTTAATTAATATATCACTGATTTATACTACATGTGTAATGTACATATAAAACAGATAGTGTAATTACATTTCAGTTCACATTTAATTATATAAACTATTAACAATGATGACATGTGTAACATATGCAGATCAGTTTGCTCTTAATTTCTGTGTTAAACTGAGTATGTATTTGCATGTGTCCACATGCTTGCTGTGAAACAGCTTTTGTTTGTATATACTAAGAACAAGTAACATCGTACAAGAGCTGCAATACAGGAACTTCGCTCAAGAATGTGTGCTGAATATAATAGTCTTTAGTTCACTTCTCACTCATTATCTGAAAATCGAATATCATTTCTCCATATTTTGAATAAAAATTAAGCTTATAGAAGAGAACATCAGTTTTTTTCA
Organism: Schistocerca cancellata; assembly: GCF_023864275.1. Taxonomy (NCBI): domain Eukaryota; kingdom Metazoa; phylum Arthropoda; class Insecta; order Orthoptera; family Acrididae; genus Schistocerca; species Schistocerca cancellata. The sequence goes on along the minus strand of NC_064628.1, from coordinate 583,975,029 downwards.
CTGTTCTGTGGACTGGCATAAAATAAATGCCTTGTCTTGTATGAATATCCCACGACACTTGTTCTCCAGGTTTGGGTACACACACTGGTCCTGTTGAAATAACATTTTCTTCTTGTGCATCCAAATGCCAGTCAACCCAAAGGGCTATACCATGGCAAGTTCCAGACCTACAAAAATTAATTAATGAAAATAGTTTGGTTTCATATGTTTTATAGTAGCTTGAATTAAAGACGAACATTGACATATCAAGTACTGCAAAAGGAAAAACTGGAAACACATTTTTCTATAACAATTGAATATACATACACCAGGCCCTGTTATGGCATACACTAACAGTGAAAAAATTGCAAAACACGTGGAAAACTGGTGCTGTGTGATAAAAAAAGAAATCAGTGAATACTGCAGTGAACACTTCTCTCACAGCTGACAATGTTATTGATTTTTTTTGGGGGGGGGGGGGGTTGCACGGAATGGAGTCAGTAATCCTAGATGTCCCTAACAGTGGCTTAACTTTCCAAATAAAATAAAAAATTAAAGATTCCCTGCATATGTTTTTGCTACAACAACATAATATCCTGGTTGGTGGTGATAAAAATGTTGTAAACTCATACAACTATAAACTGTACAAAGGATGACTTGAGTGTTACACACACCTATTGTTGTTTGCCCATCAAACATGTGTGCACATGCCAACTCCCCACCCCCCATACACAAACAACAACAACAAAAACAAAAACAATGAAGTGCACCTACAGTTCTTCTGCTGCTGTTTTCTTCTATTGAAAATTGCTGAGATTGTAAGAAAATAGATGAAGTACTGGCACTGCATCAACTACATTGTTACTAGAGATGAAAGACATGATCGAATTTACCAAGTACAGGACTATGCTGCATGAAGCCCACATTCACAATAATGGATTCCATACAATGGTGTGTGACATATTGTCTCAAAATTAAACTATAAATAATATTAGTCCCCTGGTCCTGACCAAGATTTTCAGGAGAACTCTTTTATCAGTAATCTCACATAAATGTGTGATAGGATGCATGGCACTACATCAAGACAGGATGGGAATTTGTCCCCAACAACACTGGCAGTAAAGGAACAAGTCACTCATCAAAGTTCCAAGTGATACCTGACACACCTTCCATTATTCTTTCAGTGAAGATATTTGTAGATACTCCAGTCCCTGGGCTAATGCATTCCAAATGTGGTTCACTGGTGTTATGCCGAGTGATCACATAGGTCAAAGAATGACATTCACATCTTGTTGAGCCTCTTTTTTAGAAGGCAGCATATTATATCATGTCACCCAAATCAGCTGAAAATATGATCTATCTGAACACTGAAATAGAGATTTGGCAAAGAACATACTGTGTTGCCATTACTGCTGCTTACTGTGACATTGCAAGCACAAATGTCACATTTTGTTCCAACAATATTTAACTTACATTTAAAGACACCCTGTTCAGAGCTCAACAGTAAGCAATACCAGACATACATAATTCAAATATTGTGAAGATTATTCAAGGACTGCCAGGAGTAAAATAAGAGATCAATTAAAGAACAACATAAGTTCAATTGTAAGCTCAACTGATATGAACACAGCATGCACTGTTTACTCTTTACCCGTGACAACCCCCTGAATGCAGAGTGCAGAGGTCTCATGCTCAATTCTTATTCATTTTAGGAGACATATATACAGCTTTAAAAAAGAAAAAGAAGCAGCAGCTTCACATCAAAACTATAATCAGGCTGTGCCACTGATGAATCTTATTTCTGTAAAAATATCATCACTAAGATATTTTTTAAAAAGACTGATTATAAATCAACAGTCCCTTTAATAAATCCTGAATGAATGTAGGTTTCATTTTCAATTAACATTGGAATAGCATGGGAATCCAGCACTACAGTCTTGGACAAACTCTCAGTGGATGTTGCTCTGCTTGCTTTCTCTGGCTATGGATAATGCTTCCAATGTGAATAATTAACGTGGATGGTCATAGTGAGATATTTTGTTTGTGTAGCAAAAGGGATTTTGGATTAACAGTGCCATTCACAGGATCACATATCATGAACAGTATCTGGTGCTGTTATCCTAACATAATGGTGCAGTTTAAAGCATGACTCCGATATACAATCTAATGATCACGGACACTACTTACTTTACTCAATTATCAACAGCTCAAGTCTTTGAAGCTTATTTCTACCCACATATTCCTCCAAACACCATTTCAAGTATTTTCACATCACCTGCACTAGCAACTTATACAGTCAAACCTCAATGTCAAAAACTTCCCTTCCCTTGGAAGCCCAAAATCTTGATATTTCGAAGAAAACCTGCTGTTATATCAAAGTTTTTGGAAAGCTCAGGAAGGCAGATTTTACGTATATACATGAAGTTCAATGGACAAAAACTCTTTATACTGAAGTCACCTCTATACTTCAAAGTCTTTCAAATAGTGCCTCTGTACACTGAAGTGCACACAAATAGGGAAGTGTGAGCTGTAAGTGTCAACCATGGACTATAAGCAGAAAAGGCTGACAATCACTGAAAAGCAAAAGTCAACTGATGAAGTGAAAGTGGGAGTGAAGAAAAATAAAGACAAAGCTGCAGATTTTGGGATCCTGGCAAGGACACTCGACAATAATCAAGAATGAAGACCGCATGATTACCACAGATGAAGGGACAGATCGGAAACAACAATGAAAGGTTGACTTCCCTCATTTAGAACAGCTTTAAGTGTAGTGGTTCTGCCAACAGAGGAACAATAATGTGAACATCAGTGGACTTATTTTGAAAGAAAAGGCACACAATATGTTTCATGTGAGTAAGGGGTGGATAGAAAATTTCAGGAAAAGAGACATATTGTTTTCTGAAAAGTGAATGGGGAAAGTGCCAGTATAAACAACAAAATTTGAGATAAATGGAAGTTATAATTGCAAAGGATCCTTCAAGATTACAAACCGGATGAAGCTTTTAATGCAGATGAACTTGGACATTTTTACAAATGTCTTCCAGACAAAAATTTGACACTCTGAGGAGGAAAATGTCACGGGGGCAAGCAAAGCAAAGATTGTGTTACTATGACAGGTACAGAACACTCAAGCCACTTATAATCAGAAAACCTAAAAAATCATGAGGTTTTTTATTTGTGTAAGTCATTCCCTGTGGAGTACACTGTGAATAAGAAAGTGTGGATGACTTCAGAAGTGTTTTCAAAACTGGTTAAAGGATTTTGATAGGAAAACGGAAAGTTGTGTTGTTTGTGCATAATTGCAGTGTGCACAATGCTATCCTCTTTTTAAAATGCATGACAGTACAGTTTTTACCACCTAATACTATGTCAGAATTGCAACCTGTAGAACAAGGAATAATCAAATGGCAAAGAAAACTACAGGTATGAAGTTGGTCTGAATGACAGTCTGCAATATTGACGATGTCAACACTACAACTATCACAATTTTAGATGCTACGAGATACTGGAGAAAATGTGTGGAAATGTGAAGAACCAAATGATGATCAATTGCTTCTGAAAATGTGGATTTTTATGACAGCTGAAAATGAGCAGCTGATGGGTTTAATACTTAAACATGTACAATCTTAGTTTGATTCTGCCACTGATTTATGGGGATTTTGATTAAAGTTTTTATTTTATGCAATACATACAAGAGACACCCCCTGTCAGTCCGAATGGATGAAAGTGGTGACTGACTTCAACACCGCTCACATTCGTTTTCAAGATTTCGTGGCTGGGAACAATGATGTTGCAGTAGCAGGATCACTAACAGAAGTCAAGACTGTTGACTCCACAAAGACAGCGAACGAAAAAGAAGGTGGCAACAATGACGAAGAGGAAGTCAAAGAAGCACTGCTAGTGATGTCCAGGCAGGCCAAAGCTGTTCTTGGCACAATCAGAGTGTACATGGAGAAGTGTGAGGATGTAGAGGATAATCCATTCTCAGGAATCACAATTACAGACAATGAAATTGACTCACAGGTGACCAAAGTTTTAAAGCAAGCCAAAATTACAGATTACTTTTAAACACAATGCTTTCTGTAAATGTACATGCTACATACTCTTTTACTGAGTTTAATTTTTTTGCAACAAAGGTATTTTATTTTAAGCTTATAAATTGTTATTTCAGAAAAAATCAACAATATGGTTCACAATATACCTTGATTTTACATTACCAAAACTAAAGAAAGGTCTATATCACACACAAATGTGAAGAAATCACAGTACAGTAACAAATAAATCATGGACTGAAAACTTTTTTATATATCAGATGAATTTGGCCTTCCCTAGAGCTTTGATATATCAAGGTTTGATTACGCCATGGGGAGGCTAATTATATTCATTACACGTGTTTTACACCTCATGAGAAACAATGAAAAATTGCAAATGTTGAGTAAATAAATTACAAACCATTCACAGTTTATTTGTCCGGATTTTTCAATATTATCGCTGAATGATTTTTGTCCAAAATCAAATTTTGTTACATGGAATGGACAAGTTATAGGGCGTCCAGGATACTCCCACAGGGGATGAGCTTCGATCTGACTGTCACTAATGTTTCTGGAAGCCTGCAACAAAACAAAATTGTACAATAAAACTGCTACTGTGTTACAGTTTAGTTTACTGTTTAACATATTGACTTAACAGGGTTGAAACACTTACATCTATTAATTCATCAAACTTAATCATTGAAAATCCTTCAACCGTATGAAGAGGTGATCTTATTTTCCACAGGTGGTCAAATTCTATTGCCATTCCCCATATACTGGCCTGGCATGGAATGATATTAGCTGTGTCAGCTATAAGTTGATTCAATTCATTTTTCAGGTACCAAAAGTAGATATTGTGCCATGGGAGAATAGATGAAAAGAAGGCAGGTTCACCAAACACTATAGTCACCTAAAATATGAGAGAAGGTCATATTTCAAATTACATAAATTCATAAAAGTAATAGGCAAAAGCACTTACTCAGTAGATTACTTCTCCACCTTTTCAGCGAGCAACTTTGAAAGAAAGGATATTTTTTTTCTGTGCCACAGGACCATGCTTGTATATGAATGAACACCACAGCTGTTTGCTTATAATTTAATGCCAAAAAAATTAAATATAGCTAGTATTATTAAAACAGTAAAAGCAAAATAGCAGTACATACAAGGAAAAAGCGATGAACTATTTATATTTATTTGAAGATGGTGCTCATTGAGTTTGTCCACCCCTGTAGCTGAGTGGTCAGCATAGATAGCTGCCACGTGGAGAACCCAGGTTCAATTCCTAGTACTGCAACGATTTTTCCTCGGTGGGAGGGCTGGTATGGGGTGCACTCAGCCTTGTGATGGCAATTCAGCACCTATTTAAATGAAAAGTAGTAGCCCCATGGTCTGGAAAGTTGGCAAAATGGCCGGAAGAGTGGCATGCCCTTCTATATCGCAGTCAGCTGAGGAAGCAGCTGGTTGACATCCCATGGGCTCTCAAGGCCTTGGTGAGGAGCATGACTGTAGATTTTAAACAAGCCATATTTGAACCTACTATAAAAATAAAACGTGGGAGACTTTATAAATTCTATGATGATTCGTCATCTCTTCTTTTTACCTATCAACTATATGAAGACAGCCACTGGGTGGTCAAAAACAGTTATTGCACAGTACAATGCTCATGTGATTGTGTCATATAAAACACAAAAATAAAAGAACAAAGTAAACAGACAAAATTGCTTTGCACAATTTTTATTTTTGTCATACGGTAAAACAAAAGATAACTTATTTATCAACTAATGAGACAGAATCAACTGCATTTGGGGGAGAAGAGCTTATTTACATATTCCTTTTAGCACATAATAAGAATTGACAGAGTTGTGCGGGCTGCCCACCTGGCTTCTCCCAATCTGCTGATGCATGCTGCACAAAACTGGAGGCAAATTTGTATCTGTGCATGACAGCACATACGATGTTAACGCTAATGCTGTCAACAGAAGCCGAAGAGTTCATGGAGACATGTGCTTTCAAGCAGTGAGAAGCCCTGCAGCTGCACACTTCAACCAGCTGTGTGCTGCAGCAGACTGAGAAAGTGATTCTAAGAAAGGAGGTATAATATGGCAACTTGGTATACAAGACACATGAGTGTTTTAACTAATGACATAAGGCTGCCTTTTTCTGACATTGGAATAAAGATTATCTATCACAACACGAACAAATGTGATACAGCATTAAATGAAATATGCTGTACATTAAAAGAGGCTAAATCACATAAAATAGTGGAGAAAATTAAAAAACAGGAATTAAAAACTCTACATTCTCAATACTGCTGAGAAAGACTTGCTACTGAGACCAAGAAGAAAAGATGTGTTGGCAAGACTTCGAATATCAGGGCATCGAATCTCAGTGTAGCTGATAACCTATCAGAAAGAGTAATAGTTCTTTTCGTAACATGTCAAGCTTTATTAATTTGTGTTGGACAAGGTCAGTATGATTAGTAAAAACTCTACATTCTAAATACTGCTGAGAAAGACTTGCTACTGAGACCAAGAAGAAAAGATGTGTTGGCAAGACTTTGAATATCAGGGCATCGAATCTCAGTGTAGCTGATAACCTATCAGAAAGAGTAATACTTTTTTTCATAACATGTCAAGCTTTATTAATTTGTGTTGGACAAGGTCAGTATGATTAGTAATTATACTCACTCAATTAATTTAGAAATGGGTATTTGTCCTCTAAAATAAGTTATTTTCAAAGAAATTTCTTTCCCATCTGCTCCAATCATTCATGTTGTTCACTGCCAAGGTGTATAATCCTGCGGTCACAGAGAAAGCAGGAATTGCTGACTTGTTTTTAGCACTTAACGTCATGACAGCTTGATCTCTGTGCAAGCTGTACTAATGTGTGGCTTTGTGGAAAATCTGACTACATCTGACATTTCCCATTCTCTTTAGAATGTGCTTTGATGCGTGCTTTAAGGAATATGTGAATGGGCACTACAATACGGAGCATAGAGGGAATGCAGAAGTGAAGGGAGCAGACACACAAAGCCTGATGGTAAGGTGATGAAACTATGCCTGAATGAAAGGAAGTTGAGATAAATGACGTGAAAATGTCTAAAGCAAGATGGCAAAAAAGGCCCACACACACCTGCTTTCTTGAAGGTGTAAAGATTCGGTTCCTAGGGTTAATTTAAGTGACCAAACTAAAGTGACTTAATATGCAAGATTAGTACAGGAGGGTGCAGAACTTAACTGGACATTTGTAACACATGTACTTCATTTATCTCATGTTATACACCCTTCAATTTATACCTGATTTGCAGCTACATGTTTGTTTTATTTACAGTATGCCCATTATTTGTGTAATATTTCTATTCTAATATCACTGATAATTTCAACAAACAATTATTCAACATTTGCAAAAATATTGGTCATGTCATGATTTAGAAGCTGATTTTGTTGGTACGACAACCCAAGATATGACCACATGCTGTCTGTTAATTGGATATTTTTGAACAAAAGTACAATTAATACATATCTTCCATAAAAAATAAACATATCCGAAGTTCTTGACCATAATTAACAATCTGACAATCTTTGTACAATGGAGACTCTACATTGGAATAACAACAATAGGAATAGGATAGATTTCTATTTATCATAAAGATGACCTTGAGTTGAAGACAGACACAGTGAAAAGACTGTTACACATGTAGTTATCATCCAAAGCCTTCCTCAGCAAAGAAAACATAGACACGTTACACAGGCAAGCGCATCTCATGCACTCTCGGCTGCCACCACCAGCAGCTCTGAATGATCAGAGCTACCAGTAGTGCTGGTCTAGTGTGGGTGAGGTGTGCTTGCCTGTCAAAGTGTCTATGTTTTCTTTCCTGAGGAAGGCTTTGGATGATAACTACATGTTGCTGACAATATTTGTACTTATTTGTCTCATTTATTCTTTCATGATGCAACAGAAAAATTCACAATTTTTGACAATAACTGATTCCATTTTGCTGATAAATTCACACTGAGTCTTTGATATTATAATTTCAATATCAAACAAAGATATCTAAGCCCCAGCCTTGCCCCACACACATTCACACACAAAACACCACCACATTTGGTCTTGCACCACCCTTATATAGAAACAATCCATTATGCCAATCTCATTATTAGAATGCATCGACAAAAATAATCAATTTTTGAAAATATAAATGTAACCAGATAGATGAAAAATCTACTCACCAAATGGCAGCAGGAGAACACACACATAAAGGTATTTAACTTTGCAAGCTCTCGGAGCCAGCGGCTCCTCCTTCTGGGAGAAGGGTTGAAGGGGAAGAAAGAGGAGTGACCCCTCTTCCTCCCCCTTCAATCCTACTGTGAGGAGGAGGATCCAGTGGCTCTGGAAGCTTGCAGATTTAAATAGCTTTACATGTGCATTCTCTTGCCAAAATTTGGTGAGTAGATTTTTTTATTCATCTAATTAAATTACATTTTCATTATCAGAACAGATATTTTTGTAAAGTTGTAATGAAAAATTACTAATTCACAAAACCTCAAGTGTAAGAGCATGTTCTACAATAGCAAAACAATTGTTTAATGGTTTGTGTTCTTAAAAAATTGTTTTTCATTGGAAATTTCATAAAAGTATGAATGGCAAAGAATTATTTCTAAAACACCCAATTTTTCTACTAAATAACATAGTTATTTCAACTACTAACTTTTACACATGTTCTCACTTAACAATTACGATTTTTTTAGTTCATTGTGTTAATTTGTACTTTGTAATATATTACTACACATTCCTGTTAGTTTAGTGTTGAACTTTGGAACTTTAAAACAATAATTTTGCGTGAAAATAACTGCACTAGAAAGAGAGTTCGTATTCCTTCAGATTTAACCATTTGTTTTATCTAATTATAAACTCAGAAATATGTTTTTACACATTATTAAAATTTTGGATGTTGTTGATGACTCTGATTGGTCTATAATTTACAACTCTACCATAAAAACATTAAATAACAGCAATGAAATGAGGTCTAAACCCAAGCTGTGTATCGAGTAATTCGTTAAAAGTTGTGTACAGTGTACTTTAACATGAGATTCAGAGCTGTTACATTACACTAAATGGACGAAACAAACACTGTCTGAAGAGGCCCGGTAAGCCCAGTGGTACTGACCGACCACCGTGTCTCATCTTTAACCCTAACGCGTCACTGAATGTGCATACGGGGCCAAACAGGCGTTTTAGACCCTATGGTACTGACCGACTGCTGTGTCATCCTCAGCCCTAAGATATGATTGGATGCAGATATGGAAGAGGGGTGGGGGGAGGCGCACCATTCTCCCGGCCATTGTCAGTTTTCGTGATCGGTGCAGCTACTTCTTAGTCAAATAGCTCCTCAATTGGCCTCACAAGGACTGAGTGCATCCTGCTTGGCAACAGCACTCAGCACACCCAGACAGTGACCCATCCAAGTGCTACCCAAGACTGACAGCACTTAACTTTGGTGATCGGATGAGAACAAGTGTTACCAATGCGGTATGGCTGTTGGCAAATTACACTATACATCAGAGTAGACTGATTGAGGTGTGTTCATTCTATGCATTAAAACAAGAAAATTTAATGCTTTCTACTAACCAACTAAAATTACGTGGTATTATTCACTGTGGATACTTAATGAAGATTATTTCTTGGAAACACAACATTTTTGCACCTTTTTTACAGCTTATTTATTTTTGTGATTTATCTTTCAGGTTAGCAGAACACTGTCTAACGCTACTGGTAAAGATCTTATTATGCATACTGGTACAAACATGAACAAAGAAATGAATTTACAACCAACCATCACATCAATTAATTGCCAATACTACTACTTCCTTCTTTTCCCTACGATTTATCTCATCTGACCCGAGGACTGCATCCTCAAGATTTAGCAAATTTTATTTTGTTATTTAACTTTGTGCCATGATGCCCTTACTGAGATCACAATCGTCTAGGTAACGTAAGTGAGGGAAGTCATATACACCACCTGTATGTGAACTGTTTCAACTTTGTTCCATGTGTTATTGTATTTGAACTGTTTCTGTATCACATTCTCTGTGGAGAAATTTAGGAACTAGTTTAGCATCTGTCTAAATTAGCCATAGAAAACTGCCTAAAAAACATGATCAGGATGTCTGGTGTACCAGCCCAGGGTCATTAACCTGCTGATCCAAGTTTGTCTCACATACCTCTCTCACTCTAGCAAGCTGTGCGTTATACAATATGAGCAGGTCAATGAGCTGCTAAAACTAAATATACAAAACAATACATATACAATCATAGAAATTACCAGAAAGTCCTTTTACAATGGGGCATACCTTAACAAAAGTGGATTGGGCAGCCACTGAGGTATGGAAGTATGAAAGAGTGGAAGTTATACAACTCTGTTCATTCAGCAGTTTCTCGGGAAGAGCCTTGTGGCGTGCTTGCAGTACTGAAAATCAAGCTGCACCACAAGACCCTTCCTGAAAAACTCGCAGTACTGGGAATCAAGCAGCACCACATGACCCATTGCGCCCAGAGCAGAGTATTACTGTTTCTACTACATTACTGCGTCTGGTTTCCAGACAATGCTGCAAAAGGTGGATCCATTTTGTTGTTGATTCCAGCTTCTGCTGTTCAGTACACACTGATCTAGTTGTCTGTCACTGTCTAGTATGATCCACACTCTTTGCAGCTGATCTTATTAACTCTATTTTGATTTATTAGGGGCTGCTAGTCTTTGTGGTTAACCAAATTCTAGCTTGCCTACTGTCCCCTTGGTGCATAGCCTACTTAATCCTTTTCTTAAGAATGTTGCCTATTTTGGAAGTTAATCTATAGTATATGGTAATACACATATTTTGTTGGCTATCATTTAGGGGCACTGTCGACAGATACATTAATGTTGCGGCACGATTTTTTGAGGGGGGGGGGGGGGGGGGGGGGGAACTAGTAATGACACAGCACTTGAATGGATACACATTTTGTGTACCAGTTATCTAAGTGCCAAATTTTTTGAAGACATCCCTGCCGGATGCTCTATAATTAATAGCAGATATAATTCATACAACGTGCTTCAGTATTCTGAAAATATTATCCCTGTAAGTTGAGTTTTGTGATGGTACTATCTCCTCATAAAACATGCTCGATTCAACAAAACTCCTATTGCTGTTCTCAGCATAGACTGTGCACACTGTGCGAATAACATACTGTGCCACTGCAAAGACTGGCAATGCTATGGGGTCGGCTTACAGCCGTCGATGTGGCAGTCTCTTCTAAGACAGCAGGCAACTAGTATGCAGTTGTGCCACACAAGGGGTCTGTCACATAACGAGCCACAGCATAGCTGGACCCACCGGTTGGACTTATTATCAACAGACAATTTTGAGCTGGTACCCATCAGCTTCAGTTTGTGATAAGGAAGTCTTTGTGTAATGAGAGATCTCTTGTGTGTCTTGGGGACCCATTTTCTTATTCAGTTGCATTTTTTTTAAAATTTTTTTTATGAAGATGGTTATTGTGGTGTCAATTATTGACCTGGAATTTGTGTAAATTTGCTGTGAGCCAGTGTTCATACAATTTAGGTAACTGTGTTTACTTCACTGCTTGGCAGTAGAGACAAGATCTATTCAAAAGTGTATTGTTCATCGTTGGTCAGCAGATAGGAGATTTCTGTAAACTGTTTATTGCACTGGTTGACAGTGCAGATAACGTTAATGTTAATTATTGTAAATTTTGGCATACTTCCCTCTGGTGGTTAATAATTATTATAGTGTGAAAACAACTTGAGGGTTTCTGGTATTTTGTGCTGGAGATAACTGTGGGAACAAGAGCGCGTGATATCAGATTGTTTTCAGTGAATGATTTGAGTTTATTTTTAAGGTAGTTCAAAGAGTTATCATTCATTTTAAAGTAAATTCATTAAAGACACAAATTTGTTATTCTTGATATAGTTGTTCAAGCTGAAGGTTAAGCAGCGAGGAGTACTGGAGATTTTTTAATTGGGCTGGTATTTTAATTGTTGATGGACTATATCCTGTATTTCTTTAAATGATTGATCTGATTGTGAATGGGAACTGGGAGCACACCCTTGGGGATGTACTGTCAGTTGAATTAAGTGTAAATAATTTTTTTTTTTTTTTTTTTTTTGTAAATGCCTCTCAACCTTGCAACACCACTCCTTATCCTAGTTCCACCTTAGAGTTTTGCTAAATGATGATGACTATAGTTTTGAAAAGGCCTATACTACAAAATCATCAGTCCCTCCACCCTTGGTGAACTTTGCCATTAATGATGACAGAGCTAATGGCAAAGTTGGATATGCATTTATGTACACCATTGGCAGTGTTAAATATATTTGCACTGGCATATTACTGTGATACATTACTCGACTGAAATAATAAGTAAATCAAAGAATCATCGACTCTGTCCTTGTCTCCTAAAAGTGGTAAGAAAAACACATCTTCTCAAGGAGCCAATTTCTTAAGTAAGAAAAATGTATCTGGGAAAGTCCATAAAAGACAGAGCAACCACTGGAGAGCTTCATTTAGAACCCCTATCAACAAGTGCTGTTTCAGCCATTGTAAATATGTATATGTTACCCATTCCTCTTGTTGTTGTTGTTGTGGTCTTTAGTCCTGAGACTGGTTTGATGCAGCTCTCCATGCTACTCTGTCCTGTGCAAGCTTCTTCATCTCCCAGTACCTACTGCAACCTACATCCTTCTGAATCTGCTTCATGTATTCATCTCTTGGTCTCCCCCAACGATTTTTACCCTCCACGCTGCCCTCCAATACTAAATTGGTGATCCCTTGATGCCTCAGAACATGTCCTACCAACCGATCCCTTCTTCTGGTCAAGTTGTGCCACAAACTTCTCCCCAATCCTATTCAATACTTCCTCATTAGTTATGTGATCTACCCATCTAATCTTCAGCATTCTTCTGTAGCACCACATTTCGAAAGCTTCTATTCTCTTCTTGTCCAAACTATTTACCGTCCATGTTTCACTTCCATACATGGCTACACTCCATACAAATACTTTCAGAAATGACTTCCTGACACTTAAATCTATACTCGATGTTAACAAATTTCTCTTCTTCAGAAACGCTTTCCTTGCCATTGCCAGTCTACATTTTATATCCTCTCTACTTCGACCATCATCAGTTATTTTGCTCCCCAAATAGCAAAACTCCTTTACTACTTCAAGTGTCTCATTTCCTAATCTAATTCCCTCAGCATCACCCGACTTAATTCGACTACATTCCATTACCCTCGTTTTGCTTTTGTTGATGTTCATCTTATATCCTCCCTTCAAGACACCATCCATTCCATTCAACTGCTCTTCCAAGTCCTTTGCTGTCTCTGACAGAATTACAATGTCATCGGCAAACCTCAAAGTTTTTATTTCTTCTCCATGGATTTTAATACCTACTCCGAATTTTTCTTTTGTTTCCTTTACTGCTTGCTCAATATACAGGTTGAATAACATCGGGGAGAGGCTACAACCCTGTCTTACTCCCTTCCCAACCACTGCTTTCCTTTCATGTCCCTCGACTCTTATAACTGCCATCTGGTTTCTGTACAAATTGTAAATAGCCTTTCGCTCCCTGTATTTTACCCCTGCCACCTTTAGAATTTGAAAGAGAGTATTCCAGTCAACATTATCAAAAGCTTTCTCTAAGTCTACAAATGTTAGAAACGTAGGTTTGCCTTTCCTTAATCTTTCTTCTAAGATAAGTCGTATGGTCAGTATTGCCTCACGTGTTCCAGTATTTCTACGGAATCCGAACTGATCTTCCCCGAGGTCGGCCTCTACTAGTTTTTCCATTCGTCTGTAAAGAATTCGTGTTAGTATTTTGCAGCTGTGGCTTATTAAACTGATTGTTCGGTAATTTTCACATCTGTCAACACCCGCTTTCTTTGGGATTGGAATTATTATATTTTTCTTGAAGTCTGAGGATATTTCGCCTGTTTCATACATCTTGCTCACCAGACGGTAAGGTTTCGTCAGGACTGGCTCTCCCAAGGCCGTCAGTAGTTCCAATGGAATGTTGTCTACTCCGGGGGCCTTGTTTCGACTCAGGTCTTTCAGTGCTCTGTCAAACTCTTCATGCAGTATCGTATCTCCCATTTCATCTTCATCTACACCCTCTTCCATTTCCATAATATTGTCCTCAAGTGCATCGCCCTCTATATACTCCTTCCACCTTTCTGTTTTCCCTTCTTTGCTTAGAACTGGGTTTCCATCTGAGCTCTTGATGTTCATACAAGTGGTTCTCTTATCTCCAAAGGTCTCTTTAATTTTCCTGTAGGCAGTATCTATCTTACCCCTAGTGAGATATGCCTCTACATCCTTACATTTGTCCTCTAGCCATCCCTGCTTAGCCATTTTGCACTTCCTGTCAATCTCATTTTTGAGAAGTTTGTATTCCTTTTTGCCTGCTTCATTTACTGCATTTTTATATTTTCTCCTTTCATCAATTAAATTCAATATTTCTTCTGTTACCCAAGGATTTCTACTAGCCCTCGTCTTTTTACCTACTTGATCCTCTGCTGCCTTCACTACTTCATCCCTCAGAGCTACCCATTCTTCTTCTACTGTATTTCTTTCCCCCATTCCTGTCAATTGTTCCATTATGCTCTCCCTGAAACTCTGTACTACCTCTGGTTCTTTCAGTTTATCCAGGTCCCATCTCCTTAAATTCCCATCTTTTTGCAGTTTCTTCAGTTTTAATCTACAGGTCATAACCAATAGATTGTGGTCAGAGTCCACATCTGCCCCTGGAAATGTCTTACAATTTAAAACCTGGTTCCTAAATCTCTGTCTTACCATTATATAATCTATCTGATACCTTTTAGTATCTCCAGGGTTCTTCCATGTATACAACCTTCTATCATGATTCTTAAACCAAGTGTTAGCTATGATTAAGTTGTGCTCTGTGCAAAATTCTACCAGGCGGCTTCCTCTTTCATTTCTTAGCCCCAATCCATATTCACCTACTACGTTTCCTTCTCTCCCTTTTCCTACACTCGAATTCCAGTCACCCATGACTATTAAATTTTCATCTCCCTTCACTATCTGAATAATTTCTTTTATTTCATCATACATTTCTTCAATTTCTTCGTCATCTGCAGAGCTAGTTGGCATATAAACTTGTACTACTGTAGTAGGTGTGGACTTCGTATCTATCTTGGCCACAATAATGCGTTCACTATGCTGTTTGTAGTAGCTTACCCGCATTCCTATTTTCCTATTCATTATTAAACCTACTCCTGCATTACCCCTATCTGATTTTGTGTTTATAACCCTGTAGTCACCTGACCAGAAGTCTTGTTCCTCCTGCCACCGAACTTCACTAATTCCCACTATATCTAACTTTAACCTATCCATTTCCCTTTTTAAATTTTCTCACCTACCTGCCCGATTAAGGGATCTGACATTCCACGCTCCGATCCGTAGAACGCCAGTTTTCTTTCTCCTGAAAACGACATCCTCTTGAGTAGTCCCCGCCCGGAGATCCAAATGGGGGACTATTTTACCTCTGGAATATTTTACCCAAGAGGACGCCATCATCATTTAATCATACAGTAAAGCTGCATGCCCTCGGGAAAAATTACGGCCGTAGTTTCCCCTTGCTTTCAGCTGTTCGCAGTACCAGCACAGCAAGGCTGTTTTGGTTAGTGTTACAAGGCCAGATCAGTCAATCATCCAGACTGTTGCCCTTGCAACTACTGAAAAGGCTGCTGCCTCTCTTCAGGAACCACACGTTTGTCTGGCCTCTCAACAGATACCCCTCCGTTGTGGTTGTACCTACGGTACGGCTATCTGTATCGCTGAGGCACGCAAGCCTCCCCACCAACGGCAAGGTCCATGGTTCATGGGGGGCCATTCCTCTTAGACATTGTTAAATGTTGGAATTGCAGATGGGTGGTACTCCGCCTGGAAAGTGACCAACAAACCTTGATGTGGGTTGGGAAGCCTGAACCTGTAGACAATCTGACAAAATTTGAATTCCCTGATGGAGCAAGCCAATTTGCTGCTGCTGTTGCTGTTCTCCACCTGGGAAGTGACCACAGCCTCGATGTGGATTGGGAAGCCTGAACCTGTAGATAATCTGGAAAAAATCTAAATTCCATGATAGAGTAAGTCACTGCTGCTGGAGGTGCAGCTGTTGCTGCTACTGTTCCAAAAGTCGTGTCCGTGGGACACTGCTAAGCTTTTATCTCATGGCCAATCATAGTGACCGGAATCGAACAAGACCAGAATCAACTCAAGAGCCTCCGGAGACTGGCCGACTGGCAACAGTGAACCATCAGAGAGTAAACAGATGGACAACAATGAGAGAAAGGCACACAATGGAGATGGGATGGTGGATGAACAAGACTCATGAGCAGACCAAGATCCAAAAGGCTAGGGCATAGCAAACCCAAATCAAAACATCAATGTGTAGCAAGATCAATACAATAGTGCAGTGAAACCACAACTGATTGACTGAGTGGCTGCGATGGTGGCTTTTAACAGCAGCAGTGGGCACTGACAGGACAGCAGAGCAGGCATGTCTCCATAGCCAGCACTGAAACGGGACAGCAACACTTGCAGATTACAGTAGTGCTGTCTGGCAGCCGTCATCAAGGTGCACACCTTCTGGCGGGCTTTCAGACTCGCCGGGCCAGGATGCCATAATAATCACAGACAGGTAATACAAGTCTATCCACTACAGAATCTACAAAGACGGATAAGTACTCTCCAAGTACAATGACATAAACATCAAGTGATATGTAGATGGAATAAATTACCTTCAGGGTGTGAAATTTCCAAGTACTGCCTACAGAAACACTTAAAATAGTAAATAATAAACATACAAATCTGCAGTTCATAGTGAAATACATACCTGCTTGGCAAGACCTTCAACTTTTAACAAATCTTCTGGTGATGCCACTATGGTCACACGATCTTCCAGATTGTTGCTTATGCAATAATCATGCAGAAACTGTCGTGCAAGATTGTATGTTTCAACACAGTAAACATGTCTAGCTCCCAGGCTGGCTGCAACAGGACCCAGGAGGGAACCATCACTCAAGCAGAGACAGATCTTGTCGACAATGTCTGCAGATTTCAATGCGGACATGAACTTTCTACGCCGAGATTTGTCATTCATACAGCCAATTCTGGTTCGACTGGCCATCACATGTAAACCACAATCACAGATGGGACGTAAAGAATTTGTTTCATGCCTAGTACAAAGAAAAATAAAATATAAATTGAAGCCTCAGCACAAAAGATTCACAGTGAAAACTATGTTGACCGCATATATAAATATTTATCACAAACAGCACTAATGAAGGAGAGAATATTGTAGATGAACATGAGCTACATACATACCATTTCTTTACAATACATTTTACAACTGCAATATTTTTCTTCTGAAATAACTGTTCTAACATTAATCAGAAATAATTTAGAATAATGCTAACAACATAAATGATGAAGATTGACTACAAGGTCATGTGAGGAAGTTTAGGGCTTAACATTTCAACAACAATGTGGTCACTGCACATGGAACAAAAGCTCAGATTAAAGAAGGACAGAGAAGGAAATTGGATGTGTCCTTTTCATGGGAGCCTTCTGGCACTGACCTTAAACAATTCGGGGAAATCACGGAAAACCCAAATCTCGATGGTTGGATAGGAATTCGAAGCCGAATGTGAGTCCAATGTCTTACAACTGCACTGTCTTGCTCAGTTGTGATAATGAGAGTACAACAAATTACATAAATTATACTTGTATCCAGGAAAAGTAAAATGAGATGGAAGTAAATGCAGAGGTGAGAGCCAACTTAATTTAAAAGAAGTCGTTTCCTCGAGGAGACAGAGTCATGCATGTGTCCTGTGGCAGCAAACAGAACTGTTTGAGTGTCATGTTATGAACACCTGGTTTATAGGAAACAAAGAGAGGTTACAATTTTAGCTAGGAATTTTTAATTTCAACCACTGTTTAGAATCTTGACATTTTATACCATTTAAGAATTGAAGATTGGCTCATCCTTTAGATAGTGTTTTGCGAATCACATTTCCAGTGGAACAACTAAACGGATAGCCTATAACAGGTCCACACTGGTTACCGAAAAGCTGAAAACTTTTAATACGATTTACACTTGAAAGAGGACAGCTGTTTCTTTTTATGAGGGCAATTTAAACATTTTGATGAGAATCACAAAATTTGATAATTAGATCTTTCAAGCAAAACATATTATGTAGATGACGTTCTAACAAACAATTATAATTTAAAAGTTGTACTTACTGATTCTGCCATGAGTATAATACCCATCAAGTAAGAATTTATATCACTTCACTTCACGAACTAAGCTGATTATAGCCCCCTTTCCACCCTGGTTACGCAGTTAGTGAGTTTGTTCCACGGATCATTTGCATGATAAATTGTACTGATGTGGAATGAGTCATTCACGTCACAAATTATTTTGTAAATACACTTTCAGGCTGATCACTCACAAGGTACAGATGTGAGTTAGTAATTCCTATCATCTTTTAGACGTTACAATAATAGAAATTCTTCTACAGAATAGAAGGAGTTGTCAAGGAGAAACTTTTTCAGTTTATTTTCAAATTTTACTTTGCTATGTATCACCGGGTAAGTGATAAAAAATTTTGTTGCAGCATTGTGCACCCCTTTCTGTGGTAACGATGACAATGTGACATCACTGATGTCATTCTTTCTTGTGGTATTATAATTTGTACATCACTGTTCCTTTTGTACTGCAGTGTATAACTTACAAAAAGCTTCATAAGGGAATAAATATACTGTGAAATACTAGTTGAAATGCGTAACTCCTTAAACATATGCCTACAAGATGATCACAGGTGATCATCAGATACTATTCTGACAGCATGTTATTGAGCAATGAAGTACCAGTACTGTGTGAATGGGAAGATTTGGGGTGTATGTGGAATGGCACAAACATTTTGTTTTTGGACTAGATCTGGGGAAAGTGCCTGTTGGAGGAGGCCTCTGCGAGACTATCAGCTTACTAGGAAAGGCAGTTCCAGTCACTGCAGATACATCATCCTCAGATGGCCAGGCTGTAAGGGAGGAGATTTTTTACGTGTAAATGATGGCGCACTCTCGAAATGCAGGTACTGTTGTGGTTGGCATGATTAACTTGGACAGGTGTGTGGATGAAGTCATCAGAGGAGAGGAGGTGAACTTTTTGGAAGACAACATGCTGGGTTTAGGAGGACCAAGTGAAGAAGACGGGAGAGAAGTTGTTGAGTTTGTGAAGGACTGAGGAAAGTGTATCTTGAGCCTGAGTCCAGATCATGAAGATATCTTCATAAACCTGAACCAGAGACTATGAAGATTTCCTCTTGATGGGCTATAAAGAGGTTGGGATGGGAGGGTGACATGAAAATGCCCACAGCATTTGTGTGTGTGTGTGTGTGTGTGTGTGTGTGTGTGTGTGTGTGTGTGTGTGTGTGTGTGTGTGTGAAATGATGATTAGGAGAGAGAGCTGGAAAGAGGGGGGTGGGGATTGAGAAAACAGGTGTTTTTAGATATTTGGGACTGGCTGATTATTATGTTTTATGTGGGGAAGTACCTTAGTATACCGGGTGATCGTAAAGTCAGTATAAATTTGAAAAATTAATAAACCACGGAATAATGTAGATGGAGAGGTAAAAATTGACACACAAGCTTGGAATGACATGGGGTTTTATTGGGGGGGGGGGGGGGGACAACAAAAAAAACAAGTATTGCTAGACACGTGAAAGATCTCTTGCGCGCGTCGTTTGGTGATGATCGTGTGCTCAGCCGCCACTTTTGTCATGCTTGGTCTCCCAGGTACCCAGACCTCAGTCCGTGCAATTATTGGCTTTGGGGTTACCAGAAGTCGCAAGTGTATCGTGATCAACCGACATCTCTAGGGATGCTGAAAGACAATATCCGATGACAATGCCTCACCCTAACTCCGGACATGCTTTACAGTGCTGTTCACAACATTATTCCTCAACTACAGCTATTGCTGAGGAATGATGGTGGACGTATTGAGCATTTCCTGTAAAGATCATCATCTTTGCTTTGTCTTACTTTGTTATGCTAATTATTGCTCTTCTGATCAGATGAAGCACCATCTGTCGGACATTTTTTGAACGTTTGTATTTTTTTGGTTCTAACAAAACCCCATGTCATTCCAAGCATGTGTGTCAATTTGTGCCTCTCTATCTACATTATTGCGTGATTGATTCAGTTTTCAAATTTATACTGACTTTTTGATCACCCGGTACTTCACCGAGTGTTCCAAATAGCATTTTGTTGCACATTGTTGTATTTTCATTCAAGCCTTATTTTCCTTGTATTATTGCCTTTTGTATGTGATAGTTCTCCCTTACTGCGAATTTCTGACAGTGACTATTGCTTTCTCTGAGGATCTTAAGTTCAGTCTCAATGTTGTTTGGGTGGTGGTTTTCTTGTATGAGATGATTTGCAAAAGTCGAGTGTGTACTGTTACTTTTTAAGGCTCAGAAATGTTCAGGGTATTTTGTTTTGAAATTTATGCATGTTAGGGATATGTAGACACATTGGCATTAACTGCAGGTTAATTGACCGATTCCAGCTTTGGAGAATTTGTCTGTGTAGGTGTTCTTAATGTTTATAAGTAGAAATCAAACTTAATTTCTTAGACATTACTACATACAAAATCAACAACTAACGTAAAACATAATTTTAGAATATTCAGTAAACCTACAGCCACCAGTACAACCATTCATAACTCTTCCATTCACTCCTAGGCACACAAACTCTCACGTTTCAGATACATGATACACAGGCTCAACAGAACTCCACTGGATAAACTCAACTATGCACTGCAACTAAACAAAGTACACCTGATAACCAGAGAGAAAGGGTTACACACAGCAACTAAACACAATACAGGGAGTGATGACTAAGCAGTCTGATCCCCCCCACCTTTTAAACCAACCAACCAACCACAATACACCTGATAGCTGTAGAGAAAGGGTCTAACACACAAATACTACACAAACTGCATAAAAAAATTAAAAACCATATGAAAAACGAGCAAACCCTGTAAAAACACCAGCCACAACAGAGAACCAGGAACACAAACACTTGACAAACACACAAAACCAGGTACAGCTGACAAAGAAAACAGCATGGCACATATTAACACAGATGAAAACGAATGCCCACAGAGTGGGTAACATACTTAAAATAAAAATTAAAAAAAACAACCACATGAGGACTAAAAATATTCCACACAAACAATGCTGCATAGAAAAATCTGAACACTAAGAACACTTCCACAGCACAATTCCCTAAAACTGGAATCTATCAGTTAACCGTACTTTCCAGCTCTCTCTCTCTCTCTCTCTCTCTCTCTCTCTCTCTCTCTCTCTCATTTTATAGGCACACTCGCGCATGCACGCACGCGCGCGCACACACACACACACGCGTGCGCGCACACACACACACACACACACACACACACACACACAGAGAGAGAGAGAGAGAGAGAGAGAGAGAACTATTTGTAACAGTTCTCTTGAAACATTCAAAATTAGTGCCACATTAAACACAGTAACAGTATGGAGACAGAAACGTCTGCTCAAAACACATTTTGTCATGTTTGGTGCAAAACATGTGCTAAGTAAAGTTGTGTGCAAAATGTTGTAAACAACAGTGTGGAAACAGTGAACTCAATAGCAGTAGAAAGAGAGAGATCCACCATAGATATGCAACATGACACAAGAAGTAAGTACAGTAACAAATTACCACTACCCACAAAACAGTACTTCAGAAACGCACAAAAAATTTTTCTTGTGACTACTTTGCAGATGACATGCTGTCAAACAACAACAAAAAGGGAGGTGATCAATTGAAACAAACCAAACAAAATGCTCATGTTGTAATTTTCAGGCCTACAATACGTTAATGATCATAAACTTCATATTATACTTCAAAGAAATAAAATTTGACCCACAGAAAATGTCTCATACATGTTGAAACAAATAAATAGTGTTTGCATAATGCAGATTTTCAAAACAAATCAAAAATAAGATTGCATTTAAGTTCAGGTACTGTATTTATGTAACTTTTACTCTGAGGTAGCATAATTGTTTCAAACAGAAGCAGCTTCTAGTTAATGAGCTAAAGCACTTTTAGAAGTGGATTAGTAGGGATTATCCTTAAGCATAACACCTAATCTCTATTATCATTAACCACCATGATGAAATTGTTCAGTTTTGGCTGGTAAATTTTACAGCCTGGAGCAAAATTCATAAAATAACTACAAGAAATTACAATCTGCAACTGATTAGAATTTATTAAATATATTAAATTGGTTGTAGTTCAGTAGCAACTGCAACAAGGTGTACTTATTTGCTGTATTAATATAAATGTGGTCTTACCTAATATTGTCTGCAGATGGTAATAGATCAAACCAGAGGGAGAACTCATCATGGCTAGTGTACAGTGTCAGAGTTTCCCCATTTGTAACAGTTAACTCCTTTGGCAAGTAATATACTGCTTGCATCCAGTGGTCCCGCCAAGGCTGCTTTACACCATCAGGATGCGCCCAAGCTGGAGCACAAGTGAGTTTAACTGTGCCCTCATCATCCATAAGTAATTCCCACCACATGAATACCATTTGTGCTGTACCAGAAACCTCAGCTTTCACCTCCACTTTGGTGGAACGTGTAGTATGGAGTTGTGTCTGACCTGACCAATCAAAACTGGAGAAAAAAAAAAATTACACACAACACACACACACAACTATTACCAGCAACTTCATGTAGCAGTATAAACTTAGTTACATATAGCTATTTTTTAAATTGTAAAACTCCCACTAGTGACTTTCATTATATTGTTAGACTTATGTATGTTCTCTATTCCTCAGGAGCATTCTTGTTTAAGCACAACTACAAGCTGTATTGCTTTGCTGTCATTAATCATGTTCCATAGATCCCATGATGAATGAGAAAGAAAGAAGGAAGTAAGGAAAAGCCACCAAGTCTCTGTTTATGTTTCTGATGTAGTTATTTTTCTTTTATGATATTTCTTAACTGCTTGTCAAGTTTAATTGTCAGCATTTGACCATAATGGCCAGGTAGGTCATTTACTATTGCTTTCACATGTAATTAAATGAAAGCATGTGGCCACTTCTCTCTTCTGAATGACTCTCCAATTTCTGCATTAATACACTGCACGAATGAGAAGCATTACCTGCAATGACTGTGATGCCACCTTCAATTGCATAATTGATATTGTGGTCCAAAATGTTGCTTGCACTTCTAACTGTAATTATATAATGACTTTTACCAAGATAATTTCCCAAATAGCCTACATCAGAGATGACATATCTGCTCTCTGACCCTGCACTTGACTTAAAAATAGTTGTATTTGGTAACATAGCTGATAATCAATTTCATGTGGCCATTGTGAGATGTCATGGTGAAAAATCACAGAAGAAGCTCTCCTGTTAGAGTTGTGATCGTCAGAAAACTCTGATGACATCAAGCAGTCACTTGAATATGACTGGCAGGCTTGTCAAAGTTAAGCAATCCTGTACAGGAATAAGCATGAGCAAACTGGTTGAGAACATGTATCTCCAGATTTTTCAAACAGATATGAGGTTCAATTTCTTGCAGAAAGTGAGTTTCAGGCAGTGATATGTGATTACTGTGTCAGGTAGCAGTTTCTCACTCATCAGTCTCTAGGAAGAACAAGGAAAATAAGAGCATATAACTTCAAAATTAAACAATGGAAAATCCAGGATGGAATGTAACAATATAATGAAAAGGATGGTTGTTGCTCACCATATAAGAGAGATGCTGAGTCCCAGTAAGGCACAACAGAAAGACTGTCTGAAAGTTAACTTTCGGCCGACAAGGCCTTTGCCAAAAGTAGACAACATACACACACGCAAAAACAACTCTCACACAGATGACCACAACCTCTGGAAGCTAGAGCCAGACTGCGAGCAGCAGGGCATTATGGGAGAGGCAACCGGGTGGGGGTAAGGAGGAGTTTGGGGTGGGGAGGGGGAGGGATAGCATGGTAGGCGTTAGGGACAGTGAAGTGCTGCTGAGAGCGTGCAGGGATGAGGTGGAGAGTGAGGAGGTTAAATGGTACAGTCTGGAGGCAGGGGAGGGGGCTTGCAGAAAAGGAGAGAAGTAGAAAGACTGGTTGTGTTGGTGGAATAGAGTGATGTGTAGTGCTGGAATGGGAACAGGGAAGGGGCTGGATGGGTATGGACAATGACTAACGAAGGTTGAGGCTATGTTATGGGAACACAGGATATATTGCAGGGAGAGGTCTCACATGCACAATTCAGAAAATCTGCTGCTGGTAGGAAGGATCCAGGTGGCACAAACTGTGAAGCAGTCACTGAAATCAAGGGTGTCATGTTGGGAGGCCTACTCAGCAACAGGGTGGTCCACTTGTTTCTTGGCCACAGTTTGTCAGTGGCCATTCATGCAGAGAGACAGCTTTTTGGTTATCATGCCCACGTAGAGTGCAGCACAGTGTTTGCAACTTAGCTTGTAGATCCAAAGACTAATGTTTGTGACAGGACAGGAGTAGGTGATGATGGAGGATGAATGGGACAGTTCTTGCACTAGGTCTATTACAGGGATAAGAGCCATGAGGCAATGAGCTGGGAACAGGGGTTGTGTGGGCTGGCGAGAATACTGTGTCGGTTCAGTGGGCGGCAGAACACCACCACTGTGGGAGGAGTGGAAAGGATAGTGAGTAGGACATTTCTCATTTCAGGGCACGAAAAGAGGTAGCTGAAACCCTGGTGGAGAATGTGATTCAGTTGCTCCAATCCTGAGTCAGGAGGGGAATGGTCCTCTGTGGCCGGACCTACTACACTTACCCTACCCTCCAAAACTCCCTCCCACCAGCACACAGAATCTAGAACATAAACAGACACGAAACACAGTCATGAACCTTTCCTCCAAAAGCCTTAGCCTCACAGAAGTATCAGTCCTTTCCAATGGTCTCACCTTTTGCCCCAACCTCAAATTCAATCATGCAGGACTTGTTAAAGAGCTTCTCTCTCTACACAGCCCTCTATTCCACCAATGCAACTAGTCTTTTTACTTCTTTTCCGCAACCTCCCCTCCCCCCTTCCCCCAACCCTCTGTCTAACCTCCCAATTGCACCTAGCTGGCCCACTCTCCATCTCGTCCCTGAACACTCCTAGCAGCACTTTACTGTCCCTGACCCTTACCCTGCTATCCCTCCACCTCCCAGCCCCAGCATCCTCCTTACCCCTACCTGGTTGCCTCTCCCATAATGCTCTGGTGCTTGCAGTCTGGCTCTAGCTGCCAGAGACTGTGGTCATATGTGTAGGTGTGTGTGTTGTGTTTGCATTAGTGTGTGCATGTGCGTATGTTGTCTACTTTTGACAGAGGCCTTCCTGGCTGTAAGCTGACTTTCAGACAGTCTTTTTGTTGTGCCTTTCTGCTACTCAGCGTCTCTGCTGTATGGTGGGAACCAACTATACTTTTCAGTGTAAAATCTGAACTAGATCTCAAGATATGGACACCAGTCCAGATAGGAAAACAAAGAGAAATAAAATTGACTGTCTTCCAATGAGTCACCCTAGTATTCACCTTAATCAGTTTTGGGAAACAACAGGAAGGCTGAACTTGGATGTCTAAAAGGGGAGGGTTGAACACTGCTCCGCTTGGATCCAAGTCCTGTGCTTAAATAATGTGTGACCCTCCTCAGTTCAGTATTTAAAATACCACAGCAGGAAAAGAAGCAGTTGTTAGGTGTGCACTGTCAAAAATTTATACATATGATCACAACTGAAAACGAAATAATTAATGGAAAGATAAAGATAGTCTAGTGGTACCTCATCCTTTACGTGGAGGAATTTTGAACAAAAAATTACGTAAACATTGCATCAGACCACCATTCCATCTGCCATAGGGCATACTATCTGCAGCATGTCAAGGCACTGAACTACCCGTAAACATAATATCACATGCAAAAAACTAAGAAAATCAGAACATAGCATTACAAAAGAACATAAAACATCTTTTGTAAATACAAAGATGTTATCTCATGCTTCATCTTACTGGGACACGGTACCATACATCAGTCCCAGCAGTTGGTGAGCTCCTGAAAAAAAAATATGGTAAATATTTTCAAAACCTCAAGTCTTAATTCAGAAAAGATATGGAATGTATATTGCCAAATTTTTATACTAACTTCATTTGAAAAATTTGGGGATAACTTCCAATATCAGCACTAAACAAGGTCCTTCTCTTCAGATTTGAAACTATTACGAGATTTCAAAAATGTCTTAATTGAAGTGTCAAATACGGATAACCCTCACCATAAATCAATCTGCTTTACCTTTCCCAAAGCTAGTAACAGTCCTCTGAGTAGAAATCTAATGGAGGGTCTAAAATAGACAATTTGCTGTTTCAGATAACTTGATCTGTGCCATTGGGTTGTCTTCAATAACTAAGGGCATGGAGGTAGTCTTCATTCTTCTGATCTAATCTATCATGGTTTCTTCTCCTGTGCTAATCTCTTATCTCAGAGGAGCACTTACACCAAGCATACTCAATTACTTGTTTATACATTTTGATCTCTGTCTTCCCCTACAATTTCTGCCTTCTCAAGCTCACTCTAGTACAAAGGAAATTTCATCTTAAGATAGATGAAATTAGCTTTTATTTGTAATTGCAGCACTAGACTATAAAATGTCACTGTGAATGGGAGTATTTTCTTAAGATCATCATTCATCATCTTCATTATATTTTTCTATTCTACAGGCATTTCCCTTCCACTTTTCCTTTGGTCCACAGCACCTCTACAGGAGCAACGTTGTACCACCATGATTTCTGTTTTATTCTCTGGTTCCAAGGGGCCACGTGATGGAATGAGTCATTACAGATTTCAAGATTTGAGATAAAAATTTAAAGATAAACATTTAAGAATCAAGAAACAGAAATTAAAAAAAAAATTATTGGTTAAAAAATTACAAAGAAAAAGTTTAAAAATAAAGAGCTAATTTTAAGTTCAAAAAATAAAAACAAACAAAAAACAAATGCCTACAATAGCATGTAAAAACTAGTACCAAATTACAATGAAAGGATAAATAAAATAAAGGAAGGATCTCCTGTACAGAACAAAAACACCCATACCCCCCAAAATTGGAAAAAGACAAGTTATTTTGCACAGAGAATTCGGAGGCCCCAAGTTGGATCTTCAGGAAGAACTAGACAGCTTTAAATATCTAGAGTTCAAGGATGGAAGTTTACTGAACGGCTAGCTGCATCTTGCTTGCCTGTAGCCCTTGCCAGTTGATCATCCCTCAAAATTCTAATATACATTATTTGTGCAAAAGTGTTCATTCCTCTGTTGTATATTTTGTGAAGACAGTTACAGTGTGGTTTTCACTATATGATGACCCACGCCCTAGTCTCTTTCATTGTCATGTATGTTCATCAAAACATGTTTATGCATTAACTTTATTACTGTTCAAATGATAATGTACTTGTGGTCTCACAAGGGTTTTAATGTATGTCAGCACATTTTACTTTGCAGTAGTGTCCTTTATGTTCCTTTATTTCTCATTGCTGCATTTCTTAATTTTGTGGTAACTGTGGTAGCTTATTGGCTGTTTGTGCTGCAAGCATACATTGACCTCAGCGTACACATTACCTGCCTTGTTTTCCTGGTGTTCACACTCTTCATTTCCTAACAGTCAGCATGCAGCCTGTATCATGGCCTATCATTTTATTCGATTGGTTTTATTTCTGGATTTTAACTATTCTTACTTGACAAGCCCTGATCACAGGCACCAGCATACTTAATAGTGTAAACAGTGATGTGCACTGACAGCAAATTTTCATTTGACAAACGTCAGATCGCCTCACTAGCTGGTGATTTCCAATGTGAAATTTTGGTAAGTACTAGTTTCATTCTTTAATTATGTTTTATGATGTAAGCAATAGCTTTACCACTTTGTGGGAGTCTAGTCTCTGTATGACATGCAATTTTGGACATGCATGTTTCTGGGCTTTTAGTTATTGCTGTTACGTTGTCTTCAGGTTACATGTATTTCTGGAGAAGACAGTTTTTGCCTTTTACAGTTCTCTCAAGTAACATGGAAATTATTCGTTGACATCTTAACACGTCCTGTCAACCTATCTCCTCTTCTTGTTCCTCTCCTCACCAATTAAGGAGAATGTCCTTGGTTGTTACCTTATTACTTCATCTAATTTTCAACATCCTTCTGTAGCACAGAATCTCAAATATTTTGTTTTTCTTCTCTTTCAGTTTCCCCACAGTCCATGATTCACCTCCTTACAACGCTAGCTCAAAATGCACTGTCTCAGAAATTTCTTCGCCAAATTAAGGCTGACGCTTGATACTATTAGGTTCTGGCCAGGAATGCCCTCTTTGCTTGTACTAGTCTGCTTTTTATGTCCTCCTTACTTCAGCTGTCATTTTGCTTCCGAAGTGGCAGAATTGATGCAGTCTACTTTGTGGTACCCAGTTTTGATGTTAAGATTATTGTTAATCTCGTTTTTGCTACTCTTCATTACTTTTGACTTTCTGCAGTTTACTCTCAATTCTTAGTGTTTGCTCATTACTCTGTTCATTGCATTTCACTCGTCCTGCAGTTATTCCTCACTTTCACTGAGTAAAGCAATATCATCAGCAGATCTTACCTTTGATACCCTTTCACCCTAAATTTTAATTCCACTACAGAACCATTCTTTTCTTTTTTTCATTACTTCTTCAATGTACAGATTGAACAGTAAGGGCAAAAGACTACATCCCTGTCTTACACCAATCTAATCCAAGTGCTTCATTCTTGGTCTTCCATTCATATTGTTCCCACTAGGTTCAATATTAGACGTCTTTCCCTGTAGTTTGTACTTATTTTCTCGAGAACCTGAAACATGTTGCAATGTTGAACATTGTAGAATCCTTTTTCTAGGTCAATGAATCCCATGAACGTGACTTGATTTTTCTTGAATCTTGCTTTCATTATCAAGTGCATCATCAGAACTACCTCTCTGGTACTTTCCATTTTCTAAAGCCATGCTGATTATCATCTAACAGATCCTCAATTTTCTATTCCATTTTCGGTATACTTTTCTTGTTAGCAACATGGATGCATAAGCTGTTAAACTGACTGTGCAGCACGTCTTTCATTTATCTGCCATTGCTATGTTTGGGACTGTGAGGATGAAATTTTTTCGGAAAGTCTGATGGTATGTCTCCAGTATTATAGAATCTACACACCAACTTCAACAGTTAATAAAACCACTTCCCACCAATGATTTTAGAAATTCCGAAGGCATGTTGCCCGTGCCTTTCACCTTGTTTGAGCGCAAATCTTCCAGAGCTCTGTTAAACATTGACACTTATACTGGATCTCCAAAGTCTTCAATATTGATTCACACTACTTCTTCTATCACATCATCAGCCAGTTTTTTTACATCTATTCACTTTCTGCTCCGCACTTAACAGTGGAATTCCTCTTGCGCTCTTAATATAGAGGCCTCTGTTTTCAATTTCACATAAAGTTGTTCCAACTTTTCTACATGTTGAATCAGTCCTTCTGTCGAGCATTTCTTTTTTAATTTTGTTGCATTTTTTCCTGCACCCGTTTTGCCTTAGCTTTCCTGAATTTCCTATTTATTTAAATCATAAGTGACTTATGTTGTGATATTCTTGCCTTTTTCCAAACTTTTCTGTACCACCTCATTTCATTGATCAGTTGAAGGAGGTTGCTGGAGGTTTATTTATGGTTGCCTTCCTTGTACCTATAGTTGTCTATTCTACTTTGGTGAATGTTCTTTTTAGTTATGTCCACCCCTCTTTAACTGAATTGCTGATTAGTGTTCATTAACGAAGAACACAGCCCTTTCACATTCATGTGACCACCACTTATGCGTCACATCAACATGCAATAACCACTCACAGACATCAGGTGGCTTTTCTAGCAGTGGAGGGCATATAAAACATGTTGGGTGGATGTGAAAAACAGTGCAGTCATCACAATGCAGAAATGGAGCAATTTATCTGATGTCCAAAAGGGTACAATCATTGGCTTTTGGACAAAAGGTAAAAGAATTTCCAAAACAGGAATGTTTGTAAACTGTTCACATGCTGCTTTCATTGAAGTATACAATGCATGGCAAAATAATGCTATCTGAGACAATCTGTGGTGCACCATGGGTCACAGATGACAGAGGCGAATGACAGCTGTGCAGATGTGTGTGGGTGAATAGGCATGCAACTGTTGAGCAACTCGTTGCCTAGATGAAGCAAGAGGTTATCCACAATGTCTACTCAATGGCCATTCCACGAACATTGCTGCAAACGAATCTCCACACCAGTTGCCTGGTGCATGCACCCATGCTGACTGCTGTTCATCAGCAATGATGGCTGGAATTTGCATGCCAATACTGCAACTGGACATCCACTGAGTGGCGACAGGTGCCCTTTGCAGATGAATCATCTTTTATGCTCTACTGGTCGGGATGGCTGTTGGCATGTACAGTAGGAAATGTCTAAGAGCGAGTACCCTGCAACAATCGGTGTAATGGTCCAGGTCAGAGGAGGGAGTGTTACAGTCTGGGGAATGTTTTCGTGGCATTCTCTGGGTAATTGCATCATTCTGGAAGGCACAGTGGATCAACATAAGTACGCATCTATCCTTGGGGACTGTGTACACCCCTACATGCAGTTTGTTTTTCCTTGACACAATAGTACCTACCAGAAGGACAGTGCGATACGGTACAGGGCTAGCAGTGTAAATGCACAGTTCACAGAGCACCAGGATGAATTTACTGTACTGCCCTGTCCACCAAACTCCCCAGATTTAATCCCAATCGAGAATCTGTGGGACCACCAAGATCAAGCTGTTAGTGCCGTGAATACTCAACAGAGCTGACTACAGCACTGGAGCTGCCATGACCCCGCATCCCTGTCAGTGCCTTCCAGAACCACAATGACATTCTTCCTGCACATCTTGCAGCAGTCCATGCTGCAGAAGGTTGTTAAGGTTGTTATTCAGGCTTTTGACAGGCGGTCACATTAATGTGTATCCACAGCCTTAGAGAACTTCAAATGTGCATCATCCTTCCTCAGGACCTCAGTATCCTACTTCTTTCCACTTTGATTCTCTTAAACTTCAATCTACTCCTCATCTTCACTAAATTATGATCTGAGTCTACATCAGGTCCTGGGTATCCCTTACAAACCAATGTCTGATTTCAGAATCTGCATCTGGCAACACATAATACAACTGGAATATATCTGTGTCTCCAGACCTTTTCCAAAAATAACTCATCTTTCTGTGATTCTCGATCACTGTATTTGCTATTCCTAGCTGAAATTGATTGCGGAACTCAGTTACCCTGTCTCATCTCTCAGTCTTACTACTGAGGTCATATTATCCCATAACTCTGTCTTTTGTTCCTACCCCTACGAAAGTGTTCCACTCACCCACAATTATTAGATTACCATCTTCATTTACATCATCATTCATTGCACTCAACATGCCTTTAAGACCTACAATTGAAAAACAAATCAATTAACCACTCTATGAGGGGAGACAAAACATCATTCTATAAAAAAAATAAAAGAACACATTACAAAAAGCACAATTAAAAAAGAGGTCAGACAGTTTTACAGAGGAAGTATCTATTGCAGATGGTATTCTACTGTTGCCTCTAGCTTCATTATCCACCACTGTCAGCTCCACTTTTGTAAGGATTGTTAATATCAATCCTTTCATTGTTCACTGTGTCCTTGGACATCCCCTTGGCTGTTTTCCAGCAGGGTGAAGAAATGAATATTGGGTTTAACATCTCATTGACATCGAGGTCATAAGAGACAGAACACAAGCTTGGACTGTGTCAAGGATGGAGAAGGAAATCGGCCATCTCCTTTCACAGGAACCATCCCGGCATTTGCCTGAAGTGATTTAGGGAAATCACGGAAAATCTATATCAGGATGACTGGAAATGGGTTTGAACCACCGTCCTCCCGAATGTGAGTCCAATGTGCTAGCCACGGCACTACCTCGCTCGATCCCAGCAGGGTGAGGATGGAGAACTCAGTATGGGAGGGATCTATCAGCTTGAAGGATGTGGCCCATCCACTTTAGCCTCTTGTGCCCTAATATTCAGTCAATGTGTGGATTTCAAAACCACTGGTATAGGTCTTCTTTTGTTCTTCATTCACATTTACCCTCTATGGTACTGCAGACAGGTCCATAGATATTTCAAAGTACCTTCCACTCACAGGAACACATTGCTGCTTCTGTTGCTGATGTCGCCGAGGTTTCACAACCACATAAAAGTACCGGTTACACTACTAGTGTCATGTACAGTTGGATCTTGTTCTTCTGTGATATCAGTCATAACTTGAATAAACTGTTCAGCATAAAGAAAATGTGATTGTTATTTACTATTCACTGATGCACTTCTTTTGTCACTTCACTTAAGTCAGTACAGAACTCAGGTACTTGAATTCTTGAACTTATTCAAAGGTACGCCAATCAAACAGAACAGAAGGAAAGAGAGCTTGACGGTTTGATACAATGAGATATTTGGTTCTATCCTCATTCACCTCCATCCCAACTTTCTTTGCAGTGTAGAGAAATCAGGAAGTGTCAGCGCATACTTGCTCCAGGGTGTCACCAAGACTCCCTACATCATCAGCAAATTCCGGGATTGTGTCTGCTCCCACTATCTCCTTTTCTGTTATTCAATGAGTGTCACAGATTACTTCTTGTAAGGCCAAGTTGAACAGTATTTGTGCCAATGGGTCGGCTTGTCTCAATCCATTTCATATACTGAATGGTGGCGATGGCTGCCTAACCGCACTTGACCAGTTGACTGTGAGTAGCAAGTTGCAATTAGTCAGATGTATTTCGGTGCGATGTGAAACTCCCGTAACATCTTCCATAACATGGAGCGGTCATTGCTGTCATAAGCTTGTCAAAAATCAATGAACATGAGGTGTAATACCTGGTCAAACTTGTAAAATTTTTCTATCGGCTGCCTCAAGGTGGTCAGGAGTTGACCATCCAGGCACAAAGCCACACTGATAGTGACCAATAACTGCTTCAGCTAATGGTTTCATACAGTTTAGCAGCAGCTTTGTTCAGACTTTATAAGCAGCTTCAAGTAATGAAATCCCTCAGCATCACCCTTCTTGAAGATGAGACACATAATTGCTCCCTTCCATTCTTCAGCAATTACTTCTGCTGTCCAAATGGTAGATATTAACAGCTTCAAAGCATCCAACAATGTTTCACATCCGAAACAGAGACTCTCAGCTGTGATACCACTATCTCCTGGAGCCTTGTTTTGCTTGAGGGTCTTTAGTACATTACCAATTTTTTTCCTCTAATGGTTCAGAGGCCCCCATCTGTGTTATCACTGCTGTTGGAATGCCATGATTCAGTAAGTTTTCAACATGTTTCTTAAATCAATATGCCTGTGGTACCATTTCACTTGTCTCTTTTGTTAGAACCACTACATGTCATCAGTAAATACCTCTTGCAAATCTTGACATCCCTTTGCATACTGAATTATATGAGGTGCTGAGAACCATAAGGACCTCAAGCACACCGTCGTCCATTTTGAGACTGTAGTATGTACGAATGCTTCTAGCATTTGTTGATCTTATTGTGAGTTAGGTTTATCTGTGCTGTAGGCCCACACTGTACACATGAACATTCATGAAAAGCTGTCACACCAATTTCTCTGGAAGAAATTGAAGCTGCCTGTGAGACTGTTTGGGCAATAATCAGTATCAGGGGTGGTGATAAAATGGTAAGTGGTTTCTTCTATTGTCCAACAGGCTGACTTAACCAAAAACTTCAGAGACAACCTCAGTTTCCCAATCATACTGTCATGATTGATGGAGACTTTAATCATATAATAATCCACTGAAGAAATTAGTTTTGTTAGTGGTGGGCATGATAAGACATCCTGCAGAACATTACTAAATGCCTTCTCTGAAACTGAAACTGGTATAAGAGATCAAGGCGCAACTGCGGCAACAATAATTACCAATGTACAAAGGAAAACTAAAACAACGAGAAAGATATATCAGTTTAGTAATATGAATATAATAGAGGGAAACATTCCACGTGGGAAAAATATATCTAAAAAGAAAGATGATGAGACTTACCAAACAAAAGCGCTGGCAGGTCGATAGACACACAAACAAGCACAAACATACACACAAAATTCTAGCTTTCGCAACCAACGGTTGCCTCGTCAGGAAAGAGGGAAGGAGAGGGAAAGACGAAAGGATTTGGGTTTTAAGGGAGAGGGTAAGGAGTCATTCCAATCCCGGGAGCAGAAAGACTTACCTTAGGGGGAAAAAAGGACAGGTATACACTCGCACTCACACATATCCATCCACACATATACAGGCACAAGCAGACATTTGTAAAGGCAAAGAGTTTCAAACTCTTTGCCTTTACAAATGTCTGCTTGTGCCTGTATATGTGTGGATGGATGTGTGTGTGTGTGTGTGTGTGTGTGTGTGTGTGTGTGTGTGTGTGTGCGCGAGTGTATACCCGTCCTTTTTTCCCCCTAAGGTAAGTCTTTCCGCTCCCGGGATTGGAATGACTCTTTACCCTCTCCCTTAAAACCCAAATCCTTTCGTCTTTCCCTCTCCTTCCCTCTTTCCTGACGAGGCAACCGTTGGTTGCCAAAGCTAGAATTTTGTGTGTATGTTTGTGCTTGTTTGTGTGTCTATCGACCTGCCAGCGCTTTTGTTTGGTAAGTCTCATCATCTTTCTTTTTAGATATATCAGTTTAGTAAAATAGATAAAAAAATCAGTTGTGTCATATCTCAATGGGGTACTTGAAACTTTCAGTACAGGGCAGGAACATGTAGAGGAACTATTGTGCAAGTTTAAAAGAATAGTTGAGCATGCACTGGATAGATATGTACTCAGTAGAATAGTTCATAATGGAAGGGACCCTCCATGATATAGTCACAGTAAAGAAACTTCTAAACAAACAGAGACCACTGCATAATAGGTGCAAAACAAAGCATAGGTCTATAGATAAATAGATGCTGAATGAAACACATTTGGCTGTCAAGAAAGCAATGTGTGAAGCCTTCAATGACTACCACAGCAGAATATTGTCAACTGATAGTGTCCAGTCCATGGCGAATGAGACAGGAACTGAAATTGAAGGTAGCAAAGTGAAAGCTGGAATGTTTAACTCTGTTTTCAAGTGTTCCTTTACCAAGGAAAACACAGGAGAATTGTGCCAATTTAATCCTTGTAGCACTGAAATTGTTAAAATTGAACAAAGCTCCAGAGCCCGATGGAATCTCTCTCTACAATCAAGTTGTGGCTGAGTTAGCCCCTCTTATAACTGTAATCTATAATCTATTATAGATCCCTTGGGGATGGAGGGGGTTGGCACCAGTGGCCAGTAGTTGGAAGAAAGCACAGATCATACCTGTCTACAAGAAGGAAAGTAGAAGTCATCTATAAAACTAAGATACAATATCTTTGGCATCAATTTGTTGGAGAATCTTAGAACATATTCTGAACTCAAACATAATGAGGTATCTCAAACAGAATCTCCTCCCTGCCAACCAGCATGCATTCTGAAAACATCAATCATGTGAAACCCAACTTGCACTTTCGTCACATGACATACTGAAGGCTTCGGACCAAAGTCAGGCAGATGCAGTATTTCTTGATTTCAGAGAAGCATTTGACTAGTACCACACCCACACTTATTGATCATATGTGGTAGCAAGTGAAATTTGTGACTCTTCTGAAGACTTTTTGGTAGGAAGGACACAGCATGTTATCTTGAATAGAGTGTCATCATCATATGCAGAAGCAACTTTGAGTGTTCCCCATGGAAGTTTGTTGGTACCCTTGCTGTTGATGTTGTGGACATAACTAATAGTAACCTGACTTTTTGCAGATGGCGCAGTTACCTATAATGAAGTACTCTCTGAAAGAAGCTATGTAAATATTCAGTCAGAGATTGATAAGATTTCTAAGTGGTGAAAAGATTGGCACTTCAAAAATGTAAATTTGAAGTTCAAAAATGTAAAACTGTACACTTCAC
This sequence comes from Schistocerca cancellata, assembly GCF_023864275.1. Lineage (NCBI taxonomy): Eukaryota > Metazoa > Arthropoda > Insecta > Orthoptera > Acrididae > Schistocerca > Schistocerca cancellata. The sequence continues at coordinate 583,938,860 of NC_064628.1, read as the reverse complement.
AAAATGAAAAAACATAAAACTATAATATCAATGAGTCACTGTTCAAATCAGACAACTCATACAAACATCTGGGTGTAACGTCTTGTGGGCATATGAAATGGAATGATCACACTGGCTCAGTCGTGGGTGTAGCAGGTGGTAGACTTCTGGTTATTCGTAGAATACTGGGAAAGTGCAATTAGTCTACAAAGGAGATTGCTTACAAATCACTCATGCTACCGTTTCTAGAATATTGCTCAAATGTGTGGGACTTGTACCAGATAGGACTAACAGCGGATACTGAACATATACAGAGAAGGGCATCACGAAAGGTCACAGGTTTGACCTGTGGGACAGCGCAACAGAGATGCTGAAAAAACTGAACTGGAAGACTCCTGAAAATAAAGGTAAACTGTCCTGAGAAAATCTACTAACGAAGTTTCAAGAACTGGCTTTATATGATGACTCGAGGAATATCCCCTGGATATCACTCACATATGGATCATATGGACAATATTAGAATAATTACAGCACGCACAGAAGCATTTGAACAACCATTCGTCTTGCATGCCATATGTTAAAGGAGTGGAAAGATATCCTAATAACTGGTACAAGGGGACTTACTGTCTGCCATGCACTTCACAGTGGTTTGCAGAATCTAGATGTAGATATTCAGTTTCAAATGGGCCTGACTGAATGTGCTTTTGGGCCCTTATGGTTCTCAGCATCTCATTATTTTCAGTACCTTATACTCTTCCTCTAACTTGCATCTCCTGCTTTTTGATGTTGCCATGTACAACTAATCTATTGTTGTTGGTTTTAGTTTGCTGTCAGTTCTGATACGAATAATGCTATCACTGAACTGTTCACATCAACTATCTCTCTCTCTGTCTTATCAACTTATTCATTACAAATCCTTCACCCTTACATTAGTTTCTGCTGCTATTGATATTCCCCTACATTCATCTGAACTCAAATCTTTATCTTCTTTCCATTTTACTCCACTGTCCCCACTAAAACTAGATTGAACCTTTGCATTTCTCTTTTCAGATTTTCTAGCTTTCCTGTCGTATTCTGACTTCCAACATTCCACACTCATAAGACATTACCCTTCCATTGGTGATTCAATCTTTTTCTCATAGTCACATTCCTTTTTGGGGCCCCTTGCAGACAGTGGTTTCCACTGTCTTCTGCATCCTCATGCTGTTGATCATAGCTGATTCTTCTGCCTTTCGGGGGCAGTTTCTCAATTCAAGGTTAAAAAGGTGCCCTGAACCTCTGTCCAGTGTGTCCTTTTTGATAATGCCTCTGGCAGAATGAGGATTACTCCTTACACCAGATATTATTAATTACAAATACAATGATTGAACATACATACAAAAAAAGGCAGAGTTAAACTTTCAAGACATTTGAACAATGCTTTGACTATTCTTTTCAGGGTTAAAAATAGTCACTGTGAATGCACAGAATTGGCACAGAACATGGTTATCATAAGAAATAACAGGGCAAAAATAAGAAAAATCAACAGTCTTTTGCATTTCTAAGTCAATGATATTGTACAACATTCTCATAAGTGAAGCTGACAGCTTTCAGTTTCTGTAAAAGCTCCTCAAGTGTGTGATGTGCAAGGCAGCTTCTCTTCTGTCTTCAATCCTAAGAAAATAACATGTTTAACTGCATTGATTATTTAATCATGCTATGGGACTAGCACTCCCCTATTATGAGAGTACAGTGGCAGAGACTATGGATTGGATCTTGCTGCAGTTATATTCCTCATTCATAAGTCATGAATTAATGTTACCTGCTGCCCTATTTAGCCCATCAATTACTTTCCATTTCATGTTTTTTACACTAACGTGTTACTTGCAAAAATAAACATTTTGGAATTGTCTGTTGTGATTGTGGTAGGTCACTGACATACATTAAGAAAACCAATGCAATTAGAATAGAAGCCTGAAATACTTTCAATTTACATCAGATTCAGTCATGTTTCCTATTTGATTACGTTGGAGAATGACATTCTGCTCACTATTCACAAAGTATGAAATGAATCATTGATGGCTTTTTTGGCTAATTTCATAATGTTTCATGTTAGGAAATAATGTATGTGTGGTCTGCATGATAAAATAAAGAGAGTAACTACAATCAACCTATCATTTAGCTCTGCAAAATAATACATTGCATTTTCTGTTCTGCCGCCTTCACTAATCCAGATTACAAGTCTGACAACAAACTACATGTGCTCCTGAGACAAAATATATTTCTCTTCTCATAAGCACTTGATTTTTTCTTCATATCCTCATGAGTCTTCACTCTTCAAGGACTTAAATGAATTAAAGTTACCTCGTCGCCTGTTTCTCACAGCTGAATGTGACTTAGAATACCATCTTCTGGAAGTTATACATACTTGCAATTTACTCCAGCAGATAGTTTAAGTGTTTCTGCACGACCCCCACCCCCACTTCCTTTATTCTGAACATGAATTTTTCTCACATCTCTATTGGCCAAACTGTGTCACACTGGGGATGTAGCTCTGTGTGGCTGTGCTATAGCAGTGTTTTCTGACGGAGAATTCAACTTCAAAAACCTGTATTACAATAATTAACTCTTTGTTTATGTACCTTTCCATGAAACTTGAAGGTTAGACATGTTTTCTACTTATGGGTCTGTCATCCCTATTTTTGTTACTTCTGTTTCACGGTTGGGGCTGGAAAGTAGATGCTTTTCATCCACCATTAATATTGTCAGACTTACTTTAAATTCAGATAATTAGTCATAATTAGAAAGCCAAGATCTGTGGTCACTAAAGAACACATTTATATCTTAACACCAAATGAAACAGGTAACAGTCAATTGCACAATAAAGTTAACTTACAGAGATTATGAAACACACAATCTTATAAGTAGCTTGATGTGGATAATTATGTAACAATGAAATCCCTTTAAGTAATTATGGTGACTTTTGTCTTTCTCTGTCTTACCTCAATACACGTGTTGGTGCAACTATAGTTGTGAATTCTTTCTGTGAAAACTGGCTCAGTTGTATATCATGCACAGCTGCGGCTCCGGGACAGGTAGCATGGCATTTAGGTGTTTGTATGCTTACGCCATTTTCGAACCAGTCACTCAACTTGTTCCATCCATTTGCAAAATCACTTTCAACCACTTGTGCATAAATAATGGCCAATGATGGAACTACAATGCAGTCTTTCTGGAAATATGAATAAATATTAATGATTAATGAGTGCTTCCAAAGAATGAAATATATCTTTAATGGATGTAGTTTATCTATTGGAATTATTTATCATGTTAATCGTGATTATATCTGAAATTTAATTGTGGTCTATCATCTGTGACTTAATGTATACAGGGAGGTCAGAAAGTCTCAAAAGCCTTCAAGGGTAGGTTGTGCTGAGAAATAATTGTTAAGAAAAAAATTCGACATGTTCCCCCTTCCAATTTAATTAGCATTGACATTAGTCAATTATACCATTGTGCATTCGTATTGAAGAACTTGTAAGCACTAACATGCAGTAATGCACAGAGATTGGTGGTTCCATGAGTTACCATTTCCTCGAATGGTCATTATCAGTTAAAATGTGCCTTCTTTGGAAGTGATAAATTTAAGCTAGGTGAGCAAAATCTGTGTTTGTTTCTTTGAGGAAACACTGTCTCTGGCAATCTGCTTGAATTCCCATGTGCACTGACCTTATTGGCTAACTTCGATGCCAATTACATTAGAAAATGGCGCAACATACTGATTGCATCAACTCGTCATTTAAGCAATGTGTTAGATGTGGCAAAACCAACAATTTTGAAAATTTTACACTTTATGCTAAAGAAAAAAGTATACCACATTCTGATGTTTCACAAATTAGATCATGAAGATTATGCAGCTCGCTAAGCTGCAAGTTACGATGAACACCTCATAGTTCACATTTTGTTTACTCATGAGGTTCGAACACCTCACGGATCACACTTTGTTTCATTCCACATCTGCAGAAATGTCCTCCCATTAGGGGGGGATTTCATGAGCCAAGCAACAATGCAGGAACAGTATATGGGACTGGGATCTGACTAGGGATAAGGAAACTTTTCTTGAAATCTCCCCTGATGGCCTTACCATCAAACTACCCATATCTGACCTTCACCTGTTCAGATTCCGCCAATCCTTAGCCCTCACCAACATAGTCCTGCAAAACCATATCAACAAAGCCCGATCCTCCTTGCAGTACCTTCTCTCCATCTGCAAAATTCTCTTGCTATGTAACCCCAGATTCCTGGAACCCATAAAACACACTGAAACTCTTGCCCTCCAGGAACTTGAGCAATGTGCACAATGCCACCTCAAAAAGCTCTCCATCCTGCTCAGTTCCTACTCCCACCTCGGAGCACCACTGTCCACCACTTCTACAACAACCTCCAAACCTCCCCTACGCCCCCTCATAGCTGACAAACCTTGTCTCATAGACCTACTACACTTATCCCACCCTCCGAAACTCACTCCCACCACCACACAGAACTCAAATCCTAAACAGACCTGCAACACAGTCATGAACCTTTCCTCCAGAAGCCTTAGTCCCACAGAAATATCAGTCTTTTCCAAAGGCCTCACCTTCTGCCACACTCTCAAATTCAACCATGCAGGACTAGTTAAAGACCTTCTCTCCTTCTCCCAGTCCCTACAGTGGAAACACTTTTTCGTCACCAACCTGACCAATCAGACTCAACTAAAGACCAACATTGAACCTTGCCTAACTCAGTTCACTCCTCCATCCAACCGTGATCCACCCCCACTGCCTCCAAACCACCCCCTGTTAACTTCCCAGAATTTCTTATTCTCGAACCTTGCCTCACCATCATTCCCCAAATTCCTCAGCTTGCATACTAACCTTACATCCGCAGAAAAACTGATCCCGATCTTATAATCCTACCTGTAGACATAGGCTCCACCACCGTAGTTTTGAACTGCAAGGATTGCATTGCAGGAGGACTCCGTCAGCTGTCAGATGCTTCCACCTACAAACCATGCCACAGTGATCCCATTCCAGCAATCCAGCAGGATCTCCAGTCACTACTCAAATCCTTAGGCCCATCCCAGAACCTCTCCCCAGAGTCCATCTCTCTACTTACCCCTACCACTCCCTGCACTCCCACTTTCCATAAACCCAACCACCCAGGATGCCCCACTGTGGCCGGTTACTGTGCCCCCACTGAGAGAATCTCTGCTCACACAGACCAACACATTCAACCTATTACCCAGAACCTATCCTCCTATATAAAAGATACCAACCATTTCCTCAACTGACTCTCCACAGTTCCTCTCCCTTTACCACACGGGGCCCTCCTCATCACTACTGATGCCACATCCCTGTACACTAACATTTCGTAATGCCCATGGCCTTACTGCTATCGAACACTAACTTTACAGATGCCCTATGGATTCCAGACCAACAACCTCCTTCCTAGTCTCCATGACCAACTATATCCTCACCCACAATTACTTCTACTTTGAAGACATTACCTACAAACAAATCCGGGGTACGGCTATGGGCACCCGCATGGCACCATCCTATGCTAACCTATTCATGGGCCATTTACAGGAATCCTTCCTAAAAACCCATAATCCTAAACCCTTCACCTGGTTCAGATTCACTGATGACATCTTTGCTATCTGGATTGAAGGTGAGGATGCCGTATTCACATTCCTCCAGAACCTCAATAACTTCTCCCCCATTTGCTTCACCTGGTCCTACTCAACCCAACAAGCCACCATCCTAGATGTTGACCTCTGCCTCAGACATGGCTACATCAGTATCTGCGTCCATATCAAACCTACTAACCACCAGCAATACCTCCACTTCGACCCGTTTCATACCAAGAAGTCCCTTCCGTACAGCCTAGCCACCTGTGGTCGTCGCATCTGAAGTGACGAGCAGTCCCTCTCTTAATATACCAAGGGTCTCAGTGAAGCCTTCACTGACTGTAATTATCCTCCCATCCTTGTACAAAAACAAATCTCTCGTGAATAATCTTTCCAGTCTCCCACCACCTCCCAAAGTCCCCCAGTCCGGCCACAGAGGAGCATTCCCCTCGTAACTCAGTACCATCCGGGACTGGAGCAACTGAATTACATTCTCTGCCAGGGTTTCGATTACCTCTCATCATGCCCTGAAATGAGAAATGTCCTACCCATTATCCTTCCCACTCCTCCTACCGTGGTATTCCACCATCCATTGAACCTACACAATATACTCGTCCATACTTACACATCCCCTGCTCCCAATCTCTTACCTCATGGCTCATATCCCTGTAATAGACCTAGATGTAAAACCTGTCCCGTACATCCTCCTACCACCACCTACTCCAGTCTGGTCACTAACATCACCAATCCCATCAAAGGCAGGGCTACCTGTGAAACCAGTCATGTGATTTACAAGATAAGCTGCAACCACTGTGCTGCATTCTATGTAGGCATGACAACAAACAAGCTGTCTGTCCGCATGAACGGCCACCGACAAACTGTGGCCAAAATGCAAGTGGACCACCCTGTAGCTGAAAACGCTGCCAGACATGATATCCCCATCTCAATGACTGCTTCACAGCCTGTGCCATATGGATTCTTCCCACCAACACCATCTTTTCTGAATTGCGCACGTGGGAACTTTCCCTGCAATACATCCAACATTCCCGTAACCCTCCTGGCCTCAACCTGCATTGGTCACTGTCGTCACCCATCCAGCCCCCTCCCTGTTCCATTTCCAGCACTACACAGCCGTCATTCCACTGCCACACCCAGTTTTTTAATTTCTTTTATTTTTATTTTTATTTCTCTCATTTCCGCTACTTACACCCTCCCCCCCTTCCCTCCTACCCACCGTCTAAAAACACTTCACTGACTGCCACTCCCACCATACTACCCCTCCCCCTCCCTCCCCCAGCCTCCTCCTTACCCCCACCCAGTCGACACTCCCATCATGCACTGATGCTGCTGTTCGCAGTGTAGTTTCAGTTCTCTGAGACTGCAGATGTGTGTGCAAGTTGCACTTGCTTGACTCTGTGTGTGTGTGTGTGTGTGTGTGTGTGTGTGTGTGTGTGTACTGCTGACAAAGGCCTTAATGGCCAAAAGCTATGATTGTGTGAATGTTTTTGTTGTGCCTATCGCGGCTCAGCATCTCTGCTATATGGTGAGTAGCAACTTTCTTTCTCTCGTATTGTTACAGTCCATCCTGGATTTTCCATTGTTTAAATAAGGTAGGTTAGATTGTTCTGAATGTGGTTGAGAGGATAAATGTTCCAACAGCACTTCAAATCTCCCAGTTTTCCTACTGTTAAGCACCATGTAGGCAGATGTTTGAAGATTATTACTTTTTTGTGCAATCCAGGCACCTTATCTGCAGCGACAGAATAGTGCTAAAAATGACAGTTTTTGCATTTGCTTCTGGTCATTGTACAAAGATGACAAACACCTTGTACTGAGCTTTTTCATGTTTACAACATAATTCATTCTTCTGATGTTGTTGTTGTGGTCTTCAGTCTCTATCCTGTGCAAGTCACTTCATCTCTGAGTAACTACTGCAACCTACTTCCTTCAGAATCATCTCACGGTATTCATTTCCTTGTCTCACTCTATGATTTTTACATTCCACACTTCCCTCCAGTATTAAATTGGTGATCCCTTGATTTCTCAGAATGTGTTCTACCAACTGATCCCTTCCTCTAGTCAGGTTATATCATAAATTTCTCTTCTCCCCAATTCTATTCAGTACCTCCTCATTAGTTACATGATGCACCCACATTTCAAAAGCTTTTATTCTTTTTTTGTCTGAACTGTTTATAGCCCATGTTTCTCTTCCATACACAGCTACACCCACTGCCAATAATTTCAGAAAGGACTTCCTGACACTTAAATCTACACTCAGTGTTAACAAATTTCTCTTCCTCAGAAATGTTTTTCTTGCTATTGCCAGTCTACATTTTATATCCTCCCTGTTTCGATCATCATCAGTTATTCTGCTTCTCAAATAGCAAAACTCACCTATCACTCTAAGTGTCTCGCTTCCTAATCTAATGTCCTCGGGAATGTCTGATTTAATTCAACTGTATTCCATTACCCTTGTTTTAGTTTTGTTGATGTTGATCTTATATCCTCCGTTCAAAACACTGTCCATTCTGTTCACCTGTTCTTCCAAGTACTTTGCTGTCTCTAACAGAATTACAATGCCATTGGCAAACAGAAAAGTTTTTATTTCTTCTCCCTGGACATTAATTCACACTCCAAATTTGTCTTGTTTCCTTTACTGCTTGCTCAATATACAGACTGAGTAAAATTGGGGATAGACTATAAACTGTCTCACTCCCTTCTCAACCACTGTTTCCCATCAGTGCCCCTCGAACCTTATAACTGCCATCTGGTTTCTGTACAAACTGTAAATAGCCTTTTGCTCCCTGTATTTCACCCCTACTACCTTTAGAATTTGAAAGAGAGTATTCCAGTCAACACTCTCAAAAGCCTTCTGTGAGTTTACAAATGCTATAAATGCAGGTTTACCTTTCCTTAACTTATCTTCTATGAGAAGTCATAGGGTCAGTATTGCCTCATGTGTTTGTACATTTCTCCAGAATCCAAACTGATCTACCCAAGGTCGGCTTCTACCAGTTTTTCCGTTATTCTGTAAAAAATCTGTATCAGATTTTGCTATCGTGACTTATTAAACTGATAGTTCGGTAATTTTCACACTGATCAACACCTTCTTCCTTTGGAATTAGAATTATTATGCTCATCTTTAGGTCTGAAAGTATTTCACCTGTCTCATACACCTTTCTCACCAGATGGAAGATTTTGTCATGGCTGGCTCTCCCAAGGCTAGCAGTAGCTCTAACAGAATGTGTTCTACTCCCCGGGCCTTATTTCGACTAGGCTAGCAGTAGCTCTAACAGAATGTGCTCTACTTCTGGTGCCTTGTTTTGACTTAAGTCTCTCAGTGCTTTGTCAAATGCTTCATGCAGCATCATATCTCCCATCTCATCTTCATCTATGTCCTCTTTCATTTCCATAATATTGCCCTGAAGTACATCTCCCTTGTATAGTCCCTCTTTTCTGCTTTCCCTTCTTTGCTTAGGACTGATTTTCCATCTGAGCTCCTGATATTCATAAGGGTGGTTCTCTTTTCTCCAAAGGTCTCTCTAATTTCCCTGTAGGCAGCACCTATCTTAATCCTAGTGATGCGTGCTTCTACCTCCTTACATCTGCCCTCTAGCCATTACTTCTTAGTCATTTTGCACTTCCTGTCAATCTCATTTTTTAGACATTTTAATTCCCTTTCACCTGCTTCATTGATTGGATTTATATATTTTCTTCTTTCATCAGTTAAATTCAGCATCTTTTGTGTTATCCAAGGATTTCTACCACCCCTAATCTTTTTACGTACTTGACACACTGCTGCCTTCACTATTTCAACTCTTGAAGCTACCCATTCTTCATCTACTGTATTCCTTTCCCCCTGATCTTGTCAGTCATTCTGTAATGCCCCCTCTTAAACTCTCTACAAACACTGGTTCTTTCAATTTATCCAGGTCCCATTTCTTTAAATTCTTATCTTTTTGCAGTTTCTTCACTTTTAATCTATAGTCCATAACCAATAAATTGTGGTCAGAGTCCACATCTGTGTTTAGAAATATCTTACAATTTAAAACCTGGTTCCAAAATCTGTCTTACCATTATACAGGGTGGTCCATTGATAGTGACCAGGCCAAATATCTCACAAAATAAGCATCAAACGAAAAAACTACAAAGAACGAAACTCGTCTAGATTGAAGGGGGAAACCAGATGGCGCTATGGTTGGCCCGCTAGATGGCGCTGCCACAGGTCAAAAATGAGGGTTCCTATTTTTAAAAAATGCAATTTATATCCGTTTGGCCTATGGCAGCACCATCTAGCGGGCCAACCACAGCGCCATCTGGTTTCCCCCTTCAAGCTAGACAAGTTTTGTTCTTTGTAGTGTTTTCATTTGACGCTTATTTTGTGAGATATTTGTCCCAGTCACGATCAATGGACCACCATGTATAATCAATCTGAAACCTTATGGTGTCTCCAGATCTCTCCCACATATACGACCTCCTTTCATGATCCTTAACCCTTAACTACTATCGACCAACTCTCAGACCGCTACTGATTTTTGTGTCGAGATATTTCTCACACCCCTGCAAAGCCAAATGGACTCTTCCATGTACCTTCCTATTGGCTGTCATGCTACACGTGCCAGCATTCTTGCATTGTTGGTGCTCTTTGTTTCGTAATTATTATCCTTGAGAGGTCTCACAGATGTACCATAGTGTTTGCTTGCCACATTTTTATTGCATGCTACTGTTTCTCCATGGCGGGGAAAGCTGGGCCTTCTGTGCAATGTGTGTTATGTGAGACAGATGTCTTCACTTGCAAGATGAGCCTCAGATACCAAAAGAAGAATTCGAAAATCAAAAAACGTGCACCTTTTGCCCTCCTCGTCTGAAGAGAAAAATGAGGTATCCATGTCAACAGTGTGGTGTTCCGATTTGTTTAGAGTGTTACAGGAAGGTCTGCGTGAAGTGTTTGCAGGTGGAAATTGACTAAAGTATGATTCAGTGGCACATGAGAACAAGTATTTAGTTTTTACTTGTAATTTTAGAAGTAAAATGGTGGCAAAGTTTCTCCATTCATAGATTTATGGACTGAAATATTCGCTCTACATTGCAAAGTGAGTCGTAAACTGAAAGCTGATTTCGCACACAATTTATCGTAAGTCATGTCGGATTTTGCCACCTAGTTATATTGCCAATTTGTAATATAATTCCTCTGATGAAAATCTGTGTGTGAGTAGAGAGCAAACTATTTGCTGTTATTTTCGTAACTCATAAAATAAAAATATACTCCAGATGTCGCTTTGTTTTAATTGGTGAAGTGTTTAAAATACCGCAGTGTTTTAAAAAAATCAAATTTCTACAAAAGCCACCTCTAAGAAGTGTAATGAATGACTGGAATTCAAGAAACTATATATATTCAGCAAAATTCTGGTTTGATATACAAAATAGAAAAATGCGGTCTGTGAGACCCCTCCATAGTAATTGTGTTCCTGTGAATGACCATAGCAGTTACGGGTTAAACCATGTGTTAGCTATGATTAAATTCTGTTCTATGCAAAATTCTACCAGGCAGCTTCCTCTTTCATTCCTTTCCCCTGTCCATATTTACCTACTACTTTTCCTTCTCGCCCTTTCCCTGGAAACGAATTCCCGTCTCCCATGACTATTAAATTTTCGTCTCCCTTAACTATCTGAATAGTGTGAGCTTCATGTGCATCTTGGATACAATAATGCATTCATTCACTATGCTGTTCATAATAGCTTATCTGCTTTTCTACTTTTTTATTCATTATCAAACCTACTTCTGCATTACCCCCTTTTGGTTCTTATATTTATAACCCTGATTTCACCTGACCAGAAGTTCTGTTTCTCTTGCCATCGAACTTTGCGAATTCATCCATTTCCCTTTTCAAATTCTCTAACCTACCTGCCCCATTACGGGATCTGACATTACACGCTCTGATCCATGGAATGCCAGTTTTATTTCTTCTGATAATGACATCCTCCTGAGTAGTAGCCCAGAGATCTGAATGGGGGACTATTTTACCTCCGGAAGATTATACCCAAGAGGATGCCATCCTCATTTAACCATACAGTAGAGCTGCTCCTTCCCTCAGAAAAAATTACGGCTGCCCCTTGCTTTCAACTGTTCACAGTACCACCACAGTCACTTTGGGTTATGTTACAAGGCCAGATCAGACTTTGTTTTATGTTATAAGGCCAGGTCAGTCAATCATCCAGACTGTTGCCCTTGCAACTACTGGAAAGGCTGCTGCCCCTCTTCAGGAACCACATGTTTGTCTGGCCTCTCAACAGATCCCCCTCCATTGTGGTTGCACCTACAGTATGGCTACCTGTGTCAGTGAGGCACGCAAACCTCCCCACCAATGATAAAGTACATGGTTTACGGGGCGGGGGGTTGACATTTTTCTAATATCCCGTAAAATCAGCTACTCCATGATTTGTTGGCCTATGTGTAAATTTTTAAATCTTTTTTGTAGTAACACGGTTCACGTTTACGTAGCACTTCACTTAGCATAGACCGGGACTGAGTCCTAGACAGGCCCGATGTTGACTGACTGGGCACGGCCCGTGCTGCCTGAGTTGTTGTTGTTGTTGTTACGCCGGCAGAGGTCGCGTCCGAATTCTCGTGTGCCCTCTGGTGGACGGGACTCTACTTGCGGCAACTACCATCCGTGACGCGCCGTGCCGATGTGCGCCTCCTACGATATTTCTGGTGGCTACTGCACTCCTCTTCCTTCGGGGGGTGAAGCCACTGTGATCCACTGCGTCGGAAGGTGGAGCGTCGTGCAGGAGTGATGACCTCCACGTCCATCGGAAGGCTGGAGTCGAGGGGATCTGCCAACCCTCGAGCCAGAACCTTCGAATACGGCTGGAAGTGACCCACACGAAGAGGCCCCCGTCGTCCCACCACCAGAACCCGGAACAGAACGGGAGACAATCCGTCGAACTCTGGATCCTGGTCCACCCCGGGAGGGGCAAGACCCAGTGGCGGGGACGATGGGGAAGGGACGACCACAGGTGAACCAGCCTGCTGAACAACTGGGCCGGCGAGGTGGGCAGGCTCTCGCTGGGGCATCGCTAATGAGGGCAATGCCGGTGCTGGAGCGACTGGAGGCTGCCAAGGCCGAGAGCCATCACAGTTCGGCAGAATCACAGGGGGGAGGGGTGGTAGCGTCCCCTGAGAAACCAACACAGGTGCCGGCAATGGGGAAGCTGGTGCCCAAGGGGTCGGAGAGTGGGGGCCCAAACATGGACGAAGCTGATATTGGAGAAAATATAAAAATGCAGTAAATGAAACAGGCAAAAGGGAATACAAACATCTCAAAAATGAGATCAACAGGAAGTGCAAAATGGCTAAGCAGGGATGGCTAGAGGACAAATGTAAGGATGTAGAGGCTTATCTCACTAGGGGTAAGATAGATACTGCCTACAGGAAAATTAAAGAGACCTTTGGACAAAAGAGAGCCACTTGTATGAATATCAAGAGCTCAGATGGAAACCCAGTTCTAAGCAAAGACGGGAAAGCAGAAAGGTGGAAGGAGTATATGGAGGGTCTATACAAGGGCGATGTACTTGAGGACAATATTATGGAAATGGAAGAGGATGGAGATGAAGATGAAATGGGAGATATGATACTGCATGAAGAGTTTGACAGAGCACTGAAAGACCTGGGTCAAAACAAGGCCCCGGGAGTAGACAACATTCCATTAGAACTACTGACGGCCTTGGGAGAGCCAGTCCTGACAAAACTCTACCATCTGGTGAGCAAGATGTATGAGACAGGCGAAATACCGTCAGACTTCAAGAAGAATATAATAATTCCAATCCCAAAGAAAGCAGGTGTTGACAGATGTGAAAATTACCAAACTATGAGTTCTCAGTGAGACCCTCAGCATAGTGGGCAAGGTGGTTCTTGTCACTGCAGATATGCCATCCCCAGATGGTCAGGCTGTATGGGAGCGATTTTTTGTTGTGGAAGCGATGAAAGTTGTTGAAATGAGGGTACTGTTGGTTGTTGGTGGGTTTAATATGAACAGCGACATTTAGACAACCTCAAAACAAATCCTTTCCTAATCATCCTAACTGCAGATAATGATTCCACCACTGTTGTTATGGATCACAGTGACTACCTGGCAGAAAGTTATTATCTGAGTCATCCACCTTTAAACTATACCAGAGTGATCCCATCTCAGAAGTCTAATGTAACTTCCAATAACTGCTTAAAGTCTTGGGCCCTTCCCAAAATCTCTCCCCTGAAACCTTCTCCCTCCTCACCTCTATGGCATCTCGCACACCCATCTTATACAGACTCCTCAAAATCCACAAACTCAACAATCCTGGATGCTGCTTTGTTGCTCCACTGAAAGAATTTTGGCCCTCACTCACCAACAGTTCCAATCAACTGCTGTAATATAGCCTCCCACATCAAAGATACCAACCCCTTCCTTCATCAACTCGTGGCAATCCCCACCCCTTTACCTCCTGGATGTCAACTAGTCACTGTTGCGCCACGTCCCTACATGACAAATTCCCTCATAACTATAGTTTCACTGCTATTGAGCACTATCTTCCCTAATGTCCCTCATACATCAATCCCACTACCTCATTTCGGATCCACTATACTAACTTTATCCTAACTCATAACTACTTCTGCTTTGAAAGAAAGGTATACAGAAAAATTGTGGCACAGCCATGGGCACCCGAATGGCACTCTCCTATGCCAACCTGTGTATGGGCCATCTAAAGGAGACCTTCCTAGCCTCCTAAAACGCCAAAATCCTGAACTGGTTCAGGTTCATTCATGTTATCTTCCATGATCTGAATTCAGGGTCAAGGTGCCATTCCTTCATTCATTCACAACCTCAACACCACCTCTCTCATCCGCATCAACTGGTCCTCTTCAATACAGCATGCCTCCTTCCTGGGCATTGATCTCCTACTCTCTGACAACTTCATCTATGCCTCTTCCATATTAAACCCACCAACTACAAATAGTACCTGCATTTCAACGGCTGCCATTCCCAGTATGCTGAGTGTCTCACCAAGGTCCTCACAGTCAGGCACTGTCCCCCAGACCTAGTTCACAAACAGATCTCCCATGCCATTTCCCCTCACACCCCCAGTCTTCTCACCACCCTCCCTTTGCCACCCAAAACCACCCTGAACTAGAACAACTGAACCACACCCTTCGCCAGGGACCCAAAATGAGGGGCAACCTACTCAAGATTTTTTCCCACCAATCCCGAAGTTGAGTTCCATTGGCCACCCAATCTCTACAACATCCTAGTTCACCCCTATGCCACTCCCAATCCCAACCCCTTGCCACAGGGATCATATCCCTGTGCCAGACCTGCCCAATCCACTCAGCTAACACTTCCCATCCCAGTCCTGTCACAGGTCTATCTTACACCATCAGAGGCCAGGCAGACCACCTGTGAAAACAGTAGTGTCATATACAGGGTGACAATTATTGAACTATATGAAAAAATACTTAAATTAGTTACAAACTACAGGCTGCACACACTTTATTCAACATGTAAACATCTCTGCAGATATTTGGATTCAGGTTATGACATGTTCGATATGTCTGCCATCGTTGGTGATGATGTGACACAGACGAATAGTGAAATTCTGCATGACCTGCTGAGTGTCGGAACATCAATGCTGTCAATAACCTCCTCAAAGTCTGTTTTTAGCTCAGCAATGGTTTTGAGGTATTGCTGTACACCTTGTCTTCAATATAGCCCAACAATAAGGTCTCTCATGTGCTCAGATCCAAAGAATATGGTGGCCGATTGAGGCCCCTTCCAGTGGCCTCTGGGTACCCCAGAGCCCAGAATGCGGTCCCGAAAGTGTTCCTCCAGGACATCAAACTATCTCCTGCTTCAATGGGAAAGAGTTCTGTCTTGCATGAAGCACATCTTGTCAAAATTGGGGTTAATTTGGACAATGGGGATGAAATCATCTTCCAAAACCTACACGTACCATTCGGCAGTCACCATGCCATTATGGAATACCTCACCAATTATTCCGTGACTAGACATTGCACACCACAGAGTTACCAGTTGAGGATGAAGAGACTTCTCAACTGTGAAATGCAGGTTCTCAGTCCCCCAAAAGTGCCAATTTTGCTGATTAATGGACCCATTCAAATGAAAGTGGGCTTTGTCACTAAACCATATTCACATCAATGTTCTGTTTGTCACTTCTGTGGACAATAGTGTTGGTGAAGCACAACCGCTGTTCTGTGGCTCTGGGGCTTAATGACTGATGGGTTTGAATTTTGTATGGGACGAGATGCAGGTCTTCAACAATAAGTTGTTGCGGTGTCTCCTGGTTGATTCCCGCCTGTGGTGCAGTTTGTCTGACTGATTCCCTGGGGCTGGTTTGAAACACAGTGTGTGTCACCTCGATGTTTTCAGGCATTTTTCACCCCTTTTTGGATGACTGACATTGCTAACACTGTCATCAGAACACTACCTATTCTCTCAAACTTGTGAATCAAATTCTTGATTGCTAGCACACTTGGGCCAGTTGTCTTCAGCCTGAACTCAGTTGCAAATTTCCTTTGAGCTGCAACTGGGTTGTTATTGCTCACATGGCAGGTCTTCACAAGTGCTATATGCTCAGGCATGCTGCGTGACATTTTCACATGCAAATTGCCAACAATAACAACGCACGTGTGCAAGCATATACCAATTCCGATTGTGCCCTGCAGCCAACCATGCAGTTTGAACTTTCTAACGCAAACCATTCAGATGTTATGATGATTTTATGTCACATAGTTCCCATGAACCATGGACCTTGCCGTTGGTGGGGAGGCTTGCATGCCTCAGCGATACAGATGGCCGTACTGTAGGTGCAATCACAACGGAGGGGTATCTGTTGAGAGGCCAGACAAACGTGTGGTTCCTGGAGAGGGGCAGCAGCCTTTTCAGTAGTTGCAGGGGCAACAGTCTGGATGATTGATTGATCTGGCCTTGTAACACTAACCAAAATGGCCTTGCTGTGCTGGTACTGAGAACAGCTGAAAGCAAGGGGAAACTACAGCCATAATTTTTCCCGAGGGCATGCAGCATTACTGTATGGTTAAATGA
The DNA here is from genome assembly GCF_023864275.1 of Schistocerca cancellata. Taxonomy (NCBI): domain Eukaryota; kingdom Metazoa; phylum Arthropoda; class Insecta; order Orthoptera; family Acrididae; genus Schistocerca; species Schistocerca cancellata. The sequence continues at coordinate 583,922,138 of NC_064628.1, read as the reverse complement.
TGATGGGTAAAATTTCCGGAGATAAAATAGTCCCCCATTCGGATCTCTGGGTGGGGACTACTAAAGAGGACATCGTTATCAGGAGAAAGAAAACTGGCGTTCTACAGATCGGAGCGTGGAATGTCAGATCCCTTAATTGGGCAGGTAGTCTAGAAAATTTAAAAAGGGAAATGGATAGATTTAAGTTACATATAGTGGGAATTAGTGAAGTTCGGTGGCAGGAGGAACAAGACTTCTGGTCAGGTGAATACAGGGTTATAAATACAAAATCAAATAGGGGTATTGCAGGAGTAGGTTTAATAATGAATAAAAAGTAGGAATGTGGGTAAGCTACTACATACAGCATAGTGAACGCATTATTGTGGCCAAGATAGACACAAAGCCCATGCCTACTACATTAGTACAAGTTTATATGCCAACTAGCTCTACAGATGACAAAGAAATTGATGAAATGTATGATGAGATAAAATAAATTATTCAGGTAGTGGAGGGAGATGAAAATTTAATAGTCATGGGTGACTGGAATTCGAGAGTAGGAAAAGGGAGAGAAGGAAACATAGTACGTGAATATGGATTGGGGGTAAGAAATGAAAGAGGAAGCTGTCTGGTAGAATTTTGCACAGAGCATAACTTAATCATAGCTAACACTTGGTTCGAGAATCATAAAAGAAGGTTGTATACATGGAAGAATCCTGGGGATACTAGAAGGTATCAGATAGATTATATACTGGTAAGACAGAGATTTAGGAACCAGGTTTTAAATTGTAAGACATTTCCAGGGGCAGATGTGGACTCTGACCACAATCTATTGGTTATGAACTGTAGATTAAAACTGAAGAAACTGCAAAATGTCGGAATTTAAGGAGATGGGACCTGGATAAACTGACTAAACCAGAGGTTGTATAGAGTTTCAGGGAGGGTACAAGGGAACGACTGACAGGAATGGGGGAAAGAAATACAGTAGACGAAGAATGGGTAGCTTTAAAAGAAGAAATAGTGAAGGCAGCAGAGGATCAAGCAGGTAAAATGACGAAGGCTAGTAGAAATCCTAGGGTAACGCAAGAAATATTGAATTTAATTGATGAAAGGAGAAAATATAAAAATGCAGTAAATGAAGCGGGCAAAAGGGAATACAAATGTCTCAAAAATGAGATCGACAGGAAGTGCAAAATGGCTAAGCAGGGATGGCTAGAGGACAAACGTAAGGATGTAGAGGCATATATCACTAGGGTAAGATAGATAGATAGATACCGCCTACAGGAAAGTTAAAGAGACCTTTGGAGAAAAGAGACCCACTTCCATGAATATCAAGAGCTCAGATGGAAACCCAGTTCTAAGAAAAGGGGGGAAAGCAGAAAGGTGGAAGGAGTATATAGAGGGTCTATACAAGGGTGATGTACTTGAGGACAATATTATGGAAATGGAAGAGGATGTAGATGAAGATGAAATGGAAGACACAATACTGCGTGAAGAGTTTGACAGAGCACTGAAAGACCTGAGTCGAAACAAGGCCCCGGGAGTAGACAACATTCCATTAGAACTATTGATGGCCTTGGGAGAGACATTCCTGACAAAACTTTACCATCTGGTGAGCAAGAAAGCAGGTGTTGACACATGTGAAAATTACCGAACTATGAGTTTAATAAGTCACAGCAGCAAAATACTAACAAGAATTCTTTACAGACAAATGGAAAAACTGGTAGAAGCCGAACTCGGGGAAGATCAGTTTGGATTCCGTAGAAATGTTGGAACACATGAGGCAATACCGACCTTACGACTTATCTTAGAAAATGGATTAAGGAAAGGCAAACCTACATTTCTAGCATTTGTAGACTTAGAGAAAGCTTTTGGCAATGTTGACTGGAATACTCTCTTTCAATCTTTCAAACTCTAAAGGTGGCAGGGGTAAAATACAGGGAGCGAAAGGCTATTTACAATTTGTACAGAAACCAGATGGCGGTTATAAGAGTCGAGGGGCACGAAAGGGAAGCAGTAGTTGGGAAGGGAGTGAGACAGGGTTGTATCCTGTCCCCGATGTTATTCAATCTGTATATTGAGCAAGCAGTAAAGGAAACAAAAGAAAAATTCGGAGTAGGTATTAAAATCCTTGGAGAAAAAATAAAAACTTTGAGGTTTGCCGATGACATTGTAATTCTGTCAGAGACAGCAGAGGATTTAGAAGAGCAGTTGAACAGAATGGACAGTGTCTTGAAAGGAGGACATAAGATGAACATCAACAAAAGCAAAACGAGGATAATGGAATGTAGCCGAATTAAGTCGGGTGATGCTGAGGGAATTAGATTAGGAAATGACACACTTAAAGTAGTAAAGGAGTTTTGCTATTTGGGGAGCAAAATAACTGATGATGGTCGAAGTAGAGAGGATATAAAATGTAGACTGGCAATGGCAAGGAAAGCATTTCTGGAGAAGAGAAATTTGTTAACATCGAGTATAGATTTAAGTGTCAGGAAGTCGTTTCTGAAAGTATTTGTATGGAGTTTAGCCATGTATGGAAGTGAAACATGGACGATAAATAGTTTGGACAAGAAGAGAATAGAAGCTTTCGAAATGTGGTGCTACAGAAGAATGCTAAAGATTAGATGGGTAGATCACATAACTAATGAGGAGGTACTTAATAGAATTGTGGAGAAGAGGAGCTTGGGGCACAACTTGACAATAAGAAGGGACTGGTTGGTAGGACATGTTCTCAGGCATCAAGGGATCACAAATTTAGCACTGGAGGGCAGCGCGGAGGTCTTCTGTCTCCCCCTACCGGTACCCTGCTACCCCTTCCCCGCTCCTTCCAGACTGCTGCTTCTAGTTTACGTAACAGCTGCATTCTGTTCCAAGCTGCCAGAGATGGTGGTCATGTGTGTGTATGTGTGTGTGTGTGTGTGTGTGTGTGTGTGTGTGTGTGTGTGTGTGGTGCTTGTTTGTGTGAATGAATGTGTGTCTGTTTTTTTTTTTTCTGACTTAGGCTGTGGCTGAAGGCTAATGTGTAAGTGTCTTTTCGATGTGCCCGTCTGCAACTTAAGGTGCCATCTTTACAGGAAGTAGCAATCTAACTTGACCTTATATTGTTGATATTCCAACCTGGAGTTTGCATTGTTTGATTGTTCCTTTACTTTACTGAAATCAGTTTCCATGTGCAGTTGATGGCTGGTTGCTGTTTCAAATTAAAAACTTTATAGTTCTCTAATTATACTTAAACTGATTACAACATTCATTACAACTTAGGTTAACTACTTATAGTTATACTGCTGTGAATGTTAACTGGTTAGTTCATGGTTTCTGAACAAGGCATAACCATCCACATGGCTTGTGGATAAGTAAGAGCTTTTTTCCTTAATACAACATTTGTTGTTTACGTTTTTTAAACTTTGCTCTAATATGTATTTTCTATTTGAATATGACTCCGCAACTGAAGCTGTTCAGTAATGCAAACAGAAATAAAATAAAAAGAATATTTTTCCATTTATTGATAAACCTTGTGGAGAATTATTATTCATTAAAATAATTTGTCATGGTTGTGAAACCAGTCACAAACAAAAACCTCAATTTTTTATTTATTATAAAGAGGACACTCCTATGAGATCTACATAACCTTAAATTTTCTTTGTCATCTCCTCCTCCTCCCCCCCTCCCTCCCTCCCCCCCCCCCCTCTCTCTCTCTCTCTCTCTCTCTCCCTCTCTCTCTCCCCTCTCCCTCTCTCCCCCTCTCATGTGTCTCCTGCCCCCCCCCCCCCCAAACACACATACTGTTAAAAATGAGACACTAGGATGAATATTACAACAATCAGAAAACATGTTCTACTCTTTAGCAGAGAATACATTCTAATCAACATTTGTGACAATTTAAAACTATTTGCCAGACTAAACAGTCATATACACGCCTTGTAATTTGTTAAAACTGGGAAACTGGTGTCGCAAAATACTAACATATACGTTTTGTTAAAGCATTATAAGTTGAAGAATCTCTGTATGAGGGAAGCAGCAGAGAAACTGAATGAAAGGGAGGTTTATGGAGCCTTGTGTAAATTGACAGCCAAACTTTGCCCAGGTGGCTGAAAAGACAGGATGTTGAAACAGCAAGCAGTGAATATTGAAGACCCTTGTCTTTTGCAGGCACGTGTAACTAACTGTGCTGTGTGAGTATGCCTCATGAAATAAATGTAACTTCAATTTCTCACCAGTTCTTCTCCATACATTAAAAGTTTCAGAGTGCCTCTTCTACAAATGCAACTGGACCCACATTTACTGTAGAGAGCATGTGTAATTCAGCTTAACCACAGCATTCGTAAAGTTCTGAAGTTAAGTATGTTTTTACATTTCTCACAAATGTTCACTGAAGAATATACTCTGTCAAACTGTAAAAAGCTGTCAACTCAATGACATTCCTGAGGCTTTAGTTTGGTTCAAATGTTCTTAAGTGTCCTTTCTCCTCGATTTGCTAGTGCTACTATACTGTGTAAAAGACTCTGTTACATTTGAAAGATATGGTGAACATTTCATGACAAGCAGAAGCTCTGAGCCAGTTTGTGATGTGGACTGAAATCATACAACTGGCAGTAAATTGCCCAGTAAAGGCTGGGCTTCAGGTTCAGGACCCAGTCCAGCACACAGTTTCAGCTTATCACCAATGTTCATTATAATCAATGTTCATCAGTAATTCCCTTCAGATATAACAATTTTTGAAATTATTGTTTGCAATATCAGTACCTCTAAAAGATGTTCATGTGCATGTATGAAAGTACCAAGAGCACCCTCTCCAATGAGTTCAGTGTCAAAAACTTCTGTTACCAATATGTTTGCTCTGTTTTCCATGTCCCCTTTAGCTCCAACTGTTATGTCTGTGGATCGTTTCATAATCAGTTTGATTTTGTCAGAGAGATTATTTTCATTTAAAACACGTTTTGCACAGTGTGCCATTGGAATAAAGGCCTGAAAAAAAAGAGAAACAAAATTACTATAATAGATCTACGCACTACTAATAATTGCAAACACATACATGTCTCACACACATTCTCACTCTCATTCTTTTCTTCCTATTAAGTAATTTTATTTCACTGTTGCAATTTCAGCACACCTTTTTTGATGTCTTCTTTCCTAATAGAATAGCATATATATATATATATATATAAAATATTAGACATTTGACCAACACTGTTACACTGTATTCTACACAACTGCCAATGGTATTACACTATAGGAATCTTCTTATACATTCAGATTATCTATAAGGTGAATAAAAAATAATGTCCACCTAAATCAATTGAATGTGTTCTCTGACTATACCATTTTAAGCCAAACAAACAAAAATCTATTAACCACTGTCTTTAGTTCTTACAAGCACAATAGTATGTGTTGAGTGTTCAATGCAGACTGGTGGGGGACAGACTGTTTTAACTCCAAATACCAACAGGAATTATGTACACATTTATCCAAATATGGAAATATCCGTGTTCCTAGTCGTAGTATCTTTTTATGACAGTTATTGTGGCCGTTTGTGACTGTTGTTTGTTTTGTTGTGAAGGAGATTAGATTCTCATCAAGTAACTGGTCACACACAACTGAGGCACAATGGCAGGGTCGTCTATGTTATTCAGTATGCCATGGTAACAGGGGTAGATCTTAAAACACTTAAAACAGGTTAATCTTTCATGGCTTTTGGACTGAATAAGGGATCTAGACAAAGTTATGGGTTAGGAAACTCTGAGATGAGATTCATAAGAACAATCGTCTGAGAGGATTCAGAAAAGTCATACATATTTCAGAAATGACAGATCATAGATGGGTTGTAACTGAGACCCCAGAATGATGGCACTTTTTGAGGAGATTATGTCATTTTACATGGGGAGAGAATGTGGTTGTTTGGATGATCTTCGAGTCTATATGCAAGGACAGCACAGAATAAAATTTTCACTCTGCAGTGGAGTGTGCACTGATTTGAACCTTCCTGGCATATTAAAACTGTGTGCCAGACTGAGACTTGAACTCTGACCTTTGCAAATTTATATCAGTGGAGACTCTGCTCCAGAGTCATTTCATTCAGGAAACGACCCCCAGGCTGTGGCTATGCCATGTCCACACAATATCCTTTCACCCAGGAGTGCTAGTCGCAGGAGAGTTTGGAAGGTAGGAGACAAGGTACTGGTGGAAGTCACTCACTACTGGATCCAACTCGGCATCAATGGATGGCCACACTTTTCTCCAGCTCTTCATTGCTGTAGCACTCTCCACTTTATCCCATGCTTCGGCTGCTTGGAAAACAACATCATGTATGTTAATTGCTTTCCACACCTTCAGTATAGTCTCGGTAGAGTTGGTTTCACTTCCATTCAGCAAGGAGATGAGAAGTGAATGTCGGTAATGACGTTTAATTGATTCCAAAATTCCACGGTCCATGGGCTGAATTACGGCTATCACATTGGGTGGGAGAAAGAGTGCTTGTACATGTATATCATCGGACTTTAGAGAAACATCTGAAGGATGACTGGGAGCATTGTCAGTTATAAAGATAGCTTTCAGTGGAAACTTTTTCTTCTTTAGCTCTTTTCTCACTGCTGGTACAAACGTTTCATTGAACCACCAAGAGAATATTTGTCTGTCCATCCACACTTCTTCTGAGCGCAATACTGCAGTGGTAGAATATTTGCATCATTGTGTTGAAAACAATGAGGATGTTGGGATTTTTCAATGACCATAAGTGGTAGTTCATGATTCCCATTTGCATTACAACACACCATTAATGTTACGTTCTCTTTCTGTTGCTTGTAACCACATGCTTCCTTCTCGTTCTTGGCAGCTAATGTTTTTGAAGGAGGCATCTTCTAAAAGAGACCTCTTTCATCAGCATTATACAAGGCATCAGCAGTTAAATCTTCTTCCTCTATTATCTTTCATATCTTGCTTACAAACTCATCATCAGCATCCTCATCATTAACTGAGCAACATTCCCCAGTGACTGTCAGCTGCCGAATGCCATGTCGTTTTTTCGCTTGCTGCAAAGAAGTTACTACCGCCAAGTTGTTTGTTAAATGCAGCTGCTTTTTCCTTTATAATCGGGCCACTGACTGGAATTCCTTTACTGCATTGCTGTATGACCCATTTATAAATAGCTACATCCAGTTCTTCATTCTCACTCTTTCGCATAACATTCCGTTTTCCCAACTCACTATCCGTTTATGTTGAGTACTGTCCAATAACATCATATTTCTTTTTGATGTCAAAAATAGTTGCTCATCCAACACTGAACTCAGCAGCAATGGCTTTCTGCGAAGAACCTAAATTTAACTTATCTAAAATTTCGAGTTTCTGCGAGGTCTAGCATAATGTGTTTCCTTTTAGAAGACATGATTCTGAACTGCAAAGAAAGCTGCAATTTCAAATACAGTATATAAAGCATTGTTTCACTAAGTATTGTTGCCCACGATACTTCGTTGTGCACGTGTTTTTGGATGTGCACAGGATTACTGAGAGGCCGGACTACTGAGGGCCAGATTAGTGAGAGTCTAGTGTATCTGTATTTATATTTGCAGGTCAGATCCACTGGTTTCGTGTACTACCATTCAGGTTAAATGTAAGTGCTGGAGTATTCATTACGGCTTTGGATACCATATTGGTTCCAGACCTATGGGAAAGGATAGTACTATAATTACCGTAACTACTTGGGAATAGCATTTAGAATTAATAGAGTGAGTATTAACAAAATATGCAGAAGCAGAAGTCACTGCAAATCTCTGTAAGTCTAAATTTGGTAGAATCACCGACTGGCATTGCACCTGATCTGGAGAAGAACTGATTTGATTTGCAATTGTCTTTCCCCTTTAAAAAAAATAATAATAAAAAAAATAAAAGTTCTTTCTAGGACTTGTGACTTTTTTCCAAACACTCATACTAGACCAGTTATCAAACACTGAGACTTTGTTAAAGGATTTCTATCTAGCGATAGACACATTGTCATATGGTCTGGGTGCTTGTCTCTTCCAGTTTGAAGAAACAAGGCAAACAAGGCAATACTGAAAAGTAAGTAATTGGTTTTGAAAGTTGAGTTTTATTACAGTGTAAAAGATCATACTACACAACAGAGTTGGAGGCATTAGCAGTTGTGTGGGCACTGAAGAAATTTCTTAACTGTTTACGGCAAGCATGTCGGCATCTTCTGCGGCAACAAGCATGAAGTTTCTTAACAACTTTTAAGTTATTACACGACAGGCTAGCTGGATGGAGACTCACTTTACAAGTTTAAAATATTGATTAGCTGATGCTTTATCACGATTACCCGCGTGTCTACCTGAATACAATGAATTGATGGAGAAATCCTCTGATTTTAAAATATTACTCATTCGCGTCAGGATAAATAGGCATTTCTTTCACAACCTGTGTACAAGTATGTCTAGGTTACAAGCCAACGACTCCAGGTGGAATTGTTTAAAACAAGAATTGCTGAACACTTTGGGTCCTGAGCCATTGCGCGCGGGTGTCTACCATAAAGACTGGCTGATTTTAACGAATTTTAAACTACTACAACTCATGAAAGGTTTCAGTTATAGCAATAAAATTACTCTTATTGAAAAACCTAGACTTCCTTGTTTAAAACCGTATATAATACCTTTCTCTTGAATTAATACATACTTTTGACAAGCGTTATTATTATAACATTGTTTTTGAAAAAAGAAAAAATTGGTCAAAGGTATATTCCTGTATTTTCTAGAAGGATTTTTTTTAATTTTACACAAAAATTGTAATTATGATGGATACAGTATGTCTTATCTACAGTAACCTCTTGTAACTATTTTAGGATGCAATTTTGCTCTTTGTGTGGTAAAATTTGAAGCGCGGCATTTTGCACAATGCTACTTTACATTCACTACACTGGTAGTTTGTGTCTTTTCGCCACACTTTGCCAGAAACTTCCTTATTTCCAAAAGTGTAACTCCTTTCCACTTTGATAATGAGCAGGTGGGTGAAAGGGAATTTGTGCTTCATAATTTCCTGATGCATTATTGAGCATGCAGGTTTGTTCCTTTATATGTTTCATCATACTGTCTGTCAGGAAAGATGAAAAAAATTCTAGAGGTGCACTGTCCTGGTCTAAACTGACAACACTGCATATTCCAAATTGTCCTGAGAATAGATTGATATCTGGTGCACGATCAGTAGTCGTCCAACCTTCCTCAGAATCAGTGCGGCGCGCACGTCTCGGCTTCCCCCTCGCCGTTAGTCTCAGTCGTTCTTCAGGCACAATATCGACGGGATTACTTGCTGCTGAAGTGCTTGGACACCTGCTCTCCTCTTCTGAGTCTATCAGAAGAGTAGTACTTGCAAATAAAATCATAACTACGTACTGAGAGTTTTTTCAGTGAAAATCTGAACAAAAATTATAGATGTTTTGTTGTCAGAATTCTTTACCTTAACTGCCAGAAACTTCTTCTTGAACATAGTCCGCATCATCATCAGAGTCATCTACAATATCTTCCTCTGACAAATCAACGTCAATTTCTTCTAAATCACGATATAACTCGCGAGCAATTTCTTCGTCCGTCAAGCCACGCTTCGCCATGTCGACACTACTGAGACCGCGCGGGAAAAAAATCACTGCTCACAAAACCCGACAAATATAAAGGGAAGCACACCCTTCCACAGCATGCCCGCACTATCTAGTGACCAATACTCTAACTACAATCCATGCAGCGCCTCCCAGACAAGCGGGAGCCGTAAGAACACACAAAGGAAAGAAGGGGAAGAACGAGAACACGCGCCCGTAAAATTACGGGCGCCGGACTTTTGGGCAGGTCGCGCACGCTCGTATTTTTACGGGCGTCAGCGCCTAAGTGTTAAGGAACAGAACACCAAAATTTCAGAGCGTTCTAAGATGTATAACCAAATTTTCTTCTAAAGGAACAACATAAATTCAGAATGTTGGAAGGTGTGTATATCAGCAGATTGCGTACAACAGATTATTGCCTATTGCATACACACTATCACTGGGGGCACTTTCGCTCCTTGAAATGTGCTAAGAAGGGCTGTACTGTTATTTTCCCCAACCTCTCAAGGTCCTTTCCATTCGCCTCTCTTCCTTTCCCTTTAGCCCTCCTGTCAGAAAAAGGAGCCACTGGCTCCAAAAGCTTGCCTAAGTAAAACCTTTTTTTATACGTGTGTTCTCCTGCTGTGGCTTTACGAGTAGATTTTGTTTTCTATCCATTTACTTTATAACTGAGATGTAATTCAAACCAAAGGTTTATGATACCAGTGGTATGTAAAACTGCACAGAAAGAGAATGTATTCTAATATGTAATTGTCAAACAGGAATTGTCAGTGAATGTGAAGGGTATTGTCTTATAGCTCTGTCACGGGCTTTCAGCTCAGGTTTTTCTATTGACCTGTGCCCGAGTGGGGGTGCTGAAACTGAACTGATTTCTGAGCACAGCTAAAACATTGTGACATTACCTTTCTAGCAAAATAAATGTAGCCTCACAATAGAGTGTATAATAGGATGAAAGAAATATTCATTAATTCTAAATGAGAGAAAACCTTAAAGAAGGAAAATCTAATTGAAATAATATCAGTCATACCATCGGCTGCAAATGAGAAAATTTATGATTATGATAATTGGAGACCAGATCATATCAGAGAATTTACACGGACAAGAAAAAAAAATCCTGGATTTCTCAGTTAAAAATGCACTTTTTCCCACGTGAAAATACTCTTCTTCTAAGGTGGAAAAATGGCACTTTTTCCATGATAACTGACAGGATACTTTCCCTTGGAGCTGCAAAAATATCAATACTTTGAATGGTAAAGGTTTTGTAGAGCAGCATGGAACTTCATAAAAAAATTGGAAAGATCTGTGATATGCAGCAACATTTATAGAGCATATTTTCATATTATGATACCCTGCACTTTTTTTGTATTCTTATTATGAAAGTATAGATAACAGGACTTCAGTTTCCAAAGCATTGACATTGAGACTGCAATGCACTTTTATAAGCCAGTCATATCTCATGTCACATGATCTCGCCACCCAATTACAGCAGATATTCAGAGCGTAGGACACGTGACGTAGTCAGCCAATAGCAACATCATTGTTAAGCACTGTGAACACACAAATAGGAAAAATTAGGCTTTCACATATAATATTGGTCTTGAAGCATAGTAAGCCATAAGAAAAGCTAAGCTTTCACATAAAATAGTGGCATTTTTGCATGTGTTACGCTTTAAGGAACATCAAATGCGCTGTTAAAATTTTAAATAATGACATTAATGTGTGGTCTTCTGGGCTCAAAATTCTTCGATGTGGCTAGCCGTCAATGTGTTAAGTTTTAAATGAGAGTCAAACACTCTGTGATTTAAGAAATTCACTGTACACTCGGCACACTTTAACCTAATTAATCTTGCGTAAAAGGAAATTTACTTAGAAACTAACGCTTTTCAAAGCACCATTCGCGATATTTTGTCGGGACCTGTTACAAATAGCTTTGTTTCAGCAGTTGCCAGAGTGTGCCAGAAAACAGGCATTGCTGGCGTGGGCAGCTACAATGACGCAAGAAACCCATATGTTTGTACATATGTGTTATTAAGAGATTTTATATGATGTCACAAAAGAAACAGGGTACTCCAAGAACATCGGAATTTCGTACACCATACTAAAATCTATAATTCAGCTTAAAGTGCACATTCATATGTCCAGATTCACAATGAAGTAGGCCCCAACCTGATATTAACATTTCAGTGCTCTTTTCTGGATGCACATTTTCTTGGGGTAGCACAGTCTGTTTGGTTCTTTATTATGGCATAATGCCATATGTGCCAGGAGATGAAAAGGTGCACATTGTTTCTAATAAACTGACTGCCTCTGGGGAAAAGATTAATAAGAGTCACATTTATTTAGCAAACTGACAAAATGAACTCCATTGTTCTGCGAGGTGACTGACTGCCAAAAACATGGGAATAATAAAATCAGAAAACTGAAACTAATAATGTGAAATCCATTACATTTTCATTTGATGTTTGAAGTGTAAACGAAGAGGAAATAGCGAAATCACTAAACGTCTACACGGCCTATGTGAAGACTAACCCCGTCCCCCTTCCCACCCAGACTGCTATGTGCATGCGGCAACCTGGCAGCATGGGCGTGCCAGGAAAATTTTTTCTGGTTGCTTGTTGCTACTGCTGATATAGCTAACAGCCACACTTATCTGGAAGCGGGAGAAGGTACTGCCTATACACAACTCAACTTAATGTAAACAGATGTGACGTCACACTCGTCGGCAGCGGTTTATTGTTACGAAGTACTCCGTAAAGCCTTTGACACATTTTGCTGTTTATCAGTTCTTACCAGTTAAAATTACAAAAATTTAACTGAAGTCTAAAACAATGAAAAATTCCTGAAATTCTAAAAAAAATCCCAGGTTTTCCCCAGTTTTCTCCCAGATGAAAAAATTCCCTAGTTTCTCCCGGATTTCCCGAAGCGTATACACCCTGCATATGCATTTGCATGTCGCATATTTGGCTCCTTTTCACTGGTTATTACATATTTTAAATAAAAACTATTGATGATGCACATTTTTGCTCTATTTTTACAGTATTTTAAAAATTAGATGGTTGCTCTCTAGCTCTATCTACTTTTGATGTCTCACAGGCTGTCCATGACCTAGAACTGCATGCAATTGCTAACTGAGAGGCCACTGCCAAGCGAAATCATTACAGAAGAGGAACAGGAACAGACAGACAGGATCAATGCCGCCCCCCCTCCCCTAAGTACACGTCGGCAACAATTACATTAAACAAGTAAGCTTTTAGTCGCATGTCCATTTTTCAGTTTAGCTTTCTATTTACTGAATGTTCTTACAACATGTAGTATGTAACGTGTTGAGCGCAATGCCGCCCACTTAAAGAAGTGTCGTTTCGTGGATAGCTGACCATCCTGGAACATTTACATATGACGGAAATTTTTTATATTGTTGAGTTTGCGAGAAAAACATTTCGTGCAAGAAAAAGTTTTAAATAGAACAGCATGTCAAGACAAGGTTCCATATCACACGAATGCAGAAGAAAGGACCACAACAACTTCTAACAACAGCTGGGATTTGTCCAAAAGTAACCAAAAAAGTCGGTTTAACATGGATCTATGTGAAGCATTCATTGCAATATTCCTCCTCATAAACTTACAAACCCTATCCTCAAAGGCTTCCTGCACAAATATTGCTTAAATCAAAATGTTGTTGTTGTGGTCTTCAGTCCAGAGACTGGTTTGATGCAGCTCTCCATGCTACTCTATCCTGTGCAAGCTTCTTCATCTCCCAATACCTACTGCAACCTACATCCTTCTGAATCTGTTTAGTGTATTCATCTCTTGGTCTCCCTCTACGATTTTTACCCTCCACGCTGCCCTCCAATACTAAATTGGTGATCCCTTGATGTCTCAGAATATGCCCTACCAACCGATCCCTTCTTCTACTCAAGTTGTGCCACAAATTTCTCTTCTCTCTAATTCTATTCAGTACCTCCTCATTAATTATGTGAAAAGGAGAAAAAAGCTGCCCAAACCTTTTGTGGTTTGGTGGACCTTCCTCTTACTTCCAATAGGTTCAGCAAGTACATAAAAATACTTTTAGGTGCCTCGGCGGTTGTGTATAAAGCATCTATGAAATGTGCAGTAAAAGGAACTGTAACTATAAGTGGAACCACGGACATTGCTGTTGCACTTGATGGGACATGGCAATGTCGAGGACATTTCCTTGAACGGTGTTATAGGTGCTAATTCTCTGGAGAATGGGAAAGTTGTTGATGTTGAGTGCTTATATAAATACTGCCACACCTGCCATGGTAACACTGTACAACATATTGAACATTAGTGTTCTAAGAATTGTGATGGTTACAGTGGAGATAGGGAGTGTGATGGAGCTCTAAAAATATTTCGCAGGTCAGTGCCCGTTGATAATATTAGATATACGAAGTACCTAGGTGATGGGGACTCTAAAGCTTTAAATAAAATTAATGAGTTCATTGTTTATGGTGATACCTTGGTGACAAAACTAGAGTGTTGTGGACATGTGCAAAGGAGGATGGATGCTAGATTGAGGAAGCTACAAAGAGAAATGAAAAGAAATTTGCTATCTGATGGAAAATCCCTGTCTGGCCGAGGCGGATTGACAGAAACTGAAATAGACCTCCTTCAGAGTTATTATGGACTGGCCATTAGACAAACTGGACCTCTGAATGATGTTACAGCAATGAGAAAAGCTGTATGGGCCACCTACTTTCATAAGTTGTCCACAGATGACCACCCTGTTCATGGACTTTGCCCTAAAGGAGCAGATTCTTGGTGTGGTTACCAAAAAGCAAAAGAAAATGGTCAAATATACCATCATAAGCATTCTCTTCCTGAGCCTGTTATGAATGAAATAAAACCAATTTTTAGAGATATGAGTGACCCTGTTTTGCTTAGTATATGTATTCCTGGGGGCACTCCGAATACAAATGAAAGTTTCAACCATTGCATAAGGGAAAGATTACCCAAGAATGTTTTTGTAGGACTAAATACATTCAAAGTTGGTGTACTAGATGCAGTGATATGTTTCAATGATCGATTGATAGGATGGATGGAAGTCCTGATAAATGTAGGCATAAAATGTGGCTCTAATATGCTTGCTTTTGACAGACAATGGGTGCATGAAGCTGAAAGATTTGCTCTTCAAGTTACCAAAGAAGCAAGAAGTGCTAAAAGGAATGCCAAGAGGAAGCTTGTAGATGAAGAAATGCTGCAGGATGAAGACTATGCTTCAGGAATGTTCTGAGGCACAGTTTAATTGGACTCATATCTTCATTCACAATTTCTTGCAAGTTGTATTTTTCAGAATTCAGGTACAAATAAAGCATTGTTCTAATTTTTTCTGTAGCTTGCAATAGTCCATACTTATTTAGTAGACCAAAGCTTTATTGCATAATCAACTAAATTATAGAAAAAATAACATTTTTATTAGGAAAATAAATACAGAAATTACAATGGAAGATGTGATATTTTTTATCCTTGTAATATACATAATGGGTGGAATTAAATAGGTCTAATACCTCAGCCATCATTTCATGCATATCTGGTAAAAATTTGGTTTCCTTCAAATGTATAACATTGGATTAAATGGTACCTCATTTTGAGGAAGCATTTTGGAAAAAAAATTGTCAGTTTCTTTGTAATTTAATTTAATAGTCATAAGCAGGTTCAAAAATGTTCAAAAGAATTCTAATTTGTTTGAAAGTGTGCTGCATTATCCGATATCAACAAAACATCTGTAAAACATATACATTATAAACAGTGCCTGAAAGAAATGTGTTGATTTTTACATAATATTGAGCCGGACAAGTACCCTGTGTCTTAGCTGTAACAGAAGTATTTTTCCCAATGGAAACCTGAGGTAGAAATCTGTGAATGTTAAACCTTTTCATCATGTGCAAGTGCTGCTGAGTACTGGGCATCACTATGAAAATATCAGCAAGTCCATGTAGCAATGTGCAATAACTCGTGACCACAAGAATACGAAGACGTGGTTGGTTCACTATATTATACTGTATAATTGAATACTGTAACTAAACAATGGAAAATCCAGGACGGAATGTAACAATATAATGAAAACGATAGTTGCTGCTCACTATACAGTGGAACTGTTGAGTCGTAGATAGGTACAACAAAAAGACCATCAGAAAGTGAGTTTTTGACCAATAATGCCTTTGTCAAAATTAGAAAACACACACAAACGCAACTCACACACACATGACCACAGTCTTTGGCAGCTGAATCCAGACCGCGAGCAGCAGTGCATAGATAGGTACAACAAAAAGACCATCAGAAAGTGAGTTTTTGACCAATAAGGCCTTTGTCAAAATTAGAAAACACACACAAACGCAACTCACACACACATGACCACAGTCTTTGGCAGCTGAATCCAGACTGCGAGCAGCAGTGCATACGGGAGAAGCAACTGGGTAGTGGGGCTAAGGAGGAGGCTGTGGTGGGGAGGGGGAGGGATAGCAGCGTGCATGTAGGGCTCAAAAATGGCTCTAAGCACTATGGGACTTAACATCTGAGGTCATTAGTCCCCTAGACTTAGAAACAACTTAAACCTAACTAACCTAAGGACATCACACACATCCATGCCCGAGGCAGGAATAGAACCTGTGATCGTAGCAGCAGTGCGGTTCCGGACTGAAGCGCCTAGAACCGCTTGGCCACAACAGCTGGCCTGTATGTAGGGGTGTTGAAGTTCTGCTTGTGGGAGTGTACAGGGACAAGGTGGAGAGAAGGTAGGGCAGCTAGGTGCAGTTTGGATGTTAGATGAAGTTTGTGTAGGGAGGGAGGGGGGTGGGGGGTGTGGGGTGTAATGGGAAAGGATAGAAGTAAATAGACTGTGGGTGCATTGGTGGAATAGTGGAGTAGAGGGCTGTGTAGTGCTGGAATAAGAACAGAGAAGCAATAGCCCCTTTTCTGTTCCCTCTCCAGCACTACCCAGTCCTCTATTCCACTATTCCACAAATGCACCCAGTCTTTCTACTTCTCTCCTTTTCCATTACCACCCCACTCCCACCCCCCCACCTCATAATTGCATCTAGCTGCCCTACCCTCTCTCCACCTCGTTCCTGTATGCTACCAAAAGCATCACTTTGCCATCCCCTACCCCTTGCTCAACTATCCCTCTCCCTGGCCACCCCAGTCTCCTTACCCTCACCACCCAGTTGCCTCTCCCATCATGCTTGCAGTCTGTATTCAGCTGACAGAGACTATGTTCATGTGTGTTGTTATTTTACATGGTTATTACTGAATGATATTTTACTTTTTATTACAATTGAGAATATTTAGTAATTAGTTAGTTTAGTCCATAAAATGAAGTGTAGTGTACAAAGTATGTTTTGAAAATGGGCACATACTTTTGTATAAATCTCGCATCTAAAATCATTAAAAAATCACATAAGAGCATTAGAACACACAGGAAAATTTTCATTACTCTGGAAAAAATTTAGGTCTGAGAGAGCTAAAAAAAGTTACGGATCCTGGATTTGTCCAGTCTGAAATTGCTATCTCTGTTAATTAAAGTCTTTGTCAAAAGAATTTCCACAGTTTCTTTCACCATCAAGTCCCACAAGGATGCAACAACACTAGAGTTTTTTCATTTTCAAACTGACAGAGATGTTGATTGGCAGCAAAATTCAATCTGTGGCTCTGTGGTCAACCCATGCAGGAATACTGATGTACGGTTATCAGCTTCCTGTAACAATATCTTTGCGAGTTTATAAAAGAAAATTCTGGATTCTATTATTTTTACAGGCCAAAACTGCTATCTCTGTTAATTAAACTCTTTGCCAAACAAATTTCAACTACCTGTTTCGCCACAAGTCCCAAAAAGATGAAGTCAACGCTAAAATTTCAACATTGCTCTGCCACACCCGAATTACTGGAGTGTATTACCTCAGTGTACCTACAGTATTAAATGCATTTTTTGGACTGTATGAGTCTGCCCAATGTGTGAAAGGCCACACTGTAGGGGATCTTCTAAATCCCAGCCTGCTGTCTTTGGTGGAGAGTTCAAAAATCACTTTAACCTGTGTTTAGTGAGGATCTGGTCTGTTTTTAACAGTTGGTTCCCATATATGGCGGGAAGGCCATGCATTTAAATCTCTGTCTTATTTGTTATGCCTACCTTAGGTTTTATTTGTAGCACCTTATGTATCTGTTGTGGAAGATACACATTTGCCTCAATGACTCCCTTTAAGTGTAGAAGCGCATCCTGTGGACTATTCTCATCAACAGTGCTATTTGCTCTGTGAACCAAACATGTGAAGGCACTCAGTGCATGAGAAGTGTGGTGGCGCATATTTGCATGTAAATATAAAACTGTGTAAGTTAGCTTCCAATTAACTGCAAGTCCCAAGATGATATCCATCATCTTTGCAATGAACCATAATATCTAAAATGGAAGGCATTTCTCCTTATCAATTTCCATTGAAAACTATATTTTATTCATGGATGGAATTTAGGCGGTTTAAAATTGTTTTGTAATTTATATTCACCATGGAGCCACACCACAAATGTTATATCAACATATCTTCAAAATACTACGGGTTTCAAACAAGAACATTCCAGCATCTTTTCATCAGAGTACTAGATAAACAGATTTGTTGCTGAGGGTGGACAAGGGACCAGTCACGGAAACATTGTCACTCTGTTCAAAACATTCATTATCAAATAAAAAGTATGTCGAGATCAGGATATCTTTGAATAAACCTGAAACTCTATATAAAAAAAATAAAATAAAAAAATTAAAAAATGGCAATAATATAGACAGATTCTGAAAGTTGGACCTTGGTGACTAAGGAAACCACATCAAAGTTAACTAATAAATCGGAACTGTTCAATCTCAGTGATTTAAGTTTGCCAATGAAGTCTACAGAATTCCACAGGAGATGAACATATTTCGCCAGTACAAGTCTTAATATTGAAGCTAAGTGTTCAGCACAATCGTGATTTAGAGCGCCAATGTTATTCCCTATTGGTCACAGAAGAACATCTTTCTTATGGATTTTTGGATGTCCTTAAGGCCTTTAAGGAACTGCACCACTTGATTTCCACTTCTGGCAGAAAGGAGAAAAGTTCAGAAATTCAGCAGTCATCCTTACCACCTGGTCAGTCTTTACCTATCTTATAATAGATGCTACCATTCAGCAAACCATTGTGTCATGAGACAGTGGCATTACCTTTACCAGCTGGAAGAACCAAAATCTGAATGTCCTGGCAAAGTTTATGTGAAGTAGTCCTCTCTGCCACAGATATAGTACTCATTTGTATCATCATAGTGTCATCTAAAGCTCTACCAGTCATATTAATAATACAGAATAACAGTTTCTTGCTGTGAATTTACCCCAAGTTTGTGAAACTTTGTAATCAGTCTAACTGAGAGTATCTGACAAACCCAAACAGATTTGGCCCCTATTGTACCATCTATCCATTTCCTTGAGTTGTAGGATGTCACAGAGATCTTGTCGAATTTTTGATGGGTAAAACAGCTTCTTTCCTTAACAATAGCAGAACTGGCCTCTCTTAAATCTTACACATGGAAGTTGATTTCATAAAATGTACTAACCTGTCAAATTTTGCAATTATGCTATGGCCACAGTACCTCAATAAACAGCTTAAAGACCTGAATAATCTTGCTCACAAATGTTGTAATTTATCTAAAACCATTGGCTCCCTGAAGAGATACTTGATGTGCATCTTCGTGTTCTCAAGAAGTCATAACTCATCCATTAAATTTCGAGAGCACAGCTGCATAAACTCTATTTTTTCTTCTTCTTCTTCTTCTTCTTGTAATATTGCGGCTGTCTACCTTTCAGCCATCTTGAGAGTGAGCTGTCAAGCTGAAGCTACTGTACTTGCTACAAAGCTAATTATATCATTCAAATCACAGATACAATTGCTAGGATGTTGAACACAAGAAAACTGTATGCATAAATTGAATCTGCAGATATATGGTTGATTCATGCTGGGATATCGATCTATCATTGGTTGGTTGGTTTGTGGGATTGAAGGGACCAGACTGCTAGGGCCATTGGTCCCTTTTTCCAAAATCTTCAAACACCCACAAAGAATAAAAACGAACAATGGAGATTACAAGAGAAGACACAGGACAAGAAAGACTCAGACAGAGACCAGACAAAAGGAATTAAAATCACACAGAGTGTGACAGTGGTTGGCCAATCAGAGAGACAAAAAGGAAAAGCCAACCACCAAGAAACACACTAAAATAACACAGTATAAAATCGTAGGCTCGAGGCCAGACTAAAAAAAAACTTAGATCAAGTGAGAAAAGCCCCCTGCCTGAATAAAACACAAAACTAAGCCTACCATGGCAGTGTCATCCATTAAAAAGGCAGGGAGCCTATCAGGCAGCACAAACATCTGCCTGAGCGCAGTTAAAAGGGAACAGGCCAACAGTATGCAGACCAGCGTCAAAGCGGATCCGCAGCGACATAGAGGTGGGTCCTCATGCCACAATAAGTGGCTGTGTGTCATACGGGTGTGCCCAATGCGCAGTCGGCAGAGAACAACAGACTCCTTGCGAGAGACCCGCAAGGAGGAGCGCCATAAACCAGGTTCCCATAATCCAGACAGGACTGAATTAACGCCTGGTAGAGCCGTAAGAGGGTAGACCGATCGGCTACTCAGCTGGTGTAGCTCAAGCAACGCAGAGCATTAAGATGCCGCTGACACGTCAGTTTAAGCTGCCAAATATGAGGGAGCCAAGTCAACCGGGCATCAAAAACCACACCCAAAAACCGATGTGTCTCCACCAAAGCAAGAGGTCTGCCGTCAAGATAAAGCCATGGCTCAGGGTGAACAGTGCATCACCAGCAGAAATGCATAAGGCAGGTCTTGGCAGCCAAAAACTGGAAGCCATGCACTACAGCCCAAGACTGCGCCTTGCGGATAGCGACCTGCAGCTGCCATTCAGCAGCCGCAATGCCAGTGGAGATATAGCATAGGCAGAAGTCGTCAGCATTCAAGGAAGCTGAGACAGACATTCCCACCGCCGCAGCGAGCCCATTGATTGCAATTAAAAAGAGGCAGACACTTAAGATAGATCCTTGTGGGACCCCATTCTCCTGAACTCAGGAGGAACTATGGGAGGCCGCAACTTGCATGCGGAAGGAACGAAGCGACAAAAAATTATGAATGAAAATCGAGAGTGGACCCTGAAGACCCCAACCATGAAGCGTAGAGAGGATGTGATGTTGTCATGTCGTATCCTATGCCTTCCTCATGTCCAAGAAGATGGCGGGCAAAGGCCGTACGGATGGCAGACTCCAGGCACACAAGATTATCGGCGGCAGAGCGGCCCTTACAGAACCCACCCTGAGACAGAGCCAGAAGGCCCTGAGGCTCAAGTAGTCAACTGAACCGCCGGCTCATCATGCGTTCGAGCAACTTGCAAAGAATGTTGGTGAGGCTAATGGGGCAGTAGCTATCCACCTCCAGTGGATTCCTGACAGGTTTCAAAACGAGGATTATGGTGCTTTCCCAACATTGCGACGGGAACTCACCCCCAACCCAGATACGGTTGTAAAGGTCTAGGAGGCATCGCTGGCAGCCCACTGACAGGTGTTTGGGCATCTGACAGTGGATGCGATCTGCCCCGGGAGCCGTATCAGGGCAAGCGACTAGGGCACTTTGGAATTCCCACTCACTGAACAGAACATTGCAGGATTCAGGCTGGCGAGTGTGAAATGAAAGGCTCCATCATGCCAACCGCTCTTTCATGGAGCGGAAAGCCAGTGGGTAATTTGCAGAAGCGGAACTCTGAGCAAAATGCTCTGCTAAACAGTTTGCAATTGTGTCGGAGTCAGTACAAACTGCTCCATTTAGTGAAAGCGCAGGGACGCTGACGGGGGTCCGATAGCCACAGAGCCACCTAATCTTTGCCCAAACCTGCGATGGAGAGATATGGAGGCCAATGGTGGAGACATACTTTTCCCAGCACTCCTGCTTGTGGTGGCGAATGATGCAGCGGGCCCACGCACGGAGACGTTTAAAGGCGATGAGGTGTTCCAATGAGGGATGCTGCTTGTGACGCTGGAGTGCCCGCCTGCGATCTTTAATCATCTCAGCGATCTCAGGCGACCACCAAGGCACAGTCCTCCACCGAGCGGACCTAGAAGAACAGGGAATGGCAGATTCTGCGGCAGTAACGATGCCGGTGGTGACCGAGTGAACCACCGCATCAATGGCATCATTGGAAAGAGGCTCAATAGTGACAATGGAGGAGAACAAGTCCCAGTCAGCCTTATTCATAGCCCATCTACAGGTGCACCCAGAAGAGTGATGCTGCGGCAGAGACAAAAGATTGGAAAGTGGTCACTACCGCACAAGTCATCGTGCACACTCTATTGGACAGACAGTAAGAGGCTAGGGCTGCAGATCGAAAGGTCGATGGCTGAGTACGTGCCATGCGCCACACTGAAATGTGTTAAAGCACCATCATTTAAAAATGGTAAGGTAGAGCTGTGCCAATACATGCTTAACGGTGGTGCCTCGGCCTGTTGCGTTGAAGTCGCCCAGTAACAGAAAATGGGGCTGCAATTGGGCTATCAGCGCAGCCAGGACATGCTGTGGGACATCACCATCCAGTGGAAGATACAGACGGCAGACAGTAACAGGCTGAGGCATCCACACCCGAACAGCGACAGCCTCTAAAGGTGTTTGTAGAGGGATAGACTTGCTGTGAAGGGAGTGAAGGACGTAGATGCAGATCCCACCAGATACCCCTTTATAAGCTGCCCGGTTCCTATACTAACCCCAATAGCCACAGAGGGTGCGGGGGGGGGGGGGGGGGGGGGGGGTTCGCATTGCTGGAAACCAAGTTTCTTGAAGAGCAATGCAGAGGTAAGGGTGAAGGCTGAGAAGTTGTCGGAGCTCAGCAAGATGGTGGAAGATCGCTGCAGTTCCACTGGTGGATGACATTGTCCATGGCTGAGAAAGACACGAAGGGACTGGGGATGCAGATTACGCTGCTGGGTCACCAACTGAGTACCCACGCGAGTGACATTCATTGTGTCCAAGGGTCTGGTGAGATCTAGGTCCTCAGCGGACGTCAGAATCTCTACCTCATCCTGAGATGCTAAGCTTGTAAGAAGCAGTGGGATGGGTGCCACAGCAATGTCTGGATTCTAGGGAGCCTTCTTTTTCTGCTTTTTGTGGTGTGCCTTCGGTGGTTCTGGCTGGCAGGGATTCACTGGATCAGTCTCAGGGACGGACGAGGACCATGAACCCTACGACCAGCAACCTGTGGTTGCTTCAGCCACTGGCGGGTGTCTGATTTTCCAGTGGTCAGAACCTGCGGAGGGATGGCTCCAAGGGACCTCTTCCTGGCGAGAGGAGCCGAAGAAGACTTACGCTTCTTCGACTGTGAAGTGGGAACTGATGTCCCCGATGGTTGTGGGGGTATTGCTCCAGAAATAGATGGAGCAGGAGCGACGGGAGTGAAGTACCCCCACCATCAAGGGGGCAGGTGGATTCTGACGGATCAGAGAGCCAAATGTACGCGACAAAGTGGGAGACGGTAGAACCACTGTCGCAGCGGCGGCATAGATGGATGTCATTGGCACAGGATGGAGTCTCTCATATTTCCACTTAGCCTCAGTGTAGGTCAGGCGGTCCAGGGTCTTACATTCCATTATCTTCCATTCTTTCTGGAAAATCCTACAGTCCGGAGAGCAAGGGGAATGGTGTTCTCTGCAGTTAACACAGATGGGAGGTGGGGGCACACGGAGTATTGGGATGTGAAGGCCGTCCACAATCTCGACACGCGATACCGGAGGTACAGCGGAATGACATATGCCCAAAGTTCCAGCATTTAAAACACAGCATCAGAGGAGGGATATATGGCTTCACATCACAGTGGTAAACCATCAGCTTGACTTTTTCGGGTAAGGCGTCATCCTCGAAGGCCAAGATGAAGGCACCGGAGGCTACCTGATTATCCCTCAGACCCCGATGGACGCGCAAGATGAAGTGAACACCTCGTTGTTCTAGGTTGCCACGCAGTTCATCGTCTGACTGCAAAAGAAGATCCCTGTGGTATATAATACCATGGACCATGTTTACACTCTTATGGGGCGTGATGGTAACTGAAACATCCCCCAACTTGTCGCAAGCGAGCAACCTGTGTGACTGGGCGGTGGATGCTGTTTTGATTAGAACTGACACAGAGCGCATTTGGACAAGCCCTCCACCTCCCCGAACTTGTCCTCTAAATGCTCCACAAAAAACTGAGGCTTCGTCGACATAAATGATTCACCATAAACTTGCGTACAGACGAGGTACTGTGGTGAATAAACTTCACTGCCTTATTTAGCCATACATTCCTCCCACGGAGTGGTCAGGGAGGTAAGTGATCTTTGATTGTATTTCTTGCCATTGAGGTTAGACCTCGATCGCTTAGAGACTGCTGGTGGAGGCCCACCAGTGAGAGATGATGTACCACGCTTCATTGCGGGTCATCTGCCCTGATGCCACCCACTCCGACCACGGACTCTTCCCACGGGCGCCACCCAGACACAGCAAAGACCACCTGGCAGGATGGCCTTTGCCAGGAGTCCTGATGCCCCAGAGAGATAGGCATCTAGTCCTCAGCATATGTGGGGAGGTAGCAGCTCAGGTATCAGCAGTGCGATCCCTGTGTAGTCAGGGGGCTACCACCAAGAGGGTACATGATGACCCAACCACAATGGATTGGCTACCGTGCTAGATTTCGGGTGTCGAATATCCATCTGTATCATGAGGGCGAAGATGGAAGCGCACAGTGGAGGGAATGTATGCCACCTGGAGCACACTGCAGCCTAAGTGGCCGGAAGCTCAGTAAAAGTCCAACTCCATGACGATATCGAGTGTGCCAGATCTGAGGGCAAGATGGATTTATGATACACCACGTAAGGCATCCTTCCTCAAATGGTACGCACTAACAGAGAATTTTGAAAAGTATAGGTCAAACCCCTTGGGGGACCATCACATTAAGGCTGAAATGTTGGAGACTCCTTTTAGTCACCTCTTAGGACAGGCAGGAATACCGTGGGCCTATTCTTACCCCCGGACCCACAGGGGGGTCGATCTATCATTATTTAGCTGCACTGTAGTGATGCCTTTGTCAATTTATTAAAGAAAGTGTGAGATTCCATGATTTGTACAGGTTGAAAGAGATACTTTTATTAATTAAATTCTTTGCCAAATGAATTTCAACTGCCTTTTCCACCAGGACGGAAGGAGTACTGTAGCTTCAGCCTATCAGCTATTTCTCTCTCTCTCTCTCTCTCTCTCTCTCTCTCTCTCTCTCTCTCTCTGTGTGTGTGTGTGTGTGTGTGTGTGTGTGGGGGGGGGGGGGGGGGGTTGGAGCTTATGTGCACTCATCAGAAAGGTTATCATTACACTCATTAAAATAAATGAATTGGCATAAAATTACATGCACTCGAATTGACCATACAAACACTTGATCTCACATGTGCTAAGACAATAGACAAAAAGTAAAAAGAGCTATAAATGAGATTACAACACAAGTAAAATGACAAAGGAGCTAAAAGATAGGCACAGAGAAATGTAA
Organism: Schistocerca cancellata; assembly: GCF_023864275.1. Taxonomy (NCBI): domain Eukaryota; kingdom Metazoa; phylum Arthropoda; class Insecta; order Orthoptera; family Acrididae; genus Schistocerca; species Schistocerca cancellata. Next base: position 583,897,002 of record NC_064628.1, on the reverse strand, counting down.
CTAGCTGACCACCAACAAAAAACATGGGTGGGATAACCACCGTTACCACATTAAAACCTGCTCCCTAAAATCTTGGGAAAAATATTTGACAATTCACAAAACTCAAGCTCTAAAAATATTCGTTTGAACGTTACTTAAAATAGGGAGCAGATCCGTAATCAAACCCAACATAACCCGCTGGTCGGAAAATAAAACACAGTCCAATAAAATGTGGCATACAGTAATGGTACACCACCAGCACTGCACATTGGAGGGTCCTCTCGCTGGAGCAAGAAGCCATGCGTCGTGGGCTGTGGTGAAAATGAGTAAGGAGGACCTCATCTCATTGATGTGGCTGGAAGCAAGGATGTCACAGCCGCACTGTGACCTTTACTAGAGCGAACTTATTGTCTGTCACTTCCAGCCACCCAGCATACCATTGATGCATGACTCTGTATCTTAAGAGCAAGTTGATAGCATGCAGGAGGATGACATACTGAACTAGCTGAGAATCGTTACCCATCTCCTTAGCTGCCACATTCACCCTTTTGTTCCCCACAATGCCCATATGCCCTGGCACCCAGCAAAAGGACACTGTCTTCCCCAGCCACTGTAGCTGGAGGAGGGCGCCTGGATATCCTGAACTACTTTATCAGATACAAGCATTGCATAGACTGCAGGGCACTGAGGGAGTCAGAATGCATGGCACAACCAATTTGCTCCAGTGCTCTCACGTTAGCAGATAGTTCGGCATCAAATACAGTGAACTCTGGGGGCAACTGAATGTTGAGGGCACAGTCTGGAAAACCAGAGCAAGCAACAAAGTCCACCTGTTTAGACCCGTCTGTTAAGACAGATAAATAGTTGCGGTGCTCATTTATAATGCCAGGAAATATCACATTAAAATCAGGAGCAAGAGTGCAATCTCTCCTGTACTGCACTAAATCTAAAATTACTGTAGACCTCTGAAGTAACCTGGGTGGCAGTCGGTTAAAATCCCAGATTTTAACCTATATGTGCCCCACCCCAAGGGACACCAGCACACATTTTGCACAGATCCCAAATGATCCCGCTGCCTGTGGATGATTTGTATGAAGGTGTTCTACAACTGGACGAGGGACAGTATGGTATGCTAGGGAAGTGGGAGTGCTAGGAGCTGGCATGCCTGGTGTACCCTGAGAAGCTGTCGCTGAATGTTAAGGGGTTCACCAGCCTCAGCACAAACATTAAGTAAGGGGCTGGTCTTGTACGCAGCCGTGGACAGCCTGATGCCCTCATGGTGTACAGCGTCAATGATTTTCAGGCACGAATGCCTCGCTGTCCTGTGTACTGTGTGTCCTTAGTCCAGCTGAGATTGAACAAAAGCCCCTTAAAACTGGAACAGATGCACCCTGTCAACTCCCCAAAACCTGTAACTTAAGACGCCTCAAGATGTTCAGTGCCTTCTGGGCCCATGCCTTCAGGTTCTCCTGGTGTGGTAACCACAAAAGCTTGAAGTTGTATGCCTCGCTGATATCAAAAAATATACCTACACAATGCTGTTTACATACAAAAGCCTGCTGAACAGTCACTTCTAGCAAGTTCAGGTTGTCGACAGTGAATCAAAATCTCCTGAATCTACACAGTGAGCGACTTAGGAACTGCCCCGTCTCCAACATCCAAACCAGATGACGGTTAACCATTCGCTCCAACGTCTTTCTTATACAGCTCATTAAGGTGATGCTCCGGTAACTACTGGGACATGTGCAAACCTTTCCTGGTTTGAGAAGAGGTATCAGAATTGCCTCCCTCCGCAAGTTGGGAAAGTTGCCTGACTGTCATATAAGATTAGGACATTCAAGGAGGACTTCCTTAGACGCTGCTGACAAATATCAAAGCATGCTGCAATGGATTTGGTTGTAACTGAGTACAGTATCATGATATGCAGACAGACCCCAATTTAGCTACCACATGGAGAATGGACAATTATAGGACTCCAAATTGTTAAACCCGAAGTCCAGCTCACTTGTTTCCATGGTTGAATGGTAACAACAGAAGGCTGGATCCTGGCTGGCAGTGGCAGCAGTCAGCGCAAAATGTTCTGCCATTGTTTGTGCAATGTCTCCAGGTGTTGTCTGGAGATACCCTCGAGTCAACAATGCTGCTTTACGTAGTCAACTGCCTTTACTGGAAATCCTCCTGATGGCTTCCCATACTGCAGTAGAAAAGGTGGAATAGTTCACAGAGTCCAGGAACATTTGCCATGACCTTTTCTTGCTCTCCTTGATGATGCATCAGGCCTTTGCCCTCACTAATCAGAAGGCTGTGAGGTTTTCCGCCATTGGACGGCTCTTAAACCATCACAGAGCTGCATGTCTGACCGACATGTCTGCACAGAACTCATCAGTCCACCAAGGCACAAGGAGCCTCCTAGGATGATTATGAGAGAACTTTGGGATGGAGAGCTCCACAACATGGAGGATGACTAGCGCAGTGTGGTCCACCCACTCCTGGACGCTGTCATGGCATTCAAACACAGCCCGCTGGCCAATCATCATCCAGTTGGCTCTGCCGACCATCCATCATGGCTGTGTCCATTCTGGGAGAGCTCCATCCAGTAGATATGTGAAGTGGGAACTGGTCACTAAAATAAAAGTTGTCAGTGACTTGCCACTGAATAGAGCCAACAGGGGCTGGAGAGCAGAGAGAGAGGTCAATAGCTAAGAATGATCGAGCAGCAGCACAGAAATGAGCTGGAGTCCCTTTGTTGAGGATGCACAGCTCCTAAGACGTCATAAGACTCTCTGATATCCAACCCTGAAGGAAAGCAGAGATCGAAGCCTACAATGTATGATAGGCACTGAAGTCTCACAGGTGGGGGAAATGGTTGAGTGAGTTGTTCTATGAGACCTGCTATGCCTCAGTCACATCAGGTGGGGGTAAATGTAGCCAGCAAATAGTGGCCCTCTCACATACGTGAACCTCAGCTGCAACCACTTGCAGGTTAGTAGCTAGTGGAGAGCAGAGAAGTGGTGCACGATATTAACAAATAAATTATTAACAAATAAAGAGACCGCTCCCTTGATTATTTCGCCAGTCACGTTATCCTCACAACAGAGTGTACAGCCCCTTATGACATTAGATGCTTTAAAATCCATTTCCTGCAAACACAAGCACAGAGGGTCTTCCTGTACTTGCCGTTTCAGTTCCGCCGCATGTGTTCTGAAACCATTAATGTATGGAATCCATTTTTAAGGGTGAGGTTTTAGTCTGTCTTTACCCTTCTCATTTTGCTGTGCTAGCAAGACAGCAATGGTGGGGGGGGGGGGGGGGGGGGGGGGGTCACTTGAGAAACTCATTGGTTCCCTCAGGTAGATGTCAACAACCATACAAGGAATGGTATGATTATCATCAGATCCATCTGACATCAAAAAGGTCACACGCACCAATGGCTTCACAGCGGACTGCTTTGGCCATTTGGCCTTCATCCCCAGCTTGGATTTTGGAGACGGTGGCATGGGACATTGGCCCTGGTTTGAATCCACATCACAGATTAACAAAAGGAGGGTGGTCTGTTGGCCAGACCAGATGTGTTTTCTACATCCACCTACGTAAATACTGAACTGGCTCCCACGTACCGCCTCAGATACACAATATGCAAACATTTGAACAACAGTGTCACATTTGACTGTGCAGTTACACTAGGTGCATACAGCAGGAGCTAGCAGTAGGTGTAAAATACCTTTGGGAGTGGCGATCCCATTGTAATAATAGCCCGTATAACAGTATGGTCCTCCGTGAAACTGGCGAATAACCACACCATTCCCGATCCAGTGTTAGCTGGATAGAGGAAGCCGGAAGGAAAGGAAGGGAGGTGAATAAGCTTTGAGCTTCTGCTCTAATAGCAGGTACATTAAGTTCTTTGGGCAGATGAATATGTGACGTAGTCTTCTACTGTAAAATATGACAATTAATAAATAAAGAACAAGATGTCATGTACAAAGTAAAACAAAATAGTTCCAAGTAGTATTTCTCAATAGCGTGCCATCAATCAGGATAACTTCTCAAAGACGTAACTGCAGAAAAAAAATTTCAGATCTCACAAGAAATAGTAAGGTTGTGCCATCTCTATACATTAAAACATTCATAAAAGATTAACTTAAGTCTGAAATTTGTATAGTGATTTATGTCTTACATGGTCATCTTCCTGCTAAAGGTGCTACTAAAGAGTATCGTAATCAGTGAAACAGAACTTCGTTCTACTGGTACCTCTATACCATTCTTCTAGTCTTATACATTGGACAAGCATACCATACATTAGTATGACAAAAAATAATTAAATTGATGATTTTATATTTTGCAGTAAGACAGCTAAATCACAGCAAAGAAATTGTGTTTCTTATGTGCAATAAATGCTGTAATTTAATACCTCACATGCAACAACTGAGTCAGCTCCACATGACGCTGCCATCATTGCTAACAGCCCAGTTCCTGTACCAATATCTAGGACATTTGCCTTCTTTCCCTGACGATGCATTTTCTGAACAGCCAACTTTATTCCTTCATAGTATTTCTGGTTTCTGTATGAAAAAAAAGTTATAAACAAAGTGAATTGGTTAAGTTAATAGTAATTAACCGTAGCACCACTGAGGAGGGGGGAGGGGGGGCAAAAATTGCCCGCAGTATTTGTTTTATTTGTGTAACATATCGATTCGTTGGAGTGAAGAAGCAAGAATTAGGTAGTTATAGAAAAATATCTCGAGTATGTGCTGTCATGGTTTTTTTTTAACTGTCTTTAATTATTTAGATGTGTCTATTATACACTCCTGGAAATTGAAATAAGAACACCGTGAAATCATTGTCCCAGGAAGGGGAAACTTTATTGACACATTCCTGGGGTCAGATACATCACATGATCACACTGACAGAACCACAGGCACATAGACACAGGCAACAGAGCATGCACAATGTCGGCACTAGTACAGTGTATATCCACCTTTCGCAGCAATGCAGGCTGCTATTCTCCCATGGAGACGATTGTAGAGATGCTGGATGTAGTCCTGTGGAACGGCTTGCCATGCCATTTCCACCTGGCGCCTCAGTTGGACCAGCGTTCGTGCTGGACGTGCAGACCGCGTGAGACGACGTTTCATCCAGTCCCAAACATGCTCAATGGGGGACAGATCCGGAGATCTTGCTGGCCAGGGTAGTTGACTTACACCTTCTAGAGCACGTTGGGTGGCACGGGATACATGCGGACGTGCATTGTCCTGTTGGAACAGCAATTTTCCCTTGCCAGTCTAGGAATGGTAGAACGATGGGCTCGATGACGGTTTGGATGTACCGTGCACTATTCAGTGTCCCCTCGACGATCACCAGTGGTGTACGGCCAGTGTAGGAGATCGCTCCCCACACCATGATGCCGGGTGTTGGCCCTGTGTGCCTCAGTCGTATGCAGTCCTGATTGTGGCGCTCACCTGCACGGCGCCAAACACGCATACGACCATCATTGGCACCAAGGCAGAAGCGACTCTCATCGCTGAAGACGACACGTCTCCATTCGTCCCTCCATTCACGCCTGTCGCGACACCACTGGAGGCAGGCTGCACGATGTTGGGGGCGTGAGCGGAAGACGGCCTAACGGTGTGCGGGACCGTAGCCCAGCTTCATGGAGACGGTTGCGAATGGTCCTCGCCGATACCCCAGGAGCAACAGTGTCCCTAATTTGCTGGGAAGTGGCGGTGCGGTCCCCTACGGCACTGCGTAGGATCCTACGGTCTTGGCGTGCATCCGTGCGTCGCTGCTGGCCGTGCATCCGTGCGTCGCTGCGGTCCGGTCCCAGGTCGACGGGCACGTGCACCTTCCTCCGACCACTGTGGCGACAACATCGATGTACTGTGGAGACCTCACCGGCCCCCACGTGTTGAGCAATTCGGCGGTACAGTCCACCCCGGCCTCCCGCGCATGCCCACTATACGCCCTCGCTCAAAGTCCGGTCAACTGCACATACGGTTCACGTCCACGCTGTCGCGCATGCTACCAGTGTTAAAGACTGCGATGGAGCTCCGTATGCCACGGCAAACTGGCTGACCACTGACGGCGGGCGTGTGCACAAATGCTGCGCAGCTAGCGCCATTCGACGGCCAACACCGTGGTTCCTGGTGTGTCCGCTGTGCCGTGCGTGTGATCATTGCTTGTACAGCCCTCTCGCAGTGTCCGGAGCAAGTATGGTGGGTCTGACACACCGGTGTCAATGTGTTTCTTTTTTCCATTTCCAGGAGTGTATTTAAGTGCGGGTAGTTTTTGCAACTACACTCGCAGTTCTAATACAATGTCTCATCAGTATCAGAGGTTTCTCACAAATGAAGAGGTGTCAGCTATAATAAATGAAGCAAGTGAAGGTGATGAAAGTAATCCAGAAGAAGATGATACAGTTGTGACACAGTTCACGGAGTTCATCCTCTGATGAACAGCACACAGCTGCTTCCAGCATCATTGTTATAGCCAAAAGTGGTAGGGAATATATTACCATGCCTCCTAGTCAAATATGCAGGTCAGTACAAAATATAGTGAATTTTCGTGAAAGTTTGACTCATGAAGGCTTTGGACCTCTAGAGTGTCAGAATCTTTCAAAAAGTTTTATAATTCTCCAAATAATGAAGATTCTCATGGTCTATACAAACCAAGAAGCTCACAATAAGAACTTAAAACTTACAAACATAGAAGAAATGTATGCCTTTCATTGGCATTCTGATACTCATGGACACCTCTGCCTCTCGAGAAATTATGGGGAAAGTACTGGAAAAGAATATCTGCACAGCTACAATGAGTCGTATTCGATGTGGAGAACTTCTGTCCCTGATTAGATTTGATGATAAACAAACAAGAACCAAGATGTGAAAGAAGGATAAGTTTTGCCCCCCTTCGTGAAGTTTTCAACAAAGCTGACTGAATGTATGTGAAATACTACATATCAAGTACAGGTCTAACAATCTATGAAATGCTCTCCCTATTTTGAGGAAGATGTCCCTTTAATGTCTTTACGAAAGACAAGCATGGGAAGTATGGCATATTGATTATGATGTTATCAGGTGCACACACCCAGTACATTCTAAAAATGGAGGTCTACGCAGGGAAGGATGAACAGCCTGCCGAGGAACCGGTGTGCAAAGGCAGTTGTTAGACGCCTTGTGAATCTGATGGCAGGAAGTAGAAGAAATATAACAACAGATCGTTATTATACATAGACCTAGCCAAGGAGCTTTACAATGATGACAAGTTAACTTTGGTGGGAACATTGAAGAGTAACAGAAAACACATACCAGAACAGCTAAAGAAGACACAAGGTCGAGAGCTATTTTCCTGTAAGTTCTAATTCACATATCCGAAAGCAGGCAATGCACCAGTTACCCTGGTTTCATACAACTCCAAACCGAAACCTACTAAGGTTCTCCTACTTCTTTCAATAGAACACAATGATAACAAGGGGGATGAGTCGACAGAGGGGGGGGGGGGGGGGGGGGACATCAGTCTCTCCTACAATGAAACCAAAGGGTGCATAGACAGCATTGATCAAATGATGCGATATCATTCAGTAAAATGAGGGACAAGAAGGTGGCCATTATCTCTCTTTTTCACGTTGATATATATATTGCCTGTCTCAATGCTGGAACAATTTTCATGATAAACAGCCCAAACTGGAATAAGAAGAAGCATAATGTAAGAAGGCTGTATCTGCTAGAATTAGGTCAACAGCTCTTTAGGCCAGCTGTGAAAGAGAGAACAAAGAATACGGAAAATGTTCTAGGGAAAACACTGCCCAGCATTACTGCAACTGTTCAATCTGTTGAATTTTATTCAAGAGAAAGATGTCACATATGTTTGAAGAGTAAAAACTGGAAAAAGGAAAAAGACAAGATGATGAAAGTGTCTATAGTTTATTGCAGGTGTTCCAAGTATGTGTGTTCCACTCATTCTGCAAAAACAATCATATGCAAAGGTTGTAAAATTGAAAGTGAAAGTGAGTAGGAAGGAAAAACTCAATTATAATTTCTGACTGATTTTCTGTGTTCTTATTTGAAGTGGTTTGCTATTGTAAGTTCTTTCATGATTTCTTAATATAAGTCTGATGTATATGAAAGTATTAGTTTCATGATAAAAATATAATTATATTTCTCATATTCATTACTTTATTTGTTGTTTTTGTATATTTTATAATGTTCCTGATAACTATGGAAAGTGTTTTTCAACCTAGTAAAGAAATCCCTAGTTCATTAAAAAAAAAAAAGTTAAAAGAATGTGAGGACAATTTTTCACCCCCCCCCCCCCCCCCAGACATCCATGTGACATGTGACAGATCTGAGCTTAGTGGTGCTAGGGTTAAGTAGCTAAATGCTTCTATCTCACCTCATACAAATAATTTTTTGAAGCAATGCCAATATTTGATTTGATCTGACGAGTCATCAACCTATACACCGATGAGCCAAAATATTATAACCACCTGATTCATAGCTTGTTTTTCCATGTTTGGAATGAAATACATCATTGATTCTGCATATCAGGGATCCAACAGTTTGTTGGTAGGTTTTTGGAAGTATGTGGCATTAGATGTCTATGGACAGGTCATGTAATTCACATAAATAATTGGCCACTGACTTGCGTAAGTGGTGCTGGCACCCGATAGTGACCCAATGGGTTCTATAGGATTCACATCAGGCGAATTTGGTGACATTAATATGAGTTCACTATAATGCTGCTCAAACCACTGTTGCATGGTTCTAGCTCCGAGACACTGACAATTATGCTGCTGAAAGATGTTATCACTGTTGGGGAAGACATCAAGCATGAAGGGATGCAGGTGGTTTCACGGCTGTCAGTGTGTCTTCGATTACAACCCCAGATCCACGTAAGTGCAGCAAAATGTCTTCCATAACATATACTGCTCCCACCAGCCTGCATCCATGGTGCGCTGCACATTTTGAGCCACTGTTCACCATGATGGCAACAATTGTGTAGATAACAATTGATCCAGTGTAGCAAAAATGCGATTCACCTGAAGAGCAACAAATCTCCATTGATCAATGGTTGAATCCCCCGTGCCCACTACAAACATAACTGATGATGGTCGTTGGGTCAACATGTGAACAAGTATGGTGGTCTGCTGCAGGAGTTCCATGTTCAACAATATATGATGAATGGTGAGCTATGAAACACTTTTGCATGCCCCAGCACTGTGCTCTTTTGGCACAGATGCCACAGATCACCATCTATCCTACTTTAAAGATAAGACAAGCCTTCGAACTCCATTTTCTGTGAAGAGATGTGGTCGTCCAGCCATTTAGCACCTAGCAACAGTTTCACTGTTCTACTACCTCTTTCCACAGATGCTCATGACAGCAGCATACTCGTTCAGAGGTTCTGTGTAGTAATAGTAATAGTAATAATAATAATAATAATAATAATAATAATAATAATCTCTTTGTCAAAGACACTTATCTCAATGGATTTCCCCATTTGCAGCCCTTATCTTCACTAGGTGATCCCACATCTGTCTCTTCTCTGATTACATAGTTCTGTTACTGTGTCACGTGGCCACAAAGCCGTCAGGCAGAATCCGACATAACGGTGAGCAAAGGTCATAATGTTTTGGCTGATCAGTGTATATAAATGTGAAATCTACAAGCTGAAGATTTCAAACCACAAAAACAAAAACAACAACAACAGCAACAACAATAATAATAATAATAATAATAATAATAATAACAATGAAACGTATTACTGACTGTTGTATGGCCAATGTGGGTATGTATAAAAGATACATTCAAATCAAATTTATTGAACAAAAGTGCTAAATTTGGAGGCAGTGAAGTGGGAAGAGCAGTAAAACAACAACAATGTGGATTTTCAGCTACAGTGACTTAAGTTTATATGCAAGACTACATGGAAAACAGTAAATGTGCTGTGTAAAAAACATCTGATACCTACATACGTATTTTACAAAATTATTTCAATGACTGACATATTAACGTTAACATCTATTCTATGGGATGGGAGCTACAAGAAAAATTGCTACATTAATAACAAATCTGTGCAGTAGTGTAAAACATTTTAACAAATATTTTGTAACTGTTAATGAAAAAATAGGGCTGTAAAGTTCAGTTGTTGCTGCCATGGGATAATTCAGGTCAGCCACTACAAGTATATTCAGTAATATGAATATGGCCTTCACTACACAAGAAGTAATGTTCACCATAAAATATATAAAATGAAAAACTCTAGTAGTTACTGTATCATATCAACAAAGTAAATTAAAGGGTGTTTACACAAGTTTAGTAACATATTTATTATTTGCAGATCAATTATTTATCACTGGAACACTTCCCAATTTACTGAAATATGCTAAAGTTAAGGCTCTGTATAAGAAATGGGATAAAACAGTACCATCCAACTTCCATCCGATTTTAATTTTTACACACTGCTCAAACATTTTAGAGAAGGTAATACACAAGTGCATTTTTAACCAGCAAACTACTGACATACACTGTCCAGTCAGACTAATGTGACCACCACCTATGTTTGACTTCAGTGTGCAACAGCCACTCACAGACAGCAGTTGGCAGCACTAGCAATGGAAGGTATATAACATGCATCAGGATACATGGAAAACATTGCAGACGTTGTTGTAATGCAGAAATGGAGCAATTTATATGACATCCAAAAGGTCATGATCATTGCCTTTTGGGTCAATGGTAGACGCATTTCCAAAAGGCTAATTTCGTAAACTGTTTGTATGCTGATATTGTTAAAGTATACTGTACATGACAAAATGACACTATCAAAACCAGCACTAAGGCAACTGTGGTGCACTACGGGTCATAGATGAAAGGAGTGAATGACACCTGTGGTAATGTATATGGACGAATAGATATGCAACTGTTGAGCAACTGACCACCTAGGTGAACCAAGCAGCTATGAACAGTATCTCCTCAACGATCTTTCAGTGAATGTTGCCGAGTATGGGCCTCCGCAGCATGTGCCTGGTTCATGCATCCACAATGAGTGCCATTCACTGGCAACAAAGGCTGGAATTTGCACACTTGTACTGCAACTGACTGTCCACTGAGTGGCGACAGGTGACCTATTCAGATGAATTACATCGTATGTGCCATTGGACAGATGGTCGTTGGTGTATATGGCCCTGCAGCAATTGTCAGAAGGCTCCAGGGTGGAGGAGGAAGCATTATTGTCTAGGGAATGTTTTCGTGGCATTTCCTTTGTGATCTCATCATTATGGAAGGCATAATTGATCAATACGATGATGCATCTAACCTTGGGGACCATTTCCACCTTATATGCAATTTGTTTTTAGCTCAGCACAATGCATCTACTGACAGAACAGTGCAACTTTATCAACTTATCACACAGTTCACAGTGTAGGTGCGTGGTTCAAAGAGCACCAGGTTGAGATTACCATACTCCTCTGGCCACTAAACTCACTGGATTTAAACCTAATCGAGATTTTCTGTGGGACCATCTCTATTGGGTCTCAACCGAGAAACCTCGTGCAGCTGGCCACAGCATTGGAGTCGGCTACCTCCACATCCCCTTCTACAACTTAACTGACTCTCTTCTTGCATGTCCACTCTGCAAAAGGTTTTTATTCAGGCTTTTGACAAGTGGTCATATTAATGTGAGTGGACAGTGTATATTGTCAAAATCACAGTTCGGTTTCTAATATTAAAGTCCCCCAGTAACAAAGTACTTTATGTGTAAGGCAATACATTACAGGCTCCTGGTACCTTCTATTATCTATCAAAGATGTTTCATTGTGCAAATCACGTTACTTTTTTAAGAAAATTAGAATATTATAGTGTAATAGGAAATACTGAACATGGTTCACAATATATCCCTTTTACAAGAAACAAAGGATGTCCATAGGAAAGAACCCTGAATTAAGCTATCCTTTCTTGTGTGTATTAATAATGTTTCATCAGTAACAATGCCAGATGCCAAGTTTCTTTAGATTTCAAGTGTAACAAACATTGCAATAAATAACAAAAAAATTACAGTTATTAAAAGCCCAGTTAATGAAATGTTCATGGATGTTACTGAATGGTTCCTTGCCAATTCTCTCTCACTAAACTTTGAAAAAATATACTCACTAAACTTTGAAAAAGTATACTACACACAGTTTAGAACTTGTAAGAAGTTTCTTTTCAGTATTTGAATAAATATGACAGATACATACAACAGACTAACAGTGTCAATTCTTGGCATTACAACTTCATAATAAACTCAGTTGGAAGGAGCATCCCGCAGGACTTCTGAAGTGTGTGAACAAATCTTTATTTGCAATGCAGTGATCAAAATTATACGGGCACTTTTATGTAATGCAGAACTGACCACTATGTGTTACAAAAGGCGGACCTGACAATAGAAAAAGAGGCAGAAAGTATCGTGTTGTCAGCAGAGAGGCAATAACAGCAGAACAGGTTGGTCAGGAGAGCTCAGCAACTTCAAAAGTGAGCTACTCATTAGATGTCACCTGAGTAAATTGATCATGGACATTTCTGTCCTTCCAAACCTGCCCGGGTCAACTGTTGGTGAAGTGGTTGTGAAGTGAAAAAGCAAAGGAACAATCAGAGCTAAACTAAGACCAGGCAGAGCTCAAGAACTGATGAACAGGGACTGTCAAGCATTGCAAAGGATGGTTGCATAAAATTGCATAAAATCAGTGGGCAGACTCACTCATGAATTCCAAAGTCTACCAGCAGTCCAGCTATTACAATGATTGTGTGTAGGGAGTCAAAAAGAATGACATGCAGTGGTCAAGCAGCTCCTCATGTGCCACACATTTCTGTAGTCAGTGCTATGTGATGCTTGAGGTTGTGTAAAGAGCGACACCACTGGACAGCAGTTTACTGGAAACAAGCGGTTTGTAGTGATGAATGTAGTAACTGTTTGAATGCCTCTGAGTGTACTGTAATTACTGTAATCTTATTCTTACAATCCCTATGTAAGTGATATGTAGGGAATTGTAGTATATTTTTAGAGTTATCATTTAAAGTCAATTCCTGAAACTTTATTAATAGACTTTCTCAGGATTGTTTATATCTACCTTCAAGAGTCTTCCAGTTCAGTTCCTTCGGTATCTCTGTGACACTGTCCCATGGATTAAACAAACCTGTGACCATTCGCGCCACCCTTCTCTGTATAAGTTGTCCTACTTGGTGTGGGTCCCACACACTTGAGCAACATTCTAGGACAGGTCCCACATCTCCTTTGTAGACTGACTGCACTTAACTGGTATTCTACCGATAAATAGTCTACCATCTACTTTACCTGTGATTGAGCCTATGTGACCATTCCATTTCATACCCCTGCAGAGTGTTATGCCCGGGTTTTTGTATGAATTAGCCAATTCCAGGAGTGACTCTTGTTATTATAGTCATAGGATATTATGTTTTTTCATTTTGTGAAGTGCACAATTTTACATTTCTGAACATTTAAAGCAAGTTGCCAATCTTCACACCACTTTGAAATCTTACCGAGATCTGACTGAATATTTATGAAGCTTCTTTCAGACATTACTTCATTACAGACAACTGCATCATCTGCAAAAATCCTTATATTACTATTAATATTGTCTGTGAGTCATTAATATACAACATGAACAGCAAGGGTCCCAACACACTTCCCTAGGGTACACCCGAAGTTACATCTTCATTTGACGATGACTCTCCATTCATGAGAACATTACATGTCAAAAATCCTCAATCCAGTCACAAATTTCACCTGATACCCCTTATGGTTGAACGTTTGATAATAAGCATGGATGTGGTACTGAGTCAAATGCTTTTCAGAAATAAAGACATGCTGCATTTACTTGATTGACTTGATCCAAACCTTTCAGTATGCCATGTAAGAAAAGTTGGGTTTCACATAATCAGTGTTTTCAGAATCCACACTGGTTGGCATTGAGGAGGCCATTCTGTTCAAGATACCTCATTATGTTTGAGTTCACACAATGTTCTAAGATTTTACAACAAACTGATGTCAAGGTCATTGGATGGCAGTTTTGTGGATCACTTCTACTACCCTTCTAGTAGTTGAGTGTGACCTGCACTTTTTTTCCAAGAACTGGGCACAGTTTCTTGTTCAAGTGATCTGCAATAGGTTATAGTCAGAATAGGGGCTAACTCAGCTGCAGATTCGTTACAGAATCTGATATGGAGTCCATCAGGACCTAGAGCTTCATTCAATTTTAATGATTTCAGCTGTTCTCAATGCCATTGACACTAATACTTACTTCAGTCATTTTTCAGTGGTACAACAATTAAATTGGGGCAATTCTCCAGGATGCCATTGGGGCAGTTCCCCTGTGTTTTCCTTCATAAAGGAACATTTGAAAACAGAGTTAAGTGTTTCAGCTTTTGCTTTGCTGTCCTCAGTTTCAGTTCATGTCTCACTCACTAGGGACTGGACACTAACTTTGGTGTCACTAACAGACTTTACATTCGACCACAATTTCTTTGGGTTCTGTAAAGATCAGTTGACAATATTCTGCTACAGTAGTCATTGAAGCATCATGCTTTGCTCTCTTGACAGCCAAACATGTTTCATTCAGCATTTGCCTCCTCCTGATACTGGACAAAACGGGTTTCCCCAAAACAGGTGAAATGAGTCCCATTGGCTCAGTTTCAGTGAGACAGCACTTCAAACTTGTTGGGCACAGGGATCAGTGCAACACCCTGAATCCTCCCTGGGTCCCCGTCCACCTGGCACACCACTCGCAGTCATGTGGACAAGTAATGACAGATCCTGTACTTTCTGCAGGAGAGATAGGATCCACATGTGAGGATGGTACTCGAGGTACCTCTGGTACTGGTATCACAGGTACACGACTCTGGTGAACTCTTCCGACACATCGAATCACAGCAGCTGCTAATCGCTTGACAGTAGTCATGGTGATTTCCAGTTGCTTACAAACGTCAACCAATTCATCCCGAGTTCAAGAACAGCATTCACAGTGGGGCTGCATTTTGACTGGTGTAATATATTACAAAGTAGTCAAAAAATAACTTTAAATTAAGCCCACTGATTACCTCTTAATATGTTGAGATAAGAATTGAATTCCCTGGTAAGATCAGAAGCAAATACACAAAATGAGATTTCTATTAAGGAAATACAAAAACCTGAGGTAAAATTTGCTTGTTTCCCAAAATGTTTTGAGGTTAATTATAGCTGTTTGCAAACTCATATAAGGAGTTGCTTATGGCAGATGCAGGTAATATACAGGGCTACTTCTCTTTAAAGGAAAGCTAGACATAACACAATATGTTAGACTACCAGCTACAGTAATTATTAAGTGCTGCAGAATAAAACAGTGTTTTCAGCACCCTGGAGACACTACCAATTCAGAATTAAGTCATTAGGATTAAAAAATGTACCTCCCATGTTTCAGAGATTTTTTGACCCAAAACTCAGTTTGAAACCATGGCAATGCTTGTGTATCTCAATGACATAATTGTATATGGGAGTGATATGGAACAGAATTATGCAGCGATTAAAGGAAGTATTCATAAGGTTAAAAGCAGCAAAGTTAACAATGAGTATATGGAAAAGTGTAATTTTGTGATGGAAGAGGTAGCATACATAGGCCATATCATAGGTAAAGATGGGGGTTGAGGCAAACCCAAGATTAATTAGAGCCGTATGTGAATTTCCTCTACCAGGATCTGTAAAGAAGTTGCAATCATCTTTGGGACTCACAAAATATTACCGCCAATTCATAAAAGGATTTGTGGATATTGTCAGAACATTCAAATAATTGTTAAAAAAGGGTATAAAATTTGTGTGGTCAGAGGAGTGCCAGCATGCTTCTGAAGAGCTAAAAGAAGCTTTAACATTGAGTCTGATATTGGTATTTCTGGCTTTTAATAGAGAATTTGTTTTATCATGTGATGCATCAAATCATGCTCATGGCTGTGTGCTGCCACAAGAGGTAGAAGGCGTAGAACATCTAGTAGCTTACACCACCATTCTGCAGAAAGAAATTATTCTACAATGGAGAAAGAGAGAGAGAGATGTTAAACCCTATTTATGGAACTCCATATTTCAAATGATATCTGTATAACAAAAATTTGGAATAAGAAGAGTTCATGCAGAATTAAAATGGTTGTTGGAGTTAAAGAAGCCTTCCAGCAGGTTGACACGATGGGCAGCAAGACTAAGTGAATTTGATTTCGAAACTACACATAAACCTGGGAAGCAGCACGGAAATGCAGATGGCTTAAGTGGAAAAGTAGCAGTAAAACATATTGGGGGCGAGTATTTTAAGCAGTCACAGCTTTCTACACGGGATGGTTTCTACACAGAGGAACCAAGCTGGGACTGTGGGTAGTGGTACCAGCGAAGCTAAGGAATAGAGTTTTACAAAAAGCTCATGATTACTTATTAGTGGGCCACGGAGGTTGCAGGTCTATCAACAGAAGAGTATTGCCAATCCAGGCAGGCCGGAAAAAAAATCTTTCCTTCATAGTCTCAGTTGTTGTTGTGGTCTTCAGTCCTGAGACTGGTTTGATGCAGCTCTCCATGCTACTCTATCCTGTGCAAGCTTCTTCATCTCCCAGTACCTACTGCAACCTACATCCTCCTGAATCTGCTTAGTGTATTCATCTCTTGGTCTCCCCATACGATTTTTACCCTCCACGCTGCCCTCCAGTACTAAATTGGTGATCCCTTGATGCCTCAGAACATGTCCTACCAACCAATCCCTTCTTCTGGTCAAGTTGTGCCACAAAATTCTCTTCTCCCCAATCCTATTCAATGCTTCCTCATTAGCTATGTGATCTACCCATCTAATCTTCAACATTCTTCTGTAGCACCACATTTCGAAAGCTTCTATTCTCTTCTTGTCCAAACTATTTACCGTCCATGTTTCACTTCCATACATGGCTACACTCCATACAAATACTTTCAGAAATGACTTCCTGACACTTAAATCTATACTCGATGTTAACAAATTTCTCTTCTTCAGAAACGCTTTCCTTGCCATTGCCAGTCTACATTTTATATCCTCTCTACTTCGACCATCATCAGTTATTTTGCTCCCCAAATAGCCAAACTCCTTTACTACTTCAAGTGTCTAATTTACTAATCTAATTCCCTCAGCATCACCCGACTTAATTCGACTACATTCCATTACCCTCGTTTTGCTTTTGTTGATGTTCATCTTATATCCTCCCTTCAAGACACCATCCATTCCATTCAACTGCTCTTCCAAGTCCTTTGCTGTCTCTGACAGAATTACAATGTCATCGGCGAACCTCAAAGTTTTTATTTCTTCTCCATTGATTTTAATACCTACTCCGAATTTTTCTTTTGTTTCCTTTACTGCTTGCTCAATATACAGATTGTATAACATCGGGGAGAGGCTACAACCCTGTCTCACTACCTTCCCAACTACTGCTTCCCTTTCATGTCCCTCAACTCTTATAACTGCCGTCTGGTTTCTGTACAAATTGTAAATAGCCTTTCGCTCCCTGTTTTTTACCCCTGCCACCTTTAGAATTTGAAAGAGAGTATTCCAGTCAACATTGTCGAAAGCTTTCTCTAAGTTTAAAAATGCTAGAAACGTAGGTTTGCCTTTCCTTAGCCTCGCTTCTAAGATAAGTCGTAAGGTCAGTATTGCCTCACGTGTTCCAGTATTTCTACGGAATCCAAACTGATCTTCCCCGAGGTTGGCTTCTACCAGTTTTTCCATTTGTCTGTAAAGAATTCGTGTTAGTATTTTGCAGCTGTGGCTTATTGAACTGATTGTTCGGTAATTTTCACATCTGTCAACACCTGCTTTCTTTGGGATTGGAATTATTATATTCTTCTTGAAGTCTGAGGGTATTTCGCCTGTTTCATACATCTTGCTCACCAGATGGTAGAGTTTTGTCAGGACTGGCTCTCCCAAGGCCGTCAGTAGTTCCAATGGAATGTTGTCTACTCCGGGGGCCTTGTTTCGACTCAGGTCTTTCAGTGCTCTGTCAAACTCTTCACGCAGTTTCGTATCTCCCATTTCATCTTCATCTACATCCTCTTCCATTTCCATAATATTGTCCTCAAGTATATCGCCCTTGTATAGACCCTCTATATACTCCTTCCACCTTTCTGCTTTCCCCTCTTTGCTTAGAACTGGGTTTCCATCTGAGCTCTTGATATTCATACAAGTGGCTCTCTTTTCTCCAAAGGTCTCTTTAATTTTCCTGTATGCAGTATCTATCTTACCCCTAGTGAGATAAGCCTATACATCCTTACATTTGTCATTTAGTCATGCCTGCTTAGCCATTTTGGACTTCCTGTCGATCTCATTTTTGAGACGTTTGTATTCCTTTTTGCCTGCTTCATTTACTGCATTTTTATATTTTCTCCTTTCATCAATTAAATTCAATATTTCTTCTGTTACCCAAGGATTTCTACCAGCCGTAGTCTACCTACTTGATCCTCTGCTGCCTTCACTACTTCATCCCTATGTTATTGAATTTATCATACGTTAAAATGAACTAAGTAAGGAGCACGTATTTTTTTGTTTTCTCCAAAACAATTCTGCTCCGAGGTACAGCCCTCCAAAGATGACACTGTACATACCATTTTGAAGATGCAAACCTTGGAAAATGTTTTAAAATGCTGTTTCTTTGGAACACTTCTAGATATTTTGTTGGAGTTTTTTTTTTATTTAAAAGATAATTGCCTTATGATTACAAAGAAATCCTCCATTTGGACTTATCTGTCAAAGTTCTTATACTATAGCATTCTGAACTTCTTTACGATTTATGGATTTTTTTTTTCAAAATTGCAAATCCATAAAATTTTGATTTTATTTTTTCTGTTGATCAGTACCATATAGTTCTACATTCTCTGAAAAGGAGAGCTTCCACTTTAAGGTTGAACA
Organism: Schistocerca cancellata; assembly: GCF_023864275.1. Lineage (NCBI taxonomy): Eukaryota > Metazoa > Arthropoda > Insecta > Orthoptera > Acrididae > Schistocerca > Schistocerca cancellata. Next base: position 583,878,104 of record NC_064628.1, on the reverse strand, counting down.
GGTTTTATAAACAACTGAAATTTTTGCCATACATAAAACCTGTTTTATTACTACATTATCAAATAACAGGCTCATAAAAATCAAAACCTAGCCTTATTTAACATAATTTTAGTTTTGAAAGATGAGTAAGAGACTCATTTTTCAAGCATTTTAAATGGTTCCAAAATGCATGTGAAAGGTCCAAAGACTTGAAGGTTTCAATATATACAATTTCTGTGCACTCTGTTTTGTACTGAAATTAGCCAGTCAATTAACTAAAAATGTGTTCCACTGCTTCAGTATCTTCCTTTGATATAGAGTGATGCCTTCCTATTGCACCAATAAGAACTGGAGCACTTACAACCTTCGAAACATTGTGAATAGGAAATGAGCACTGATGGCGTTGATGCTGTCCTTCAGCTGGAATCCTACATCCAGCAACTGGTCCATGTCGTAGCATAAAGTTCACTACAATTTCATTTAACTCATAGCTGGTGTCTATAGTCTCTGCAATCCGCCAGTCACAGTCATACACATACACACCACAAACATCCCCCTTCTCAAGTAGTGAATCTGAATATTACCCTGCTGTTTCTGAGGTGTTGGCCAAAAGAAAAAAAATTATTCTTTCTTGCTCTTTAAAATGCGTGCAATATGAGTTCATCCATCACTCTGAGTCCAAAAATGTGTCTTCTGAATTCCTTTCACAGGAGTAGTTCGTTTGGATCATTCTTCTTTTTTTCTGCTCACGTAAGATTTCACAACTCTCGTAAAAGCCTCAGCATTCTGAATCGCAGCAGTATTTGGTCTGGAAAGATTATGTTTTGTAGCGTGGTTATATTTTGTAGCATGGTGTTTTAGCAGGCTCCCTACACAACCATAAGGCCCCTTCCCATAACCAGTAGCACTGTATACCCAGTCAGTTGGCACAAGCGACTTACTCAATTCAAACAGGTGGTAATGATTTTTAAATTGACTAGGAGTGCCATCAGAAACAATGACGATCTTCTCTGCCCCTGTTTGCAGTTGAAGAATTTTGTGCACTGCTAGCAAAACATGTGGTAAGTCATGTCCTGTGTCATCACTTATAACTGCAACACTTGTGGTCTTGTTTTGAAAATATGTCACTCCTGTAAAAACTGAGACCTGGTCATTACTCCAATGATACCCTTGTACTTCTTGTGGGAGGATAACAGACCAGTTCTCAGCAAAATCACAGTGAAGCACTAAACATAGTTGTTCTGCCTGTACACACCCTTTCACTTCTGCAATGTGTTGTTGCAATTTCTTCAGATGCGGATGTGTTACTGCTTTCACTGACCATTTACCAAGTTCACCGATGAAACTGTCAAAGGTAACAGTTTTCTTAATTAGTTTATTTTCCTCCCATGTCACATACATAATTTTTGCAGACTTATCATCTGCTACATCTTCCAGGCCAAGTGTCTGTAAAAACAGTCCTCCCTCTCCAGGGCAGGCTCCACATTCTTGAAATAAAGAAGTCTCTCGCTTTACGTCACAGACTTCTAATGACTTCATATGCCCAACCAAGGTGTCCTATGTCACATGATTGAGTAAGGTCTTCAAAGTTACCACACAAAGTTCAAAATTCGTGCAGTACACACATAAACAGACATCTCTAGGTAGGTGTGGAACTACCTACTTAGGTCGTACTGCATAAAATTTTGATCTTCCAATATGCGAAGTTGTGTAGTTGATCTTATAAACTGCAAAAGTTTCTTTTATTCTTTTGAGTCATGCACCTCTTCACTTTCACAACTTTTTGACCTCCAACCATTACAGTTATAATGCCTTTTTTGTTGGCGCTCTGGTGAGAACACTCCTATTTATCTTCCAGATAAAATGACTGCACTATTTGACTTGAGCTGCTTCTACAGGATGACCAAAATAGGGATCTGGCCTTCCAAAGACTCCTTTTACAGACCTCACATTTCTTGATTTGTCTACCATGTACTTTGATACTGATGGAATGTGGTTCAAAATTGTGTTCTTTGAAAATGTCTCTGGAACAATAGTTAAAACTTGCACCTTTTCACTGTATGATGCATAATATTCAACAGCTGAACTGATATTTGTGAAAAATTCCTGGCAAGAGGTGCAAGAGTGCTTCAGTTCATTTTCTTCTGAAGATGGAATTTCTACTTTGAAGAATGTGGTCAGTTTTGCTGTAGTGTATTCATCCATAGCTTTAGTAATTTCTCTGCACTTTCTTGGTGCATAGAGCTTACGACTCGACTTCCCTGACCACAGTTTCTTAACAGGACTATCATCTACCTCTAGTTGACTGATTCAGGGTATTTAATTCTTCCTTTACTGATGCAAAATCTACATCATCTGCACCATGGGAGGCTTCACCTTGTTCAGATACTATCATTATTGTTACTGTGCCAGAATATTTGGAACACAAAAGGTCATTGCTGGAAACATCTTCACTTTGAAACAGAGTCTTCAAATGAGAACACATATTCCCAATCTTAATAAAGAGAACACATATTCCCAATCTTAATAAAATCTTTTTTTTGTCTTATATATACCACACATTTTTGAATATGCAAATAGTCAGCACACTTCATTCACCTGTGGCCCCAGTCAGAAGACATTTCAAGCAGTCCTTTTCACAAAACACACTACAACTATGTCAACTGGCAAATTCCTCATGAAAACACAGAACTCACTGGATGGTCTCAGATTTCTTAGAAGCCTCTTCAGTAAACAAATTAGCACTGAACAACTACAATACCATAAGCTGCTATGAACAACCACAAAGAAACTACAACAAAGTGTAAGAAATATCTGCAACAATGAAAGTCAAAAGAAATAACTGCAACGAAGAAAGTGATAAGAAATAACTGCAACAAAGACGATAGAAATAAACACTGTAATAAAGAAATTAGTAAGAAACAACTTCAGTGAAGGCATACATTACCCTTGAAAGTTAAAAAAATGATTTTTTAAAGTAAAACTTGTCGAACTTAAAAGTGGAAGTTCTCCTTTACAGAGAATATAGTACTACATAGTACTAATAAACAGAAAAAATCTAACTTTTCTAGATTGGCATTTTTGGGGAAAAAAAATTCTGTAAATTATAAAAAAAATACAAAAGACAACAGCAAAAGAACGTTGACAGATATGTCCAAATGGAGGAGACCACTGTAATCATAAAGCATTATCTTTCAAATAAAAAAAACTCTAACAAAATATCTAGAACTGTTACAGAGATACAGTATTTTTTTTTTAAATTTCCGAAATTTGCATCTTCAAAATGGTGTTTGCAGTGTCATCTTCAGAGGCCTGTATCTCAGGGCAGGAATTTTTTGGAGAAAACAAAAAAAATGTGTGTTTCTCACTTAATCCTGAATTTTAACATATGCTAAATTCAATAACATCTGAGACTATGAAGGTAACCCCCCCCTTCCTGAAGTGATACGGATTATGCCTGGAGGCATAGCCAGATAGACGTAAAATAGTATGTGTGGAATTGAATACAGTGAGCACAGAGAGTGAATTTGTGTCAAACAAGAATACCATTGCTGGGGTTACCAGAAGCATTAACACCAGATACGACATGTGGGAGGACCAAGGTGGTTTCATATTATGCATGAGCCCCAGGAATTTCATAGGTTCAGCGAATGGAAAAACAACAGACCCAATATGTAAAGATGGTGGAAGAAATCCATAGTGCCACTACAAATTCACACAAACAGTTTTGTCAGTAGAAAAGCCGAACGCCATTGTCGGTGCACCATGAGTAAAGACAATCGAGACATCGCTGAAGATGCCACTTGTGGTGTCACAAGGCTTAGGCCTGTCCCACCCCTCATTAAATCGACCAAGACTTATATGAATAATTGTAAGAACAGTTATTATTACTATGTTCTTTAAGTTTGTTTTTGGGTTTTCAGAAATACTGTGGGAAGAAAGTTTATTTATGTTGCAGATAACATGGAAGATGTTGCCCAACGATCACCATGAAAGTTCGACACAGCGGCAAGTCGACAAGGAATAAAACGAATGCTGCAAACTACCACGAGCCATGGAAGAGCCTGGGCCACGAGAGCATCGAGCTTCCTAGGTCGTTGTTGGACAATGTCAAAGGAAGAGATATTCTGCTTTCTCTTTGTAAACAGATCGATCGAGTCTTGAAAGGTTCACGTAAAACATATAGGCGGGTGACACATTAGGTGGGGCCCGATGCCTGTAATACTTCCACAGTTATTAAAAAATTGTTAAACGGCAAAACCAATAGTTCATCATTTATATAGATAAAAAGTAGTAAAGATGTAGGAAAGGAAGAGTTGCAGCGTCAGAACAAAAAGTGATACATCGCTCGGGCATTACGTGGTGAAAACAAATCAACTGATAAAATAGTAAGTCTGTAATTAAGCATAAAGCCACATAAAACTGCACACTCAAAGAGACAAGTCCTTGGAGAACTGCAATAGATCGCAAAATCCTTCAGGAAAAGGGAGCCACAGAAGCCTGGCACGAGACAGGCCATAGTAGGTTAATGGCTATAGCAAAGAGGACAACGCTCAGGACAGAGCACTGACATCCTGCTTTCCTGGATAAAGGTGTTCTGAAGGAAACAGGGCACGCGGCCTCAGAACCACCAAATGTAGAGAGTATCGAGGATACCAGGCTTTCTCCAAATCAAAAGCCATAACCACAGTCTAGTATTTCCACAGAAAACAGTTCACGACATGGGTTGACAAAGTGGCGAAATGGTCAACAGCAGTACGGTGCGCTAGGAATACACATTTTGCAGTGATTAGTAAATTGCGAGAATCAGTGATTAGTAAATTGCGAGAACCTTGCAAGCACAGCTGGTGAGAGAAATTGGGCGGTAGCTAGAAGAAAGGTGTTGGTCCTTACCAGGCTTAGACATGGGTATGACAGTGGCTTCATGTCAGCATCTGGGAAACGAGCCATCTGCCCAGATGCAATTGTACATATGAAGCAAAAAGTACTTGCCCACAAGAGAAAGGTGCTGCAACATCATCTTAATGTCAACAGTGTCTGGACCCTGGGGTGGAAGGTCTGGATGAAATGAGAGCATGATCTACCTCCCTCATAGTAAAAGCAGCATTGTAGCACTCACAATTCTGATAAAAGGGTATCACTCGAGCCTCGTCCACTTATTTCTGATAGAGGAAGTCAGGATGATAGAGGGTAGAGCTCAAAATCTACGCAAAATAGCAACGCAAAGTGTTGGAGATAGCAATGGTGCCCACAATGACATCATCTGCTACAGTCAGGTGGAAATTTGGTAATAGACCTTGGTCCCAAAGAGCCGCTGGAGGTTGGCCCACGTGAAGGAAGAGGGAGTGTAACTGTTAACGGAACTAGCAAACAAAATCCAGCTACTTTGTCTTCTGTCCCTAAGAATGCAACGACATTGTGCACACAACTGTTTATGAACTAATACAGTTCGTCACTGTAGGATGACAGTTAAAATAGTGGAGAGCACATCGCCGCGCGCAAATTGCATTGCGTTATACCTCACGCCACCAAAGGACAGGTATGCGGTGCAGTCAAGATGAAGTATGAGGAATGGAACATTGTGCACCAGTAAGGATAATCACAACTGGGGAAACGTTATTCAGCAAAAAATCGCCATGGAAGAGTAAAGCCTCCAGTCAGCCTTAGAAAGCTGCCAGTTGGGTTTACACATAGGTGGGGTAGGAGTCATCAAACAGATAGCACACAGGAAATGGTCACTTGAGTATGTGTCACAGAGAACAGACCACTCAGGACAGCGAGCAAGCTGGGCAATGCAGAATAAGAGGTCCAAACGGGAATAGATGTGCATGGTGTCTGAAAGGAATGTGGGTGCTCCAGTGTTAAGGCAGACGAGTTTGAGTTGACTGAGAAATTCAGCCAAGAGGGCACCTCTTGGACAGGTTCTGGAAGAGCCGCAGAGGGTATGGTGTGAATTAAAGTCACCGAGCAGCAGAAAGGGTTGAGGGAGTTGACCAATAAGCTGGAGGAAGTCTTCCCTAGTGACACCAAATGACGGAAGTATGTAGACAGCCGAAAGAGAAAAGATGACGCGAGGAAGGAAAATGCAGAATGCAACAGCTTACAGTAGGATGTTCAGTGAAATGATTTGACTGTGAACATCATCCTGGATGAGCAGCATGACTCCCGCATTGAGATGGCGTGCTGTCCTTGGGGGGGAAGCTCAAAGCAGACCAGAATGAAACGCAAGAGGTCAAAGCGGTCGTGAAGAGAGAATTCTTTTACCTGGAGGCAGAAAACAAGAGAACACTGCAATTCTGAGAGCAGTCGTAATTCCTCCTTGTTCAGATCTAATGCTGCAAACATTCCATTAGAGGAGACTCATGATGGCGTAAAGGGAGGAAGGAAAAATTAAGGGTTGTCACTTCGGCAGCTGCCGAGTGCCGGCCATCAAAGACTCACTGCTAGAGGGTGCAGAGGCTGGAGGATCCTGTTCCATGAGATCTATGGAGGGAACAGCATTTTCACTAGGTCAGCTTGCAGATTCCAGGATAGAAAAATAGGTGGCGGTGCGCACTGGCGAAACGCAGGTCAGCCAGGTGAGAGTATCAAGCGGCAACACTGTTGAAGACCTGTGAGTTGGTGAAGGAGAAGACCGTTAGTTTTTGTTTGATTTTTTAGAAGCTGTGTAATTGACAGATGAAGCTCAGATGCTTGATGGCTGCAGGGACATAAGAAGTCTTTGTGGGGAAAATTCCTTCTGTTCTTTCCAGCCTGTTGGTTGTGTAGCAGGTGATTTTGGCACCAGAGGCAAAGACGTGATGGCTTGTTGCGCAGCTGGAGGAGGAGGAGACTAGGATGCTACCATGACACTGGGCGATTTTACAACTGTGCTGAATTTGAGGTCACAAATCTCCATGGCTGTGTCCTTCATAGAGCAAGGTGTAGCAAGAAAAGCACCGAACATGCCAGGTGGTAAAATGCAGGCCTTTTGACTAGCCAACAACTTGTGAGTGACATGTTAAGGCACTTTTTCCTTCACCCAGATCTCCCAGACGGCCTGCTCATTGAGATACACGGGACATTCTCGGGATGAGTCTGCATGGTCATCATTGCAGGCTGCATGGTCATCATTGCAATTGATACAGCAGGGAGGAGGAGGAGGGCAGTCACCCTCTGGAGCATCCCTACCACTGGGAACACATTTGGCCATGTTTCAACAGGACATTCAAGTGTGGTTGTAACGTTGAAACTGGTAGCATATGAGAGGGGCAGGATTCCTGTGCAGTGAAACTGCTAATGGGAAAAAAGGACGTAAGAGAATGTGATCGAGCCAGAATTGTACTTTCAGCACGTCAAGGTGCATTGATTGTACTCTTACCTTTGGCAAGATGGTAGTAGTGGCTAGTTGTTTCGAGCACTGGAAACTTAGGTCAGCAAAGAGGCAAGAATTGAACGAGATATGTTTCTTATTAAATGGAACAGTGTGTGAGATAATGGGGCATACTTTTTACCTGCTCACCACAATTTCAGGCGTAACTGATCTGAATATTTCGAAGCCTCATTTGTATTGCCGGAGAAGCCCATGGAAATGCTACATACTGCAAATCTAACTGGCTTAAATCAAAGTCTGGGGCTGGACTTAATGCAGCCTACAAACACGCTTCTGAACCAACAGAAGGGATGAGTCTCCCTGGAAACCTTATTGCAGCATGTAAATTCTTATCAGGGACATCAGTACCAGAAAGAGAGAACAAAGACTATTATCATGTCAGCCACAACAATGGCACTTATTATACTGAGCACAGTCCTTGCGTTGGTACATAGCAGACGAAGCACAAGACTAAGCTCGGACCAAGCCGTAGTTCAGATTCCAGTGGGTTGGATACCTGAGCATAAAAGCAGCAGAAGGAATCTGAACGCACAAGTATTATGAATAACTGCTTCATTTTAGCTTGTAAGTTGGAAATAGAGAGTTAGAAGTGATTGTGCAACAAGCCTACTAATGAAGTAAGTTCCATGGTGTTTGAGTTAAGAAGCAGAGCAAGGGGCCCTTTGGAAATGTGTAAGATTAAGGGAACCAATTGTTAGAATAATTCTTAAGAGGTGAAGCAGGGCCAGAAGGGCCAGTTACCAGAAACTCTAGTGCAAAGAATAATCTAGTTTGGTTGACCTGAGGGCCTGGATCCTGATAAAAGGGAGGGCAATGTAGCATATCAACTGTATTTGGTCAGAAAATACACCAGAGCCAACTGCAGGTCATGCATTGCAGAACAAAACATGATCGACTGGCATTGCAAAGCAGAGCCAGCTGGGCACTGTCTAGCAACAGCCGACACTGCAATACACTAGTGGAAGGATGGAAGACTTTCCTCACTTGCCACCACAGAAGTGTTTAGAGCACGTGCCCTAAGCCCTAAACGAACATAGTCTGGGGCAAGTAAGCAATCAGCCAGTCATATACTAAATCATTCTTGCCTCAGCACCACGGCCTACACCCTAAGCCCATGACACCTGGAGTAACATCCTGGAATGCAGTACAGGATCCACTGTTCCACAAAACAGGGCAGCCTGCCCTGAGTCATGAGGGAACCGCCCGCATCCTCGAGGAAGTTCATGGCCATTGTCAGCAGTAGTACTGCGCTGTCACCACCTTCACAGCTGGAGACCTCACTGACAGCGGCATTTGAGTGACACATGCTCGGCCCCACTCTTTCTGCTGTTAACAACGCCAGATGTCTATTGTTTCACATGAGAGGCAACTGGATGCCTCCACCAGGCCGGAATAAATAAATGCATTGAACAAATCTACTGTTGTCCTGATGTCTCAATTCACTCTCCATGGGTGACAATCCAAGAATCATTTAACACCCAGTATGTTGAAGGTATCACAAAGGCCTTCACAGACAGGCACTACCCTCCAGAACTAGTACGCAAACACATTTCCTGTGCCATTTCCCCACATACTCTCAACCGTTCCACCATCCCCAAGAACCAGCTACAAAAGAGTGCCCCCTTTGTCACTCATTACCACCACCTGACTCTAAAAACTGAAACATATCTGTCGCCAGGGCATCATCATGCCCAGAAATGAGACACATCCTACCCAAGGTCCTTCCCATCCCTCCTAAAGTGGTGTTCTGTCACCCAACCAACCTCCACAACACCCTATTCTATCCCTATGCCACTCCCAGTGGAAGACCCAGGTGCAAGACCTGCCCAACTCATCCAACCAGCACTTCCTATTCCACTCTTGTCACAGACTTATCCTAGCTCATTAGAGGGTGGACCACTTGTGAAGGCAGCCATGTCATATACCAGCTTTGCTGCAATCATTGCATAGCTTTTTATATTGGTATGACTACTATCCGGCTGTCCACCAGGATGAATAGCCACTGCCAAACTGTGGCTTAGAGCAAAATAGACCAAACTGTGGCACAAAATACAGCTGAACATAACATGTTTGATTTCAGTGGCTGCTTTACAACCCAGACCGTCAGGACCCTTCCCTCCACCACCAGCTTTTCTGAACTGTGCAGATGGAAGTTATTCTTACAACACATCCTCTTCTCCCACAATTCTCTTCAACATCTGTGGCATTCCACGGCATAAGAACTTGAAGGTCCTATTACTGTGGTGAGAGTTGCCTTTGTGCCTATTTGGCAACTACAGTGTGGTCACTATGCTGTTAACAGTAGCTTAGACACATTCCTATTTTATTATCCACTTTTAGGCCTAGGCTTCTCCAGCATTACCTGATTTTGTATTTTAGTCCTGTATTTCTCTGATCACATGTCTTGTTCTTGCTGTCACCTCACTTCGCCAAATCCCACTATATCTAACTCATCCATTTCCTGGTTTAATTTCACTTTACTATTTATCTGATGAAAGGATCCAACATTACACACATTAACCCACAGAAGGCCAGTTTTGTTTCTCTTGATGACATACTCCAGAGTTATGCCCACCTAAAGGTCCGAGTAGGTGCTATTTTACCCTCGGAATATTTTATTCAGGAGGATGCCTTCATCATTAAGCCACATAGTAAAGCACCATTCCCTTCATCAAAATAATGTCTGATGTTTCCCCTTAATTTCAGAAGTCTGCAGGACCAGCAGAGCAAAACCACAATGGCTAGTGTTACAAGGCCAGATCAGTCAATCATTCAGATTGCAATCAGCCAAATGCTACTGTTCCTCCTCACGAGGCTAGTCTGTTCTCTCCACAGATACCCCTCCATCATGGTTGCACCTACGGTGAGGCACGCAAGCCACTCCACTGCAACGTCATGAACCTCCATGATTCATGAAGGGAGAAGTGGTTCAAAAGATCAAATACTTTTATGAGATTAACAAAGACTGTAGAAGATGAATAGTTCTTATTAAATCGATTACTTATTGAGCTGTTTTTCTTGTGTTCAGATAATAAGATGTTGCTTTCAAAAAAAGTAATTAGATGTGTGTAGTTATATAAGAACTTCAAAGGATTGAGGCAAATCTCTTTAAGTTTCTATTTTTAAGTAACTCTTACATGACTTACTTTTAGACTTCTATATATGTACAAATAGGTGATAATCATTTCAGTGACAATAGATAAAATCTTACCCTTTCAGTATCGTGGAGCATATCTGCAAATGCTGAACGCGCTATTTCCTGGTGAAAATCATAATTTTCGTCGTGAAATATCCACTCGCCCTTTCCTGTAACTGGGTTAACCTTTTTGGTAAATACACTCATTGTTCGATTATTACCGACGTACAGTTTCGGTGATATTGACAGGAAACGTAAAAACATAAATATCTTGACAGTTATGTCATCTATCGTGTTATGTATCGATGTGAGTCAGGAGGCAAACAAGAACCATGCTCACGTAACCTACTCCACACCGGCACCCGTCTGTTTACAGTTTACACTTACAGACGCTCAGAGGTTCAGGCTGCGGCCAATAGCTCCGCAGCTGTATGTGATCTTTGTTTGTTGAAGTCCCTGCCCAGTAGATGACACCATTATCGTCACTGACCTGTTCAGGTTTTGTTGTGTATGAACATCTTTGTATTCTGTAGTGTACATGATCTTTGGCAGAGAGGGTGTAGGAGAGTTGATGTATTCATTTTTAGGTGTTTAAGAAATTGTATGAATGTATTGATTTTTAGGTTACAGTTTTTGAAGGTCTCCTAATACTCTCAGCCAGTGTTGTTTAAGTGCACTCTATTTTATTTTGAACACTTGGTTCCCAGCTATTTATATTTGTGCTGGAAAAATGGCGACTTCCACAGGCGGTGTGGGTAAGAACAGTGTGTTATTTTGTTCTGTAATTCACATAATTCACTGATATAACTTGTCGGTGTGTGTTTACAGAGCACGTCGTATACCAAATGAACGTAAAATTATGGTATTTCTACGTAAATGTCGTAGAACGGTATTAAATATTCACATGCTTAATCCACTTAACGCAGAACGCCACACTGCATCGTTATTGAAAAGTCCCTACGTGCAGTTTCACTTCGTGCAACCACCATCATTCGTTGCAGATGATCGTGCTACTTCTCTCCAGGCTAAGAGATTTGTTCCAGAGTTTGACTGTCATGTTGTAATGTTTCCGTGTCTGCTTTGACAATCACAGAATCGGTGACGCCTGATAATGTTAAATACGATTTAACCTGTACAAATAGTTTACTGTTGCATTATTTGAATAGTTTTATTGATAAAGGTGTACTTCATCGAGTGTATCAATGGTAGCTCCTGGCCGATTAATGGCTAAACTGCAAATAAATATATTTATCTTGATAAAAGTTTCGTAAGTGTGTAACGAGAGTTATTTTGGTATTAACTTGTTTCCAATTTGTGCTCTCTTAATCCTGACGGTGACATTCCGGCCGACTGTGTAAAGTGTCGTTTGAAAACTAACAAGTTCGAAGTTTATAATGTGAAGTTACTATCTGCTAGAGGCGAAATTGTATACTTTCTAAGATTGCGTAAGAATGGAGTACGCTCAGTTACAACGCAGTGTAATTTCGCAGTCAGAAACTTCATTTGATGTTCATGTGTAAAGCAATAACTTTGGATGCATAACCATAAAATTTAACTTTTATTACAAAAATCCAATTTTTTATTCCCACGGAGTTTTTCATTTACCCTATTAAGGGTAACATTGGTGACGCGGTTTCGTTTTAAATGTACTAGACGACTGCTTAAGATACAGTTGAAGTTATTTTTGTTAGAACTGCATCGCAAAATAAATGAATTTTACGTATATTTGTGTTACTGATCACTGTGTTATTCATCCTTGTTTTCAATTGTATGTAATTTACTTTTTACTGAAATGTTTACTACTATATCCCATATTATTTTTATTATTGTTGTCTTTATTCATCCAAGGACCATTGCACGGTGGTGTAGGAATTGCCTATGTAATACATTACAAATCGTTAGTTCAAAATAGATAACACACAAAATACATAACATGCTTTTTGAGGATATCAGTTCAGACAGGGTGGTACCATTCTTAGTCTCAGATGGTATTGAATTTAACATACATTACAATTTAGGACAAAACAAGAAACTGCCTCCCACCATCCCTCCAAGTACACACACAAACACAAATTCTTGACCTGAGATACAGGCTGCCTAAGACGACATCTTGGGCACTGTTTTTGGGAAAAATATGAAGACACTGTATCTCTGCAAGAATTCTACATAAAAAAAATAATAAATTTATGATTAGAATGATGCCCTTAGCCTGGAGGTGCGTGTGTGAAACCTCTCTTGCTGTAGTCATCTGATTGATTTTTAATTTAAGAAAGAAAACTGTTTTAAATGGCAATCCCATCATTCCCTCCCTCCCTTTTTAAAAAACCACATGCCCTGAAAAAAAGACCTCCCACTTTCAGTGTAATAGATTTTGTCATTTTATGTTTTAAGCCTTTGTGTGAATCACAGTGTTCTCATAAGTTAATTAGAATGTTATAGTGTCATTGGTAGTGCTGCAAAATGATTTGAATCTTACCTAACCAACAGTAATACTTGTGGAGTATGCAATAAGTCTTTATCTGATTGGGAAGTATTTCCATGCATTGTTCCTCAACATTCCATCTTGGGTACATTGCTTTTTCTTGTGTATATTAATGACCTCTCGTCTGTTACATTACCAGATCTAAGTTTGTTTTGTTTGCAGATCATACAAACATTGCAATAAGTAGGAAGTCAAGTACAGATTTAGAAGTGGCTGCTAATCAAATTTTCACCGGTATTAATAATTAGTTAAAACTATTTCACTGTCATTAAAGTTTTAAAAGACCTACCATGTGCAGTTCAGAACCTGTAAGAATCCTTCCGTCATGTGTATAACATATGAAGACATGAAGAATGAAGATGTCGACAGTGTTAAATTTCTGGGGTTACAACTCAAGAATATATTCAGTTGGGAAGGGCATATCCATAGAGAGTGCAAAAGTGTGTAATAAAGACTCATTTGCTGTATAAATTCAAGAACATCTTGTAGAAACCTGTTTAAGGAACCAGGTATTCTAACCAGTACTTCTCAGTATAGTTGTTCCATAACGAAATTTGTTGCAAATAATATATGTCTATTTCCCACCAGTTGCTCAGTACTAGGAAGAACAACAATCTACATGTAGGGCTAGAATTACTTACCTTGGTACAAACAGGTGTCCAATATTCAGAAGACATATTTTCAATAAATTGCCAGCAACGATTAAAAACTTGGTTTCAGATAAAGCCCAGTTTAAACAGTGTTTGAAAGACTTTGCGGTAGACAACTCCTGCTCGATAGGTGAATATCTTAACAGGAACTATTAGACCAACTTAAGTAAAAATGTCATGTTAGATTAAAGTTTTGACAGCCTTTGGTCACAACAGTCAAGATTAAGTATTTTGTTAACGATAAAGTGCTTTCATTCTGACAGTGTGTTAGTTCTGTAACATATCAGTTCCATTTTGTTGTAATGTATTGACATATTTTGACAGTCTCCTGGCAAATGATCAGCTGAGTGAATATTTATTCAAATGATCTACGATTTTATGTTATAATTTCTGCCATGTTCCACACGAACAAGGATCATCTCATTTTTGTATCAATGGAAGGAAAGCTGAATCTAGTGTAATCTTAAGTGTCATTGCTAATTTGTGTACTGCATTTGTTTATTGTTAATTTCTTTGTTGCAGTTGTTTATTGACAATTTGTTTGTTGCAATATTTCATTGCTAGATTATTTTTTAGCTGTTCATAGCAAATATCTTTATTGCAGGGCTGAGCCCTGTAGGAAATCTGAGACCATTCAGATAATTCTTTCCGTATAAGTTTTTGTGAGGATTACTGCATATCCATAAAACAGTGATGCTTAATACTGGCAAAAAATAGACTTTCTTCAGTTTGGGATTAAGTTTGCTCATTTCAAGAATCTTTGTTTTGATGTCTAGATGGTTCCAATAATAACTTTCTGTATTGTAAATGTTTTCACAGAGTATCTGTAGAGGAAGAATTACATTCCCTGAATCAGTCATCTGTAGTAGTGTTATTCCCGTTAAGGTGCTGTGGTCTGTGAAGTCAAGTAATTAAGATAGCACAGAGAAATTACTGAAGCTTTGGGGGAGTGTTTAAAAGGTCAGGTCCCTGTTATGGTCATCCTGTAAAATAAACACATGTTCAAATTGCACTTTAATTTTACCTGGAAGATAAATTGGACTGTTCTAACCAGAGTGCATTCAAGAACAACACTATAACAGTTAAAGGACAGAAAGTGATGAAAGTGAAAAGATACGTGATCCACAGTATCAAAGAACTCTTACTGTATACGAGGAGTAGTATGCTATGTTACACATTGGAAGATCCAAAGTTCATGCAGTACAACCTAAGTGGGTGGTTCCACTCTCACATATAGATGTTTGTTTATGTATGTTTTATGCAAATTTTGGTCTTTATGTGGTAAAACTTTGAATAACTTCCTTGGACACATGTCATATGACATCTTGGTTGGTTGTGTGAAGTCATTAGTGATCTATGATTTAAAGCAAGAGACCTGTTCATTTCAGGAATGTAGTAACTTCCCTCTGAGGGAGGACTCACCAACATCAGAAGAAATTGCAACAATGACACAGTGTGCAAATGAACAGATGTGGTTGGGCTGAAGAACTATGTTTAGTTCTTCACTGTGGATTTGCTGAGATCTGATAACTGTAATTTTTCCACAAGATATCAATGGTTTTATTGGAGCAGTAACCAAGTTTCAGGTTTTGCAAGAAAGACATACTTTTAAAACAAGATCATGAGTGTTAAAGTTATGACTCAGGACATGTCTTGGCACTTGAATTGCTGTTCTTCGACAATTGCAATCACAAGCAGATAAGATTGTCATTATTTTTGATGCTGCTTCCAGTTACTTGAAAAATTGTCAACAACTGTTTGAATTGTGCCAATGGAGTACGTAGACAGTGCTGCTGGTCACAGGAAGGAGCCTGCTGAAGCAGGCTACAAAACATAATCTCTCCAGCCCAAATACACACCTTGTTTATAAGGGCCTCCCAAAACTGGATTTTGTAAACCGATTTCCCAATACTGCTTCTGGATAGTCATGTAAACATTTCAAAGTTGTTTCTGGAAATACACTCCTACTTCTTGGTTTTTGGTCCAATTCTGCAGTTGATTTTCCATCCCATCTAAACTCAACCGGTTTTGAAATGTGCTTGTGCTGTCAGGTTTCGTCTTGTTTTTAAATTTTTTTTTGGTAATATGGAGGGATTTCATACAATGGAGGATAAGTAGAAATATTAGACTGAAGCTGTTTACACCTCATTTGATTGGAGAGATATAGTGATTATGCCTGTTTTCCAGGTGCCATATTTAACAGGGCTAGCAAATCCACCTCAGACCTTAAAATGTAAATGTGACAGCGAAAAACTGTTTTCAAAATTCTGTTTTCATCTTTTGGAAGATGTGTTGCATGTAAATGTAGTGACAGTTGCCGTACAGAATTCATCTACAACCCTCATCCTGTTGTCCAAAGAGGAAGTGAAAGAATTCAGTCAGCAGCAAAGCAAAAAGTGGTCCAACCAAACTACCCCTGTGAAAGAAATTCAACTTATATTGCATGAACTTTAAAGAATGAAATTGAGTAAAATTTCATTTCTCCAGACAGGACCTCAGAAACTGTAGGAGAATATGGAGATTCACAGTGTGCAAAAGGGGATGTTTGTGGACTTTGTGTGACTCTGACTGACTGATGGTTTGGGGAGATTAAAGACGTCAGTAAAGAGCTAAATGAAGTTTTTTGATCTTTGTTACCATCTGGACTGGCTGCTTGATAAAAGTTTCAAGCTCCAAGACAGCAACAGTGCCATCAGTGCTCACTTCTTGTCTGCAAGATTTTAAAAATTGTGAGTGCAAGGTCTTAAAAATTGTGTGTTTGTCAGTTCTTGTTGGTGCAACAGCAAAGACTCTCCTAATATCTAAGGAAGATATTGATGTAACTGAATACAGTTTTAGTGTGTTGACTAGCTAATTTCAGTTCTAAGCAGAATCCATAGAGGTTTCACACTTCTGACCTGTAAGTTTTTGAACTTTCACATATATTTTGGAAACATTTAATATGAAACTTCCTGGCAGATTAAAACTGTGTGCCGGACCGAGACTCTAACTCGGGACCTTTGCCTTTCGTGGGCAAGTGCTCTACCAACTGAGCTACCCAAGCACGACTCATGCCCCATCCTCACAGCTTTACTTCTGCCAGTACCTCGTCTCCTACCTTGGGTAGCTCAGTTGGTAGAGCACTTGCCCGCGAAAGGCAAAGGTCCCAAGTTCGAGTCTCGGTCCGGCACACAGTTTTAATCTGCCAGGAAGTTCCATATCAGCACACACTCTGCTGCAGAGTGAAAGTCTCATTCTGGATCAATTAATATGTTTGAAAAATGTGCTTCTTGTTCATCTTTCAGAAGAAATAAAATTCCTGTTAGATAAGAGTAGCTTTTGATTTTACAAGAGTTTATATGTAATAAAGTATTAATGGAAATGGGTTTAATTTATGGCAAAATTTTCAGTTGTTAGTAAAACCTGTTCAGTTTAAAAGTGGAAGTTAGCCTTTCAGGGAATGTAGTACAATAAAAGTGCACTTACGGTGGTGGCGGCTTTTGTGTTGTGTCATAGAGTTGGTAACTGTGCAGTGAATTCTGGGAAGTGTACACAGTGAATAATTAATTGGGTGGTTAAACATAATGGAACCAGTGAGAAAATAGTGTTCAATAAATATCGTGATGTGTGGTGTATGGAAACTATATGGCAGCATAATGGAACATATTGTGCTGAATGTCATAAGTCACCGAAGTGGCGTCAACTAAAAAGACTTGCAATACGGTGGCCGAACCCCAAAGGGGATATCCCGGCCAATAAATGCCATAAGATCATTTCATTTATTATCACTGTAGCAACAATAACTGCATTTTGATGTTTTATAATGTATATGATTTGTGTAAATTTAAGATAATGGCAATCACATGTATGAAAAAAGTGTTTTTTCTTTTTTTTTCTCATATAGAAAAAAATCAGAAGGCTACAGTGAGAGAACTTTGTCACATATTTTCAAACCCAAGGACATGATTGAAATAGTCAAGTTGCTAGCTTTCAAACAAAAACAATCTAGAACTGTTTCTGAGATACAGCGATTCAAGTTTTTCCCAGAAATCACGTGGCAAATGATGCCGAGGTGTTATCTTTGGCGGGCTGTTCCTTGGGCTAGAAAGTTTTTTGGACAAATGTAAAAAATTGAGATTTTTTACTTTGGCCTAAATTTTAATTTAAGTTAAACTCAATAACAGCCGGAATCCAAGATTATTATTATTATTATTATTATTATTATTATTATTACTATTTTGCCTGAATTGATACTGGCTACACCAGTTATGACACTCATGAATCAGGGCATAATCTTATTTGGGAGTACCAGTTATAAATTTTCTTGAACAGTGTGAAATGACGTACTGTCAAATACAAATTGAATTTATATTCATGAAGAGGAGGAACCACATTTCTGTGCGTGATGGAAATTGTTGATAGGCAGATGAAACAAAAGATTTTGTCCCCTTGTGCTAAAGTATTTCTACATATTAAAAAAATTTGTACAGTGTCATCGAATGAACTGATTTTGCACTGAGAATTTGCTGAATAGCACCTATACATTTTTATTAAATAATGTTTATATCCTACTAAAGTTTTCCAAAGGATTTGATTGTGAACTCACCTGAAGTCAGCAGGTCACAATTATGGTAATAAGCTTGCCATCTATTTACAGTTGTTCCTCGAAACTTCCGTCTTCTTGAGGAATTGGAACAAGGACAAAAAGGTGTGGGAGATGGAACAATTAGTTGGGGATTAGAAAATGATGATGATATGACATTGACTCACTGGACTGGAATGATAATTGGTCCACCACGGGTAAGTAGAGGGTCTGAATAGTTTATGCAGTGATTATTCAATAAGAACACTTTGTTTATTGCTTGATTTTGTCATTGATAATGACACAAGGCTCTTAGAGAGTTTTATTACCAAATTACTGAAATTTATATTAATATCCAATCCGTGTTTGAAATACTCTTGTTGTGTTCCAATTATTTCATTCAATTCTTGCATGTAAACTCATTTTATTCTCCTTTGGGACTGTTTAGTCATTTGTGTGTGTCATCATCAGTATTATTGTTACATAGATTAAGCATACTGCTGTCACAGCAGTACTGACAATGATCACCAGATGTCTCCCAGTAACATCAGTTGACAGCTTGGTCCAGGGCTTCCGATCTCCTTTGTCAGTATTTGGTGGGATCATGGGGGTTAGAATATATTATGTCATGGAGGTTAGAATCTATTGTTACTCCTTTTGTGAGATGAATTCCGTGATTTCTCTGTTCTTCAAGATGAGTACCATATTGTAGATGTTGGTATTTAAATGTCACTGAAGACATGTGAGTGAGCTATATTTGTCTCCAGAAGAATGTGGTGAGTATTGTACCCTCTTTCTTTAATAACTGGAATGACCAGAAAAGTTTTACAAATGTGTGAGTTGCAGAGAGAATTGCTCTGTTACCCACTTAAGGTGATTTGTGGGATAGTGAAGAGTAATATTACAGACACTGCACAACTTCAGATAAATTCATCAAAACAGACGTAGGTCAATTAACATTCAGCGACTGTCATTCACGTATGTGTGAATCTTTCTTAGCCTTAGTTCCTCCAATACTATCCAGCATACTGGGCAACAAGTTTCCTACAGTGTACTCAATCAGCTGCCAGGTTATCAATTTCCTCCCAGTTCATGTCCGTGCATTGAAGATCCTTTTGTTTCCAGATGTTACGAAGTCTTTGTCTACCTCTGTAGCCATCCATTGGTTTCCCAACAGTGCTGATTAGTGGATTCTTCCATCTTTTATGAGATAATGTGCCCTGCAAGCTTCAGCCTTCTTCCAGCAAGAATTTTATGCAGACTGCATGAATCACTTCTTCTCAGCTCTTCAAAATTTGAAATGGGGTAGCAAAAGTTTTTCTTTAAAATTCACTTCAAGCGTCGGTGAAAATCGTTGAGCTCACATGCTGATTTTCCTGGTTTCACTTGCATATATGACCATTGGTAGGATGATAAGAGAGGACTAGGCTGCACCTGAAACTGTTTGTTTATATTTATAAAGTCTGACTATCACATGGATCAGATTCGTTGGAAGACTGCAGAAGTTCTCCCAGTTTTTATTGTGTTGTCTGGATCTACGTACCCGTTAGTACAGATAAGCCTGCCGAGACATGGAAATAGGGCAGCATCTTGTAGTACCATCTTACACATTACAATTTTAGCAGATCACTTCCACTTCAATCCAGATTGTTTTTGTTTTATCATTCTTTATTTTTAAAGTTACAGAACTGGACATTCCATGCAGCTTAGCTGTCATTAATTGTAAACTTTGTGCTGTTTATGCCAGAAGAACAGTGTCATCAGCAAAATCCATATCTTTAAGCCTAGCTTGGTCATTCAAATGTATGCATATGTTAGAGTTGTCGATAGTTTTTCTTAATATGAACTCTACACTGCTACAAGAGGAGTAGTGGGTCAATCCATACCAAGTGGTCCAAGAAAAGAATAATTAGTTGCTTGACCATCTCAGAAAAATTTTATATTTGCTGGGCGAATTCCCCAATGTTTAGTAGTCACAAACATATATATACACACATACATTATTTTGAAACGGTGGCCATATTTGTTCCATGCCACATGCGCGTGTTTTTTGTATTTGCAAGCATCTACATTTTTTACAATTATTCAGTAGTGGATTGTCCTAAGCCTTTCAGATAAAATGCATTAAAAAAAATGGCTCCGAGCACTATGGGACTTAACATCTTGGGTCATCAGTCCCCTAGAACTTAGAAATATTTAATCCTAACTAACCTAAGCACATCACACACATCCATGCCCAAAGCAGGATTCGAACCTGCGGCCATAGCAGTCATGCGGTTCCGGACTGAAGTGCCTAGAACCGCACGGCCACCATAGCCGGCAAATGCATTTAGTTCAACACACTCTGGGCTACAAATTAACATCATTATCACTTACCTGGATGTATTCTTTAATATATTTTTAATAGTTTGAAGTTAATAGCCACAAATTAAAAAAAACTCTATTTTTGAACAGTAGTTTCCCAATTTTTCAGCTTTAATATTTTTTTGTTATTACACTGTGTAGTATAGTTACTTTTTATAGAGTGTCAGTTGTGAGCAGCTTACACTTTAAAAAATACACTATTTTTTAAAAATGGATTTTTTTTAATTTTTCCAATTTGTGGCCTGCAATATCTTTGCTGGGGGACCAGATAAAAATCTGAAAATTTCACAGTTAATAGGCCTTTATGATATCAAACTTTAGTATGAATTTCAATTTTGAGATTCAATTGGAATTCATGGAAAAAAAGCTTACAAACACAAGTCAAAAATACATTTTTAACATCTGCAATATCTGGTAGGCTAATCAAATAAAGTATACCATTTGCATAATGAAACGCACCACATTACACTAGCTAATGATTATTTGTAAAAACAATGTTGTGGTAATTGTTTCAGCAGGCTAACAATTGCATTTGCAAGCCTATACAAGTCAGATTGTTGTCTTCTCCTGTACACCAACAATTGTCTACTAATATTTATTTAGCTAGAAGTGCTTGAAGTGTGCAGTTGAAAAATGGTGTCTCAGTGTTCTGTTGGTGTTATTATTAATGAAGCATGCCATAATAGTGTGTATGGAGTGTTTCCTAAAGACATTACTTTAATCGAAGATTACAGTGAAGAAGAAAAAGTGTTACTCTAATTACGAGTCAGCCCGGAGGTCAAATCAACATGCAAGTACCATGAAATGAAAACTTAAAAAAAAAATTCATCGCCTTTTTGGTCAGTTTTGCATGGACCCTTTTGAGAAACATTCAACAAAAGGTCTGCGAGAAATAACATTTGATCATTATTCCAAAAAGAATACATTCAGCTAACTAATAATGATTATTTTGATAGTCTCGTCAACCCTAGAATAACTATACCAGAGAACCCAACAGACACAAATAGGGAAGAGGACGCAGACAACAACACTACCCCACCAAATATAGAAGAAGTGAAAACTACTATGAAGAAATTGAAAAACAACAAGGCAGATGGTATTCCAGCAGAACTGTTTAAGCAAGGAGGCAGAGAGCTGGAACGAAGCCTTCTGAAAGTGGTCACCAGAATATGGGAAGAGGAGAAAATGCCCCAACAATGGAAAGAGAGTATCATATGTCCCATATGTAACAAAGGAGATAAGATGGGAGTGTGGCAATTACAGAGGGATCACACTACCTAATTTGGGATATAAAATATTCGCTAATACACTGTTTGACAGAATACTCCCAATCATACAGAGGGAGACGGGGTCGTACCAATGCGGATTCCTTCCTGGGAAGTCAACCATAGATCAAATATTCACCTTAAGACAAATCCTGGAAAAAAAAACAAACGAATACGGAGTTGGCACGCATCACCTTTTTATAGATCTCAAAGCAGCTTATGATAGCATAAATAGAGAGCAGTTATGTCAAGCTCTAGGTGAACTGGGAATCTCTAGAAAGTTGGTAAGGCTGGTGAGAATGACAATGAGCAAAACACAAGGTAGTGTAAGAATAGGAGGAATGATGTCCAACACATTGAGTATTAAGAATGGAGTGCGACAGGGGGATGCATTGGCATGCCTTCTCTTTAATGCCGCCCTGGAGAAGGTGATGAATAACGCAAACCTTCTGACCAGAGGAACGATCTTCTATAAATTGGTGCAAATACTGGCCTACGTAGATGACATAGATATAATAGCAAGAACCCAAAAAGTAATGGAAGAGACATTTACAGCTCTTGAACAGGCCAGTAGGAACATGGGGTTAATTATTAATGAACAAAAAACAAAATATATGGCAGCTGGAAAAGCATATAGAGAAAATATGCCAAATGCAATAACAATGGGCAATTATACATTTGAGAGAGTTGAACATTTCAAGTATCTGGGCTCGACAGTTACACATCTAAATGATATCGCCTTTGAAATTAAGCAGAGAATAATACTGGCCAACAGAGCCTATTTTGCCCTAACAAGACTTCTATCCTCAAGGCTCCTGACTCGTACCACGAAATTAACTATGTATAAATCACTTATACAACCAGTGCTTACATATGCCTCTGAAGCCAGGACATTAACAACTAAAGATATTGACACACTGGATGCATTTGAAAGAAAGGGACTTAGACGAATTATCGGCCCAATCTATGAAAGAGGAAGATGGAGGAGGAGATACAACCATGAGTTGTATACCATATACAAATACCAACCCATCAGAAGGATAGTGAAATCATCCAGACTGAGGTGGGCGGGACATGTGGCTCGCATGAATGATACAGAAGTACCAAAAAGAATATTACAAGGAAAGCCAGGAGGGCGGAGAGGACGTGGGTGACCAAGAGCCAGATGGGAAGATGGAGTAATTGAAGATCTTACGAAGATGGGCTATAGAAACTGGAGAGGATTGGCAAAGGACCAAGAGAGATGGAAGGAAATTGTAGAAGAGGCCAAGGCTCATCATGAGCTGTAGAGACAAGAAAGAAGAAGAAGTGATAATGATGTTAATTTGTAGCCCAGAGTGTGTTGAACTAAATGCATTTTATCTGAAAGGCTTAGAACAATCCACTACTGAATAATTGTAAAAAATGGAGATGCTTGCAAATACGAAAAAACACATGCGGCCTGGAACAAATATGGCTGCCATTTCAAAATAATAAACAATATTTTTAAAAAAATGTTTGTGACCACTAAACATTGGGGAATTCACCCAGCAAATATAAAATTTTTCTGACATGGTCAAGCAGCCAGTGCTGGACCACTTGGTGTAAATTGACCCTATTAGAAATGATCCACAATACTACCATCCAATTTCCCTGACATTGATTTGTTGTAGAATCATAGATCATATTCTTAGCTCAAAAGTATTGAGGTAACTTGAACAGAATGACCTCCTCCATGCCAACCAACATGGATTCCAAAAACATCAGTCATGTGAAACCCAACCCGTACTTTTACCATGTGACAAAACTGAAAGTTTTGTATCAAGGTAGTCAGGCAGATGCTTTATTTCTTGCTTTTTGTAAAACATTTGACACAGTACCACATAAATGCTTATTGTTAAAAGTTAGAGCATATGGGGTATCAAGTGAAGTTTGACTGGATTGAGAACTTTTTGGTAGGAAAGGCACAGCATTTTATCATGGATGGAGAGTCATCATCAGAGGTAGAATTAACTTTGGGTGTGCCCAGGGAAGGGTGTTGTGACCCTTCCTGCTATGTTGTATATTAATGACCTTACTTATCCTAATCTCAGTTTTCACAGATGATGTAATTATCTGTAATGAAGTACTGTCTGAAAGGAGCTTCAGATCTTGATAAGATTTCATAATGGTGCAAAGATTGACAGCTTACTTTAAATGTTCAGAAATGTAAAATTGTACACTTCACAAAACAAAAATGTCATTGATTCACAGTTGGAATCAGCGAACTCATACAAATACCTGGGTTAGCCCTTTAGGGTTGTGAAATGGAATGACTTTATAGCTTCAGTCATGAATAATGCTAGTAGTAGATTTCGGTTTATTAGTAGAATACTGGGGAAGTACAGTCAGTCTACAAAGCAGATTGCTTACAGATCACTTGTGATTCACTCTAGAATAAATGCTGAAGTGTGTGAGACCTGTACCAAATATGGATATAGATGTAGATATATTATGAAAAGGGATGGTGACAAAGTGCACCCTTGTCTGCTGCTTGTCAGAATACTAAAGTAAGGGATGTTCCCATCATCTGTTGTTACACAGCAACTCGGCTCTAGAGGCAGGTTTCTGTAAACGTCAGTGAGGTGGTCAGGAACCCATATAGGCTTGCATTGTTACACAATGATGCTTGGTGTACACTATCAGACAATTTTTTCTTTAATCAATGAAGTTAAGGTGTGTTGCTCTATTACATTTTGCAGAACAAATGTTAGTTCAGAGTAAGGTCTCCCTCTTTGAAGGCCAGCCTGCTCTTTACCTAGTCTATAATCTGCTGTGTCTTGTATTCTTTTTAGCAGAACGAGGCAAAAGACTTTTAGTCCAGCGTTGAAAGAAGTGTGATACATCTCTAATTAGTACATTTAGCTGGAATTCCTTTCTTCAGTAGTTTAACAGCAATGCCACATCTCCAGTCTCTTGGAACTTGCCCTTTTTGCCAACAGATATTGCACAATTTACTAAGATGCTGGATTAAGCCCAAACCTCCATATTTAAGCTGAGATTTATCCAGACCAGCTGCATTCAGCTGTTGCACACTTGCTAGCATTTCAGTGCAGAGATGTCTAAGCAGGCTGCAATAATGCATCGTTCATATCATCAGGTGTAGTTGGTATGTCCTATAGACACCATCTTTCAGCTTTTCCCACAGAAAAAAGTCTACAAATGTCAAATCAGTTGAATGGGCCAGCCAAGGTACAGGTCCTGTGCATCCAGTCAAATGATGTGGAAACAATTTGTGAAGACATGCTGTAGTGCTTAGTGCTCTATGTTGATACCACAGGTTCCTACTGGTCTGCAGAGGCATGTCTTCTAGCATACGTGGAAGATGGTTTGTTTGCAGACTGCGATAATTGGGCATGATCAGTGTTCCATCTATGAAAAATGGACCTATAAACTGATGGTTCACTATCCCATACTACATGTTTATACTCCACGGACACTGAACTTCCTCTAGACGAAGCAGTGGGGAATGTCAGCAGACCAGTAATGAATGTTCTGGCAGTTTACCTGGCTATGGTTGGTAAATGTGGCTTCATCACTAAACAAGATACAGGATAGTTTTGTAATACTCATGTACAGAAGTTAACATGAGTCTCATAATCTTTTCCATGTATCTCTTGATGGAGAGGAGAGACAATAGGGATGGAATCTATTTCAGTGAAGAATGTGTAGGGCACTTGCCTGACTCGTGCGACTTCCTCATTTGTTTGCACTGGAGCTAACATGCAAATGAACTGCAACAGCAAGAACAACATAAATTTTCCCCTCTTCTGTCATCACTTGTTTCTTTCTGTTTCGTTGTCTAGATGTTGCACTACTACTTTCACATCACTGGCTGAAGAGGCTGACAAATAATTGCTGAGATGGTTGACATCTATTGGGATACCATGCTGCATGCACTGTACAAGAATGAACTACATTCTTCCTACACTCTCTGTACAGCATGAGCATGTCGGCTTTTCCTGCATTGGTAAATCCATTCGTCTACTCACGACCTGCTGGTTAGACTGTCTCTCATAAACTGATTAGCAAATCTCAGTGCTCTCAAAGCTCTCAAGGAGTGCACAAGCACACTGCAAGCAAACTTACCATCGCCATAACCAGCAATTACTCAGGTTGAATGGCACAAACAAGTGGTGGTGTGGAAACTTTTCAAAAAACGATATCTCATAAACGACTCGCACTAGAACCCTGCAACAGACACCACTGATGTTTTAATTTATCCTACATTTAGTTAGTTAATGTCAAAAAGACTGTTCCATTTTAAAAATTGTATGTTTGCACAAAAAGTACACATTCTCAGTATTATTACAGTCAGTTGATTGGCTAACAGTACAAGCCCATGACTACCAATCCGTTCTGTGAAAACGGCCCACCAGGAGCACTTTCCATTTCCACAATGTCTGTGGTGCAAGTTGTAGGTGATTTACCCTGTATATACAGAATTTTTTTCTTAAATATGCCAATTAAATAATAGTAATAAAGTTAAACTTTAGAACCAAAAGTGGAAAGCTCTGACATGTTTAGTGAGTCATGGACTTACATCAGAAAAACAGATTAGAGGCCAGAGGAAGGGTAGTGTTTCATTGCAGTTAACAAATTTACTGTCTCTATTGAGGTCAAAGCTGAGTGTGACAGTGAAGTCGTCTGACAAAATTACACACATAAAAAAAGTTTTGCGTCTCCTTGGTCCCGAGAGTTCTGGAACCTATACAGAAAATTGCAATAGAGATCAACATAAGCATCATTTCCGTCCTTTTTATTGCTCATGAAAACCACACATCGCATGTTGTACCACCATACAGCAGAGCTTCAGAGGTGGCGGTCCAGATTGCTGTACACACCGGTACCCCCAATACCCAGTAGCACCTCCTCTTGCATTGATGCGTGCCTGTATTCGTCATGGCATACTGTCCACAAGTTCGTCAAGGCACTGTTGGTCCAGATTGTTCCACTCCTCAAAAGCGATTTGGTGTAGATCCCTCAGAGTAGTTGGTGGGTCATGTCATCCATAAACAGCCCTTTCCAATCTATCCCAGCCATGTTCGATATTGTTCGTGTCTGGAGAACATGCTGACAACTCTAGTCGAGCAATGTCATTATCCTGAAGGAAGTCATTCACAAGGTGTGCACAATGAGGGCACGAATTGTCATCCATGAAGACGAATTCCTCGCCAATATGCTGCCAATATGGTTTCACTGTCGGTCAGAGGATGGCATTCACGTATCGTACAGCAGTTACGGCTCCTTCTGTGACCACCAATGGCGTATGTCGGCCCCACATGTCACCCCAAAACAGCAGAGAACCTCCACCTCACTGCACCTGCTGGACAGTGTGTCTAAGGTGTTCAGCCTGACTGGATCGCCTCCAAACACGTCTCCGATGATTGTTTGGTTGAAGGCACATGGGACACTCATCGGTGAAGAGAATGTGATGCCAATCCTGAGCGACACATTCGACATTTTTTTGGGCCCATCTGTACTGCACTGCATGGTGTCGTGGTTACATTAAGATGGACCTCGCCATGGACATTGGGAGTGAGGTTGCACATCATGCAGCTTATTGCGCACAGTTTGAGTCATAACATGACATCCTGTGGCTTGCATGAAAAGCATTATTCAACATGGTGGCATTGCTGTCAGCGTTCCTCCGAGCTATAATCTCTGTCATACCCCCCGCCCCCTCTCCGTGGGTTCTGGGATTAGAATAGGCCTGAGTTATTCCTGCCTGTCGTAAGAGGTGACTAAAAGCAGTCTCGCACGTTTTGGCCTTTATGTGATGGTCCCCTGTAGGGTTTGACGTCCATTTTTCCAAATTTTCCCGAAGAGCGAGCCAATTGGGGAAGGGCGCCTTACATGGTGTATCGTGTCCATCATGCATTGAGATCTTTAGCCCACTTTCTTGTCGCATTTCAGTCCCGCTCATTCTCCATCTCTTTGGCGAGGCCACCTTCCTGGGTGCATTTTCCACCATGCACTATGCAGTGTTGCTATCTGCGTTGACGATGACCATGGACTACTTTGCACCTGATGTCCAGCACGGTAGCCAGTCCGTTGTGGTGGGGCCTGTTGGTTGTATCCCCCTGACCACACAGGGATCGCTCTGCTAATGCCTGCACTGTTATCTCCCCACCTATGCCAAGTGGTAGGTGCCCATCCCCCTGGGGCATCGGGACTCGCGGCAGTGGCCATCCTGCCAGGTGGCCTTTTCTGAGGCTGGGTGGCACCGGTGGGGAGGGCCCCTGGTCGGTGTGGGTGGTATTAGATCGGATGACCCGCGATCAAGCATAATCCATTATCTCTTGCTGGAGGTCAACCACCAGCAGTCTCATAAGCGTTCATGAGCTTAATTCAATGCACAGATCGACCCGGTACCTTGTATGTTCGAGAGCTGATGGGGAATCTTTCATGGTGATGAAGCCTCTGTTTTTTGTTGAACTTTTAGAGGACAAGTTTGGAGAGGTGGAGGGATTGTCCAAAATGAGATCTGGGTCAGTCTTGATTGAAACAGAATCCTCTACCCAGTCATGGACGTTACTCGCTTGTAACAAGCTGGGGGATGCTTCTGTAACCATCACACCCCATAAGAGCTTAAATATGGTCCAGGGTATCATATTTCACAGGGACCTTCTTTTGCAGTCAGCTGCGCGCCAATTTAGAGTGACGATGTGGACATTTCGTCCGGCTTGTCCACCAGGGTCCTAGGGATAATTAGGTTGCCACCTGAAATATGGCATCCCGACTACAGTCCCCAATTGAAATATGTTTTCCTGGCTGAGACACAAGTTGAAAATATGCTCACTATTTTTTATTTACTTAAATTTGCCATATTTCATGACAGTACCTTTTCGGTTAGACGTTTACATGGCGATATTAGTCTTGGCTTCAGTTGTCTTAAGTATGATTCCACAATGCATCTTTGTTGGTTGCAGAATTGACGTGGTTCAACGTGTTTCTATCATTTTGGTGTTTCAAATACAGTTTCTTCAAATGTAGTTTCTTCTTTTTAGTTAATACAAAAATAATAGTAACATAATTCAAAATTATTTATGACGGCGACCTTCACATTGTTCTTCCGTCAACACACACCAAGAGTTAACTGCCGACTAAGTACAGTCAAAGACGACTCCAACATCAATGATATTTTACACAATTCACAAGTTTCCACTTGTAATCAGTCTCTTTGCTATTCTTCAATACATTTTCTAATAGTAATCAATATGCTTTTACTCTCAAAAACAGAAGTAAATTAACATATAATAAGACAAATTATAATAAATCCTGACAAAAATATAAGAAAACATTTACAATTCGGTATCGTCAAATACGGTAAAAAAAATTACATCTCCCAGATCCATTACAACTGCTCCCCAGGGCTTTTGTTGTTATGAACACATACAACAAAATCCCGACCACACTCAGTAATGGATCTGTATTACACAATTAGTACATTAATGATGCAGTCTGATAACCTCTTCCAAATTTGGACTCTTTGAATCTGTGGACTTGTTACTGGCTGTTGTTGCAATGATACTTCCCCATCAATCCCATACACAAAAATTTCAAGTAAAGAAATTAATTAACATGACAAATATACATGGTATAAAACATACATGAGAAATATTCTAACATACAGCATACAGATTGAAAATAATAGAAAGGTAAAACTGATTTCCTAGAATAAGATTCTTTTTTTTTTTAAATATTAATATCAATTTCATTATGCTTACATATTGTACAGTAAAAATGATACTGGACATATATAGTGTAATGTGTTTTTCTCTATATTTGCCTGTTATATATATATATATATATATATACCTAAAAACAAAGATGATGTGACTTACCAAATGAAAGTGCTGGCAGGTCGACAGACACACAAACGAACACAAACATACACACAAAATTCAAGCTTTCGCAACAAACTGTTGCCTCATCAGGAAAGAGGGAAGGAGAGGGAAAGACGAAAGGATGTGGGTTTTAAGGGAGAGGGTAAGGAGTCATTCCAGTCCCGGGAGCGGAAAGACTTACCTTATGGGGAAAAAAGGACGGGTATACACTCGCACACACACACGTATCCATCCACACATATACAGACACAAGCAGACATATTTAAAGACAAAGAGTTTGGGCAGAGATGTCAGTCGGCAGAAGTGCAGAGGCAAAGATGTTGTTGAATGACAGGTGAGGTATGAGTGGCGGCAACTTGAAATTAGCGGAGATTGAGGCCTGGTGGATAACGGGAAGAGAGGATATGTTGAAGAGCAAGTTCCCATCTCCGGAGTTCGGATAGGTTGGTGTTAGTAGGAAGTATCCAGATAACCCGGACGGTGTAACACTGCGCCAAGATGTGCTGGTCGTGCACCAAGGCATGTTTAGCCACAGGGTGATCCTCATTACCAACAAACACTGTCTGCCTGTGTCCATTCATGCGAATGGACAGTTTGTTGCTGGTCATTCCCACATAGAATGCATCACAGTGTAGGCAGGTCAGTTGGTAGATCACGTGGGTGCTTTCACACGTGGCTCTGCCTTTGATTGTGTACACCTTCCGGGTTACAGGACTGGAGTAGGTGGTGGTGGGAGGGTGCATGGGGAAAGCTTGAATTTTGTGTGTATGTTTGTGTTCGTTTGTGTGTCTGTCGACCTGCCAGCACTTTCATATATATATATATATAAACAAAGATGATGTGACTTACCAAATGAAAGTGCTGGCAGGTCGACAGACACACAAACGAACACAAACATACACACAAAATTCAAGCTTTCGCAACAACTGTTGCCTCATCAGGAAAGAGGGAAGGAGAGGGAAAGACGAAAGGATGTGGGTTTTAAGGGAGAGGGTAAGGAGTCATTCCAGTCCCGGGAGCAGAAAGACTTATCTTAGGGGGGAAAAAAGGACGGGTACACACTCGCGCACACACACACACACACACACACACACACACACACACACACACACACACATATCCATCCACACATATACAGACACAAGCAGACATATTTAAAGACCAGTGTCTTGGGGAGTTGGATCATTAGGGGTAGGATTAGGATCATTTTTCTCCGTGGCAAAGTGATACTTCCAGCAGAGAGTACGAGTGTAGGACAGTAAATCTTTGACGAGGGCTGTTTGGTTGAATCTGGGAGTGGGGCTGAAGGTGAGGCCTTTGGATAGGACAGAGGTTTCGGATTGGGAGAGAGGTTTGGAGGAAAGGTTAACTACTGAATTAGGGTGTTGTGGTGCCAGATTGTGTTGATCGGAATTTTGAGGTTTTGGAGGGAGTGGAGCTGGAAGTGGGAGATTGAGTAGATGGGAGAGACTGGGTTTGTGTGCAATGAGAGGTGGTTGAGGTTTGCTGGAAAGGTTGTGAAGGGTGAGTGAGTTGCCTTTCCGGAGGTGGGAAACCAGGAGATTGGATAGTTTTTTGAGGTGAAGGGTGGCATGCTGTTCTAATTGGCGGTTGGCCTGTAGGAGGATGCTCTGAATAGCCGGTGTGGATGTGGGAGAGGAAAGATTGAGGACTTTTATTAAGGATAGGAGTTGACGGGTGTGTTCATTGGCTGAGTTGATGTGTAGGTGAAGGATTAGGAGGGTGAGGGCAATGGATTGTTCAGTTTGGAACTGGTATAGGGACTGATGGAAAGAAGGGTTGCAGCCAGAGATGGGAACTTTAAGTGTGAGGCCTTTGGGGGTTATGCCAAATGTCAGACAAGCCTGAGAAAATAAAATATGTGAGCGTAATCTGGCTAGGGTGTAGGCATGTTCGCGGAGGGAATGTAAATAAAACTTAATGGGGTCGTTGTGGGGGTGTTGTGAGAGTGACATGGTATTAGAAGGTGGAAAGTTTAACATGAGGTTGAAATGAAAAAGAAAGATAGAAATATATGGGGAGAGATAAAGGTGAACTAGAAAGCAATTGGAGATCTGGTATGAAAAAAGGCGAAAAAGTGTTGGTTAAGTTGATCTTGTATTGAACTTGGGTTGGTAGACAGCGATGTGCAAAAAGGTTAGGTGGTTGTGTTGCCGCTAAATCACGTTAAAGGACGGAGAAATTCGGAAAAATTTCGAAAAAACGTATTAAAGGAGTGGTGTTGTGGTGAAAGATTACGAAAATGGGGCTAACAATTGTAGAAAAAATGACGTTAAAACCTGTGGGGAGCGGCTAAAATGATCAGTGATGTGCGAAAAACGGAAGTGGAAATAAAGTTAAAGTTATTAGAAGTAGCCGAAATGGTTGTTAAATACGTGAAAGCAGCTGTTATTGAACTAGAAACGGTGGATTTTATAGCAGCGGTAGTGTTGAAAGCGGAAAATAAAATCTTTTGGTTATGGTTGGGAAGTGGGTTACGTATTGTTGAGCATATATATGGCGGGATAAAATTGTATAGTAGATTACGGTAAAAGGGGAAGGTGAATACAAAGTGAAACTACTGGTAAAAACAGAAAGAGAAAATAAAGAGAAAAAAGAGAAATAAGACGACAGGAAAGATTTCGAAATGCAAAGGCGACAATAACAAACGTAATTGTTGGGTTCAAATTAATGATATGGTTATAATAGAAGGAAACATTCCACGAAGGAAAAATATATCTAAAAAGAAAGATGATGAGCTTTACCAACCAAAAGTGCTGGCAGGTCGATAGACACACAAACATACACACAAAATTCAAGCTTTCGCAACAAACTGTTGCCTCATCAGGAAAGAGGGAAGGAGAGGGAAAGACGAAAGGATGTGGGTTTTAAGGGAGAGGGTAAGGAGTCATTCCAGTCCCGGGAGCGGAAAGACTTACCTTAGGGGGAAAAAAGGACGGGTACACACTTGCACACACACACACACATCCATCCACACATATACAGACACAAGCAGACATATTTAAAGACATATATATATATATATATATATATATATATATATTTAACTTCTGATTTTTTAATTTTTATATTTTTTTATTAGTCATGGTTTTTTGTTTTTTGTATATTTTTTTGCTTATGATTTTCTTTTTAAATTTTTTTACTCATGTTTTTTTTATTTTGTATTTTTTTTCTTATGATTTTCTTCTTTTAGTACAGCTAAAGATACATCAGTATTATCTAAATTTTTTGCAATTATTTATGTACACTTTCCTCTCTACTACAATATTACTACAAGTCACATTCTTGTGAAGAGTACTTTTGCTCCCCACAACATCAGTATAAACAACAATAAACTGCTCATATATCATGAGGCTTTATCTAAAATTGGTTTTGAAACTTATACCTTTGCATGCATGTCCTCACATGCATGCCTTCACCCACAGGGAAGACTTAGCTTCCAAAAATTAGAAAAA
Organism: Schistocerca cancellata; assembly: GCF_023864275.1. NCBI lineage: Eukaryota > Metazoa > Arthropoda > Insecta > Orthoptera > Acrididae > Schistocerca > Schistocerca cancellata. The sequence continues at coordinate 583,844,951 of NC_064628.1, read as the reverse complement.
TTCAGAAGTGCTCACTATGGAGACTTTTTTTTTTTTTTTTTTTTTTTTGTAAAAAAGTAAAAATAAATCTTTCTCTCATTCTTTGTTACAACAGTGTTTTTTCATCAGTTTCAATTAATATGTGACTTCAAATTATTAATTTATACATGCAAATATACACACTTGGTTGTACAGGTAGTTTTTTGTTCTAACAAGCATATTCCAGTGGAGGACTTTTGTTTTAGATGATAATAGGTTATTTAAATTTTGAAATTACGATTTCTGTTTATACAGTTTTACTCCATCATCTTTTTTCGAAACTACTACTAGAGGATTATTATATGCACTGATACTCCTTTCTATTATATTACATCCTTCCATCTTTTTCAACTCTTTCTCAACAGCAGGTCTTTTTGATATTGTAATACTGTATGGTTTTATGAAAAATGGTTTATGAGGTTTTACCTGAAGCTCACACTGATAACCCTTTACCCTACCAGGTATGTCACTGAAAACATCACTGTATTCCCACAGCAGATTTTCTAACTGTTGTTTATGCTCCCCAGATAAATTTTGTGTTTCTAAAATTTTCAAATTTACTAAATTCCCAAATTCAACTTCATCAGTATCAAATCTATGAGTTTCAATATTCTCCAATCTATTTTCTTTTAGTAAATTGATACTGTCAAAATTTCCATTACTCTGATCAAGTGTGCTCACAAAATTTGTCTGAATGTATTCCCTTTCACTAGTTTCTATCAAAAGTTTTCTTCCAACCCAATCAAATGCTGTATTTACTTTTACTATCCAATTCATACCCAAAAGAAAATCCTCGTTAAATTCCTGAATTACAAAACATCCATGTGTGAACAACTTGCCTTCAATTAAAAATGTCACTAAAGCCTGGCTTTTTACCAATTTACTGCTCTTCCCAGTAGCACCTTTTATCTTTACCCCAACAACTGGCATTTCAACATAATCTTTCCCCACTTTCAATTTCTTGCTTAACCTTTCAGATATTCCCGAGATCTCACTTTCTGTATCAATTAAACATTTACCAATCCATGGCCCAATTTGAACTTTTATATAAGGACTGCAAAATTGATCACTTTTCTCAGAACCTGTATCCTCATGTAATAAATCACTTTCAATTTCCCCAAACCTATACTTATCAGAATCATATGGCATATCTTTACATGTATTATTTGTCACAGTTATAAAATTTGCATAAGACACAAAATTGTCATGAGTACTCTCTATTATCTCAAATACCCAAGAATTTTCATCCAAATCACATTGTATACTATTGAAGTACTTATCCTTCAGCTTTTCAAAAATAAAATATCTCATCTTTTTCCACCACTCAGGACGTACAGTTTCACATACATTAATAAGCATCTTTCTAAAGTTCTTGTCAAAAGAAATAGTTTCACTGTTCAGCCATATATTCATAAGAAATGTGTGTGTATCATTAGTATCTGTAAAAGTTTCACTTAGGTTAGAAGTTATACATGTGTCATCATTATTTGTGTAGTCAGATTCTTTACCAACAACATCAAAATTCACACTTTCACACACATCCAGCTTGTGAGCCTTATTCATCCTGGTAACATCCCTGGGAATTTCTATAATATTCTCACTATTTAATCCATTTTCAACCATGTGTATACCCGACTCCCTATTTAAACTAATGAAATACCTTTCCTCAACATCATCATCAATACCATTACCATCATTATCAACTTTATCATCAACATCATTATCATTATACATATTCAGGTCATACACATTCAAATTATCCCCCAAAATATAATTTCTCCTTTCTAAAGTTACCAGATCCCTTTCACCAATATTTTCATTCTCACAGCATGCATTCTCTGTTTCATACACACACGTCTCTGAACTACTACAAATTACATCGTCTGACAAAGTGTTGTTCTTTTCTGCCCAAGTGTAAAACTCTGTCAAATTAAATGAATCACAATTACTTTTATCTACTGTATGTTCTTGTGTACTGAAAATTTTATCTTTATCAATATCATTATTTTCCTCTTGAAATTTCTTCAATAAGTAACAACTAATGACCTCATGTGATAGCTTAGGTTTGGAACTGTCATGTTTGGGTTTATGATAGTCACATCCATTGGTCCTTTCATCATGCTCACCTTCTGCCTCAACCTTGCGGGCCTTCAAGGGGGTGTCTACTCGTTTTTTATTTCTGGTTCCTTTTTTGAACTGCTGATTGTGGTTCTGCCAATGTCTCTGACCAACATTTCTGTTCCCATTCCTATGCCAAACATTACCTGATTGTTGGTAGTTTCTATTGTACTGATCTCTCGCAAAATTTCTGTGATTTTGATCCCTAAAGTGTTCTCTATTTTGTTGATTATTTCCGAGAAAATCATGTTCTTGTTTTGGATAAAAATTATGGTCCTTCTTCTGAAAATTGTTATATCCCCCTGAATTTTGACTGACACCATGATAATTGTTTTGTTCCCTTTTTTGAAAGTTGTCATTACCCCAATTTTGACCATTACCTTTCTGAGTAAACCCACTGTGTGTTCGTGTTGTTACCCTATCCATCTTATCAATATAATTGAGAAACTGCTCTACATTACTATCAGGACAATGAACTAAACTCAACTGCATTGCTGATGGCAATCTTCTCTTTAAGGTATCAATTTTGATCAAGTCATCAAAAGGTTTTGTTAAATGAATAAGTTTTTGAAGTTCACTTTTGCAAAATTGTTTCATGCTCCCATCTGATTCTCTATAGTTTCGCCCATTCAAAAATTCACTTTTGATTCTAGTTTGTTTAAGATCATCCCAACATTTTTCCAGAAATTTTGATTCAAATTCTGAAAAGGTCATCCCCAAATTTACAATCTGGTTTGCCCAAGTCAAAGCTTCCCCTTCCAAGAATTTTTTCACAAATTTAATTTTCATATCATCTGGTGAGTGAGGTAAAAAACAATCCTTACAATACTGTATAAAATCAACGGGATGTAAGGGTCCATCTACCGAAAAGTGCTTCACTGGAATATTAGATACAAGATTACATGTGTTGACATTGTAATTTTTGCTTTGAAATTCAATGTTAAAACTTTCAGTTTTTTCGCTAAGTTCTTTGACAGATTTTTTGTTTTCTAAATCATTGCATTCTACTTTTTTTTCTAAAGTAACCAAACGATTGTCAGTTTTTTGTTCTACATTTTTTACTAAAACTTTTGTATTCTCATCCAAATTTTTAATTTCCCCTCATCCAAATTTTTAATTTCCCCTTTTATCTGATTAAAATCAATTAAATTTCTTTCCCTATCTACCAGTAACTCATTTTTTACAGTATTAATTTCACCGCTCAATTTAGCATCAATTTCATTTACTTTTGCTTCCACAGATTCAATTTTTTCCTCAACACTGCCAACTCTGTTCGAAAGATCACTCACTTGGGTATTGACTGCTTGGACTTGCAACAAAATGTTATCAAGTTTTTCATCCCAGTAAGTCTTATTGTCGTCAACTGATTGTTTAATTTCTTTCGTGAAATTCACAAGAAAACTTTTTAAATCAAATTTATCGGTTCTTTCTGTTTCATTTGACCTGTCCTTATTTTCGAAGTCTATTAACTTACTACTTTCTACTTTAGGCACAATACTCTCAAAAATCTCATAAGTCATTGTGAAGAACAAAAATTTATACACAACAATATAAAACAAGATAAAAATATTGTTTTAACAAAATACGAGGGTTTCGTGACTTATCTGGAACACTCTTCTACTGTTGCAAAACCACGTTTTCCATCCATGTGATTGTTGACCAAAATTCTTGAAGTATTTTCTTCTGTCGAAAATTATATTTTTCGCCGAAACATTTCTTCTCCAAAACTTTTACTTCCCGGTGAACACAAATACTGTAATACACATTCTGAAGAAACTGGTATTAACACACAAAAATTTTCTTCCTCGTAGCACTGTTGAAAATCTCGTGAACACAATATCCCGGCTGACGCCCACAATTGAAATATGGCATCCCGGCTATAGTCCCCAATTGAAATATGTTTTCCCGGCTGAGACACAAGTTGAAAATATGCTCACTATTTTTTATTTACTTAAATTTGCCATATTTCATGACAGTACCTTTTCGATTAGACGTTTACACGGCGATATTAGTCTTGGCTTCAGTTGTCTAAGTATGATTCCACAATGCATCTTTGTTGGTTGCAGAATTGACGTGGTTCAACGTGTTTCTATCATTTTGGTGTTTCAAATACAGTTTCTTCAAATGTAGTTTCTTCTTTTTAGTTAATACAAAAATAATAGTAACATAGTTCAAAATTATTTATGACGGCGACCTTCACATTGTTCTTCCGTCAACACACACCAAGAGTTAACTGCCGACTAAGTACAGTCAAAGACGACTCCAACGTCAAAGATATTTTACACAATTCACAAGTTTCCACTTGTAATCAGTCTCTTTGCTATTCTTCGATACATTTTCTAATAGTAATCAATATGCTTTTACTCTCAAAAACAGAAGTAAATTAACATATAATAAGACAAATTATAATAAATCCTGACAAAAATATAAGAAAACATTTACAATTCGGTATCGACAAATATGGTAAAAAAAATTACATCTCCCAGATCCATTACACACCGTGGCCTTCATCTTGGCCCTCGAGGGTGATACATTGCCCGAGAAGGTCAAGGTGATTGTTACCGTTGTGATGTAAAGCCCTATATCCCTTCCCCAATGCGTTGCTTTAAGTGCTGGAAGTTTGGCATATGTCTTCCAGCTGTACTTCCCGCGTCACATGTCAAGATTGCGGACACTCATCACATCCCAATACTCCATTTGCCCCACCTCCCATCTGTGTTGACTGCGGAGAGCACCATTCGCCTTGCTTGCCAAGCTACAAGATTCTCCAGAAGAAAGGAAAATCATGGAGTACAAGACCCTGGATCGACTGACCTACACTGAGGCTAAGAGAAAATTTGAACACCTGCATCCTGTACGTATGACATCGTCTTACACCGCCGCTACAACAGTTCTGGCACCATCAGCTCCGCCAACCCCAGTCGCCTTTCAGAGCTGGAAGACTACACCTGCCCCCTTGATGGTAGGGGGAATTACTGTACCGCACCACATACTTCAGGAGCAACGCCCCCCCTAACCCATCGGGGATGCCTGTCCCCACTTCTAAGCCGAAGCGTAACTCGTGTTCGGCTTCTCTCGCTAGGAAGGGGTCCCTTGGGTGACTCCCTTCCCAGGTTTCTGCTAGTGGGAAAGACGACACCCACCAGTGGCTGAAGAGCTCAAAAGCAGCTGGTTGTAGGGTTTCACTCTCATCCTCATTCCTGGAGACTGAGCCAATGAAGTCCTCCCAGCCAGGGAAACCCAAGGAGCAGCGAGAGAAATCCAAAAAGAAGATCCCTAAGACCAAGGAAATTGCGGTGACACCCACACCACCACCACTACCTACAAGCTCTGCGTCTGAGAATGGGGTGGAGATTGTGGCGTCCGCTGAGGACTTGGATCTCGTCAGACCCTCAGACACAACGGATATAGACTGCTGAGGCAGTAAGTTGGTGGCAACAGGTGACTCTGAGGCATAAACTGCCTCATTGGATGTTCCATGCCTTCCCAGTCTCATGATGACGTCATCCTCCAGTGGAATTGTGGTGGTTTTTTTCACCGCCTAGCTGAGCTACAGCAACTGTTAAGCTTCACAACTGCTATCTATCTTGCCCTCCAGGGAACCTGGTTCCCAGCAGTGTGGTCCCCTGTCCTCCGCAGCTATAAGGGATATTACAGGAACTGTAGCGACTATAATCGGGTGTCAGGTATAGTTTGCGTTTATGTCCTAAACTCAGTCTGTAGTGAATATGCGGCCCTTCAAACCCCTTTTGAAGCTGTGGCTGTCAGAATAAGGATGGTGCAGGGAATAACTGTCTGCAATGTATATTTTCCTCCAGATGGTACAGTGCCCTTGAATGTATTAGCTGCACTGATTGATCAACTCCCTAAACCTTTCCTACTTTTGGGACATTTTAATGCCCATAACCCCTAATGGGGTGGTACCATGCTTACTGGCCAAGGGAGAGGTGTCGAAACTTAACTGTCTCAGTTCGACCTCTGCCTCTTAAACACTGGGGCCGCCACACACTTCAGTGTGGCTCATGGCAGTTACTCGGCCATTGATGTATCACTTTGCAGCCCAGGGCTTCTCCCACCTATCCACTGGAGAGCACATGACGACCTGTGAGGTAGTGACCACTTTCCCCATCTTCCTGTCACTGCCCCAGTGTCATGCCCATGGACACCTTCCCAGATGTGCTTTAAGCAAGGCGGACTGGGAAACTTTCACCTCTGCTGTCACCATTGAATCTTCCCCACACGGTAACATCGATGTGATGGTTGAACAGTTGACTACAACAGTTTTGCTGCGGCAGAAAATGCTATCCCTCTCTTTTTAGGGTGCCTGAGGCGTAAGGCAGTCCCTTGGTGGTCGCCGGAAGTCATTGACGCAATTAAGGAACGTCGGCGAGCTCTACAGCGGCACCCTTCCCTGGAGCTCCTCATAGCCTCTAAATGGCTCCATACCCTCATTCGCCAACTTACCAAACGATGGAAGCAGGAGTGTTGAGAGAAACACATTTCGACCATTGGGTGTCATGCGTCACCTTCCCAAGTCTAAGCAAATATCAAACGTCTTTTCAGGTACCAGGCCCCAACAGGCTTTCCCGGTGTTACCATAAATGGCGTGTTATCTACTGACGCAAATGCAATTCCCGAGCACTTTGCTGAGTGCTTTGCTCAATCCTTTGTTTCAGAGAATTACCCCCAGCCTTTTCCTGAGCATCCAAATTATCGCCTCCTTTTCCCGCCTGCGGCAATCCATCTCCTGCATCGGTGGCACAGGTCGGGGCTAACAATTGTGGTTCGTGTGTGGTCCCTTCTCTCTGAACTGGATTCCTTCCCTTTACCACCTCTACTTATGGTCCGTTCATCTACGCCTCCATGGTGTACGCCTCAGCCGCAGCTTCGTCTGTACTTTTCACGTGGCCCTAAGAACTCCGTTAACCCTGCAGCTCTCCACTGTCACTTCCTCTCAATTCTTGACGTGTTCCGGGGCTCTGAAGTGGTTTACACTGATGGCTCAATGGGTGATGGTCACATGGGTTTGCGTATGTTCATGGTGGCCATATTGAACAGAATTCCTTACCCGTTGGCTGCAGTGCATTTACTGCAGAGCTGGTGTCCATTTCTCGTGCACTGCAGTATCTCCGCTCGTGCCCTGGGGAGTCTTTTCTTTTATGTACTGACTCTTTGAGCAGGCTGAAAACTATCGACCAATGCTACCGTTGTCATCCTTTTGTAGTGTCCATCCAAGAGTCCACCTATGTCCGGGAACGATCCAGTCGTTCAGTGGTGTTCATCTGGACCCTGGTCACGTCGGACTCCCAGGAAATGAACTTGCTGACAGGCCGGCCAAACAGGCTGCACGGAAACCACTTCTGGAGATCGGCATCCCCGCAACTGACCTCCGTTCGTTATTACTCCACGAGGTTTTTTTAGCTTTGGGAGACGGAATGGAAAAATCTCAGTATGCACAACAAACTGCAAGCCATTAAGGGGACCACAAATGTGTGGAAGTCCTCGATGAGGGCCTCTCGCAGGAACTCCGTGGTTCTGTGCCAGCTCTGCATTGGCCGTGTCTGGGCAACCCACACCTACCTCCTGCACCGTGAAGACCCACCTCAGTGTCACTGCAGTGCCCGGTTGGCAGTGGCACATATTCTTCAGCTCTGTCCTTCGGCTGCCTTGCGATTTTGTCTTCGGTTGCCAGACTCGTTATCGTTGATTTTAGCAGACAACGCCTCATTGGCTGATTTGGTTTTATGTTTCATCTGTGAGGGTGGGTTTTATTTTTCAATCTTACTTTTAGTACATGTCCTTTGTCCCTGTGTGTCCTCCACCCTAGTACTTTTAGGGTAGAGTTTAATCTGTTGCATGGTGCCTGGCTTTTCCTTTTTATTTTCGTGGTCGGCCAGCCACTGTAATCTGCTTCTTTGTTTTACTCTCATCTAACTGTTTCTTGCATCTCTCTGTTGTTTTCTTGTCTTCTTTTGTTCCTTTTAGTGTTTGTTGCCTTTCCTTAGTTCTTGTGGTCTTTCCTTTCTTTCCGTTTTGTGTTATGTGACTCGTCTCTTTTATTCTCACATTTGTGGAATTATTTTATGAGGAATAAGGGACCGATGACCTCGTAGTTTGGTCCCTTCCCCCGTCTTTTAAACCAACCAACAAATCATCCACTGCAGTAGTATCCGTTGGGCAGCCTGAGTGAGGCATGTCGCCGACAGTTCGTGTCTTCCTGTATCTCCTCCATGTCAGAACAACATCGCTTTGGTTCACTCCGAAATGCCTGGACACTTCCGTTGTTGAGAGACCTTCCTGGCACGAAGTAACAATGCAGGTGCGATCGAACCACAGTATTGACTGTCTGGGCATGGTTCAACTACAGACAACATGAGCCTTGTACCTCCTTCCTGGTGGAATGGCTGGAATTGATCGGCTGTCAGACCCACTCCGTCTAATAGGCGCTACTCATGTATAGTTGTGTATAGTTGTTTACATCTTTGGGCAGGTTGAGCGGCGTAGCTGAACAGTCAAAGGGTCTGTGTCTGTAATACAATATACACGGTCAATTTCTATCATTAGGAGTTCTGGGAACCGGGGTAATGCAATACTATTTTTGATGTGTGTATTTAATTGGATAGATAAAAAAATCTACACACCAGGCAGCGGCAGAACACAGACATAAAAGACAGTTGTAAATGGCAAGCTTTCAGAGCCAGTGGCTCCTTCAGGCAGAAGGGTTGAAGGGGAAGGAAGAGGGGCGAAGGAAAAGGACTGGAGAGGTCTAGGAAAAGGGGTAGGTTTTGGGAAAGTCACACAGAACCATGGGTCAGAGGAGACTTACTGTAAGTGTGTGTGTGTGTGTGTGTGTGTGTGTGTGTGTGTGTGTGTGCGCGTGTGTGTGTAGATTTTGATGCTTAACATAAAAAATTACAATTACTGAGAATCCAAAATTTCTGACAAGAGATACCTTCTCACTTTGTCTCACAAATGGACTGCTTCTTAACGACAGGTAGTATGAATGAAAATCAGGGTCTAAAATATTAATTCCAAACTTCCTGGCAGATGAAAACTGTGTGCCGGACCGAGACTCGAACTCGGGACCTTTGTGTTTCGTGGGCAAGTGAGCCACCCAAGCACAACTCACGACATGTCCTCACAGCCTTACTTCCGCCAGTACCTCGTCTCCTACCTTCCAAACTTCACAGAAGCTCTCTATTTGGACACCCCCAAAACATATATTTTTCATATTAGGTGCATTGAGCTACCATCTATAATCATTAGACATAGCGTGAGAGCAGAATGGGGCACTCTGTGGAACCTCACGGACTTCGAACGTGGTCATTTGGGTGTCGCTTGTGTCGGACGTCTGTACGCGAGATTTCCACACTGCTGAACATACCTAGGTCCACTGTTTCCGATGTGATTGTGAATTGGGAACATGAAGGGACACATACAGCACAAAAGTGTACAGGCCGATCTTGTCTGTTGACTGACAGAGACTGGCAACAGTTGAAGAGGGTCGTAATGTATAATAGTGGACATCTATTCAGATCATCACACAGGAATTCCAAACTACATCAGACGGGAGGTGAGAAAACTTGGATGTCGCAGTTGAGCGGCTGCTCATAAGCCACACATCACGCCGGTAAATGCCAAACAATGCCTCGCTTGGTGTAAGGGGCATAAACATTGGACAATTGAACAGTGGAAAAACATTGTGTGTGGTAATGAATCATGGTACACAATGTGGCGATCTGATAGCAGGGTGTGGGTATGGCGAATGCCCGGTGTCTTCATCTGCCAAAGTGTGTAGTGCCAACAGTAAAATTCAAAGGTGGTGATGGTATGGTGTGGTTGTTTTTCATGGGGAGGGGGGGGGGGGGGGGGGGGGACTTGTGCCCCCTGTTGTTTTACGTGGCACTATCACAGCATAGGCCTACATTGATGTTTTAAGCACCTTCTTGCTTCCCACTGTTGAAGAGCAATTCGGGGATGGGGATTGCATCTTTCAACACGATCAAGCATCTGTTCATAATGCACGGGCTGTGGAGGAGGTGTTGCATGACAATAACATCCCTGTAATGGACTGGCCTGCACAGAGTCCTGACGTGAATCCTATAGAATACCTTTGGGATGTTTTGGAATGCCGACTTCGTGCCAGGCCTCACTGACTGACCGCGATACTTCTCCTCAGTGCAGTACTCCGTGAAGAATGGACTGCCATTCCACAAGAAACCTTCCAGCACCTGATAGACGGTATGCCTGCGAGAAAGGAAGCCGTCATCAAGGCTAAGGGTGGGCCAACACCATATTGAATTTCAGCACTACCGATGGTGGGCATCACAACCTTGTAAGTCATTTTCAGCCAGGTGTCCGGATACTTTTGATCACATAGTGTATATTACCATTAAAATGCCCTTTGTCAAATGGTACTGTGTTGTTGTTGCTGTTTTTTTTTACGTTACATTTTATGTGGTTAATCCCTTTAGATCTATGGTACATTGAAGTGCACGTAAATTCAAAACCAATTTAATTGGTCATAAGTTTAGAGAAATTACCGAATCCTATGCTGCTTTCTTTTTGCAGAGTATTAATACTTTTGTTTTATGTTACAGAAAACTTGTAGGAATTTATAACTAATGTAAGAACACTGGTCAGGGTTTTTTTGTTTACAAAACCACATTTCTACTCTTGAATGAATGATTTGGGCAGTCACCTGTTCACTTTTTTGGTATATTGCATAGTGTCACTGATTATTAACATGCTTCAACTTGTTTGACAGAACTCTCTGCCACAATTGCGGTTTCTTCAGGGATGATGTGAGTTCAGTTTCTCCAGAACACAGTAGTGTGGCCCAGGTGCCCTGTAGGGCGTAGATCTCGTCTGTTTCCAGGTCATTCATCCCAAACAATAGTAATGTTCTTTCCAGATACGCTGTTTTTTACTGTGTGACCTGTTGCTCCATTTGCATAGGAACAGCACTGTCTAGATTGGAAGAAGACCATATGTTCCTGTATGTCTTGATCATAGATGAGAACAGTACTTTCCAAATAATAATTACCATTTGCAGCCACTGCATCAACCACAAGCATTTAAGTTTTTCCATTGCCACAGGTTCTGCCAGTGAAATATAAAACATGTTATCTGAAAACACTTCTTTTCCATAACAAATATTCAGCCTGTCATAACTCTTCCTGTGTTTGTGGACTGGAGAAATTTCCTCTGGTTCTTTTGTACAGACTTGGACATTTTGATTTTTGGAATTTGGATAAAACTGTAATGTAGACTTGTTTGTAAACAAAATGTGCATCCTTTTCCTTTTTCCATCAGAGTTGGCATCGCAGAAACCATCAGATGTATTCTTTCAGCAAGTGCCTGAAATTCAGACGTGGCAACTGCCCGACAACTGACCCCAATTTTTTCCTTTACAACACATCTGAGTTTGTTTTTAATGTTTGGTGTGAGTTTAGTTGGTCATGCAACTCCATTACTATCACTAACATTACCATAACCTCTGTTAACAGAAAGTCAAAAGGTTTTTGGATCAACCCCCAATGTTTCAGCAATCTTGGTGTCAGATACTCCACTGGTGTGGAGGGCTTGACTCTGGGGAAAAACGTGTCCACGTTTTACTCCATTCTTAAATGACTCCCTTAAAAAACGCAGAGAGCAGTATACAAAGTTAAATATTAACAACTAAGCAGTGTGTAAAGACAACACCCGTAAAAATACGGGTGTGCCTGAACAGCCCGAAAATCCGACGCCTGTAATTTTTCGGGCGTCTGTGCTTGATCTTCCCCTTTCTTCCTTTACGTGTTCGTAGGGCTCCCAATGGTCTGGGAGGCATGGCAGAGGCTATAGTTGAAGTATTTGATGCTAGATGGTGCAGGCAAGTCTGGACGGGGAGAACCTTGCGAGGCTTTACGAGCGGAAATATTCTGCCACACATGCGTCATGGCGAAGTGTGGTTTGACGGAAGATGAAATCGCTCTTGAGTTATTGCATGAGTTTGAAGAAAGTGATGTTGATTTTTCGGAGGATGATGATTTGCTTGATTCTCATGATGACATAGACTATATTCAAGAAGAAGATTCTGAGTCTTCATGTAAGAAACGCAGATAACAAGTTATGCAATATTTTTATTCAGATTTCAATTGAAAAGGCTTTCAATATGTAACTACTATAGTAAGTGATTTTATTTGCAAATACTACTATTATGGTGTATTCAGACGAGGAGAGCGAGTGCCCAAGTTCTTCAGAAGCATGTATTGCCATTGTTGCTGCTGATAACACACCTGAAATGCATGGGTGACCAAGGGTGAGTGTGAGACCGAAAACTTCACACCGTACCGATTCTGAGGAAGGCTGGACGACTACTGATCATGTGTCAAATATCTATCCATTCTCAGGACACTCTGGAAAGTGCAACCTTACTAGTTTATACCAGAATAGCACACCTCTAGACATCTTTTTGTGTTTATTTACAGACAATATGGTGAATCATATAAAGCAGCAAACTAATCTGTATGCACAACAAAGCATAAGGAAATTACGAAGCACAAATTGCCATTCCCCTACCTACTCGCTGTCAAAGTGGAAAGGAGTTACTCTCATAGAAATAAGAAAGTTTCTGGCAATTGTTGTCCATATGTGTGTAAGTGTGATATCCCGTATACAAGAGCACTGGTCCAAAAATCCTGTTGTGTCATGTAATTTCTGTCCAAACATCCTCAACTGTGACAGGTTTCTTTGTATTTTGAGAAACTTTCACATCAGTGACAATTCAGTTGTTAAGGAAAAAAGGAGAAGCTGGCTGTGACCCACTGCACAAGGTGAGACCCCTCCTGGATATGGCGTCTGCTAATTTCCAGCGAGCATATATACCCTCTCAAAACATTACAGTTGATGAAGGCATTTGCAAATTTTGTGGTTGTGTGTATTCCAAACAGTACATTCCACAGAAGCCAAATAAATATGGTATAAAACTGTACATTTTGTCAGAGACAGGTTATGTCTGGAATTTTTCTGTTTGTGCAGGTGAGAGGTCTGACACAGTGACACTCATAAAGACATTGCTTGGGAATCTGTCAGGAAAAGGTTACACTTTGTTTACAGACAGGCTTTACACCAGTCCAGTCCTTGCTTCAGAACTGGAAGCTGCAAAAACTGCTCTTGTGTGAACTACAAGAAAATCTAGACAGGGATTACCTTCTGCTATAAAAGATCCGAGACTTCAGCTAGGTGAACTAATTTTTAGGTGTAAAGGAAATATCTTGGCATTCTGTTGGAAGGACAAAAGAAATGTGCACATGATAAGTACAAGGCACGCTGCTGAGATTGTGATGTATATTGATAAGAGAGGCAGAGAGAAGTCAAAATCAGTCTGTGTGGTGGACTATAATAAAAACAAGTTCGGTGTTGACTTAACAGACCAACGACTATCATACGGGGCTTTTGAGCATTGAACTATGAAGTGGTGGAGAAAGCTGTCATTCCACATAATACTAATGGTGATAATAAATTCAAGTATATTGTACGCCAAGGTAACTGGAAAATGACTCACAACATCACAGTTTATGACAACTATCTGTGCAGACAGCAGAGATCTCGAACCACAACCTGCTACATCGGGATTCTCCAGACTATCAACTGGAAACCATTTTCTGGAAAGGATTGAGACAGAAATAGGCAAGAAACAGAAGCAAAAACAATGTGCAGTGTGTTCTCTGAGAGGCAAAAAGCTTACTGGGAAAGTGTGGTGCAAAGACACAAGCTGCCAGTGCAATGAATGCTAAGTGGCATTGTGCAAACTACCGTGTTTCAAAATGTATCATACAAAGACCAAAATTGCATCTTAAAATAAAGCCAAAGGAGGTTACTGTATATAAATCAAGCAGTATAAATAATTGTTGAAATTCTTGTTTAAAATGATGTAGTTTTCCTTCTGAGCATTAAGTGCATATATCCTAGGCCAATTTTTCATCTTTTCAAAAATAATGCTATAATTGAAAGTTTCACGAAAGCAAATATTATTTAAAAGAACAAAGTATTATACATAGCTTCAAACTAGAAAGTTCAAGCTTTTCAATAAGGGTAATGTCATTACTATAACAAAAACCATGCAAGAGTTGTAGCAAATTAAAATATGCTAAAAACAGCTAGGCATTGTGGTAGAGCTTCATGTGCTATGGCTCAGGGCCCAAAGTATTAAATTGAAGGAAATTAAACTTAAGGCTGTTTTTTAATATCCCTAATTAAAATTTAGAGATAATATTAATTATTTTTGTTCTTTCATTGGGTGAAACCATAAGAATACATTAAAAAAACCTTGGCTGACAAATTTTATTAAGTTGCCAATTATAGGTGGGTTAAATTTATGAAAATTATTTGCTTAGAAGAAGTGCACCCCCACAGCAACACTAGTCAGCAACAGACAAACCACTGTGGGAATGTGTTCACTATGATTCATCAAGTAACATTCATACAACAAGCACCATCTGTTGGTGTAAAGCACTACCATCTCCACAGAGATTCAATTCAATTTTTGTTAATAATAAAATGGGGAGTAGCTTATATAAATTAAAAGTTGCGAGAAGCATTGTCAAATAACTACTTGGCATGCTCACCATACACTACCTATAATAGACCAGAAAAGATGGGTGTGTAAGATGCAAATGACTTTATTCAGAGAGGAACATTTTATTAAGGTCTGTATAGTCATCCATTTCATGCTGCCAGTAAGGGGAAGAATGTCCTGGATTATATTTCAAGCCTCCCTGCAGTTTTGCATGGAGAAAAGGTGTACGACACTGTTCATGATAATGGTTTATCAATTGAATGGTGAAGCTGAGCTCATTGATATCATTGGTGGTGTAAGGGAGAGAGGGAAACAGTGTTCATGCATCAAGATTGAGAGCCCCCTGACCCCAACCCCCCAACACTCACTCACTCACTCTCTCTCTCTCTCTCTCTCTCTCTCTCTCTCTCTCTCTCACACACACACACACACACACACACACACACACACACACACACACACACCAGTAGTCACCCACAATGGATACAATAATGCTGTACAACTTTCAACTTTTTTTAACAGCAGGTGTACTTTCGCTGTTGGAATATCAAGAGAAGTGTTAGTAGTAGGCTATACACCAACACCTTCACATCTACACCAACACCTCCACATCTAGAAATGTAATATTATTGTATAATTATAGCACTTTATCAGAATGAATCACAACAGAATCTTCATTATTCTGGGCGAAAACTAGCCGGAAGATGGAGGATGCCTTGTGAAACAGTTGTCATCCCCCACTTGCTGCTTTACAAAGAACATGATACACAAGAATAATAAGTGTTGATAAGCTTCCATTCAGTTTGAATTTTTTTGATTTTATAAGCATGGTCAATTCATGATTAGTTTGAAGAAATATCTGATAACCTTTCATTTCTTGTTGGTATATTTGAGTACCATTTCTGTTGATCCATATTTATTCTGATTGCACACACATTTCCCACATACAAGGTCTGTTCAAAAATTTCAGGAACTTTGTTTCCAAAGTTGTTTGCATTCACCTTTCCCTTATTGTCCATGGTCTCCTTCAAAATACTCTCCTCCACAATTGATACACCACTCCTATTTCCATTTCTACTTCCCAAAGCACTCTTTGTACACGTCTCGCTGTATCATGCGAAGCACCATCTGTGACTTTTCTTTAAGCTTGTCTATTGTTGCAAATCTATATCCATTCGACGGGGTTTTCAGCTTTGGAAATTTAAAAAAAATAATAATAAAAGGAAAAAGCGTGGAGAGTACGTAGGATGAGGCAGCACAGTGATTTCGTTTTTTGTGCAATAGTAGCACATCAACTGGGCTGAATGTATGGATGCATTACTGTGATGCAAGAGCTATGAACTGTTTCACATTTCAGGCGGTTTCTCATGTATGGGGTGCGTTATCATGATGCAAGAGCCATGAAGTGTCTAGTCATGTTTCAGGCAATTTCTCACATTTTTTTGCAGGCATTGCAACATGTCCAAATAGTGCCATCGATTAACAGTTTGTCCCTGTGGCATGAATTCCTGGTGAACTAATCCTTCAAAATCAGACATTTGACGTGAGCTGATGAGCAAACTTTGCAACCTTTCCCGACCCATTGTGAAGATTGAACCTTGGCCTCAACATCATAACTGTAAACCCATGTCTCATCACCAGTTATGATTCTCTTAACACTAATCCGTCCGGCGACACCACTGTGGTGTCGTGCGCGAGATAGCGGTCAACGGCCGGCAACGCCAGAGTGATGTCATCTGCATAGTATCGCCCTGTGGCCGGCGACACCACAGTGGTATTGTGAGCATAGTTTCACGCAGTGGCCGGCAACAGCACTTCAGTAACTTTTGCATTCTGTTGGTGTTTTGTTTAGATAACAATAAGTTACACACTTCAACAAGTTTTTTGTTTTTATAAGTGCTTGTGTCCTTTCATCATGGCGGACGAAAGAGGCAATAGCATTATTTATTATGAATGCGCGGACGTCTTATCTGGCGTTCCTGACGACTTGGCTGATTGGGAAGATGACATTGGGTATAAAAAAAATGAAAAGTGAAGCAGAATCGTAGGGTGATAGTGAAATACGTCCAAGAAGAATTTAGCGAACACTATGGCTGCCAACTGATTCAGCTGAATCAGACGAAGAACATGGTGCACAGTGGTCAGACTTTGATTTGCTGAGGACCAATAATAAATTTGGAGGATCTCTGTGTTAAAACATATTTCCCAAAGATATACAGAATGTCGAGGATATCATAGAATTATATATTGGGAACGATCTATTTGAATATAGTAGCAACAAAACCAACAAGTACTACAGTCAAAATTCCAATAGAAGGAAACTGGATTTAAAAAATGCCAAATTTGTGGACGTTATGGGACCTGAACTTAGAAAATAGTTTTGCGCTTGCTATCCTTATGGAAATTGTAGAAAATGCAAGGATCCATGATTATTGGTCAACGATTCCGTTGATAGACACACCTATATTTCGCAAACTATGTCCCGCAACCGATTCAGACAAATATTACCATTTTTACATTTTTCCAACACTTATAAAATGTAACAGACCTACTAAGGAGACTCCCTACACTACACTTGTCCGTCCTCTTTTAGAATACTGCTGCGCGGTGTGGGATCCTTACCAGATAAGACTGACGGAACACATCGATAAAGTTCAAAGAAAGGCAGCGTGTTTTGTATTATCGCGAAATATGGGAGACAGTGTCACAGAAATGATACAGGATTTGGGCTGGAAAACATTAAAAGAAAGGCATTTCTCATTGCGAGAGAATCTTCTCACGAAATTTCAATCATCAACTTTCTCCCCAGAATGCAAAAATATTTTGTTGACACCGCCTACATAGGGAGGAACGATCACCACGATAAAATAAGGGAAATCGGAGCTCAAACGGAGAGATGTAGGTGTTCATTCTTTCCGCACGCTAGACGAGATTGGAATAATAGAGAATTGTGAGGGTGGTTCTATGAACCCTCTGCCGGGCACTTAATACACTTCACCACCATTTAGATCTCATTCAGTGTTCAAAGAGTATGTGTGATCTTCTGTGACAGCCAGAGAGACCTTATAGGTTTTGTTTACTGTCACACAGTTGTTAGCCATTTTTGTACTTACTAGCATAGATGTGATGGAGGTTAGCTTCCATTCACATCTCGTGTAGCTCTTTTGTTAAAGGGTCATTGCATGACAGTTCAACCAATTTGAGAAAATGTTCCAGCTGATAGTCTCAGATTTGGCTGAAATTTAGCACACCAATGCTACCAAGTGTGGAACACTCATGTACAAAATTTTAAGTTCCCCTGCCAATTAGTTCCAGAATTATGGCTTGTGAAAGAAGGTGGTGTGGCCCGGAAATTGCAACCCGTATCTGGCAATCTATCTTCAGACCCAACTTCAGGTCTTAATCACTTCGGAACTATTCTACACAGTCCAGTGAAATTTTTACAACCCAGTAACATCCATTTAGAGAACACTCTCCATGAATCAAAACACCAACAACATATTTCTGAAGGAAAATAAAAAATTCCAAAATGTGATTTAAAAAATGTAATACGTTAAAAGGTACGTATTGTAGGTGCCCTCTATGCCAAATATAATTCACTCAAAAAGGGTATAATTTTTTTTTGTGGTAAGCTTAATGTGGCCTAAACACACACAGAACTCATCTTGCCCATATCAGTCACACAAACAGAGTTACATGCACATGAAAATACAAAAAATTTGGAACATTGCCTGGAAAACATGGATTTTCGAAGTGTGGTAGCACAAAAGGGACAAGTGATATCTAAACTAAATTTCAAACACTGCATAAGTAGACCATAATATAATATGTGGCAAAATTTCAACTTGTTATTGCTAGGCATTTGTGTACAATAAAAGTTTACAGAGATGTATTTGGTTATGTTTCTTTTAATACAATTTAGCAAGTAATAGTGATGATGCAGGCAGCTTGTTTCAGATAAAGCTGCAGCAGTTGTTGGGAACCATTAGGCAACAGAAAGTTAAACAGTAGTTTTCAGTGACAGAATGAGTCATTGTTAGGCAGGAACAACAAGCAACAATTACAAGTTACTCATGTTTTTAAGATTCTAGTTCAGACTGATCAGTACTGTTGTGGAATGTCAGTATGGTGGCAGAAGAGTGTACTAGTGGTACTTTTGTTCAAACAAGTTGCAGTATTGGTAGAGCACAAGCATCTGAATGTCATAATACAAAATAAGGAACAAAACATGGCATTCGCTTTGTACTATATGATCTGGATGATTCAGACCAAGATTTGTTGCTATGGAGATCCGGGATTCACCCTGTGGGCACAAGAAGTACAGTTCCAGGAAACTTCAGTGTTTGTTATCATCATATGAAAGTGTTTCTGTATAAGTATTCTTTCCTACAAAGAAGTTGTTTTGATCCATTTTGGATTCATAAGAAGACAGTGAAGTGTAGCCTCAGAGAAATTGATATAAAATCAGTATTGAAAGTGAATCAGTGCATGGGACTTAACATGAAACCAGGACAGAAGTTATGTTCCAGGTGTGTTACACTGCTAAAAAATGAAGAATATTCTGATAATTTATATGACAGTGACAAAGAGTATCAGCCAACTACAACCACAGCGGATGAGAAATTAAATACTTCAGTAACTGCTCTTGGTTTGTCTCCCATGAAGATACACAAAGTTGGGAAAAGAGACAGGCCCAGCCATGGTAGAAGAAAACTACAAGAAGCTCAAATGGAATTAAAACACAAAATAGCTGACACACTAATGGTGGAAGAGGAAGAACTATCTGCTCCAAAGGAACAGAAATCATCCCAGAACTGCTCTGATTTGGACAAAATTGTGCATGATTTGAAAGAAAAATGTGCCATATCCACACACCAGAAAAAGTAGCTATTCTTACCCTTACCCTTACCCTTGCAGCTTCCAGCTGGTCTCTTGACTACACTGCAAAGGAATTCAATGTTTCTACATATATGGTAAATACCAAGGTTATCATCTTTTTTCAATCTTCGGCCAGAATGGGTTGTGCCTGTAAGT
Organism: Schistocerca cancellata; assembly: GCF_023864275.1. NCBI lineage: Eukaryota > Metazoa > Arthropoda > Insecta > Orthoptera > Acrididae > Schistocerca > Schistocerca cancellata. The sequence goes on along the minus strand of NC_064628.1, from coordinate 583,825,219 downwards.
GCAAGGGGCACACACAATGTTTGTGTATGGGAGACCCATCAAAATGCTAAGCTGATGTTTGCTGCTATAAAGGATTCTGGTCTGGATTTCAAAGGAGCAATGGAGCTGCTAGTGTGTGACATCAGTTCCTACCAGTGCATGATACACGGGTGTGAAAAGTGTCCTGGTAAGGCAAATCTTACAGAACACATGAATAACAAACTGTATGGTGAACTCCTTATGGATGACGATGAACTTGTTTCTTATAAACAATGGACACACATGGATCACACGAGTCTTGAAACAAAGCAAAGTACAGTGGAAGATTTTGTTGAAATGTGTTGTCAAAAACCAGACAAACAGACCACACTCAACTTCACAGCAACTGCACAATTGGCTTATCTCCAATGTTGTGAGGATAATTTGAAACAAGATAAAATTATAGTAATACTAGACTTTTCTGAAAATTATGCATTTATGGTTCAAGATGCCATCCAAGGATATCATTGGGACAACAGTCAAGCAATCTCCAGTCATTTGTGATTTACTATAGAGGTGAATTAGGTGATGTGTCTGTCATGAACCTGTGTGTTTTTAGTGACTGTTTAATTCATGATGCCATTGCACTTCATGCCGCCATTCGCACTGTCATGGCATATGTGAAAAACAAGCTGCCTCTCATACATTGACCACATCACCAAATACATCTGTCAACTTCCATTGTACACAAATGTCTTGCAATAACATGCTGAAATTTTGAGTATATATCATTATGGTCTACTTATGCAGTGTGTGAAATTTGGCTTGGATACCACTTGTCCCTTTTGTGCTACCACACTTCCGAAAATCCATGTTTTCCAGGTAATTTTTCAAATTTTTGTATTTTCATGTGCATGTAACTCTGTTTATGTGACAGATATGGGCATGATGTGTTCTGTGTGTGTTTAGGCCACATTAATCTTACCACAAAAAAATTTATACCCTTTTTGAGTGAATTATATTTGGCATAGAGGGCACCTACAACATGTACCTTTTAATCACATTTTGGAATTTTTTATTTTCCTTCAGAAATATGTTGTTGGTGTTTTGATTCATGGAATGTGTTCTCTAAATGGATGTTACTGGGTTGTAAAAATTTCACTGGACTGTGTGGAATAGTTCCAAAGTTATTAAGACCTGAAGTTGGGTCTGAAGATAGATTGCCAGATGCGGGTTGCAATTTCCGGATCACGCCACCTTCTTTCACAAGTCATAATTCTGGAACTAATTGGCAGGGGAAACTAATACACGAGTGTTCTACACATGGTAGAATTAGTGCGCTGATTTCAGTCAAATCTGAGACTATGAGCTGGAGCCCCTGGTTGAACTGACATGGAATGACCCTAATTCAAACCATGGAAACTCCAGGTTGGAACATTTCCATATTCTCAACTCCCACACTCTTTGTGTGCACCCTCTGCTAGCACACCAGCCTGCCTTTCCCCACTTCTCTCCCTTTTAGCTCCCTGTTTCCTTCCCCCTCCCCTTTCCTACCTCCCTGTTCCAAAGCCTCCTAAAGCTGCCCCTGTTGGCACTCTGGTCCCTGCACACTGTCACACACACTCCCCTACCATCACCTGTACATTGCTATCCTTTTCTCTTCCGTGCCCATTGTAGATTGCATCTCCATTCTACATGACAGTTGCTTTCCAGTCTGAGCTGCTGAAGATGGCAGTTATGTCTGTGTTTGTGCGAGTGTTTCCTTTTCTGACTTGGGCCGTGGCCGAAAGCTAATGTGCAAGTGTCTTTTAGTTGTACCTGTCTGCACGTTATCTTTTGTTAATTCTGTAGTTTTTATTTGTGAAATGAACTGATACAACATAGTACTTTAGATTATCATCTGGCCATGTGTACATTTTCATGTACTGCTAAAGAAGCATAGTTAATTGTTTCTTTGGTGTTTTTTGTTGCGTTTTGCTAGCGTTAAGGTCAGGATTCTTTTAGTGCCAGCGCAATTCTCATTGTTGTCAGTATTGTTGCACAGGAAAGTACCACTTTTCATGCATTGGCTATACTGACAAATAACAAAATTGTTGCAGCTCTTCTCGAAGTGCTAATGGTCATAAGGAGGCATCATGATGAAGACCACGAAACTGATGCAAGCGATGCTCCCTCTTGTACCAATGTCCTAACACATGTCGTATCATCATATACCTTCTTCTCGCAGCTTTAGGTTTTTACGAGATTTTTGAAAAAACGTTAAGTTTTGGAGCAGTTATTGAAACAGGTTCGATAGCATGTCCACCAGTGGAGCTCAAAATCAGTTTATTTGAAAGTGTAGGTGGGGGGGGGGGGAGGGGGGGGGGAGGATTGAGCAAATTTAGAAAGGTACTTGAGACCAAAGTTTACAGAAGATGGAAGGAGTGTAAATAACTGAGTCATTTCCTTCAAAGGGAAAAATTCAGTGAAACACTGCAATGAAACCTGTGTAATGCAGTTAGAAACTGCCCTATTGGAGCCCAGAAAGGCTGCATTCTTGTCTTCGATATTTATTAAGGGAAAAATTAAGGACTGGAGAGAGGATTTGAAAATTACGCATTAGGAGGATGGGTAGTTCTAAATTTATCTGACATTTCAATTCAAAAATGGGAGACAGAGCCATGATAAATTTTTCTTTACTTTCCCGGAAGGCTAAAAGTAGAGAAAAATATGTAAGAACTGTAATGTGATCTGTATGGAAAGAATCCATTTCCAGATTGTAGGAAATGTTGCTAATGGACTTGTGGGTCAGACAAATGCAAAGCATATCAGCTGCAGGGCAAGTTCTGGCAGAACTCAATACATGCAACAAAAGGAAGAAATTTGTCCCAAAGGATATAAGAGTAGGAAATAAAGTAGTGCATTTTTCCACTTTTGCAATGAACATATGAAGATGAAGATGTTAGGTCTGTAGGAAAAGTAAAGTTCAGTCTAGATCAAACCCTCAGCGGCAATGAAAATAAAAATATATTTGCTGAAATCCATTCAGTTACTATGTAATTACCTTCCTAGTGTTCACTGAATTGTTCCCTTAGTATATTCTAATACATTTTGATTCATTGCATAGGAAAATTGTGGTACTGAGAACTCGTGATCAGTAAGTCATTAAAGGGCCAGACAGTACTCAAAGGTACCACCATTGTAAAATGGTAAAAACGTAAAACACAGATTTTGAAATATTTATATAGCTCATATTTTGTCCATTAGATGACAAAGTGAAACTGTATCAAAGTCAACACAAATACAGCATCATCCTGGATTACAAATATCCTGCCTTCTGTATCTTGTGGACAAAAAAGTGACTTGAGTTTAACAAGATAACTATTTGTGAAATTACATTCTATTTCCTACGCAGCATTTTTCTCCAGAAAGGTCATAATGTGTCAGCATAAAAAGTATTCCATGGGCCTACAGCAGATTTGCATCAGATACAGGCATGTAGCTGTTGTTTAATTCAAAATATCTGTTTAAAAAGAAGTCTTAAGAAAAGAGGGATGCACCAAAATGAGTAAGCATTCTGAACTACTCAAAACCACACAAAAATTGTTAAGTGACCTAGAAGGACCAGAAGCTAAAATAAATCCTGTTGACTTCAAGTAAGAGTTTACATACTTGATACAAATTTCATATTTAGTGACATCAGCAATTGAAATTTGATATCCACATGAACAACACATTGAAAAGAGACAGGAACTTGGCAGTGTACATGCTGCATTACCTACTTCTGTCTAAAAAGAGAAATCATTATCTAGACTCTAATTCGAAAATACATCTTACCATATATGGTCAGTAGCAGATAATTATAGTGCCACAGTTGCCTCTACCCCATGAACCATGGACCTTGCCGTTGGTGGGGAGGCTTGCGTGCCTCAACGATACAGATAGCCGCACTGTAGGTGCAACCACAACGGAGGGGTATCTGTTGAGAGGCCAGACAAACGTGTGGTTCCTGAAGTGGGGCAGCAGCCTTTTCAGTAGTTGCAGGGGCAACAGTCTGGATGGTTGACTGATCTGGCCTTGTAACACTAACCGAAACGGCCTTGCTGTTGTGGTACTGCGAACAGCTGAAAGCAAGGGGAAACTACAGCTGTAATTTTTCCCGAGGGCATGTAGCTTTACTGTATGGTTAAATGATGATGGCATCCTCTTGGGTAAAATATTCCGGAGGTAAAATAGTCCCCCATTCGGATCTCCGGGCGGGGACTACTCAGGACGACGTCGTTATCAGGAGAAAGAAAACTGGCATTCTACAGATCGGAGTGTGGAATGTCAGATCTTTTAATCGGGCAGGTAGGTTAGAAAATTTAAAAAGGGAAATGGATAGGTTAAAGTTAGATATAGTGGGAATTAGTGAAGTTCGGTGGCAGGAGGAACAAGACTTCTGGTCAAGTGAATACAGGGTTATAAATACAAAATCAAATAGGGGTAATGCAGGAGTAGGTTTAATAATGAATAAAAAGTGCGGGTGCGGGTAAGCTACTACAGACAGCATAGTGAACGCATTATAGTGGCCAAGATAGACACGAAGCTCACGCCTACTACAGTAATACAAGTTTATATGCCAACTAGCTCTGCAGATGACGAAGAAATTGAAGAAATGTATGATGAGATAAAAGAAATTATTCAGGTAATGAAGGGAGACGAAAATTTAATAGTCATGGGTGACTGGAATTCGACTGTAGGAAAAGGGAGAGAAGGAAACGTAGTAGGTGAATATTGATTGGGGCGAAGAAATGAAAGAGGAAGCCGTCTGGTAGAATTTTGCACAGAGCATAACCTAATCATAGCTAACACTTGGTTCAAGAATCATAAAAGAAGGTTGTATACATGGAAGAATCCTGGAGATACTAAAAGGTATCAGATACATTATATGGTAGTAAGACAGAGATTTATGAACCAGGTTTTAAATTGTAGGACATTTCCGGGTGCAGATGTGGACTCTGTAGATTAAAACTGAAGAAATTGCAAAAAGGTGGCAATTTAAGGAGATGGGCCCTGGATAAACTGACTGAACCAGAGGTTGTACAGAGTTTCAGTGGCTGCATTAGGGAACAATTGACAGGAATGGGGGAAAGAAATACAGTAGAAGAAGAATGGGTAGCTTTGAGGAATGAAATAGTGAAGGCAGCAGAGGATCGAGTAGGTAAAAAGACGAGGGCTAGTAGAAATCCTTGGGTAACAGAAGAAATATTGAATTTAATTGATGAAAGGAGAAAATATAAAAAATGCAGTAAATGAAGCAGGCAAAAAGGAATACAAACATCTCAAAAATGAGATCGACAGGAAGTGCAAAATGGCTAAGCAGGCATGGCTAGATGACAAATGTAAGGATGTAGAGGCTTATCTCACTACGGGTAAGGTAGATACAGTCTACAGGAAAATTAAAGAGACCTTTGGACAAAAGAGAGCCACTTGTATGAATATCAAGAGCTCAGATGGAAACCCAGTTCTAAGCAAAGAAGGGAAAGCAGAAAGGTTGAAGGAGTATATAGAGGGTCTATACAAGGGCGATGTACTTGAGGACAATATTATGGAAACAGAAAAGGATGTAGATGAAGATGAAATGGGAGATATGATACTGTGTGAAGAGTTTGACAGAGCACTGAAAGACCTGAGTCAAAACAAGGCCTCGGGAGTAGACAACATTCCATTAGAACTACTGACGGCCTTGGGAGAGCCAGTCCTGACAAAACTCTACCATCTGGTGAGCAAGATATATGAGACAGGCAAAATACCCTCAGACTTCAAGAAGAATATAATAATTCAAATCCCAAAGAAAGCATATGTTGACAGATGTGAAAATTACCAAACTATCAGTTTAATAAGCCACAGCTGCAAAATACTAACGCGAATTATGTACAGACGAATGGAAAAACTGATAGAAGCCAACCTCGGGGAAGATCAGTTTGGATTTCGTAGAAATGTTGGAACATGTGAGGCAGTACTGACCTTACGACTTATCTTAGAAGGAAGATTAAGGAAAGGCAAACCTACGTTTCTAGCATTTGTAGACTTAGAGAAAGCTTTTGACAATGTTGACTGGAATACTCTCTTTCAAATTCTAAAAGTGGCAGGGGTAAAATACAGGGAGCGAAAGGCTATTTACAATTTGTACAGAAACCAGATGGCAGTTATAAGAATCGAGGGGCATGAAAGGGAAGCAGTGGTTGGGAAGGGAGTGAGACAGGGCTGTAGCCTCTCCACGATGTTATTCAATCTGTATATTGAGCAAGCAGTAAAGGAAACAAAAGAAAAATTCGGAGTAGGTATTAAAATCCAGGGAGAAGAAATAAAAACTTTGAGGTTCGCCGATGACATTGTAATTCTGTCAGAGACAGCAATGGACTTGGAAGAGCAGTTGAACGGAATGGACAGTGTCTTGAAAGGAGGATATAAGATGAACATCAAGAAAAGCAAAACGAGGACAATGGAATGTAGTCGAATTAAGTCGGGTGATACTGAGGGAATTAGATTAGGAAATGAGACACTTAAAGTAGTAAAGGAGTTTTGCTATTTGGGGAGCAAAATAACTGATGATGGTCGAAGTAGAGAGGATATATAATGTAGACTGGCAATGGCAAGGAAAGCGTTTCTGAAGAAGAGAAATTTGTTAACATCGACTATAGATTTAAGTGTCAGGAAGTTGTTTCTGAAAGTATTTGTATGGAGTGTAGCCATGTATGGATGGGAAACATGGACGATAAATAGTTTGGACAAGAAGAGAGTAGAAGCTTTTGAAATGTGGTGCTACAGAAGAATGTTGAAGATTAGGTGGGTAGATCGCGTAACTAATGAGGAGGTATTGAATGGGATGGCGGAGAAGAGAAGTTTGTGGCACAACTTGACAAGAAGAAGGGACCGGTTGGTAGGACATGTTCTGAGGCATCAAGGGATCACAAATTTAGCATTGGAAGGTAAAAATCGTAGAGGGGGACCAAGAGATGAATACACTAAGCAGATTCAGAAGGATGTAGGTTGCAGTAGGTACTGGGAGATGAAGGAGCTTGCACAGGATAGGTTGGCATGGAGAGCTGCATCAAACCAGTCTCAGAACTGAAGGCCACAACAACAACAACAACAGTTGCCATTGTAAAGAAACATGCCAAGAATAAGTTGCAGAGATAGAATTACAGTGGGTGCAGAAGAAGTCAGCAGCACTAAAGGATACAGTGATTTCAGCGGACACATTGATATTGCAATGAGCAAACCACATCATTAGAAGACCAGGTGATAAATGAAACAGACCAAGTCATAATGCTCCTAGAAGAATGTATATAAAAGGTGAGAAAGATTTGTAGATGTCTTTCTGTTCAAAGGGGAAAGTTCCCACCTTCCTTGTAATAGATATTTATCATCAACCTAGTTTGTTGGGGAAAACTTCCTTATTTGACAATAACAACTAATCACACTCCTCCTTTATGTCCTTTGGCATTTCTTTGTTGCTGTTCACTTTTCTCCATATTTCAGAGTCTATTACTTCTGTTTTGGTGATGTTTCTTCTATTTTTACCTAATCTAAGGTTGTTCATTTATTTCATATTCCATTGAAAACAGTTTTGCACTATTTTCAGGTTATATGTCCACTTTTTGTCAACGGTGGAGTTACTCCCTCCCCCACCTCCATTTCCTCTTCCTTTTTTTCCCCTACCTCTTCATATTCCCAGGCTTTTGATTGTTTTGATGCGGCCCACCACTACTTCCTCTCCTGTGGCTCATTCCTCCATCTCTTTGATCAGACCACCTAGTCTTGCTACTCCTTTCTAAATGTATTTGCACCCATCTCATTTACATTTCCACCATTAAGGGCAATGCCTTAATATTCACATCTATCTTCTAAATTTTTTATGGACTGTTGCCACCGAAGCTGAGACTATGATTCTATCATGGATGGCGAATGCCGCCACTGGCCCACTATGTGTGCTTCTGTCACTACCTCTTACATGATTCCAGTCTAATCACACAGTCCACGTCCAACCCAAGGGACTGAAGCCTGCCAACGAATTTGTGGTAATGTAGTTTACCACTTATCTTGCCTGATCAGGCCATGGGAGGTATTTCATTTCCCTCCAGCCCTCCTAGAATATCATGTGAATCACTCTGAGCAAGCACCCTACGTCCATTATTTTTTCTGGAGACACGTCCTCCAGATTAAGACAACTGCATCTACATACATACTCCGCAAGCCACCATATGGTTTGTGGCGGAGGGTACCTTGTACCAGTACTAATCATTTCCTTTCCTGTTCCACATGCAAATGATGCAAGGGAAAAACAACTTTCTATGTGCCTCTGTATGAGTCTTAGTATCTCATATCTTCTCTTTGTGATCTTTATGGAAAATGTGCATTGGAAGCGGCAAATGCTTGTTCTGAAAATTTGTTCAATAGTGTTTCATGAAAAGAGTGTTGTCTTTCCATCAGCGAGTCCCATTTGAACTCTCAAAGCATCTCCATAATTCTAATGTGTTGATCGAACCTGCTGATAACAAATCTAGCAATACACCCCTGAAATGAATTTAATTGTTTCAATGTCTTCCTTTAATCTGACCTGGTGGGGGTCCCAGATACTCCAGCAGTACTCTTAAATGGGTTGTATGAGTATTGTCTACCATATTTACTCGAATCTAAGCTGCACTTTTTTCCCGGTTTTTATAATCCAAAAAACCGCCTGCGGCTTAGAATCGAGTGCAAAGTAAGCGGAAGTTCTGTAAAATGTTGGTAGGTGCCGCCACAGCTAACTTCTGCCGTTGAATATATGTAGCGCTACACAGGCATGCTTTGCAGGCAGAAAGGTAAATACTGGCGCCAAAACCTCTGCGTCAGTAAATAAATTAAAAAAAAAGGTGGAAGACGAGCTTTTTTCTCCGCCCCGAGTTTCGACCACTGCATTTTCATACATTATCCAACGAAGTAAATACAAAATTCGTGTTGTTCATCTTCGAATGTAGCAGCATTTCAATGTACTATGAAAATCCGACTGGCAAGACTGTTTGGTATGTTTTTTTGTCAATATGGGAAACTCTGTGTTCTGAATTTTTTCCTACCTGTGAGAAGAGATGGTTGCTAATAGGGAGTTTTATGAATTGTGAATCACATGCAGTATTCTCTTCACCGTAAGAATAATACGAATATAAACATTTTGCCATGTATTCTTTCGTGTTTGCTGCTATCTCATTTAAATCCTGTCTGCCTAATAAACTACGAAACTAGAGAGAGACAACAGCAAACATGACATATCCTGTCATGTTTATATTCATATTATTCTTATGCCTAATAGTGATACTGTCAGAAATGAAGCAAGGCAATTGACTAGATTTTTAAATCTAAGATGACTCTAATTTCTGTGCAGAATGTAATGTACTAAAGAGGCGTCTGCCAAGATTTTCAAACTGAGAAAAATTTTCCCTAAACTCTTGTTCAGAACATCTTCTATCATACGCAGTCTATTATTTGGTTCTTGTTGATCATTATCACAGAAAGCAGCAGTGTAACAACAAATAGCAGTTTGTTGCCATTGTTTCGCTAATGTGACGAGTCCTCTCTCTCTCTCTCTCTCTCTCTCTCTCTCTCTCTCTCTCTTTTATTGTAAGCGGCGGTAGCATGCACATAACAAAGCCATGCCGCGAGCGGCGACAGGCCATAAACACTCATTATCAGAATGCGACAAACAATGCATGACACAGTACAGTAATGCATTTTCAGCTTAGAGTGACGTAAACACCTATAACAAAGAGAACGGCACTTATCAGATCAAAGAAAAATAAGCAATCTATTCAAATTAGACGAAGCACTTGAAAAAGAAAGGGTACCCGTATAAATACGGACGGAGCGCCTGATGTATTGGCTACCTGGGAAAGCTTAACTGCTAAGCTTACGACTCGAACCAAACTACTGTAGCTGTATCGTCATTCATTCGACCTAAATTGTGTCTCATATTATAATGGACCAACTTTGTTTCGATTTGGAGGTGCGGCCTAAAACTTTTCTCTCCCCTTGAATTTCGAGTCTCAAATTTCAAGTGCGGCTTAGATTCGAGTAAATACGGTATGTGGTCCCATTTATAGGTGAGCTACAGTTTCCTAGAAACCTACCAATAAATTAAGTTGACCGTTCACCTACACTACTAGTGGTTTTCCATGATCGTTTATTTCATATTGCTTTGCATTGTTATGCCTGAATATTTAATCAACATGACTGTTTCAAGCATCACACCACTAATACTGAATCTGAATATTACAAGATTGTTTTTCATACACATCTGCATAAACTTGATTTTTTTCTGCATTTAGAGCAAGCTGCCATTCATCACACCAGATAGAAATTGTTTCTAAATCATCCTGCATCCTTCCACAATCACTCAACAATAAAGTGTACTCATATACTACAGCATCATCAGCAAACGGTCACAGATTGCTCTTGCTCTGTCCTCCTGATTGTAAATGAGTGATCTTATCACACTTTCCTGGGGCACTGCAGGACAACTATAGTGTTCTATTACTTAAGATGTCTTCAACCCTCTCCCCTATATGTCTGGACCTTCATTAATAGTCTGCAGGCTCTTCCTTTCGTGTCCCAATCTCCTATGAGTAGCATTTACACCCACTGTCTTCATTTATTGAGTATATTCCAATCCTTGTCTTTACCCACAGCTTTTGCCTCCGTCGCTCCCTCTTGACCAATGTCTTAACACATGTCGTATCATCATGTACCTTCTTCTAGTTAATGTTTTCCACATATTCATTTAGTTACGTATTCTCTGGAAAACCATTTCGTCTCTTATATCATCAGTTCAAAATAACTTACAACATTATTCTATAGCACCACATCTGGAACACTTCAGTTCTTTTCTTTTGCAGTTTTCCTTCAGTGCATGCATCACATGCGTACAATACTATGCTCCAAATGTATATTCTCAGAAATTTCTTCCTGAAATTTAGGCATATAGTTGATGCCGGCTGTCTTCTGTTGGTCAGAAATACCCTCTTTCCCTGTGCTAGCCTGTTTTTTGTGCGCTCCTTTCTTCATCTGCCATGCGTTACTTTGCTTCCAAGATAGCAGAATTTCTTCATTTCATGTACCGTGTGGACCACATTTTTTTTGTTTCACCACTGAAAAATTGTTTCTCTATGAGGCAGTGTTTTTTAATTTTACATCAGTTATCATTTCCACTTGTTCAGCAATAAGATAAGGATGTCCAATGTTTTCACTTACTTTAGGCTGAATGTTGTTTACTTTTGCTTCCACTACTTTGATATTCTATACCACAAATTCTTGAACTGTGTTTCATTTAAGTGATAGAGCAGATTGTGTATTGTGTATTATATTTAGAATCCCTTTCTCACACTGTGTTACATTTTGGTCCATTTCGAATCAAGCTTTCTGCACTCCGCCTCTTCTATAAAAGGTACTTGTATAGGGCTTATTGCGTTTTCTGTGTTTCAGTCTGATTTCCTTGCTGAACAAGAACTGTGTCTTTGTGATTGGTTTATCAAGAATAATACACAATTTTACTTTTTCAACTGTAAACTTGTTTATTTTTTCCACCGTCTTTTAAGCATATTTGACAATAACTTCCTCAATATTAGCAATCTTTTTATTCTGTTCCAACAGTTTTTTGTTGTTGTTTATGAACTAATCTTTAAAAAGTCATTAATCAACTTATTCTTTTCTTTAGAAGTTTTTAAAGTATGTTTCAGCCAATTTTTTGTCATTGTCTTTGACTAATTCCAATACAACGTCCTGAAGCCTCTGAATTAGGTATTACTTCTCCTCCTTACTCTCTTCTTTTATAATGCACAGTAATTCATGTGACGAAATCTTCTCCAGTGTACCCACACTAATTTCATCTTCACTATTTGCTCTCCTTGCATCATAAATGTCACATTTCCCTTTGAACTTCTAGTTCGTTTAGTTCTTTCACCTCTCAATCCAAGTGAGACTACTCTAACTTGCCTTCCTTCACTTCCTCATGGGAAACATGACTTCACAAATTATACTCTCTATAAATGTAAAGATGTCACAACTGTTGACTGGTATGGTGTATTTATTATTGCTGTGTGCTGCAACTTTTTATTAGCTCTCCTCCTCCTCGTCCCCCCCCCCCCCCCCCCCCAAAGGTTAAGCAGTGGGAGGTGTAGTACATGTTCCAGTTTCAATCTTCCCTTGCTTTCCTGGTAACCAGCAGGTTGAAGGAATCTTGTTTGCTTTCGTGCTTGTCTTCCAGCTGTGCTACGTTTCGTAGCAGTTTATTTTGTTTGCTTCCATTGTAGTGTTCAGAAGTTAATAAAAAGTCCTCTTGTACCCAACTATCATGAGTGAGCAAAGTATAATATATATTCATTTTGAGATATTGTAGGCCAGAAAATTGTGGATTTTATTTGCCCTTTTTTTCTGTTTGGCATTTTTCAAGCTTGCTAATTTATTTAGTGTCAGATGTGAGCAGTTTTCCCTGCAACTTCACCCTCTTTCGACTAGTACTGGCTATTCTCAATTTGAACTATCATCAGGTGACCTCTAATACATGTTTTTTTGTAGTAAACAGATCCATCTCTGAAAATAGAGATCCTTTGCACCTAAGAAACTGAAGATGACTGTCATACTGCAATGCCAACTAAAGAAAGGTTAAAGAAGTCTTGTTTCTGTAACTTAAGTGTGTTTCAGCCAAATATGACCACAGGCATACCAGTTTAATTACTTTTTCCATGACATGTATTCCAGGTTCACTGAAGTCATTCTAAGTTACCAAAATAGGTCATTGTAATTTCCCCAAATGCATTTTTAGCTAACATGAAATTTATTTTGTAATGTCAGTTTATTGTGTTAATCTAAAAACAAACTGAGAGAAGGTTTTCATTCACTAGGTTGCACAGTGTCAGAATTTTTATTTGCTTTACATTTTTCACCATATTTTCCAGGCATTAGGTTCTTATGGGTGTGTTTTAGGTTACCTTTTTTAATAAGTATTTGTATGCAATGTGTCTGTACCTTTAGTTATGAGACTCCTGTTAGTATACAGATGCAGGAATGAAATTACTTTCTGGAATTTATGTCGGACTCAGCACAAAATATTGTTTATTTAAGCACCTTATATTCTGTGTTGCCTTAATCATAATCATTAGCAAATGAATATTTCATTTTGCAGAACAGATTTAAATATTTACCAAATGTTCCTCAATTCCTCAGAAATTAATTATTTAAACCAAACCAGATCCTCCTAAAATGTGTTTCACTAATTTACCAAGCACAAGTAATTGAAAATGGTTTATAAATAATAATAAATGTCATATGAGAAGATTAAAATCTAAAATTTTGTCGTCAAATTAAAATTAATGACGTATATATCACATACCAAAGAAAACCCCTCTCCATAAAATTACAATACATAAAACTACACACTCGAATACAAAATGTCAATTCACATTTTCTTGTTTATAGCTTCTTGTAAATTCTGATGCATTATAGCTAACTGTATTCTTGATAAACCAATGAAAATAATCAATTTTTGAAAATATAATGTAACTGGGGAAAAAATCTAGTCTCCAAGTGGTGGCAGAAGAGCACACATAAAAGGTATTACTGTATGCAAGCTTTCACACCAGTGGCTCCATCTGTCATGAGGCTTGAAGGGGAAGGAAGAGGGCTGAAGGAAAATGACTGGTAAGGTTTAGGAAAAGGGGTAGAGTTCGGAAAAGACCCCAAGAATATATATTGATATTGGGGGCTGCACCAGACATGATTCGAATACCTGGGTGATATTGACACTACCATAGAGCTTCAAGATGGATTGGGTAGGGTAATATCAATATTACCCCATCTTCCAATATTAAGCTCTCAGGTTTTCAAATCTCGTTCAGTGCAGCCCGCGACAATCAGTATTTTCTTCTTATCCTGTATGGCACGTCTCCCATGACCCTGGGTTCTGGACAACTTTTCCAAATCTGCCCCTTTTCCTAAACCTCACAAGTCCTTTTTCCTTCACTCCTCTTCCTTCCCCTTCAACCCTCATACCAGAAGAAGGAGCCACTTGTTCCAAAAGCTTGCATACCATAATACCTAAAACACTATGTGATCAAAAGTATCCGTACACCCCCAAAAACATACGTTTTTCATATTAAGTGCATTGTGCTACCGCCTATCGCCAGGTATACCATATCAGCGGCCTCAGTAGTCATTAGACATTATGAGAGAGCAGAATGGGGCATACTGCGGAACTCACAGATGTCAAATGTGGTCAGGTGATTGGGTGTCACTTATCATACGCCTGTATGTGAGATTTTCACACTCTGAAACATCCCTGGGTCTCTGTTTCCAATGTGACACTGAAGTGGGAACAGGAAGGGACACATACAGCTCAAAAGCGTACAGGCCGACTTTGTTTACCCACAGAGAACGCTGACAGTTGAAGAGAATCATAATGTGTAATAGCCAGACATCTATCCAGACCATCACGCAGGAATTCCAAACTGCATCAGAATCCACTGCAAGTATTACAACAGTTAGGCAGGAGGTGAGAAAACTTGTATTTCATGGTCGAGCGGCTGCTCGAAGCCACACATCATGCCGGTAAATGCCAAAAGATGTCTCACTTCGTCTAAGGAGCGTAAACATTGGACGATTGAACAGTAGAAAAACATTGTATGGAGTGACGAATCACGGTACACAATGTGGCAATCTGATGGCATGGTGTGGGTATGGCGAATGCCCGATGAATGTCATCTGCCATCGTGTGTAGTGCCAACAGTAAAATTCAGAGGTGGTAGTGTTATGGTGTACTTATGTTTTTCATGGAGGGGGCTTGCGTCCCTTGTTTTGCATGGCACTATTGCAGCACAGGCTTACATTGATGTTTTAAGCACCTTCTTGCGTCCCACTGTTGTAGAGCAGTTTAGGGATGGGGATTGTATCTTTTAAAACGATTGAACACCTGTTCATAATGCATGACCTGTGGCGGAATGGTTAGGCGACAATAATATCACTGTAATGGACTGGCTTGCACAGGGTCCTGACCTGAATCCTGTAGAATACATTTGGGATATTTTGAAACACCGACCTCATACCAGGCCTCACTGACCGACGTAGATACCTCTCCTTAGTGCAACGCTCTGTAAAGAATGGGCTGCCATTCCCCAGCACCTGATTGAAGGTATTCCCGCAAGAGTGGAAGCTGTCATCAAGGCTAAGGGTGGGGCAACACCATTTTGATTTCCAACATTACCTATGGAGGGCATCACAAACTTGTAAGTCATTTTCAGCCAGGTGTCAAGATACTTCTGATCACATAGTGCATGTGTATTCTCCTGCCGCCACTTGGTGACTGGATTTTTATCCATCCAGTTATATTATTTATTCTTAATGTGTCTCCCAACTAGAGTTTGAGTCAATTACTATGAGATTCACTAATAACCTTTCCTTCGCAACTAAAGGCTCTCGCTGAAGGCATTTGTGGCAGGTATGTTTAATATTTTTCTTGCCACACAAGAAAGCCAAGGAAGCTGTTTTGAATAATTTTTCCACCACAGTAGAGTATTTTCATTGCCCATGTAGCTTTCTTGTAAGTGTCTGCTGGCTTCATCGTGTAGAAGAGGGGAATGTTCTGCCCAGTCTTCACGGAAAGGGACGTGGACATAGTTGAAAATGAGATGAGATATATGTTGTGAGAAGAATTTGTCAGAGTTCTGAAAGATGTAAGTCACAACAAGGCCCTTGGGGTAGACGATATTCCATCAGAAATATTAATAGCCTTGGGAAAATCTGCCATGACAAAACTCTTCCATATGGTTCTCAGGATGTTCAAGACAAGTGAAATACCCTCAGGCTTCAGGAAGAATGTAGTAGTTCAAATTCCAAAGAAAGTTATTGCTGACAGGTGTGAAAATGATCAAACTATCAGTTTAATAAATCATGGTTGCAAAATCCTTCTTTACAGAGGAATAGGAAAAATGGTGGAAGCCGACCTCTGGGAAGATCAGATGGGATTCCAGAGAAATGTAGGAACGCAGGAGGTAATAGTGACCTTATGACTTAATGTAGGAGATAGGTTAAGGAAAGACAACCTACATTTATAACATTTGTAGATTTAGAGAACGCTTTTGACAGTGTTGACAGGAATACTTGCTTTGAAATTCTGAAGGTAGCAGGGGTAAAGTACAGGGAGAGAAAGGCTATTTCCAACGTGTACAGAAACCAGGTGGTAGTTATAAAGAGTTAGAGGATACGGAAGGGAAGCAGTTGTTGAGAAGGGAATGAGACAGGGTTGTAGGCTATCTTCGATTTTATTCAATCTACACATTGAAAATGCTGTAAAAGAAAACAAAGAAAAATTTGCAGTAGGAAGTAAAGTTCAGGGGGAAGAAATAAAAACTTTGAGGTTTGCCGATGACATTGTAATTCTGTCAGAGACAGTAAAGGACTTGGAAGAGCAGTTGAATAGAATGGACAGTGTCTTGAAAGGAGGGTATGAGATGAACCTCAACAAAAGCAGGTCAAAGATGATGGAATGTAGTCAACTTATATCAGGTGATGGTGAGTTTTCCTATTTGGGCAGGAAAATAACTGATGATAATTGAAATAGAGAGGATATAATCTGAAGAAGAGAAATTTGTTACCATGAAGTATAGATTTAAGTGTCAGGAAGTCTTCTCTGAAAGTATTTGTATGGAATGTAACCATGTATGGTAGAGAAACAGGGACAGTAACCAGTTTAGACAAAAAGAGAATAGAAGCTTTTGAAATGTGATGCTACAGAAGAATGGAGAAGATTAGTTGGGTCAGTCACATAACTAATGAGGAAGTACTGAATAGAATTGGGGAGGCAAGAAATTTGTGGTGCAGCTTGACCAAAGGAAGGGATCTGTTGTTAGGATACATTCTGAGAGATCAAAGGATCACCAATATAGTACTGGAGGGTAGGGTGGCAAGTTAAAAATTGCAGAGGGAGACCAAGAGATGAATACGGTAAGCAGATTCAGAAGGATGTAGGTTGCAGTAATTATTCACAGATGAAGAGGCTCACACAGTATAGAATAGCATGGAGATCTGCAGCAAACCAGCCTTCGGACTGAAGAGCACAGCAGCACCAACTACTATTGCAACAACAACCAACAATGTTCTGCATTTGCTTCTTGGCTTCTGTGATTGGATGCTTGCACAGAAAATATAAAAGCGCAAATTAATACTTTCAGAGTAATGGTAGGCTCCTACCATTAGTAGTTACCCTGCACATAATTAAAAGCATGTCTACGTAGTGTTAGAAACTTACATTCAGCACATTCTGTCAAGCCACTTGGTAAACATAAATTTTTTTCGTATTCTGTTAGCTTTCTTAAAGTGTGGTATTTAGGCATAATGTATGTTCCAATTTTATGCACCATACTGACATCCATATTCAGCTTGTTTCAAAGGCTTCACATACTGAAAATACATTTATATCAACACTCGAATTTCTCAAGAGGTGGTTTGAGATTCAGATGAAATATAATTTCATAACTTTCTTCATTATCCTGCAGAGTCCCATGTGCTTTTAAGGCATATAAGGCTCCTCATCACCATCTAAGTCAATTATGGATTCCTTAAATGGCTAAGAGAAGCAATAAGCTGGCCAGTTATATGATGGTCATAAGATAGCATTAAGGATGAATTCCATCTCGCACAGAGACCTCTTCTCTGGAAGTAGGGAATCACAACCCTAACTGAATTAAGAATAGCTAGGACATTTTCTTTCAAATACTGTTTGCTCAGAACAAATTTCAAGGCCATGTTTACATGATGACCAATGCATGAAAGACATTTATATGTGTTAAGAGCCTTAATCAGGGTTGCCACAGGTTCTGGAAATCGGGTAATTTCAAACACACCGGGGAAACTTGAAAAAACACTGGAGATTCATGTTTTTGTGTCAGTAGATGAAATGGTTTGTTTACTTAGGCATCACGCATCATCACTGACTGGGTGCTTCTGAGTGTGTTCACTGCACCCCTACCCCCGCATGACTACTACTTCTCCCCTTCCTACCACTCCCCTCAGCTTGCAGTTAGTACTGCCACCACTTCTTGTCGCTAGTCTAGCAGCTGCCTACGAGTGGCAGGGAGGCATAAGGAGTAGTTTGTTTGGATCTGATTCTCAAAGACTGTAGATGCAGTGGCCGGAGACAGTGGTCATGTGTGCATGAGTTGTGGCTGAGTGATTGTGTGAATGTGTATGTCTCATGTTTTCTGACAGAAGCTGTGGCTGAAAATTTAGTTGTCAGAGTGTGTTCATCTTTTCTGCGTGGCTCTCTGCAGCTCAGCAATCATCTTTATGGTGAGTTGCTATCTATCCTCAGTATTATTGATTCTCAGAGTATTTGTACAACTTATCTATTGCATGGATTGATCACCATGGATTCATTTCATCAACATGCTGTCTGTGGCTCATGAATAGCTGGCCACATGATTGGATTTCCGTGACTGGCCAAAACCACAGGCCGTTTCTGCGAGTATTTGTAATGGATTGGGCCTGCCAATCTGAAGCCATTTGTTTTGCACTAATGTGCAGGCCCTGCCTGTTGGATCTAGTCTCGCCGATCTGCCCGCAGGCCAACTCTGTTTGTCTGTGGCATAATGCTGCGGATTTTCATGGTTTTTACTGTGGTGCTCCTCGGCAGGCCACAGGCCAAGGGCAATGGATTGCAGGAATCGTGACTGTCTCACCATAAGTACATTGTACAGTATGGCATTTTATAGACATTTTATTTATTATAGTACATTTTTGGCACTTCAAAAGTTGTTTATATATTAGAAAATATGAAAGATAAGAAAAATAAAATTGTGGCAGACACTGGCAGTTTGTAAGCTATGTACTCATATATTTCGTGGAAGAAAAATCACACAGTTCCTGTAAGATAATAAATATAACACAGTGGGTAATAACTGACAATAATGGACATAGTAAAACCAACATTTTATTGGCAGTCACCTACAGTGTTGAAACTTCCTGGCAGATTAAAACTGTGTGCCAGACCGAGACTCGAACTCGGGACCTTTGCCTTTCGCGGGCAAGTGCTCTACCAACTGAGCTACCCAAGCACGACTCACGCCCCGTCCTCACAGCTTTACTTCTGCCAGTATCTCGTCTCCTACCTTCCAAATGAGATACTGGCAGAAGTAAAGCTGTGAGGACCGGGCGTGAGTCGTTCTTGGGTAGCTCAGTTGGTAGAGCACTTGCCCATGAAAGGCAATGGTCCCAAGTTCGAGTCTCGGTCCGGCACACAGTTTTAATCTGCCAGGATGTTTCATATCAGCACACACGCTGCTGCAGAGTGATAATTCGCATTCTGTAACCTAAAGTGTTGGTTTACACAATTCTTCCCCGCCTTATACACTTCTCTAAAGAAGCCTACTTGTTTCTGAGATTATTTCTGAAATCGGTGAAAGTATTTTAAATCTGTCTTGCGTCTCCATGGAAATGCGTATTTTGTCATAAGTGTGTTTTCTTTTATTGAAATAAAATAACATCAGTGGTGTTAAAGAAACACACATACCATTTGGCTTGCTTTCTCCATCTAAAAACAGTTCATTACAAAAGATGTTACTACATAAGATTTTTGCTCATATCAGGAAACACCATCCGCTTGCCAGTTTGTTATAGATATTTCCTTGTGTGTATTATTGTTTCTTGTACTGTAGCTGCAAAGACAGATTGTCAACTTATGTCTTAACTTACTGTTGATATCTCAAAATTTTTCAGGGAAAAATACTAAAACTTATCTGGAAATCAGGGAAATATCAGGGAATTCCATTTGGGTAAACTTGTGGCAACCCTGTTAACAGTACTACTGTCCTGCTTTGTAATAAATGTAATTTTGGCAATGTCTTCAATGAGTAACATCTGCAGTTCGTGAACAATCTTGCAGTTTTGTGCAGTCAGGAGATGCTGAGCACATTAATACATATTTATTCAAACATCAAGTCTGAATTTATGTAGTGCATTGTGACAGTCATATAATGCATGTTCTTATGATTTTCTGTCCAAAAATCGACTGTGCTTGGACAGATACCAGAGTAAATTGTGTGCACTATGTTGGAGAGCAGTTTGCAGTGCGCTTTATCAACTTATGTTTAGATTTGCGTAACTGCTGTCACTGGAGAAGGCATATGTTGCATATGTTGTTTTAACATCCACGAAGCCCCCCCCCCCCTCTTTTTTTCCCCTTCTCCCTTTATACTGCTAAATGGCTCCAAGTCCGTAGCACACATTTCCGCACACTTTCCAGCCACTAAGTCCTTGTGAGACACCTTCTGATTTATTTGAAGTTCCCTCATAAACACATGAAAACTTTTCCCATACTGGACTTGAACACTATTTCATGACTAGCATATATTCCCACAAGTCGTAATTTCTCCATACTCTCCTTTCGGTTTGGTATGTTCTTTTATCTGCTCCCACCATTACGATAACTGAGCTGCAGTGACTGTTGCTACCTTGAATTAATAGCACAATCTGTTGTCAGGTGCAGCAGAATGAACAGGTGGGTCCTATTAACTTGCCAGCTTGTGGAAACCCATGTGGAGCTGCTTTAACCACTGTGCATTAGTGCTCGTGTATTTTTGGGTTTCCATG